>NC_135839.1:2830000-3565000 GCF_029677425.1 Wolffia australiana | reverse complement strand
ATTAGAGAAGGATGATTGAAATTACTACTTCGCTCTTTAGTGTCTGTGTGCTCGATTGGCATGGGCCTCTATGGGGCCTCTTTGGTGGGCTAGCTAGGCTTGTGCCGGGTGCCGCCCCTTGCTGACTAGGGGGGGGGGCTCGAGTGCCCTGCATTCACCCGCTTGCGGCTGGCTTAGCTGCTGTGCCCTAGCTCATCCTAGCTACTCACTTAAAACAACATTATTATTATTATTCTTTATATATATATGTATATATATATACCCTTTCTCCCTCCATCTCTCTCTTTTATATATTTCTTCAACTTTAACTCTTTCCTTGCAAAAGCATAGATTAACATACTAAAGGGAACATTACTTTCTTTAATACTAACATTGTTTTTAAATACATTTTTATTGATAAAAAGTTGAACTTGTAAAAATTACATTATAATGCATTGTTCTATCACTTTGTCCATTTAGTGCATGAGATGAGAATTCTTGTAAAGCTGAAGATAGTACGTGTAAAATGATCCCAAAATAACTTTAAAATGTGTATAATTTTATTCCATATTTTGGGTTTATCACTTACTGCTTTGATATGTGTTTATTATCACAACCGATAATGTTAATAATAATAGTACAATGGTTGCAACCTTACAAAGGTTATTACGGGATATTGTTCCCAAGTTAAACAAACAATATCATGCACCATGAATAGTCCATGTTTTAAACCTATTTATACAATAAGGCTTGAAGGGACTTGATATTTAAGTATGAAAAAATTATTTATTTATTTCATTACACTTTTTCAAGCTAATTTTTATGTCATATAGGGGGCCAAAACCCAAACGAGAAGGACTGCAAGCAACATGCAAGTGTATTTGAAGATACCATTCCAAAATAATCAAAAAAAATTGGGAGAAAAGCACATTATTATACAAGATGGTGAGTGAGTATATCAACACCACTAAAGTGAGATTTCCTATCATTAGAGAAGAACGGAAATCTCTAAAACCACTATAGATGAACACCAATATTTTTATAATATAATTGAGATAATCCAATGTACAAATCTGTTACCCCATCATTGGATACAAAATCAAAACACGTTTTGATTTTGTATCCAAAAAATTGGAAGCATCAATTGATGGTATATATAACCCTCTTCAAAATTCAATGAGAGTACCTATGAGCTTTGAAGCATAAAGGAGATAACATGATCTATCCCTTAAATTCCACAAATTTTAAGTGGTTTTAAACATAGAATTATTAAATGCATCAACTGATTCAATTGTATTATTTGAATTAAAAACATCATGTAATGGAAAAAATTCGCATTTTTACTTTCCTCTTCTTGAAAATATTCATTAGTTTTATTACTAATGAATATTTTCAAGTCCCATGCATGCATACATTTAAAAGAATTACATGGGATGATAATTAATGGTCTCAAGCATTCTATGTGATTGTTAGAAATATTTCTTTTGACTCTTGGGCCAAATTAGAGAAATTTTTGTCTTGGGTTGCAAAGGAAAAGTTAGAGGGGTGTGGACCATGTTGGGTTTTGGGTCATGAATGAAAGCTTGGAAATACTATTTTCCAAAAAGTAGAAGCTGATATCAATTCTAAATTTATCTATGAAGGTAATAAAATTAAATTACCTTGTGGAAAACTTGTTCCATTCTTGACATGCTCCTTGGGATATTGTCTTGAAGTTGTTCATGTGCCCGATCTCTTGATGTACTTATGAGATCAATGAACTGTTGGATCTCCTCTCCTTATTATCCAACTATTATCAAAGACCTAGTTGATCTTCTCACCATCTAGAAGCCCATGTGGAGTGAGCGGAGAATGAGAGAAAGAAGAAAAGGTGGGGAGTGCCCAGAACTGGCTGGCATGGTCACCTAAAATTGGTGGCCCTCCTTATATATACTTATTTGGAAATTCTCATAAAAGTCCTTATTAATAAAGTATATTTTTCAACATACTTTAATCTTATACCTGTGACCCCCTAGGCCCATATATCAATCTAGTTAATAAATTTAAAGATCCAATAATATTTATTGACAACCTTACTGACTAACTATATTAACATATAGAATCTAGTCTCTAGAGTTAACCCAATTGATAGAAGATATACTATAATCCTTCATCGTTTAACATCATTAGTTGATATATATAATCCTTCATATGAGCAAGACTCTCGAAGGGCTTAGATTGTGGTTAGTTGTCAACCTAGTCTATCATTCAGGTAGTATTGATGAATAATGGGGATCATTGGAGAAAACCTTATTCAATATCCCTAATATGCTTGCCAGGGTTTGATACATGTTCTTCCTCAATTCAACCTCCTCTGATACCAAGGGCAAACAATCCCCTCTTGACCACTCAATTACCTTTGTCTATTTCTTGCTATGTTTGAGGAAATACATGCTTGAATCCCATGGTTAGGGACTCTTACATCTTACTCAAAATATGGTTGTCCATACACAAGAATTCCTTGCTGCCTCAAGTCTATGGATTACTTACACCATTATGAAATGAACCAACCTTATTCATGCTTAGGTATAATATCATTAAGGGATTCATATGGATCACTTAAGTGAACTCTTTTCTTAAAAAACACCTGCCATATGATGAATTATCTGGATATAATATCACCGTCTGATCCCGGTTACAAGATAAGTATGGCTGATCCTATAGCCGTTAGTGTGGAGACATGATGGTCATATAACAAGTGTTCTTTAGATAGTGCTATTGTGTTTCTCTCTACCTACTGATTTTCTACTGCTATCTCTCGATAGTCCATTTTTTCTATATTAACCTTAAATATTATATTTAGTTTCTAAACCTAGTAGTTTGAAAAATCCATTTTTCACTCTTCTGACTTCTCATTCCGTTTTTCCTTTGTTCAAATTTTGTCGAACTATGCTAAAATTCTTAACTAATATTCTTGGATCCCATTCTAAATCATTTTCTAGACTCGGAAAAAGCCTAAGTCCCTCTAGAATTGTGTGCATCTTATAAGGAACATCTTGATCTGGACGCCCATGACTGCACAACAATGCTTGACTTCCTTGCTTGTAGCTGCTGATATCAAGAAATCTAATGTGTGTATTTTTAACATTTAAAACTTAAATAAAACACTAATTAAATATAAAATCATTTTATTAATTCTCATTTTTTTACCTTAAAATAAACCCTAAAAAATTATTTATCATATCAATTTTTTTAATATAGGTCTTAAAAGTTATAACAATGATAAACTATATTTATCCTCTCTTATATTATATAAAATATGGATATATTAGTTACTAAATTTTTGTTGGAATAGAAATGCCAGAAAATTACATAGAATTTTTTTAAATATAATAAATATTAAATAATAATGTTGACTTATTAAATTATTTATTTCATTTCCAAGCTTGGAAAATTTCTGAAATTGAATTCAGGCTCCTAATGGCTTGACCCCTCCCCTTAGTTGCCCTATATCATTTATCGAGTATTAAGTGGAAGGGACCAGTATTTATATCATTTGTTTAGTCTTAATTGAGACAAAGACATAATACCCCTAAATTTAAAGGTATCAAAGGTAAGTTAAAGTATATGTGTTAACATCAAGGCAAATCTTTTACAGGATGAGGTTCATAAAAAATGATGCATGCACCTTATATTGGGACAATTTTGGACCCAAAAATGAAGTTCAGATTAATTCATAGGTGCAATAATATTTCTATCATTCAATGTGTACTTTGGCTTGTTGAAAGTAAACCTACTTTGTTTACTTGAAAGAATCATTCAAATTGTTGAAGATTGGCCTGTTGCAAGCGCAATACGATGGATTGGATGATTGCATCGATGGATTGGAGAAAACATACACGACAATGGTACTGATATGTATCAAGATGGAGTAGATGGTTATCTAAGTGAACCTTAAATTGCTTTAAAACAACTCATTTGAATGGTGACATCATATTTGGTGTATACAAATCCATGTCTTCTGATATTCTTAAAGTATTTCCTATCAATCAAAGCATATTTTCTCCACATGGTGATGAATTTATGATATTTACAATAGGGAGTTAATCTGCAGAAACAATATCGATTATAATGACCATGAAATATTGGGCTTGTGATGAGCATGTGGATTCTGAAGTAGACGAAGTTGAAATAGATGATATGGCATATGAACTCAAATTAATATATTTTTTTCAGGTGGCATTATCATCTTTTAAGTTTTATTTTTCATTCAGATGCCTCTTACTCATTATACATTTGTATGCGAAGTACTTGTTGAGAGGATTGAATAATAAATTATACTAACGCACATTGGGGGCGCTTAGTTGCCACCTAGAGGTGCCAAGGCAAGGCAAGACAGGATGAAGCAAAGATGAGGGGACACATGTATCAGCGTGCCTTTCGACGAAAGCTTCATGTAGTTAAGGGTTCTAGATCCTATTTTACAATAGTTCTTTCTTTCACTAAGCTTTGATATAGATAGGTCATGCCAAAATTTTCTTTGTTTTTAGTGGATCCATAACAAAAATGGTATATTAACCTACTTAAATTGAGTTATATCTCTTTTCATTATTCTTTTTGACCTAAATCTTGACTTTGATTTTTGAACTTAAAATTTATTTTTGTCTGATACTTCAGACTGAAATTAGAGGTTTTACTTGTGCAAAACTGGCCATTGACTGATCTAAGACTGTATTGAAGTTTAGGCATAGGTATAGGTTTTTGCCAAATGTAATGACGAGACTGAGATTGTCTTTCCCAACCAATAATCATGCTTATCACATATGGTCTCAACTGACGAAGAATATCTTATTGTGCTATCAGCTTGAAGGAATTTATCAAATCTTATACACAAGCTCATTCATACAATGTTATCTGGAAGTTGTATCCAAGTCCTGATTCACAATTGAATAAAATTGAACATTGATTTCTAATTTCAATAAGACTAATTGGGTCATTTCTAAAATAAAAATAGTTTCATATTGTTCTTCCGGATAACCTTTCCTCCTGAAGTCGCTTTCGCTCCCGCTCCTAAAGTAGTCCGTTGCTTCTACTCCCCTATGCTTCTGCGCCTTAATTTGAATGCTCATGGCAGAGGATATGAACCTTGCAATCGGACCCTTTTCTGGAATATGATTATTGGTTGATGAATGCAGGGAAAGGAAACCGCCAAACTTTGAAAAGAGCAACTCAATAATGGGTGCTCTTTTCGTTGACCAAACCATACGAACCCAAATTTATCCCCTTGAAGTCCAGAAAAAAACGTTTAAAAATTCAGGTCTCCGCCGCTAAAATTGCCAACACCTTGCATTCTTCATTGACATAAGAAAAGAAAAACAAATCTCAGCAATAATAGCAAACCGGTGAACCCCATCAATATCAGAAATCTTATCTAGAGATCCCAATCGTGGTTTCAACATATCTAAATCAGAAAAATAAAACCAACCTTCGTCACCCAGCACTCTATAATAAGAGTCAAACCCGGCAGACCGTCTCAAGATCTAACCCTCAGGTTACAGATTTCAAAGGCGATTAACATATAATATAAAGGTCGCAAAACGATAACTCAATAATGGGTGCTCTTTTCGTTGACCAAACCATACGAACCCAAATTTATCCCCTTGAAGTCCGGAAAAAAACGTTTAAAAATTCAGGTCTCCGCCGCTAAAATTGCCAACAACTTGCATTCTTCATTGACATAAGAAAAGAAAAACAAATCTCAGCAATAATAGCAAACCGGTGAACCCCATCAATATCAGAAATCTTATCTAGTGATCCCAATCGTGGTTTCATCATATCTAAATCAGAAAAATAAAATCAACCCTCGTCACCCAGCACTCTATAATAAGAGTCAAACCCGGCAGACCGTCTCAAGATCTAACCCCCAGGTTACAGATTTCAAAGGCGATTAACATATAATATAAAGGTCGCAAAACGATAACTATCTGTCTGTCCTTCTCTCTCTCTCTCTCTCCTATCAAAAATCCGCGGGCATAAATCGGCCAAGTTCCTACGTGAAGAAAGAGTACAAGACTTGGGCCCATGCAAGCCGTCTGATATTCTGCAAAGACGAGATGATAACTTGGGCGGAGTTCTACGACGTGATGGTAGCGATGGTGCCGCTGTACGTGGCGATGATCTTAGCCTACGGCTCAGTGCGATGGTGGGCAATCTTCTCTCCTGAACAGTGCGCAGGCATAAACCGCTTCGTCGCTGTGTTCGCCGTGCCTTTACTCTGCTTCCACTTCATCGCCTCCAACGACCCTTACAAGATGAACTTCCGCTTCGTCGCGGCCGACTCGCTTCAAAAGATCGTCGTTCTCTTCGCCGCGGGGATGGCTTACGCGCGCGGAGGCGTGGCCCTCGACTGGGCGATCTCCGCCTTCTCGCTCGCCACCCTCGCCAACACGCTGGTGATAGGCGTGCCTCTGCTCTCCGCCATGTACGGGGATTCTTCTTCTAGCCTCATGGTTCAGGTTGTCGTTCTACAGTGCGTTGTCTGGCACCCGCTTCTCCTCTTCTGCTACGAGTACAGGGCCGCCCAGGCTCTTCTTCTGGCTCGGTTGCCCGGGGTCTCAAGGGTTGCTCCTGGGGAAGAAGAGATCTCCATAGATTTGTCTCTCAACTCCGTCGCCCGTGCCAAGGAGATCAGCTTGGACATCCCCTCCCCCAGAGGTACCCATTTTGCGGCTTTCCCTTCTCTCTATCCCTCTGTCTAATCTGATCTTCTGGTTGATGTTGACGTTAACGTTGACATTGAAACTGATGATGACGACGGTGAAATTTATGTTGATGTTGATGGTTCGGTGGAATCTGGAGGTGAGAACAATGCTCGGATTGAGCAGGGGAAGTCTCTTTGGAATGCTTAGGATTGCTTGGAGGTTAAGGAGAGAGGTAGGGCTAGGCCATTAGCAGAATAATAGGATCTGCATTAAAGGCTATAGCTATTAGAAAGGGGCGTGGCCAATTCAGAATTACAGAGACTGGGTGCAGCTTGCACCTGTTTGGTTGAGGTGCTTCAGTGCCTTGAGGCCTGTAGCCCCCCAGCACGTCTATGGGCAGCGCCGCTACAAGTGTGGCCTTAGCCGGGGCGCTATGCCCCCGTGGGCCATGGCCCTTGGCGCAACCCCCCGTCGGTTGTACCACATGCCCGGACATTCACCCATATCACCATATCACCCTTGTGCTCGGTGGTCAACCTTGATGCTCCACTCTCCTCCAACAATTTCACTGACACCTCTACAGCTTTGGGCCACACTAGCACTGTCGTGCTCGACACCCCAAGCCTTGGCACATGCACATTACTACACTATCCACAAGGACACGCCCAACAACCCACAACTGTCTGAGCGCTCCATGTGCCCATGCCTTAATCTCTTGGGGAGATATGGCTTTGCCCCAGCGCAGGGAATAACCATGGACCGTGGCACATGTATTGGTGACCTGCGGTGCAGCCTGCGTGGGACCAGCATCGCCCATGCGCGCGTCCTTGGCAGCCAACACACATAGCGCATGTAGCCTGCGCGTGTGGCCTACTCTGATCCGCCACACATGTGCACTTGGAAGCACGAGCACCATGTGGACATTGGCATCAAAGATCATGGACAAGCATCACCACTTGTGATGCGTGTGGTGTCCACGTGATTAACTCGGCTTCATATCCGGAGTCCAAGTATGTGGATGAAAGAAATCTGATATCTAACTTGGTCAAAAACTTGACTTAAGCGGAAGCGTTCTATGATTCTCTTATGAGTTCTAGGGGTTTGAAACTTTTTCTTGAACCTCAAACTCAACTGGATTACAATCATCTATTCATAGTATGATTCTATGAAACACATTTCCATCATAAAGCAAATAAATAACATACCATTGCCATTGGTAATGATGAAATGGTTGAAGTTGATCCAAGAAGCTTTCCTCTTGAAGAAGATGATGGACTTTTGAGCCTCCCTTGTGTTTGGCCTCTACCGGTATCCACACGATCTTCCCTTGGAGGTGAGTTCACTGGTGCTCTCACAGTTCCTTCTCTTTGACCCCTCCTTGTTCTCCTTTGCATGCTCTTTGGAATTCTTCCAATTCCAAGTGAGTAGGAGAGGAAGGGGATGAGAAAAGATGAGAGAGAGAACCAAATTCGACCTGGAGTTGGTTGCTTGTGCCCAGGGCCCACATTTCCTTAAATAGGGCTCTCCACATGTCCTTTGGCATTAATTTCCATTATGCCATCAATTAATTATAACTTCACCTCATAAGATCTTATGTGTGTGACCCTATAGGTTCACTTATCATTCTAGTTTAATGACTCTAATAGTTGATGATCATCCAATCAACTTTACCAGTCAATTAAATTCATAACTCACTTATAATTTAATTGACCTTGACCAATTTAACCTAATTGGTTAGTTGAGTCTCCTGCCATGCCATAAGGACAAGCTTCACTTGCATTGGCCTAGAAGACAAATGAATTTCATCCATGCATTTTGCTTCATGAAAACCTTTCTGTTATCAATACCATATCAATATAGTCCTTCATTCATTAATGATCTCATGATTGATATCTGGGATATGGTGGTTCAGTCAAATCCCAATCATATGAATCAATTTTAATATGATTGCATAAGAGATCTCCAATGAATCACATCATTGGAATCTCCTTTATTACTCTGGCCAGAGATTCACTGCAATCTATTAGTGAGACCATAACTTCTATTCATCGAAGTTGAATGATTCCTAATCGGCTATTCAATTACCTCCATGATACTCTAGAAGTGCCCAATCATATTTATACCGGGCCTCTAAATAGAAGCCTTTGTCAACATGATCAAAGCACAACTTTCGTACCACAAGATATCTTTGATACCTTAGGTCAAAGGACCATTGATACTATGACAACATGAATCTTCCTGGTTGACTTAGATGTTTAACCATCCAGGTGATTCATACGGATCAATACAGTGAAATTCTTCTTACCAAGAAGCACCTGACATCCATCATTAGTGTCATCACACAAATGGCTATTGGGAACGGCCATTATCATCATCCAAGTGATCATGAAAGATGTCACCACTCTTTCCGGAATATCTAGTGTCCCTTACTAGACTTCCTTCGAATGGGATTGTTTAGGTTAATGTCCTTTGAGTCTAGTGATCCCTAAATTATGAACTCTTCATAATTCACTCAAACATATGGACATTACCTGGGACTTCATTAATCATATATGTACAATATAGAAATAATGAAAACAAGAGTCTCGATAGAATTAACTATAAACTCAAGAATGTACTTTGATTGGCTCTTTAGGCCACCAATTCTTATAGTGGACACACCCTACACAGTTAACATGCAGGCCTTTGTGTATGAATGACACCTAGTTTGGGGCCTTACACCAGGTCTAAGATTTTTTTTTGTATATAGGGGAGGTGGGAGGAGGAGAGGAAGGATGTAGCTCGCCGAGGACAACTGCCACGGGTAGCTTGCAGCAGAAGCCGTCGGCGATGGTGATGACAAAGATGATACTGATCATGGTGTGGAGGAAACTCATTCGGAACCCCAACACCCATTCGAGCCTAGCTGGCTTAGTATGGTCGCTTATCGCATTCAGGTAAGGTTTGGATGATTATGTGAGTTCACTTTATAGACTAATTGAGCAGAGTTTAAGGATGGAACATAAATGAAGCTGTTCAGGGGTTTTGTAGCAAGATCAAGACGGATGGCTGATGACGGATTGGGTTCCCATACGTTCAATTTTTCCATCAAACTTATTATTATAGTATACTATAAAATCTTCCCTTTGTCCATTCTGTGATATGTCCCATCCAACCCTGATGGAGGGGGATCACACTGGGATACCCTTTACTAATCCGTCATAGAAATTGTCGTTTTGATCTGTTCCCATCCAAGCTGGATGGGATGGACGACGTAATGGATGGAAGATGATTATAAAATAAACTACCTGAGCATAGAGTAAAGGAACTCATGATTGATTGGATTCTATATCCTGTTTCATTCGTGGCATGTCTACTATGAAGGAATTTGCTTTGTTACATTGTCTTCATCCCTGTACAATGCTTCAATTTCCTTTCTGGTTGATTTGGCGATGCAGGTGGCATTTTGGAATGCCCAGAATAGTGGATAAGTCCATCTCTATCCTCTCCAACGCAACACTGGGAATGGCCATGTTTAGTCTTGGTGGGTTCAAAGCTTCTCCTTTTCCACTACATCTTCTTTTATGATAACAACTTCTTTCATGTGGTGTGGTGTAATCTACAGGGCTGTTCACAGCATTGCAGCCGAAGATATTAGCCTGTGGTAGATCAGCAGCGATCTTTACAATGGTGATGAGATTCATCACCGGGCCGGCATTGATCGCAGCAATGGCATTCGCTCTTGGTCTGAGGGGGAATATCCTCCGTATTGCAATAGTACAGGTAAGACGATGATGGTGCTTGTTCTTATACTTAGTCTGATCTCTAATCATCGCGTTGTTGTCAGGCGGCACTGCCACAAGGAATTGTCACCTTCGTCTTTGCTAAAGATTATGACGTCCTCCCCGCTGTTCTCAGCACAGGGTAAGATGAAGAAGAATTCAAAGAAGAGGGTTTTGAAGTAGGTGAGTGTTAATTTAATGGCCAATTCATATGCAGGGTGATCTTTGGGATGCTGATAGCACTGCCCATTACGCTCCTTTATTATATTATTCTAGGGCTGTGAGATATTTGTAGAATGAATGTTATGCAAGCAACTGGCACCTGAGGAGAGGAATTCCAGACGTATTGTTAATTAAAGGATACCATGCTGAGGCAAGTCCAAGCTTGGTTCAAGATTGAGCTTGGATCAAATCCTGTGAATATGAGCAGTTACTAGTGGTTTCATAAGAAAAGCTGCAAGTTGATCACGACTTGGAATGAGTGAGACCTCCTGGTTTTGAATACACATTCTCAAACAAAATGATATTCAATTCTTTGTGTTTTAGTGAGATATGTTGTCCCTAAGTTGTTATTGTATAGGAGATGATTATGTAAGTATATGGAATTCTTTAAGGAGAGATGTCACCCATAAGAGTTCTGTCATGAGATTTGCCGCTGCTTTTAACTCAGCTCCTGTGCTGGAGTGGCATTTGATTGTTTGCAGAATTTGTGGGATTCCCAAGGAATCAGGTAGGATCCACATAAGATGACACAGCCACTTCTTGAATTTTGATCACTAAAATATTATACTGAAGTTGTTATCTCGAGCTACTATAGAAAAATAAAACTTTAGTTGAATATGGATACGATGTTTATGAGCAGTCTATGACATGGTTGGGAGTCATGCATGTATAGTGATGGTTTATACACTATATAGGTTATGTAGGGCTTAGTAATTGTAAAATACTGTAGGCTTTAGTTGCATCATACTTAATTTTCCCAACTGAGTCTCCAATTGTGATCGATGCTAAATGATACACATTAGTCATGGGTCCTTATTGGGCCATCTACACCAGAATTTTATAACATATTGGGTTTGAGCCAAGAAAATACCTAAGTTTTGACAATGAAGATGAATGCCAAGAAAGTATGTCCCAGGCCAAAATGTCGAATTGCAAATGCAGTACCAAGGGGCATATTAACTTTTTATACACCCCAAGGATCTGACCCACTCAAGAGAATTCCATTGATCTAAAAAAGATGATAAAACTGAAATTAGGGTTAGTTATGTCGTTTGATGTCCACAAAAATATTTGCCATTTTCCTTATAAACATAAAGGACTAATAGTCAGATTCATATGGAACAAGTATTAAAAACAAGAAATTTAAGCTTAATTTCTTTTTTATATTTATATACATGTTTGCTAAGAATTAAATTAAATTTAATGAAATAAAACAAGTGAAAGTTAATTTAACCAAATTCTTGGAAGGTGAGAAAATATTAATCTTATTTTACCAAATTAAACCAAATTCTGTATTTTTTTAAAGTTTTGAGTGAATTTGAAGTGTGAAATAATAATGAATTCAAATTAAATTACCTTAACCAACAATTCTGTGCAGTATGAAAGGGAGTCATTGTTAGCGACTACGATGTTGGTAAGTGGATCAAAGTGATTTTATCATCATAAATTGTGGTGAAGATAATGGGAAACACATGGCGACGTGTACCTAGGGGGGCAAGTGATGCAGATTTACTGTCGTTGGAGGCGATGGAGATTGAGGTGGATATGTATTGATGAGTGGCTGAGTCGATGACGGAATGTGTGATGGCGAAAGCCTAGATGTTGTAGAGAATGATAAGTTAGGAAAAATGACAAAGACAGGAATCTAAAACAGATGAAAATTGCACTAACCTGATTGAAAATTTCACTAGCCTAGCGAGCTAAGAATGATTATTTTTCTCTTTGCGAATCTTTCTCAGATATTCGGTCCTCCAATCGTTCACTCAAAAAATTCAGAATGAAACAAAAAAAATTTGAAGAATAAAATCACTTTGTTATAAGATTGTTTCAATTAAGATCACCATGAAACATTAGAGATGTCCAATTGTTACGTATCCAACTGTTGAGTCAATGCTAGAGCTGCAAGTATACAAGGGTCGTCATTTTTAAAATGGGGCTGAATGTTTCTTAATAGTCAAAAGTGGGACTTTGACTAAAAAATTGAGGAACAAGATGTGCTTTACATTGATTAAGGTGCCATCACCATGAAGTTTTGTATGGAAAATCCACGTTTAGCCAATATGTTTGGTTCTACTTATTGGGACGAGACCTCACATGTGATTGTTAAAAAGGACATTGTACTCTTCATTCATGGGTTGGTGCTAGAGAAATTGCTAAAGAGCTTGAGAGATAAAGACATGTTCTAGTGTAATGGTCAATAAGGAAAGAGAAAATTTGGTTGAGAGACCATTTTTGGTCAGTGTATAAGTCATATTTGTCGAAGCATTTGGGAGTGTTGTGTTCTAGAGGCCTTGATTTAGATGAACTTGGAGTGATCCACAATGAAGACTTTATCAAATCATAGTGGCACTAACGTAATCATGAAAAAAATCACCTCGACACAGATCACATTGATGATTCATTCGATCATTGATTGAGTTACGTGGAGCTGCTCATATGTTCAGCCTCTAGAAGTATCCCCTCACTCCTCGGCATGTCGAATCTCCTCCTTCACATTGAATCTTCTCTGATCCTATCCGGAATGGAGAGGAGCCATTGGGAGAAGGGAGAAGGGAGAAGAAGGGGAATGCCCCAAAAAAATTCTGGCTTCGGTGAATATTTTTCAAGGCCTTCCCCTATTTATACTAAGTGGGTATTTTTTCATAAAAACCCCCAACTTAAGTATATCTTTCGATATCCAAAAGACCATTTGGGTGCGACCATGTAGGCTCATGTATCAGTCTCATTAATAACTCTAGTGGCCCAATAACCTTTATTGGGCTTCCAAATTAATTAACTATAGCATCATATAGATTAATTAATGATGTCGAATCGATTTAACCCAATCACTAAATTGAGTCTCCAACCAGTGGGGTGCCAAGCTACACCTCATGCTCTAGATGATACAAATGAGTGTGTGTCGACTCACTCATAGAACCTCTTCATTATTAGTTATATGTATGTATAGTCCGTGATCCACTTAACTCTCCTTGGGTGACTTAGAGTATGGTCAACTTTCAAACCGTAATCGATCATCTGACTTAGTACTAATGCGTTCAAAAATCATCGAAGAACTCTTCTTTGATATTTTACTACCTTAGTTGAGGACTTCATCGCATCATCTTTCTTGAGCTGTCTTCTCTAATACCAAGGGTGGATGATACCATATTGACAACTCAATAATCTTCATTAACTTCTTGATGCACCTAAACTAAGCGTTTAGAATCCCATGATTAGGGTCTCGTAGGTCATAGTCAAAGTACAGCTATCCGTCTACAAGACACCTTTGGTGTCTCAAGTCTACGGACCACTTACAGAACTGTCATGTGAATCAACCTGATTGATAGTTTGGTATAATACCATACAAGGATTTGTACGTATCAATTCAATAAACTTTTTATACTAAAGAGCATCCACTATCTATCCTTGTGTCTCCACATTAATAGCTACGGGATTGGCCATACTCATCATATAAGGATGGGTAGTGTTACTCGATCTGAATACTTCAATGTCTTTCTTGAGTATCCTTCTAATATAAATATTTAGAACACATGGATAAAGGCTACTAATCTCCATATTACAATCTCATCATAATTTTCTAAGTCCGATCATGTATTACTGGACTTCATTATAAGCGTCAAATGTGCACTATAATGAGTCAGTTATATTAATGAACATAAAACGAGATATGGAATATGTGATTAGCTTGTCATCTACATATATTTATATTAGGGAGGAGTTGAGATTAGGGTTAGGGATGAATTAAATTATGACATAGTTATGATGGAGAGAAGGTCAGTCGGTGGAGAGAAGGTATGATTAATATGTGGGATAGAGGAATGATGAAGTGGAAGGTTCATATTAAGATGCTATAGGGGGTCTTAGAATGTTGAATGAAGATGTGTTTTATGGCCAGAAAGTCAATCCATGTCTCATATGTTCATTGATACAATCTCTTTTCATGAATACACTCAATGGGTAAATGATTTATGATGAGATCATAATATGGAGATCAATAGTCATTAAAATATTCTATCTTCCATTCCATGATCTTGATCTGGATGAAAAAAATGATTCCTTGCATGGGAATAATTAAAATAGAATCAAAACATCATCTACACAATAATCAATCGAATCATGTGGGTGTGAATCACATTCATGATTTCTTGAATCCTCTAGTGAAACATGTTGAGCTACTCATGCGTGCGACCTCTAGATGTATCAATGCAATCCTTCGCATATCAAATCTCCTCTTTTCCCTTGACGAGCTCTATTCACAATTTATCATCATCATTCCACCATCTTGGTCGCATCATAAATGGAGAGGAGATATTGGGAGAAGAGAGAAGAGCCTTGAAAAACTCTGGCTTTGGTGAATTTCATTCAAGGCCTTTCCCGATTTAGAATAAGCAGGTATTTTGCCTAAACACTCCAAAATTTAGATATATCTTCAGACGTCCAAATAAATATTTACGTGTGGTCCTGTAGGTCCATGTATTAGTCTAGATAATGAATCTTGTGACCCAAAAAGCTTTATTGTCCATCCAATTTAATTAACTATATTATTATATAGATTATTTAAGGATTGATCAATTTGACCCAATATATAGGTTGAGTCTCCAGCCCCTAAGGTGCCAAGCTACACTTTGTGCTGTGGGAGATACAAAGGTGTGTCGGTATCGACTCAGTCATAGAACCTATCTATCATCGGTTATCGTGTATGTGTAGTCCTCCCTCCACTTGATGCTCTTAATATGACTTAGGTATGGTCAATTGTTAAACCCTAATTGGTCATCAAGGTTAGCATTGATGTGATCAAGAATAATGTGAGAAATCTACTATGATATTCCGCAGCCTGCCCTAGGGGATTCATTACATTTTCTTCCTTGTACTATCTCCTCTTATACCAAGGTTCGATGATCTCATCTTGACCACTCAATCATCTTATCAACTTATTGATGCACTCGAAGAAAGAATGTTTATATTCTATTGAATAGTTAGGACACATTTTTAAAGGCTAGTGATCTTGATATTAAGATCTCATTATAATTCTCTAATTCTGATCATGTATTCATAAACTTCATTATAAATATCACACATGAATACATTGTATTAATGAGCATGGAACGAGATATGGAATGTGTGATTGGATTGATTGTGAAATATATTTCCATCATTCTAAACATTAATATTCAAAAGATACTAAAGAAGAACATTTAAATATATGAATATAAAAGCACTATCAAGTGCAGATCATAGGATGAGTATAGTCCATCCCCTAACCACTAGCGTGGGGATAATAAGGACGCATAGAGAATGATTTTTAGTGTAAAGAGGTCATTGAATTTATCCTTACAAATTCATGTATTGAATTATGCCGGACTGCCTATCTGGTTGATTGCATTCACAATTATACAATTGGTTCCTATGCTTGAGACAAAAAATATGTCTTGTGGATGGACAATTGTACTATGAATATCACCTATGAGTTCGTATTCATGGAATTTCTAACAGTCTTAGCTTGGGTTGAGTAATAATTTTAAAAAGAGATCGAGTGTTCAAGATGGAATCATTCTCCCTCCACATAAGAGTAGACATCTCAAAGAAGGTGCTATGAGGAATTCCTTGGCCAATGCATTAAATATTGGAGAAGAGTTCTTTGATAATTTTTTAAAAAATTAGTTCTAATTAGGATGAATGATTAAGCTCTGATAGTTAAACATACTCTAAATAATTGTAATAGTTTCAAGTGGATGAGAGACTACACATGCATGATGACTTGTGACAATAAGATTTAATGAATTAGTCCTTTGTATCATCAAGAGCACAAGGTGTAGCTTAGTAACCGATGGCCTAAAGACAACCTATCAATTGGGACAAATAAATAGGATATCAGGCTACTTGAATTGTTGACTAGGATAACAAATGGGACTATAGGGTTACATGCAAAAGGTATTTTGGATGTCAAAAGATATACTTCAAATTTTAGGGGCTTTGATGAAAAATTCTCTTCAAGTATGAATAGCTTAAGGACTTGAACAAAATTTACCAGGCCATGATTCATTAGGTCCCTCCCCTTCTTCTGCCTTCTCTAGTTGCTCTCCAATCTTGATGTGATTGAAATTGCATAAGGATAAATGTGAAGTGATAACTAGGCTCATCAATAGGAAGGAGGAGATTTGACTTTGGAGAGATCACGTGGATATATTCATAGAAATCAAAGGTCTTATTTATGTACAAGTGATTTGATCATCAACTTTTGAATGCCATACAATGTCATTATTTATTTACAATTACAAGAATATTTAATTTTTTGCCTCAATCAGGGGTCTAAAACCTAACAGGAGTTTGAGAGGTGGATGATATGTTGGGATATTTTTAAATTGAAATGAAAAAGCTATTGGATATAAGAGAAAAGCATCTATACCCATGATGATGAGCACTTTATCCCATCATAACATAATGTTTTGAGGATAAACTAAGTTTTGATGCAGCTTGTGCCTTAAGATTTGAGAAGTAAAAACAATAAAAAATTTGGAAAATTATTATCACGTAAAGTTGAGCAAAGTACCTCATACAGAGATTTGTTCGATGGGACTGGATGAGTCTTATAGTTGATTATGTAGGCAGCAGTGGCAATTCCCTCATCCCATAACTTTTGAGAAATTAAGGCATGATGCATCATAGTGAGTGTCATCAGAACAATATGATGATGTTTGTGTTCAGGATTTTGGTGGCGACCACATTAACGCACGGCTTCGGACGCGCATCCACCTTCACACGAGATGCCCCGCATCATGACTCGTCGTCAACACCAACTGCAGAACCACCCTGATGGCGATCACGTCAATGCACCGGCATCGGATGCGCCTCCACCAACACACGAGATGCCCCGTGTCATGACACTTCGTCAACGCCAAATGCATAACCGCCCTTTGACATAACAAGTCGGCACGTCACCTACGTCGACTTGATGATTATCTTACCTCCTCTTTCCTCTAAGGCCTATACATAGGCCAGTGTTGTAAGAAACACTTGGTGAATTTTATTTCAAGAATAAGAAGTGTTCTTCTTGAGAGATTTGCTCTACCCATCTTCCTTCTGAGCCGCTGTCGCTGCCGCCGCTGCCAAGGGAAGAACCTATGTTCGTCGCTCTCTAATCGTCTGTGCCCAAGGGTACAGTTTTCGGCCAACATCGCTGGTCGCCCGCCCACGCAGGCCGTCGGCCGCCATCGCAGGCTGCCACCCGCCTGCGCAGGCCGCCGCCCACGCTGGCCGCCTACCCGCACAAGCCACCGCCGCGCAGGCTTCCCTCCCGTGTGCCGGTCACCCACCCTGCATGCCTCCTACCCGTGTGCCGATCGCCTGCCCCCCAGGTCGCCTGCCCGTGCGCAGGCCATTGCCCACGCCGGCCGCCTGCCAGCACAGGCCATCGCCGCGCAGGCCGGCCGCCCGCACAGGCCGCGCGCCATGCCCATTGCCCGCCGGTCACATGCGTGCCACCCTTACAACCGCCCACACTCAACCTCTGTCCGCCCACTCGTGCATTCACTCCGCTCGCCTGCGCCCTTGTGCTCGTCTCACTGTCCAACTTCGCGCTCATCATCGACGCTCGAGAATTTCTCGCAACCTCGTCACGCACTATCTAGTGCTGAGGTACTTCTACACTCTTTGGTGTCTAGTGTTCGTCATCCAGTATTCTTCGAGTGTTCATCCACTGCTGTCAGATTAGTTTTGGATTTTGAATCTTCAAGCGAATAGTTGAATAGTGCTTTGAATCTTCTAGCGATCGCCTGTTCGAATTTATTGATCCTGTTTCTTTGTTTTCACCGCGGTGGTTGTAAGACAATATTCCCTCCCTTGAGCGAGAAAAGGGGCTGCACCATCAGTATTTACACCGGATTTAATTCTTGAATTCGATTGTGTACTGTGGTCTGATTTATCCATCCTAGTCAAGTTAGTCATCCCGCCCAAGTCAATCCCATCATCCTGCAACAAATTTCCTCTCTACTAGGTAGTGGGTGTCAAGGAGATCCCATTGGATTATTTGAGCATGCAAATGTTGATGCAGGAAGCAATATTCACCTCCCCAATTTGACTGGAAGACTAGGATATTGTGATCAAACTTGCGTTCAATCTATTGCTAAAATTGAACAAAGGTTTTGAGAAGATGACTCTTTTCTTGGGCAGATAGAGTTAAGTGTCATTGGAATAAGCATCAATGAATGAAGAATAGTGAGAAGAACCCATCTGTCAAATAATGTGATTTGATCCCACAAGGTCTGAGTGAATAATGGGTTGAGAGGAAGAGAGGGGGCATTGTAAATTTTTGGCTTTGAAATGCAACAAGATGGACACACATGCTGTTTTTAGGCTATTCTGTTAGAGGAAGCCCAAAATAAGAGAGAATGTGTTTCACGATACGTAGAGATGATGCCCAAGTCTGTGATTCCATTAGGTTGGGGAAGCCTGTGAGCCAATGTGAACAACTAGAGGATAAGGAAGATAGTAGAGCCCAATGCGTGTGTCTCCTTGAGAAGTGTGTCCATGCTCCATTGATCTTTAATAAAACATTGCGAGGATAAAATTTAGCATACACATTATTATCAATTTTTTGTTGATGAATAGAAAAAATATTTTTTAAAAATCTTAGGAACATGTTATATGTTATTAAGAGCAAGATCTTGACTTGAGGTGGATAATGATACAATGCCAGTAGAGGAGATACTCAAACCTGAACCATCACTAACTTAGTACTTGTTTGATCCTTGATAGGAAGTAGTTTGTTAGAGCTATTGAGTGTCTAATATCACATGGCGGGTTGTGCTTATATCTAGATACTAGTGAGGGGTAAATGGAGCAGATGAAGATATTGGACTAGGAGGTGAAAATAGTGTAGAGATTTAAGCTTTTTTGGGTGTTAGTGCCTTGATTGAATGATATGAAACACTTTTCTATGCAACAAAAGCATTGAGCAATTCCAAATAAAGCTAAAAAATATATTACATCATATGTACCTTGTGAGGAATCCACCCTTGACTTACTCCTTTGAGATTTTTCTGAAATTATTCATGTTCCTGACCTCTAGACGTATCCACACGATCAAGTTGGTTTGGGATCTCAACTTCTTCTTCTCCAACTCTTCTTGAAATCCTTGTAGACCTTCTCACCATAAAGACTCTCTTCTTGGATTAGTGGAGAAAGTTCAGAAGGAAGAAGGGGGGGAGGGGCACCCAGCTCTGGCTGACCTGGGTACATGAAATGGGTGCCCCTTCCCTATTTACATTTTACTTAAGATTTTTCATAAAAATCCATTTAGTAAAATATATTCACTAATGCACCTATGATCTTATAAGCGTGACCCTAGAGACCCATATATCATTCTAGTTAATAACTTTAGTGGCTCAATAATAATCATTATCCAATCTCATTAATTAATTACATCAACATAGAGATTAATTAATTAAGAATCAAATAAACCCAATCGATAGGTTAAGTTTCTAGTCGGTGGGGTGCCAAGCTACACCTCTTTCTCTTCAAGATACATAGTAGTCTTCGAAGTCTCTCATGGATTCTTTACCTTCATTTGTCTCTGTATATGTACAATTCTTCATCCGGGTAAGATTTCAGAATGACTTAGGATATGGTTAACTTTCAAACCCTAATCCTTTCTCTCATTACTACAGATGTATAACGGGGACATTAGACAACACCTTCTCAAATATCCTCCCAACTCTAGCTAGGGTCTTAGCTGCATCATCTTCCTTGAGTCAAGCTCCATCTATACTAAGGGTGGATGATCCTATCTTGACGACTCAATCCTCTCTATGTGCTTCTTCCTATATCCGAGCTATGACTTATTTGAATCCCATAGTTAGAGATCCGTATGACGTAGTCAAAACATAGTTGTCTATCCAAGAGATGTCTTTGGTGTCTCAAGTCAATAGTTCACATAAACAACCATGACATGAATCAATTTGATTGGCTTTTCGGTATAATACTATTTAGGGACTCATGCAGATCAACAAAGTGGCCTCTTCCTCCAAAAGCACCCGCCATATGTCATTAGTGTCTACACACTAATGGCTACAGGATGAGCCATACTTATCATGGAAGTAGGATCAGATATTGCTACTGTACTCGGACAATTCGATGTTTATCTCCAATATCCATTGGAGAGGAATGTTGGAATACATGTTGAAAGATGAGTGATCAGTGTATTATGATCTCATCATAATTTACTATGTCATCGCACACATTCATGCACATCATTATAAACATCACCCGAGAATAATAATGAAGAAATATTTCATTCAATAAACTTAAGCAAAAACATGTTGGTGTGGTCTTTTTCTTGATCATTGTCATCATTAAATGATGGTGTTGTCTGACCAAGAGTCTTATTGAGAAGACTTTTTGTGGTATGATAATATGAGACAGTACTAAGTGAAGCAGCTTACCAAATCTTAGAAGTTGATTAGTAGATCTATGAATAATGAAGGAGAAGAAGAATAGGGTATCACACTGAAGTTTTGATATATAGGTTTGTCTATGTATAGAGATGGAGTTGAATGTGGTTTCTATTCAGGTATTAGAATACTTGATTACCTAATGTTAGAAGTTGATTAGTAGATCTATGAATAATGAAGGAGAAACAGAATAGGGTATCACACTGAAGTTTTGACATATAGGTTTGTTTATGTATAGAGATGGAGTTGAATGTGGTTTCTATTCATGTATTAGAATCCTTGATTACCAAATGTTAGGAGTTTATTAGTAGATCTACGAATAGTGAAGGAGAAGAAGAATATGGTATCACACTGAAGTTTTGATATATAGGTTTGTCTATGTATAGAGATGGAGCTGAATGTGGTTTCTATTCAGGTATCACCCGAGAATATGTTTCTAGGCGATGTATTAGAGTGTGATGATGTTGGGGGGTAGTGCCACCCTACTCGATCATCGTGAGATTTGTCATCATGTCATATCTAGTGTTTTAATTTGAGGCGCTTAATTTAGAACACAAGCTATCAAAACCATCACCAGCATCACCTCACCATCATTAATGTCATCAATGTGTTCATTATCACTTTGAATGCCATCATCTACACCATTGTCATAATGATCAGCCATTAGATATACTATCCAAAAAGAAATGTTTATGTTTCTTAGATTGCTACTTTAGATAAATAGACTCAGATACATCCATTCAATTAGTAGGAGGTCACATTTATGTGCCTTTTTGGAACCTTTACATTTCAAAAAATATTTTCCAAGCTATTTAATGCGGAAAAAATATTTCAATGGTGCATGAGTCACCTTTGAGTTATTTCACATAATGTGGACTCATTACAAAACTTAAATGATCATTTATCTATTAATTGATGTCTTATTGATGGTTGGTTTATCCACTTGGTGGAGAAACATAAATTAAAAAATTACTCCAGATAAATCCAAGGGGCTTCTAAAAAATCAGGAAAATGTAACTTCATGGTGTTGAAAGTAAATTTTCTTGATTAGCTTTTGTCGTTCAAAGGCCATGAAGTTGAGAAGGATGAAATTAAGGTAATCGATAGAACTATTATGAAATTAAGGATGAAGTTAAGATCATTCAGATTTTCTTAAAAAATACAATTATAATGCAAAGTTATCCCACCTGACCTCGACCTGCTCCATGGTTAGATAAGCTGGAGTGGCCTTTTTTTATTGGCAAAAAAACAGTGCCAGGTACTACCAACCCAAGGGTTGTGCCCATAGACTGATCCAGCCGTGCACTGGACGTCACCCAGGGAGGTTTTATACATTAAGTGAAGTGTTCATAGGTGTGGAGCGTATACATCCCAATTACACCCGGACCCTACTTGCACTCGCCTATGATGCAAAAAAGAGAAAAAATACAAAGGTGATACTGGTTCAGCTCTGGAGAAGGCTGCCATAGTGTGCTCGTGTCCCACGAAGGTGGTGATGGATGGAGTATAAACATGGTTGCTCGGTTCTTTTTGTGCAAATTTGTGCGAATTGTTCGTTCTCTTCGGTTTTCCGAACAGAACAATAACGAATTCACACAGATCATCGCACAGTCTTGTGTGCGGTTCGAATTGTTCTGTTTGTGCGAATTTTGAATTATGTAGAATAGGATTATGTGTATGGTTTAGAAATTCATGGAAAAATGATTGGGTATAAGGAAGATTTCCCTTATCATTATTGAGAATCACTAGCCGTCTCAACCTCAGCACGTGAACGGTTGCTCCGTCTCTTATGACAGATTGCTCTTGGAAATCCCTTCGTCGAAATATTGAAGCTTTGTTCGGTTTTTAAGGTTTGTTTCTTCGACCTCTAGTCGAGCCTTTTGAAGGTTGACGTGTTCTTGGACGTTTTCGCTGGTCTCGCGTCTCAGAAAATTTAGCCAGGACAGCTCGTCGTCCGCTGACTTTTCGGCTTGTTTCTTGCATAGCTGAGAATCCTTCTCCGTTAGTTCTTTCTTTAACCGGCACACTTCCACCTGCGAGGTTCGTTCTCACCTCAGATGAATCATCAAAATTTTTATTTTTTCTTGCGATTTGTGTCGATGGGTACAACGTTTTTTCTGTCACAGCAGGATTGCTAGAAATGTTTTGCAATTAATTAAATTTATAGAACTGATAAAAAATTAGTGGAAGGAACTGAATTGTTCGAATTTTGTTCGAATTGTGCGAATTTGTTGCAATTTGTGTGAATTTTACGATGTGTGAGAATTTTGTTCGAATTGTGAAAATTTTGTTCAAATTGTGCGAATTGTGCGAAAATCTGTTCTACTTTTCACACACAAAAAGAACAGAACAAAGAACAAGGCCCTGTGAGTTTCTTTTGTGCGAATTTTTTGTTCGTTTCAAACAAACAGAACAGAAGAACCATGTCTAATGGAGTATAAGTGGTCCTCACACCATCATTAGATATCATTGTGGAGGTGCACAAAGGGTACAACAGTTACCCAAGAGGTCGCACACTCTAGAGTATAAGCTGGAGTGGCCTAATAATATAAGTACTTGAACATTTTTAGTAGCATAATTTCAAGGTCATATGACATTACATAATAATCAATTCTCACTGGGTCAACCAAATCAGGCATCCTAACTACACTCATTGACCCAACCAACTGAAAGGAATAAATAGGCTTAGTTGCCAGAGCAGATTGGGTAATCTGGCCCAAGCCCTGACCCGTGCCAGATCAGGTAGTGTTGTCTCAGAATTTGACTAATTCTCATTTATAATGACATCAATTAATAATTAACGTGTCATATCATATACACGTGCTGATTCTTACTTGGACAACCCAACTAGGTTACCTAACCTGACTCATATGAAAAGAAGGGTTTAATGTGCCAAATGCAGGTCACCAAACTCAATCTAGTTACCATTTACCCAACTCATCAACTGCCTTCTTGGTTGGGTTGGCATGGTTGAACTGATCCCAATTTGTTCTATTGGTCTACTCAACTGAAAAATTGGGTCAGCCTACCTTGCCAGACCAAGGAGCCCCGAGTGTGAGTGATTCAAGGAACATAAATTCTTAATTATCATCAAATTTTGTCTTTTTATTATGTTCTAATACAGCTTTGCATACCAAAGATTCTCCTCTATCACTGAGCAGAGCCAGTGCTCATTAAAGAAACATTGATGTGAAGGCTGACTTGGTCAACCCTCCTGAAAATTAGTGGTCACATGTAAAGTTTTTCCTGGGCCCTCCAATATAAAATCAAACAAGAAGCCCCAGCAGAGAAAGAGGGAGAAAAAAAGGCATGTAAGGCAAGGAAGGTTTTACTATGCCATAAAAGGCATACTTAGTCTTTTCAAAATGCGGATTATCTATCCATATTTGTCCTCCAAAATCTCCAAAGATTCCCAACATACTGGTGCATTAAAAATCTTAGTGCAGTAAATTTCTTTTTTCATGCAGAAATATTCCAAGTTGGTGTCCTCACATGAGAAAAAGAGACGATGACCTTTTAAGATCTAACGGTTGTAGAAACAGCCACATCAATCACTGGTTCTTCTTCCCGATCGTGGTCAAGCTCAGCCTGCCGTTGGATTCAGAGCAAGTGTTATAAATATTCCCCGAAAAAAAACTTGGACAAGCAATGATCAAATTGTATTTAATGGAATATTTACCTGATAATTGGTTTGGTCCGAGAAGCGGGAGCTGCTGGAGGCAAGTCTGAGAATGGGGAAGACAGCTCCGATGGCTTCCACACCACACAAAATGAGATTTTAGTAAAAAGAGGAGAGAGAGAGATGGATGGAATGATGAATGAGCGAGAATTTAAGAATGGCATGATGAATGGGTGAGAATGGAAGGATGAAATGATGAATGAGTGAGAATGGATGGGGATCCACTAATTGATGAATATGGAAGGATTGATGGATGCAAGTATGAGAATGGGCCAGACCACCATTAGAATGTAAAAGAAGAGGAGATAGAGATGGATGGATTGATAAACAGAGCTAAGATGCAGGTCACAGAATAGGGCAGACAGCTCTGATGCCTTCCACACCACACAAACCAACCCCATTTATGAGAAAATGAAAAAGAGAAAAGAGGAGAGATAAATCGATTGCTGGACGGATGAACGAGTTAATATGGATGGAGTTGAATGAATGGATATGGACCGAGATGGATGTGAGGATTGAGAGACACCTTAAAAACTAGAGTGGGGTGGGGGGTTGTGAGTGCATGAAGATGTAGACAGGTAGACATGGTTGTTCTGTTCTTTTTGTGCGAATTCGTGCGAACTGTTCATTCTGTTCGGTTTTCCGAACAGAACAAAAATGAATTTAACCAGAACATCACACAGACCCGTGTGCGGTTCTTTTGTTCGCTTTGTGCGAATTTTGTTCTAGTTTTGTGTGAATTTTGTTCGTTTTAAAAAAATGAACAGATCAAAGAACAAGGCCCTGTGCGGTTCTTTTGTGCGAATTTTTTGTTCGTTTCAAACGAACATAACAGAATAACCATGTCTATCAACAGGTTAGGAAGGCTAAGTCGATTGATAAATACGAGACAGACAGACGGAAGGATATACAGATAGCGATGGAGAAAGAGAGAGAGATAAAGACCAGATGGGAGTACCTCAAGCTCTTCCAATATGGCAGTCTGGCAAATTCTGGCATGAGAAGCGCCCAGTTTCCCTTCTTCAGGGCAAGGCCCGGGGACATTTTCAACTGGCGGCGAGATCTCATTCGGTAGCAGCTCCTCATTGACCTCTAAATCGGCACTCGGGACTAACGCCGTCCGCTTTGCCTCTGGCATGGCTTCGGTGGCATCACTAACAAACTTTCTCTTCCCGAGATCTTCACGAGATGCCGCAGAGGGCACCGTCTCAGCCGAGGCAGAGAGAAATCTCTGGACTTTGGTCTCTTCTTCCGTTGACTTCTCTGGTGGGCCATGGTTGACTGCCGGGGTGGGTCTTGGTCTGGAGTTGGATTTGACCTCAGGTTTGACTGGACGAGGGGGGCGGACCCCACCGGGGAAGACGAACAGAGGAACGTCCCTTCGTCTGATGTGAGAGACTTGAATTTCCATGCCCGGTTTCCATAGTGGGGTGTACTGGACTGAGCCTCTGAAATCTTCAACCGTGCTCGTAATGTTGAATTGCTCCGCCTCGTGGGCTTGGGTTCCTTGTTTCCTACTCAAGCCCATAAAGAAGCAGCGGTGGCATTGCCTGGCCCGATCCGTGAAACTGCCTGGATGGGGATGACAGACTAGCATCCCGAATGTCGTCTTCTCAATCTGCACGGGATCAAATAACAATTGGTTTGTACTTGATTTAATATTACCATCGTCCACAATTTTTATCATTATCCTTGTTTACAAATGGCAAGACAATGATGAGGCGGTGGTGATCATGATGATCATTCACTCACCACCATCATTGTCATCCTGGACAAAAAACCTTATTTAGTAGTAGAAGTTTATTCTCAGTGGAGTATAAATTATGAATTTTGTGCTTTTGGGAATATCATAGACTTTGGGTAAAAAATTGTTAAGTAAAAAGTAACCTTGAGGGTGAGAGTGCGAAGGCGGGACTCAACCCATCCTTTCCAGATTCTTAGATCATCTTCATTCTTGGCGGCAATGTCAATTTCTAAATAGTTCTTGTACGCATCAAAAAATGGGTAGGGCTCAAAAAGGGTGTCCCATCCGGTGTTGTTGGCCTCTATTTCCTGATAGAAGGAAATAGAGAAAACGGAAAATAGTTATGAAAAGGAAAAAAAATTATTAGAAGGAATGTTTAGGTAAAAAAATAGAAAGTTGAAGCAGAGGAATTCGAGTTTTAGAATTTCTATTCGTGGCATTTAATTCCAAGATTAAACATAACAAGGTAATCTTTTGATACCAGGAATCTATAAGCAAAATAAAACAAGTAAACATGGAAGAAAAAACAGGATAAATTAAATACCCCGAAGGCAAAACAGCATAATTCACAAGAGCGTCAAATATATGAAAATATATAGTTCTCTCAATGTATGGAAATAAGAACGTTTTGAGAGGACGAGAAACAAAGCCTAATGAAGGACAATATCTAATTTATGATATGCCAAACATTAACTTCAAATATATCAACTAAGTCAAGGAACCCCTTTATAAAAAGGCCAGCATAACCATAATGGCTTGTTAAGGTACACCAGTTGAACGGAGGTCCACCAAGCTGGGTGATCTTCTTTATTTGTTCAAAAAAAAAAGAAAAGGTAAACCAGTTGAATTTGTGAAAGCGTCAGAAACATCATTTTATAAATGTTTGAAATTAAGAAATTTGATTTTGATGACGAGAAATGCAGGTTTTGAAAAATAATATCTAACTTATAATGCGCTAATATTTTTTCTCACTCTGAATTATTGTTTACGCAGAAGCGGTTGAACTGCCTGTCGAGATGATGCAAACTACCTAACTTTGATGGGATTTTTTTCAGAAAAAAAGAATAAAACGATGCAATTAGTCAGACAAACCTCACAGATTTCATTTCCTCTTTGAAATTCTTCGGTCATAATCCGTAGGGTACTCGTTGAAACATTGTAGCTAGAATTCATGCAAGGGTAGGCAGGCGTAATTATAGGCATCTGGTGCAGTCTATCCCGGTAATTTCTTCTTGGATCCCAAACTGGAAGGCCGAGTGTTCCCTCTTCAATTTCACAGAGCATGACAGGATTCGGCCAGCGCCATTGTGTGTACACTCTAAAGAAGCGAGAAACTAACATGCTAGGAAGTGCATGAGGGTATAGCTGACAGATTCTTGCCACAAGCAGCGCCCAGTTGATGCCTCCAAGAAATCCAGAAACCTGAAATTACCAGTGAATACTTTTAGTAATGCTCCCTCTTGCACTCTCTTTTTCTCTCTCTCCCTCTCTCTCTCTCTCTGTCAAACTATAGGAAGGTCGCAAGACAGAAGCAACCCACATTCCTCTCTAGTTCTTATTTGTAAGTGGGCCAACTTTCTATAAGTGGGCCACATTTCTCTTTCGTAAGTGAGTGTCCACCTCATCCAACAGATAGGTGATTTATTTTTCATGGGGGAAATAAATCAGTTTAGAAATTGGGCCCAGGCCAGGTGTAATGGAGCCAGTATAAAAGCTGGCCCCATACAGAATAGTCAAGAGAGTTTTTCGTCTGTTTCCAACTCTAGCTGACAAACAGGTAGGATCGCTGCCTGCGGCCCTGGAGATTGGGAGAGACCCTTGGAGTAGAAATACTTTTTATCAATATATGTTAGAAAATGTAAACCCACAACAGTGTATTTTAAATAAAGTTAAGAAATTTCCCCACATTTGAATAGACGCCACGCCGTTTTGCCCATAACCTCATTCCTCTTAGGGTGGTGCGGAAGTTCTATCATAGAAGGAAAGAGACAATAAGCATGACCATAATCTTGATAGTAGGGGATCGTATCAATTCTTTAAAAAACCTGAATGTTGGGCACCAAGCGTAAGATCATGTCAGTGACCCTGCACCCATTTAAACTGCGCACAGTTTGTTCATCGGCATTCTGCAGTATAGAATCTTGGGAGATGTCCAGATCCTGAACCATAATATCAACGATCAAATGGAGTATCACAGAAATCACAAAATTCTTTTCAAAATAAGAATAAGCCAAAAAAGGTTCATAGACAGGTTTTTTATTCTGCATGTAAGCAAAATGTCAGGGACAAACAAGACAAGCAAGATTTATAGATAACAATGGGTACATGAATTTAGAGGAACACTACCCTTGAGGAAAATGATGGAAATACCCCTTAAAAGGGTTGAGGACCCTATTAGAATATCACAAGAGATATAAGGGGGAAATAAGGGGAAGAAAGTGTAGCATAGGAAGTGATTACTACCCTATTTGGTTGAGTGGAAAAACTGCATGTCCTCGGAGCCACACCCCGCAAAAATATAAGAAATAATGTTTTTGGCAAAGTTCCAGAAATTGAAAAGAAATTACTAATTTAAGTTTGTTTTGCATCCCGACAAAAAGGAGCCAAACTCACTTCTGGAATGACCCACAGTGAAAGCCTTGCATACAGAAGATCTATCGAAAATCCATTAAATTTGAACTTCATTACAGGAACATGGGCATCAGGAACAGGTTGCAACTCGGATACTTCGGGCATTTCAGATAGCATTTTATAGAACTCCAAGAAGAAGTCTTCCTGCAGGCGATTTTTGAAAAAGATAATTCCATTCAGAAGAGATACTGATGGATAATAAATAAAATTGCAAGAGGCACCTCTCTTGTGGCATGCCTAGGTCCAACAAGAAGCGTGTCGATATCAGCACCTGGCCCATGCACCTAAATATTTAAAATTACCTTAGATAAAGAGAGAGCTCACAAATCAAATGAATTTTGGATGGGGCATACCATTAACTAATACTCATATCAAAACAGAAGAATGAAAATCCTAAGAAATGACCTTGGTTTTGCACTCCAGCAAGGATACTCATATTCAATAAAGATTATGACTCTAATAAGACCACTATAGAAAAAAAGAGAAAGTAGACGAGATTTGGAAAGTGTACTGGACGAAAAAATGGAGACAGTCGATGAGAGTTGGAAAGAAGCCACGGAACAAAAAGAAGAGGCAAAAATGAGCAATGAAAGCACAATAAACTAATTATTCAAAGAGAGAAGAGAATGTCTAATTATTCAAAAGCAACAGATGATCTTCGGAATGTAGAGAAAAGAACATATACCCCAAGTCTATATGAACCAAATGTGAATATTTTGGCATTTGCTTCATGCACAACCTGATCATTGAATCCTTTCACCTTGCTGACCTTTTTTACCCAAATCTTGACAATCTGTTCAAATTAAAAGGTCAATAAGTGGAATAAAGAAGAGGAAAATGAAAGAAAACAACATAATATAACTTGATGAAACCTCACTTGATCCAATCTCCCGAGGACTTCTTCCCTTTCCACGGCTTCTTCTTGACTTTCATACAATCCGGCATCTGTTAGATACTACTCAATCAAAGAAAGACATGTTTTAGAGACCAAAACCACAGTAAAATCATCAAGAAGAAATTCAAGGGTTCAACTATTTTCTACGAACCTTTTCTAACTCCCTTGTTTTGATCACATCAGTTTCTGTGGGTCCAGTGAGAGAGATTGGCTCAGTGACACCAAGATACTGCCTGCGGGGTGCTTTGGGCATAGCAGAGCTTCCCATCGATCGAGACAATAGGGTTATTCTTTCTTAGTTTCAATACTGATCCCTCTTTTTATTTTTTGTTTTGAATTTGATGAAACTTAATTTTACGGTAATCGAAGAGAAGAATGGCAAAAAAATGCCAGCGAAATCCCGCTTCGCACCCAATACGTCCAGGTTTTCTACTATTTGATGTTACAATGTACAAGTTTAGGATCAAGAGCAAGAAATATAAACAAATGGAAGAAGCAAATCCAAATAAAGCTGCGCAGCGTCAGCAACTCCGATTCACCCAAAGATTAGAAGAAATCGTTAGGCCACTCCAGCGAAATGATGCATCGGATGGAGAATAAGGTCGCAGGATCCGCCTCTTGAAAAACAGGATCTTTTCTGGTTCGATCAAGACACATCACTACATCAAAATTTTCACCTTCCACGAAAAATATAAACCAAGCACGAAAAATCAACATAGATAAAAATCAACGATTTCATCGGATTCAGGGACGAAACTTACGCACTTTTCTTCTACCGGCGTTCTGCAGCTGCTCTCCGCCTTCGATTATCTCAAAAAATTGCACACAAGATACAGCCCATCGCGATTCGATCTGCTGCTTCGCCAAGGCGAAGCAATCACAGATGTAAGCGTTAGACGATTTTCAGAAACAGCGAAAGATTTCTAGTCTCCTCTTCTGCTATAAACGTTCTTATCGTATTTATACTACCCCACCGTAATCTGTTCCGTTCCTCACCGCCATCCGTTCCGTCCATCATCATCATCCGTTACGTTCATCTCAGTTATCCGTTACGTTCCTCGCCGTCGTCCGTTCCGTTCCTCGCCGTCGTCCGTTCCGTTCTTATTGTCATCCGTTCCGTTCCTCACCGCCATCCGTTCCGTTCCATTCCTTACCGTCATCCGTTCCATTTCTTACAGTCATCCTTTCCGTTCTATTCCTTACCGTCATCCGTTCTGTTCCATTCCTTACAGTCATCCGTTCCGTTCCTATTCATCATCCATTCCGTTCCCCACTGTAATCCGTTCCTTTCCATTCCTTACAGTCATCCGTTCCGTTCCCATTCATCATCCATTCCGTTCCCCACTGTAATCCGTTCCTTTCCATTCCTCACCATCATCCATTCCGTTCTTTTCCGTACCATCATCCGTTCCATTTTTTACCGTCATCCGTTCCGCTCCTATTCGTCATCCGTTCCGTTCCGTTTATTGCCATTTTCCGTTCCCTTCTTCACCTTTCTGTCATCTGTTCCATTCATCACCGTTATCCGTTCCGTTCCTTACTGCCATCAGTTCCATTCCTTACAGTCATCTGTTCTGTTCCGTCCCTATCCATCATCTGTTCCATTACGTTCCTTACCATCATCCGTTCCGTTCCGTTTACTATTCGTCATCCGTTCCATTCCGTTCCGTTCCTCACCGTCGTCCATTCCTTTCCGTTCCTCATCGTCATCTGTTCTTCACCATCATCTGTTCCGACACCCAATGTTGGGTACTGATACCCAATGCCAACACCGATTTTGTCCATTTAAAGAGGATGTAAGTATGACATTTTGTATTTTAATAAAGATATAACTTATATTTATGACACTATGAGATTAGATAAAATTATAGTTTTAAAATCATATTTTGAGTGGAGGGTGTGATTTTCCAAAATCCTAATCTGACCTTTGACCCTCCACCTTTCACATTGGGCGTGGAAGTGGATAGCTTTCTAATTACATTCTAATATGAGAAATCAAATTTATGAACACAAGACAATTCCAACATACGTAACAATATCTATAATCAATATCAGGTATATATATAACAGTACCCGTTATCAAAGAACATCCAAATCTATACAGAATATTTACACATATACAACGGGTACAATATCCATTTCCGAAACCGATCTATGAATCTAATACTTAATATTAGTATTCACTACAATTGTTGTATCAATCTCAGAACTTTCAGGTATCTAATGTCTTGAATACTGGTGTTGGATGCCAACATTGGTACTCATATGTGATCCCCAAAATTACATCTAGGACAAGTCATAGGTTTGATTGTGTCTGAGTCACTATGTCATTCTTTACATGTGACTAGAAAGAGTAAATGGCCATAAAACTTTCACTGTAGATAACATTCTCCTCCATTTGCAAGGGATTTTGGATGGGACAAATCTTCACACTACTATCAATTTATTATATTTGTCCTCATCATGCACATGATTTATACGATTTTTTGTTGGTTGTTTCCTGTTTTCAATTCCGCCTAAAGTAGTATTACTTGAAAATGCTATGAAACTGAAACACCCTTATCTTGACAAAAAAATGGCGATTTTTTAGGTTTCTGATTCATGTAAAAATATATAATTTTACTTATAAGTACAGATCTAGAATTGAAAAAGTAAACTTTCAGTTTATTTCTCTCTTTTAGGATTCTCTATTTTTTTATAAATTAAAATCTCATTTAACAAAAAAAAAATAGTGAAAATAAATGTAAAATAGTTTAAGGAGGTGAGTAAGATTTATGCTATTTAGCCTAGTTTATGCATATTTTACATAATAATTTGGGAGTTCTAAATCACTTTTAGTATGAAGAACTAATAAATATTTATTTAATACCTTAGCTAGCCCTTTGGTAGGAATAAAGTGTAACAGATATAGAAATCACCACCACTGATTATTATAGAACTGGCCATGAATGAGGAACAAAATCCGAGGTTGCCTTTTTTCCATAAATGAGGTGTATTTATTGATCTGACACTATGTATGGATAGATAAGAGAGAGAGAGAAATTACCTTGATAATTAGATCGAGAAACTTCTTCTGGTTCATCTGATATTACATTAAGAATTTGGAGAATTCTTGAGTGTTCTGAAGTTGGGGAAATCTGGACCCTTTGTTATTTATCTCCGTTCCTTGATCCATGACGTAGATTGCTACCATAGCGGCATAATCCTCATGTTTCCCAAATATTTTGCATTGAAATACACACTTAAAATGTGCTTTAACCTTCTCCTGACACATGTCCTCAAAATTGCCAAAAATGGCTACTCATGGGGTATGAAAAGTATATGTCCAGTCACAAAAATGAAAGTGAAATATGGCAAATAGTAGGTTCATTTATTGCAACAAACTAACACTTTTTTTTGAATCCGGCACAAGTCCATGCAAAGGATCACATTTAATGTCATTTTAATCTATTCCTTTTTTTTTCACTTTCTGCATGAAGTGGCTTGAGATGCATGGCAGAGCATATTAAACAACAATAAAAGTGTTAAAAACACCTTTGAAGTTTTCACTTTTGAAGAGAAAAAGTAGAGTAGAATAAGATGGTTAATGAGTGTAACTTTCCACCATCCGGCATTTAAAAAAAAAATTAAGGGCCGAAAGAAAGTCTCCTCTCGAACCAAAAAAAAAAAACTGCAACATATTAACATACGAGTCCCCTGGAAAAGGTAACAAATTAACTTAATCGTCTATTTTTACTTCATTTTTCAAACGACGGAGAATGAACACGCTTTTGAAGAGAAAAAGAAGAGTAGAATTAGACGGTGAAGGAGTGTAACTTTCCACCATCCGGCATTTAAAAAAAAATTAAGGGCCGAAAGAAAGTCTCCTCTCGAACCAAAAAAAAAAAACTGCAACATATTAACATACGAGTCCCCTGGAAAAGGTAACAAATTAACTTAATCGTCTATTTTTACTTCATTTTTCAAACGACGGAGAATGAACACGCTTTTGAAGAGAAAAAGAAGAGTAGAATTAGACGGTGAAGGAGTGTAACTTTCCACCATCCGGCATTTAAAAAAAAAATTAAGGGCCGAAAGAAAGTCTTCTCTCGAACCAAAAAAAAAGAAAAACTGCAACATATTAACATACGAGTCCCCTGGAAAAGGTAATAAATTAACTTAATGGTTTATTTTTACTTTCATTTGTCAAACGACGGAGGATGAACATGCTTTTGAAGAGAATAAGTAGAGTAGAATAAGATGGTTAATGAGAGTAACTTTCAACCATACGGCATTTAAAAAAAAAAAAGTTAAAGGCTGAAAGAAACTCTCCTCTCAGACGAAGGCGGGAATTCTCCCAACGGTCGACTTATTTCCCGGGCTAAACTCGCACTCCCCACTTCCTAAACACATCGCCAAGCAACAAACTTTCCTCCTAAACAGCGTAAAACAAAGAAGACCCTCCCTTACAACGGCGGGAATTCCCCCAACGGTCGACTTCTTTCCCGGGCTTTGGGTACAATCTTCGCTTACTATACATAAACCCAGATCGTACTCTTTCCTTCTAAGTCCTTCCCTTCTTTTCGCCTCTCTTCTTTCCTGTTCCTGCAAGAGGATGTCACCTCGCTGCCAAGAGACTGTGGAAAATAAGGAGGAGAAGAAGAAGGCGTGGGCAAGACGAGAACAAGGGCTGAAGAAGAAGGCGGCAGAGCTATCAACGCTGTGCGGAGTCGACGTCTGCGTCGTCGCGTACAACGAGCGCGGCGAAGTCTTTCACTGGCCTGAAGACTTCTCCGAAGTGCAACGTATCAACGCACGCTGCAAGCAGCTGCAATCCTATCAATCTCGCCGCCCACAGCGCAATCAAACAAGCCCAGTTCTACAGTTTTCTTCTTCTTCTTCTTTCTCTTCTTCTTCTTCTTCTTCATCATCATCATCTTCTTCTTCTTCTTCCTCTTCTTTCCCTTCTTTCTCTTCTTTCTCTTCTTCTTTCTCTTCTTTCTCTTCTTCTTCCTCTTCTTTCCCTTCTTTCTCTTCTTTCTCTTCTTCTTCCTCTTCTTTCCCTTCTTTCTCTTCTTTCTCTTCTTCTTCCTCTTCTTATTCTTCTTCTTTCCCTTCTTTCTCTTCTTTCTCTTCTTCTTCTTCTTCTTCTTTCTCTTCTTCTTCTTCTTCTTCTTCTTCTTTTTCTTCTTTTTCTTCTTCTTTGTGTTCTTCTTCTTTTTGTTCTTCTTCTTCTTCTTCATGTTGTTCTTATTCTTCGTCGTCTTCTTCTTTCTCGAAGTTCCTCTCGTTACCTTCACCGGAAGACTGTTCCTTGATGGGTTTCTGGAGAAGGGTACTAGAGGAGACGCTCGCTGGGGAATTGCAGGTTGAGCAAGTCCTGCCTGCTTCCCCATTAGCGAGAGATTCTTCCTTTTCTTTGTCCCCTTCTCTTGAGCTCTCCTGGGATAACGCTGAGGAGCACCCCTTTTTCCTGCCTGCTTGGGCGGAATAGTTGAACGTGTTCCTATTGTTTTTCTTCATGGATTTTAAAAAAGGGGGGTCTCCCTTGTATAAACTCCAGCAATAATGAGATGTACGCTTTTTTTTGGAGTTGCAGATTCCATTTTCTTGAAGATGAAAACCATTTTCTTTATTATCTTTCTGTTTCCATATTACCCTCTATCTGATTTTTTTTAAAGAATTATATTGATATGAAGACGACATTACATTGTCTAAACACCTTATAATCATCCCTGATTGAGATGAGGGTTATATGAGAGGGGGTGGGGTTATTTTGAAGTATAGAAAAAGGTGAAGCTTTTGGAGATTACTGCTTTGGCTGTCACTGGTAATTTCTTTACCATTGCTTCTTCTTTCTATTGGAATTTCAACTCGAGAGAAAATATTTCCCACCTATGATTGCAGTCAATTGGCTTTTCATGCTTGCTTCCTTGCTTTCAGTAGGTGTCTTCGTGGTCCCTGTTTCAATTTAGCTATCAGTTGCTTTTGTGTTCTCTAGTTGGGTTCCATCATCTTGAGAGAAGCTTTTTTGCTATTTCGTTGCAGTCTGTTGGATTTACCTGCTTTGTCTCCATGAGGGAAAACAGAATTTCAGCTGTGCATCAGTGAGGATCCCGCTTCTCTCAGCCTTTAGTAAGATTCATTTAACTGAATCTTCCAAGAACGATGCATTATCATGGACAATTGAAGTTGAGTTGAAATCATAGATGCCATTAGACGAAATTCATCGCGTATTTTTAATTTAATTACTATTTTTACATCTCGTATGTATATCATCAGTAGTCAAGGTGTTTCAAGGGAGAGAAAAACGAACAGGGTTGGTCACTTTGGGAGTATTATGCAGGTTGACACCCAAGAGGAAAAACATAATCTATGGCAGAGAATCAGCCATTTTTTACTCCTGTTCCCACAAATGCGATTTCAAAACAAACTATCATTGGAGAGGGTTAGTGATAAACTCAAATCTAGGGTTTGATTTTTTCATTGGCTCTTTTGTGTTTGATAAAATAAAACTATAAACTTGTGCTAACTTAAGTAGCTAGAGATGAGTATGTGTCATCTCCATAGGATGCGGTTACTAGTGATTTAATATTATTTTAAATAGTGAATAATGAGATAACTAAAAAATACTGATGGATATTATATGTCCGTCAATCACAACACCATGTTTTATTTAATTTCATTGGAATAAATATTTATTTCTTATTATTCATGTGTGAGGTTTATAGTGAAGTCTGTGAATTCATGGAATGACCAAATGAATTATGATGAGATCATAATACAATGATCACTCGTCTTTAAACACATATTCCAGGTATGCATATTTGATAAATAGTCGAGATGGACATTGAATTATCTGGATAGAATCACACTATCTGATTATACTTGATAAGTATGGTGGATACTGTAGTTGTTAGTTTAGAGAGGCTAAGGACAAATGGTGGGTGATCTTTGGAATAGATAGGCCAGTGAATTTATCCTTGTGTACCTGAAGTCAATCAGGTTGATTTATGTCAACGTTGTGTAATTGATCCATTGGTCTAATAGACTAGAAGACATATTGTGGATGGACAAGTATGTTTGGACTCTGTAACTTTGGGGTTCAAATAAGTCTTAGCTTGGATATACTAAGAAGTACACATAAGTGATTGAGTGGTCGATATGAGTCGGTAGAGGAGGAGATTGAATCACATAATACGATGGAGTTAAGCCCTAGACAAGGTAGTGAGGTTTTTGGATAAGGCACTCTTTAATGATCTGTGATACACATCTTACTAACTGAATGACAGAGTAGGATTTGATGATTAACTGTATCATATGTTCTTTAAAAGTCTTGTGCAGATGATGGATTATACATATACGGTAACTGATGACAAATAGTATTCCATAAGAGAGTTCAAAGGCTACTTTCTATCTTTTATAGCACTAGGTGTACCTTCTCACCCCAAAGGCTGGATACTTAACCTACTGATTGGGTTAAACATTTTTCTTTATTTAATTAATCTATATATTGATATAGTTAATTAATAAATTGCTTCAAAAAATAATATTCAGCCTCTAAAATTATTTATTAGATTGATATACGGGCGAGGGTCACACACATTAGATCAAAAGACATAGGAGGATGTATTGTATTACTAAGGATTTTTGGGAAAAATTATTATAACCGAGTACACCCATTGTAGGTGGCCATGCCAGCCAGATCTTGGTGTCCCTTGCTTTCTTCGTCAGGTTATCTTGAATCCTTCCGGTAGTACTTCTTGATGGAGTGGAGATCCATAAGGTCTTCAAGAAGATTTTGCGAAGAAAGAGAGGAGATCAAATAGTATTCTAGTCGCATTGATACTTCTAGAGGCCAAGGAAGTGAACGGCTTGGAGAAGCTCTTCAAGGAAACTTGTCAAGGGTGGAAAAATTTCCATAGAAGTGACACCACGTGTGATTTATTTTAGAGATCAATTTTGAATTCATATTTAGTGATGGCGCGTCACCACCGGTCGTCATCGAGCCAGCAGAAGAGGAGCAGTAGGACTTCCCCGACTCAGCACCCGAGGAGCCGGCACTACCCAGCTCGCCACCGAGACGAGTCCAGCCACCACGACGAGCCGCCACAGCAACACGGGATCCCGCATTTCGTTACTCGGCATGACGCGGACGCCGACCACCGGAGCACACCGTTACAGTCGGTTACTTTATCTTATAGTTTTTCCCTTTATTCGTATTGTCGTGTAGCGGGGGAAGGGCCCATAGGCGGAACCCTTTTCCCCCTTTTTCTTTTATGTTGGGCCTGACAAGCCCGTTTCCTATTTTCTTGCTTATTTTCTCTCCTTTTTCTTTTGTGTTATTGGACTAAGGAAAGGCCATCTCACCCATATATAAGGGGAAGAGGTGGGCGCTTCCCTGACTTTGACCTAATTTTTGAAGAATTGCACTTTGAGAAAGAAGGGTCAGGTCGTGGAGAAGAAGAGAAGAAAGAAGAAGAAGAGGAGAAAGAAGAAGAAGAAGAGAGGAAGAAGAGAAGGGAGAGGAAGGAAAGGAAGAAGAAGGAAAGGAGAGGAAGGAGGAAGGAGCGCCGCCGCGCGCCGCGTCGCGCCGCCCCCATACGCCGCCGCGTTCGCGCGCCGAGCCGCCACTCGCCGCGCCGCCGCCGCGCGCCGCCAGCGCCCGCCGCCGCGCTGGCGCCGCGCCAAGCCGCGCGCCGCCGCGCCGCGCCCGCGCGCCCGCCGCGCCGCCCACGCTGCCGCCGTGCCCGCCGCCGCGCCGCGCCGGTCTAGCCGCGCTCGCCAGCTGCGCCGCTGGTGTGCTGTGCGACACCAGCGGCGGCGGCAACAGCGCGCGCGCCGGTGCATCGTGAGCCGTCTGCAGCGCCCGCTGGCCGTGCTCACCGGTGCCTTATGCGCCTGGCCGTGTGCCACCGTCCTCGCGACGTGACCGCCGTCCGTGATCCGCGGCGCTGGGGTTCCGTTCGCTCACACCGACGCCGCCCCTCCGCGCAGTCAACCTCCGGCACCCCGACAACTCCCTCCTCCGGAACCAGTTGGTACGAAGATCCCATCGCCAGCGCGACGAAGGTACTCTGCTTCACTCGCCCCTTTACGTCATTTATTTCCTTCAGTATTCTTTCGTATTGCCTCCACCGCGCTCGGGTTAGATAGGTGAGTGAGACAGATTGAGAGTACGACGAAACAAAGACGAGCGTCTTACCTGTCCGGTACGAGTCGGGACGCCCTGACGCGTGTGAGCATTCCAGTGGGAGTTACCCCATTCGACGGCGTGCGCCCTCGACCCGCCTCGGACGACTTGGAGGGCTGGTTCAACCTAGCTAGGCGACCCCGTCCCCGCTCCGGATTGGCTCTCATAGCTTGTCGGCGCATTGCACGTACCATAGTCGGACCATCATCCTCGTTATCGTCATACATGCATTTCTGTCCTCCGCATATCCATCGGTTGACGTCGTGGACGTAAATCGATTAGTTAGTGATACGACACCAAGTTCCTACCCTCGGTGACGGTCGGACGCCGTTGAGACGACGTCCGGCATCATTTAGCTTATGTTTCACTGAACTTGTTCGTCATGCACCAAACCATAGCCCAATAATCCAAAAGATAAATAAAAAATACAGGATCGAAAGTCAAAAAATGTAAGGTGAAAGGGTGATAATTAATAATAACATTAATATTATGTTAATAAATAGTGATAATAAGGATATGAGATGAACGTGTGAGAGTGAGAAGCAACTGATAGTAAGAAAAGAGAGTAAATAGACATGAGTGATGTGATCAAAATAATTATACGTATAAGGGGGGTAGTAGGTGAGAAGACAGAAATATGTAAGATGACATGTGTAATTGTCCAATAAAAATGTATGACAAGGCTGCATGGATTATCAATTCATGTCACAAGTTTTCTTCATTTCCTGTCAGTCAGGTGTCGCCATGTATGTGGCAAATCTTTATTTATTTTTCACTTTGAAAAATCTTCAATAATGATTTTATTCTTCGTCTTTGACACATTTAGTCCAATTTGAGTTGCTTCATTTTTTCCGTTGGCCGACGTCACCAATGGATTTTTAAAAAGTAAAAAGATGTTAGTCAATGATTGGCCATTATGACATTAAAATTTGAGATGCCATAATGACACCTGGTTGCAATGATTAGCTGTACTTGTCATTGCACAAATCACTGATTGGTCACATTTAATGATCAAATGGTAACACGTTGCACATTGGTTACAAAACTATAATGTCATTCATGTTTCCATATAAAGTTAAATAGAAAGACAAAAATATAAATAAATGTACCTTTTCAGTCAAAAACATTACATCTTTGTGAGTTCAATGTCATAAATTTAGGATATCACTCTAGTATTGGATTTAATCATTCTAAGCTAGATAACACACATATATCATCAGTTTAATCCATTAAAATATTTAAATTTTATAGGATTAACCCAATAATTGATGTGTTATCAAACTCCCAACTTAATTCATTAGTAGTCATCTAGTAATGACCTTGAAGTTTTGTTGGATTGTTCATTTACATGGTGAACTTAAAAACTTAAGCATGACACATTACAGATATCGAGTATACCTTTAAGTACAAATATCTCCTGTTAATGCCAGAACACACATGATAAAGGCCCTCATGATTTCAGAAAGAGCTGGTTGTCATGAGGAACAAAGTTTACTTCTCTCTAACTAGTGTAATCCAGGTGATGATCTCTCCTTATTTCCTATATAGGTCTATTACTCACATGTAATGGCTACTTAGACTTTCTAATTTCTCGATAACTTCCTCCTAATGAGAAACAAAATATCATGATTCTTCTCATCTTGTTCAAGGATAGTGTATCAACTGTTTGTTGATGAAACATGGATGGTGATGCTCAACTATGTGTGAAGCACGAGAGAATGGTGAGTGGCTCAAAAGAATGGGCAAGGTACGTAAGAAATAATGGAAAATTAAGTAAGACTCATACAGCTTACCAAAATTACATGCATATTACTAGAATACATTAAAATGATGTAACCACCCAAGCAAGGGAAAATAAATGTGAGGATCAATAAGACCATCTATGCTTCCAGAACAGGAAACCTTATGATATTCTTTTCCACTTTTGTTTTCATTTTTTTACCTTTATAACATTTTCTTCATGTTTTTGAACAAGGGGTGAACTCAAAATGGAATGTTTATTAAAAAAAAAGAGGTGTTGATCGGATAAGGATTTTTCAGTTAAACATTCACTCCATGCTAACAATAAAATGATGAAATATAAATAAAACACATAGCAAGAAACAAAGAGAAAGATAAGAACTAAAATATAACATGAAAGAATGATATCACAAAGGGAAATAAGAGAAAACATGGGAGTAAAGAATATCATAAGTAATTAGGGATAATGGCGTATAGATAGGTTTCTATAGGATAAAAATAACAAGTGAAATGGTGTAAGGTAGGCTTGGAGAAAGTGTGAATAGGATACATATATGGGTTCCAAAGATAGCAATAGGTGGGTCAACAAAAAATGATTCGGTGTAACACAAGTAAAATTCCAATTAATGGGTATCCATAAAACTAAATAGAGTCAACTAGTGGAAGATAATATGATAAAAAGGCAATACGTCTTATCTAGATGGAAACATATTACAACATGCACATTTAGAAGCTAGAATAATGGAAAGAGTTTGGAAAATTTTATCCAAATGCATCTGATTTTGAATCAGTCTCCACCAAAATATGCTTACTTTACATTGTATGGTATGATCTCATATTCTTATTTTACATTGCGATTTCCTTTCCCATTAGTATGTCCAGACTTACTTTGTAGAGAAAAGTCCGTGTGTGTCTAATCTCCCAATGAGCATGTCCTATTCTGAAAACGTTATTCTCTCTTTTTTTTATTATATTAATGATGTTTATGTTCACTGCAATACTAGTTAGGATAGAATCCTATGAATCTGTTACTAACTCATGAACATGAAGATTATGGTTATCAACCTGCAAACATTGCATCTCGATTAGGCATCCCAAGCATATCCTGTTTGTGGCCCAAGCATTAAATCTTCCTGCCCAACTTTCCACCTTATGAATTTGGAATTTTTTTTCCATGTATCATATAGTGTTCTGATCCTAAGCAGTAATTGATTACGTCTTCAGATGGGCGATAATGATCCTCACTTGGCCTAGAAAATTAATTCAATGGGATTGACCTTATTCTATAATTCCATACCATTTTCATTCTCAGAAATTTCATGACATCTCCCAGATTTGAGATACTCATACCTGTGTCTGTACCCAAGTAACATTTCTGTCAAGATGACAAATGCTTCTTTTTCCCTCCATCACCACATGACCAGGAGAAGGTAGCCCTTACAAGTGAGGTTGAATCCAAATTATTTTGTGGAAGGCCATATATTTATTGCATGGTTATAAATATTCTGCTTAGAACATTATTTATTTATATCAACTTAGCTCCTCAAGATATGAGTCAAATATACTTATTAATAATGGATCAATTTAACCCAATCAATAGGTTCATTCTCCAGACCTTTGGCTGCCAAGCTACATTTAGTGCCTAGAAGCTATGAAGGAGTGTGTACTGACTCACTAGTCGAACATGTTTGTTATCGATTACCATGTAAGCACAGTCGTTGATAACACCCTAAATTCAAGTAATAAGCACAATTTTATGCACTTAAACAGTTTAAAATAGGGTTGTTATCATATATTTACACGTTAATTACTTTTTCCAAGTAATTTCTGATTTTTCCTTAATTTTCTGTTAATTTATTAATTTTATACAATTTATTTAAGCGTAGAATAATCCTATTTAAATATAAATGGAAGGTTTAAAAATTAGGTTTAATGTTAATTAATGCATGGACGAATTACTGAATTTTATTGATTTTTCTAGAAATTTATTGAATATTTTGGCAATTTATTTGAGAAATAAATGAATTTTTAAATAGAAAAACAATATATTTCTAAGGACAATAGGATTTTAAAGAAATGTCTAAGGTAAGAGGGTTTTTCTTAAATTTTTGTTACAATTATGCCCTTAAACTTGCTTTCAGGGGCCCATTGCAGGCATAAAAATCCAATAAAATTATTTCCCGGGTTTTATTGAGTTAATCAAAATAATTCTATGATTTTTATGGTTTTTTAAGAAATTTGGAGTAGAGAGAAAGCGGAGGTCATATACATTATTATTTTCTAGGAGGCGTCAATTTTCACATGCAAACTATAACAGGGACATAAGTGCAAAACTTCAAGGGATGAATATCGGGTGGCTACATTGCCAAATCTCGGTTGTCGGAAGAGAAGCCGACGGCCGAGATGCGTCAACAAAAAGTCTACTTCATGGGCGGGAAGTTCACTGCTGTGCTGCCCATACAATGCGCATGCATGGGGGGTAACGTGGTGGCGTGTGAGTAGATCGCGCTGCAACAAGTGCACATGTACGTGCAAATTGCTATGTATTATGTTTATTTTTTTAATTTTTTTCTTAATTCAGATAAGGGGTACGTGGCGCGCCGAGGACCAACACGCCAAAAGAAGTTAGATTTCGCCAGCCAATGGGGGATTGACACGTGATTGTGTGTTTGAATATCCAAAATTAAATAAATAAAAATTGATCCAACGGCTCAGATTGGTTAATTTTCATTTATTAATAACCTTTGATCCTGAAGTCAGATTGAGGTCAAATTTTTAAGGATTTGCTCATCTCAACCTCCTCTTTCAGATATTGATGGCTAAAAATTAATTACTAACTGGGGGTAAAATGGTATTTTTTACCATTTAACCTAAGTATCAAAGCAGAATTTTGAGTTGAGCATGTCATTGTTAAGGGGGATCTTTAATAGCTGTAGGACAGAGAGGAGAACCAGCCTGAATCAAGCCTATTTGGTACTTTGTATGTCATTGTATTTGAATTTTTAGTGTAATTTGGAAGATTTGTTAGGAAATATCTTCATCATTCTTCTTGATCCTGGTCTGAATTTCTCAATTGCTAGGTTTGGGCAGGATGTACAAGTCCTTACAAGGATTAAGAAGAATAATCATTGAACTGATCTACCCATTCCAGTTGCAAATTAAGAACAAAAAAAGTATAAAAAGTTTAATCTCTTGGAAGATTAGATTGTGTTTAATAGAGTAGTTAGTGAACTTGCAAACCCACTTTTCTCAAAACAACCGAAATCAATTCTCCTTCTAAACCTCTCTATGATAACACCCTAATTTTTGTCTTTATTTCATGTTATTAGCATGATTTTATGAATTTAAAGAGCATAAAATGGGATTGTTATCATATATTTACATGAAAATAGTGTTTTATAGTGATTTCTGATTTTTTCCTAATTTTCTGTTAATTCTATGAATTTTAAAGGATTTATTGAAGCTCGAAATAATTATTTTTGAATGAAAATGGCATATTTAATATTTTATTTCGACATTTATCAGCATCGGAATGAATCAGTGAATTTTCTAGAATTTTTTACGAATTTTTAGGATTTTTCTGAGATTTATTTGAAGATGAAATGTATTTATTTCAAGAAAAAAAGTATATTTATAATAGAAAAAGAAGTATTTTTATTATTTTCAAACTTTCAAGCGCCTTTTTGCAAACTTTCATTGCAAAAAGACCCTGAAAACAGCTCTCGGTCGCCACTGCAGGCGTAAATATCCAATTTAAAATTTTACAGGGTTTTATTGCAATTTTTAATATATATTTTTAATGTTTTAGGAGAAATCGGAGGAGAGAGAGTGCACCAGGGGCATATACGTAATTACTTTTGGGCGGCGTCCAAAAGCAATTCCAGGCTTTTAAGGACTTTTCTGCAAAAAGGAGGATTCAAAATGCGCCAGCCAATGAGAGAGCGACACGTCATTGCGTGTTTAAAAATGAAACTAATAAATAAATCAATTTTAAATCCAATGGATTAAATTGGTTTAAAATTGATTTATTAATAACTTTTGATCCTGAAGTCCGATTGAGATGATTTTTTTATGGATTTGTTCGTCTTGATCCCCTCTTTCTATCTGTACGGTTGGATTATTCAAATCCAGCCTACATTGATAGATACATATTAAGTACTAAACGGGGAAAAAATGGTATTTTTACCATATAACCTAAGTATAAAAGCTAAATTTCGAGAGGGGGAGCTTATTCTTGATGGTTCTCTATCACAGCTACAAGATAGAGAGGAGCCCCAGCCTGGATCAACCTGTTTGGTACATTTTCTTTCATTGTATTTGAATTTTGGTGTATTTTGAATGAAACTAGTTCAAGTTCTTGTTTCTTCTTCTTGATTTTGATCTGAACTTCTAAATCGCTTGGCTTGAGTGGCATGTACAAGCCCTGATTAGGATTGAGAGGAGAATTTGAGGGATTCAACTAGGCATTCAACTGCATTCCCAAAGAAAAACTCTAAAAAAATTAGTTTTAATTCTTAGGAGATTAAATTACCCCCATTTCAGTTCTGAATTATCAAAGTTGCAAAAACAAACCAAACTCAAATTAAAAATTCCCTTTTAACCTCTCTAATTGACCTCTTGGATCCTTTTATTAGGATAAAAGAAGCCAATTTAGAGCTCCATATTTCTTCTATTCATCTCAACTCTTCTACCCCCCTTTCTAAATTCTCATCTAATTAGGGTGACTTGATCCTCATTGAAGATCAAATTCAGTTTAATCAGAGTGAAATGACCAATAATCACCAAATCGAATTCCTTACTAGCTTCCCTTGGACAACACTCGTACTTATCACTATACGTCTTAAGTGGAGTTCTTATAAATTTTATTGCATAAGCCAAAATCCACAACGACAAGGGCTAAAAATTGCATAGTTTTTACCCCTATTTTTGGCTTATCACTCTACTTGGCTCATTTGATCCTTTTTATTGGATCAAAGAAGTCAATCTAGGGTTTCTTACTTCATCTATTCTTCTCATCTCTTCTACCCTCCTTTCTAAACACTACATCTAATTAGAGTGATTTCATCTTTATGAAAGATAAAATTAACTCTAATTAAGGTAAAATCATTCACGTACATCACTAATTGAAGTCCTTACTAACTTCCCTTGGATGATATCATTCAAGTACATCACTAATTTAAGTCCTATACTTATCACTATACATCTTAAGTTAGGGGTTTTGTAAATATTATTGTTCAAGCTAAAATTAACAAGGATAAGGATAAAAAAATTTCCATCATTCACCCCTTATTTTTGGCTTATCAGTCCTCATTCATTTCATGATCCTAGGACAACTTAGGGTATGGTCAACTTTCAAACCCTAATTGGTCATCTGAGTTAGTACTTCTGCATTCATAAATCATCAAAAAACTATTCTCTAATATTTAACTGCCTTGGTGAAAGGCATCATCACATTGTCTATGCTGAGCTATCTCTTCTTATATCGATACAGAGAATACTGTCTTGACTTGACCAATCAATCATCTTCGTGAATTTCGTAATTCCCCCAATCTAGCATGGTTTAGGATCTCATGATTAGGAACTCATAGATCATACTCATAGTACAACTGTTCATCCACAAGACATCTTTGGTGTCTTAGGTCTGTAGGACCACTTACACAATTGTGACATGAATCAACCTGATTGATAGTTTGGTATAATACCATTAAGGGATTTGTACAGATCAAGTTAATGAAATATTTTCACTAAAGAGCATCCACAATGTATCTTTAGCATCTCCACATTAATTGGATGCAGAACAGCCATACTTATCATGTGAGGTAAGCTAGATAGTGTTATTCTATTCGGATACTTTGATGTCCTTCTCGATTATCCTTTGAATTGGAATATTCACAACACATACTTGAAGACTACTGATATCTGTATTTACAATCTCATCATAATTCACTAAGTCGAATCATTTATTCATGGATGTCATTATAAGCATCACATGTGCACTAAAATGAATACATTGCATTAATGAACATGGAACAAGATATATGATATATGATTAGCTTGCAGGCCACCTATGTTTCCATCATATATATATGTGTGTATATTATATTTTTACAGAACATTGATATGTCTCCGTCACGATAGTGGTTTAACTCCCCAATTTCAGGTCACAGGTGAAGGAAATTACATAAAAATTATCATGTCAACATTTTAAGAGCCTTCTCATTTATCCTTGGAATTCACTAGATATAGTTACTCCATGGTTCTCTTGATTAATTGGTAGCCAATGAATCTTTTCTTGTCTGTTGATATTCATTACAAAAGGTTAATTTATTTGTTTCCTTATGCTTGATATTTGTGTGTTGAGAATTTGGCTTCACTCTCATTTCAATTTTAGATTCTTCATTTTCCTCGTTGATGTTGGAAAGCCATGACCTCTTGATTAGAGGTGACACATTCATCTTTTTTCGTTTGTTTAGTTTGTGCCTTGTCATGTTCAAAGCTTAGATGTTAGGCTTAGGTATGGTAAATATCTGTAAAATATAATATTGGAAATGTAAAGGATATTATATATCTGAAAGTCCAATTTGTCACTACTATTGTTTAATTTTTCACTCTTGAGGTAATCAAACAATATTAAATTCCATATATCTCGTCACTGACCATTCTGGAAAAACCTTGGTAGATATTAATGAGAGATTATAAATCATGATGGTAAAATAGTGCAGGTTAGAGAAAAAAAGGCGTTTGAAGGAAGAAAAAATATCATCTTTGATCACTCAAAAAGTAGAGTGAAACTTCATACCATACTGGTAAAGCAGTATATGTATAAAATAAACCCTCATTGTTTACTCATGTCCCAAAAATTGAGTTCCACATACTGATTTTAGGAGGTAGCTTCTATCTTGTTTTAATAAGAGCTGGGTATATTGAGATTAATCATATAATATTGCCTCAATACGTATGGAATTTATGATTGTGATTCTTCTATCAAAGCATGCGTCACTTTTTTTTTTACATGATTTTTTAATATTTGCTTCTATTCATGTTTGTCTCTTCCTTCCTATTCTATTGTCCCTGCATTTCAGTGATTATTTCTACTAAGAAATTTTTCTCTGATCCATTGATAAGCCAAAAATAGGGGTGAAAATTACGCAAAATTTTTAGCCCTTGTCGTTGTGAATTTTTGGCTTATGCAATAAAATTTATAAAACTCTACTTAATATGTATAGTGATAAGTATGAGTGTCGTCCAAGGGAGGCAAGTAGGAATTTCAATTTGATTTTATTTTTGGTGTTTTAGATCCTAATTAGAGTGAATTTGATCTTCAATGAGGATCAAGTCACCCCAATTAGGTGAGAATTTAGAGAGGGGGGTAGAAGAGATGAGATGAAAAGAAGAAATGTGGGCTCTAGATTGAATTAATTGATCCAATTGGATGGATCAAAGAATTCAATTAGAGAGGTTGGAAGAAATTTTTGATTTAAGTTTTGGTTGGTTTTGAGAATTTGCTAAATCAGAAATAAAAAGGGAAATCTTAATCTCCTAAGAATTAAAACTAAATTTTTTAGAGTTTTCTTTTGGAATGCAATTGAATGCCAAGGTAAATCCCTCAATTTCTCCTCCCAATCCTAATCAGGGCTTGTACATGCCGCTCACGCTAAGCGATTTAGAAGTTCAGATCAGAATACAGATGAAGAAACAAACAACTTAACCTAATTCATTCAAAATGCATAAAAGTTCAAATACAATCAAGGAAAAAGTACCAGATAACTTGATCCAAGCTAGAGCTCCTCCTGTCTTGCAGATGTGATAGAGCACCATCTAGAATGAGCTCCCCTCTCGAAATTTAGCTTTTATACTTAGGTTATAGGGTAAAAATCACCATTTTACCCCCGTTTAGTACTTAATATTTATCTATCAATGTAGGCTAGATCTGAATGATCCAACCATACAGATAGAAAGAGGGGATCAAGACGAACAAATCCATAAAAAAATCATCTCAATCGGACTTCAGGATCAAAAGTTATTAATAAATCAATTTTAAACCAATTTAATCCATTGGATTTAAAATTGATTTATTTATTAGTTTCGTTTTTAAACACGCAATGACGTGTCGCTCTCTCATTGGCTGGCGCATTTTGAATCCTCCTTTTTGCAGAAAAGTCCTTAAAAAGCCGGGAATTGCTTTTTGCAGAAAAGTCCTTAAAGTAATTGCGTATATGCCCCTAGCGCACTCTCTCTCCTCCGATTTCTCCTAAAACATTAAAAATATATATTAAAAATTGCAATAAAACCCTGAATGATTTTAAATAGGATCTTTACGCCTGCCGTGGCGACCGAGAGCTGTTTTCAGGGTCTTTTTGCAACGAAACGTTGCAAAAAGGCCCCAAAAAGTCTAGAAATTGCATAAATACATTTTTTTCTCTTATAAATATGCCCTTTTTTCATAGAATAAATGCATTTCTTCTTGAAATAAATCCCAGAAAATTCCTAAAAATTCGTAAAAAATTCTATAAAATTCTAGAAAATTCCCTGATTAATTCCCATGTTGATAAATGTCAAAATAAACTTTTTAATGTGCCATTTTCATCGAAAAATAATTATTTTGAGCTTCAATAAATCCTTAAAAATTTATATAATTAACAGAAAATTAGGGAAAAATCATAAATTATTTGGAAGCATTATTTTTGTGTAAATATATGATGACAACCCAAATTTAAGCCTTTTAAATGCATAAATCATGCTAATAACATGAAATAAAGACCGAAATTAGGGTGTTATCATCCATCTTCTAGAATTTGTCCCTCTTTGATAGATACAAAATGTGGTTTATAATCATACACATTTTAAAGCCATTTTGGGAACATTTCATGTGTATAATCTTCAAATTTACATGAATTTTACATCTCATGAACAAAACAGAGAAAATGATCAAACAATGCATTTTTAGTGAAAGTTTCATATGATTTACAATTCCAAGAATTTTCTAATACAAAATATGTTTTGAATCATTGTAAATATAATTTATGTTCTATCTAGTATGTCAGGCTATGTTTTCCGGGGAACAAATCGAACTTGAAGAAGGAAATAGGTGGAAGAGATAAGGAACTAGTATAAACATATAAAATAATAGTAATAACAATGATAAAATTATCTTAATAGCAGGCCAGATGAATGGCGTTAAAGAGCAGTACTCGAGCCAGCCGCTGTCCTGCAAGCGCACAGAGCACTCATGCCAGCTAGCAGCCGGCGAGCACCACAGACAATTGACCCCAATAGATGGCCGTGCCTAGCTCATTAGTGTAAAGAGAGGCCCCCTCACGAGAGACTTAAAAAGTAGGCCTATGATGTCGGACGTCATTTAGGACGTCGTCCGGTCGACACCGAATATGATGGTTTGGTGTCGATAAAGGATAAAGGTATTGAGCGTCGATGGTATCGTCGTCCGACGGCTAATCCTAATGGGTCAATGTAACTACGATTAAAATATGAATGTCCTACGTGTCGTACGTGCATACTCCGACTCGAGGGAAGCGCCAAGCTCCAAGCTAGGACAAGGTCGCCGGGTGTCGACGATGGTGGCCTCTCAAATCTCATCGGAGCTAATCCTAATGGGTCGATGTAACTACGATTAAAATATGAATGTCCTACGTGTCGTACGTGCATAGTCCGACTTGAGGGAGGCGCCAAGCTCCAAGCTAGGACGGGGTCACCGGGTGTCGGCGATGGTGGCCTCTCAAATCTCGTCGGAGCTAATCGTAATGGGTCGATGTAACTACGATTCAAGTATGAATGTCCTACGTGTCGTACATGCATACTCTGACTCGAGGGAGGCACCAAGCTCCAAGCTAGGACGGGGTCGCCGGGTGTCAGCGATGGTGGCCTCTCAAATCTCGTCAGAGCTAATCCTAATGGGTCGATGTAACTACGATTCGAGTATGAATGTCCTACGTGTCGTACGTGCATGCTCCGACTCGAGGGAGGCGCCAAGCTCCAAGCTAGGACGGGGTCGCCGGGTGTTGGCGATGGTGGCCTCTCAAATCTCGTCGGAGCGACGTAGGCGTCTACGGCCGAACGGATGCAGCCCGTAGGGCTCACACGTAATGGACGATCTCGTCGGTACCGGTAAGACACACAAAAGTTGTAGTTTTCTCTCAAAACCTCTCGTACCTACCTAGCCCGAGCACGGTGGAGTCAAGATGAAAATTTACTGCAAGAGATAATTAAACGAGCGACGGGAGAGGAGAGGATGGCGTGCCTCGTCGGCCAGCTCGTGGTGCAGAGTCATCGACAATTGCAACGGTCAGAGTGGGTGTGGCATGACGAGTGCTCTCTTAGGCAAAGAGGCATCTGAGTCATGGTCGATCGGGGGATGGGGCCGGCTAATTAATCCACTGAAGAATTTACAAAGACAGGACTTTGACAGATGTGGGCGACGATCAGTGCGTGCGAATCATGGCCGATCGCCAGATGTGGGCGGCGATTTGTTCCACCGAAGAATGCAGAGGAAGGAATAAGGAGAGGGGAATCGGTGTTCCACTGGCCCCTGGTCTCTTCCCCTCTTGTCCTCTATTCAAGGTGCTCCCAATCAGTTCCTCTTCCACCGGTGGTCGCATAATTCATCTTGCGACGGTCGATGCGTCTGAGTCGCGGTCGATCGCCGGATCTGGGCGGCAGAGTGAACCGTGGGTGAACACAGAGGAATGAAGGAGAGTGAAGTTGAGGATTCACCCCAATCTCTGATCAATTCTTCTCCCGATCTCTGGTCACTGCCTTTTCGAGCAATTAGGGAACGGCACGTCCGGGACGTGACGCCCCGGACGTGACGGGATGGTGACGAACCGTGACGGACGGTGATGTGACGAAATGGTCGTCACGTCACCGTCACGTCACACGTCCGAGGATTTTCAAAAAATCCGTCACCGAACCCTCACCGTCACGCGGACCCTTGTCACCGTCACATCACCGTCACGGTGACGGAATTTTTATTCATTTTTATAGGTTATTGTTATTGTTATGTGACATAACGGCACGTCCAGGAGAGAGAGAGTGCGAGATCAGGAGAGAAGAGTGAGAGAGAGAGAGTGCGAGAGAGAGGGAGCGGGAGAGAGAGTGCGAGAGAGAGAGATCGGGAGAGAGGGTGCGAGAGAGAGATCGGGAGAGAGGGTGCAAGAGAGAGAGGGAGCGGGAGAGAGGGTGCGAGAGAGAGAGAGATCGGGAGAGAGAGTGCGAGAGAGAGAGAGATCGGGAGAGAATGCGAGAGAGAGAGAGAGATCGGGAGAGAGTGCGAGAGAGAGAGATCGGGAGAGAGAGTGCGAGAGAGAGAGAGATTGCGAGAGAGTGCGAGAGAGAGAGAGAGAGCGCGAGAGAGAGAGAGAGAGCGACAGAGAGAACGAAAGATAGAGAGCGAGAGAGAAAGAGAGAGCGAGAGAGGGAGAGAACGAAAGAGAGAGAGCGAGAGAGAAAGAGAGAGCGAGAGAGGGAGAGAACGAAAGAGAGAGAGCGAGAGAGGGAGAGAGAGCGAGAGAGGGAGAGAACGAAAGAGAGAGAGCGAGAGAGGGAGAGAGGGAGAGAACGAGAGAGAGAGAGAGAGAGAGAGAGAGAGAGAGAGAGAGAGAGAGAGAGAGAGAGAGAGAGAGAGAGAGAGAGAGAGAGAGAGAGAGAGAGAGAGAGAGAGAGAGAGAGAGAGAGAGAGAGAGAGAGAGAGAGAGAGAGAGAGGGAGACTTATTAAAATCCGTCACAGACGTCACCGTGACGGAATCATCGTCACGTCACCATCCTGGGATACCCGTCACCGTCACCGTCACCCTCATGGGTTCTTTGTCACTGTCACCGTCACCATCACGAGCCCTCAGATCCGTCACCGTCACCGTCAGGGACCGTCACGGTGACGAGTGACGTGACGGATGACGACTGACCATCCCTACCAGCAACTTCTTCTTCTGTGGGTGTTCGCGGAAGGCGATCTGCAAAGGTTGTGGCGTCCGATTCCGTGGATGGTCGTGGGGTATGGGCTGCGAATTTCAACACAGGGAAGAAGAAGGAGAGGAGTGTACTCGATGATCCACCCCGATTTCTGGTCAAATTCTTCTCCCAATCCACAGCTTGGCCCTCCCTCTCCGCCCCTCTAGTTCTTTCTCTCAAAAATCAACTTCTATTCTTCATGATCTGAAACCATTGAGGCATCTCCCTCTTCCCTTATAAAGGAGAAGAGGCCAAACGATGCCCACAACGGTTGAGGCGTTCCCCCTCTTCCCTTACAACGTGGGGAAGAGGCCAAACACCCCATAGTGGGTCAACAGGAGGGAAGAATGGGGTCCATTAGGGGGCCTTATAAATGGGCCCCCAATTATACATTAAGGGGAAATGGAAATGACAAGAAAAGAAAAAAACAAAGAAGCACGGGCACAAGGGAGGGGTCCAAAAATTACTAAGGGTCCCTCCCCGTGTCGACGATGAAGAAAGTACGGACACGTCGCAAATGCGATGAAATCACAACCACGAGACGGGAAAACATAAAACACGATAGAAAGAACGATGCAAACGAAAAGCGATAATCGAGCAATTTTCATCCGAGATTCGACGAAAGTGGCCGGCGGCGCGGTAGTCGTTGTCCATGATCCTTGATGGCGTGCGGCATCAGCCCACATAGGCCAAAGGACTCGAGTCACAAGAGAGATGTGTTTTATTTTCAAACTAAACTTATCACTGAAATTTTTGTAGACTAATGAAATTTTGGTTTTCCCGACGTGGGATTAAATCCCATCCTCTCTTTCAGCTTTGTGCCGGGCCTGGCTGAGAAATAACAAGATAGATCGCCACCCGTTGGGCCGTGATCTTATTTAATTTTTAGTGAAAACCATGACTGGGCTTTGAGCTGACCTGGCACGAAGCCCGTGTCATTTCAGGCTTATTTTAAATAGGCGGATATGATCTAATCCGTTCAATATTCTTAAACAAGATCAGACGGTGAAATCTATCCTGCCTTATTTTATCTCATTTTATTTCTTATACAGGGCTCCTATTGGCTGCCGGTGAAAGGAATCGGGATCCTTTGGCAGGATCCTTTTGCAGACAAATCACATGAAAGGAAGCTGACAGAGCACTAACGGGCAGCTAACGGGGCGTGCTGACATGGCAGATGAACGGTAAACCACTTAATCCACATCCACGTCTGCAATTTAATCGCAGCCGTTGGACCTAGATGAGGGCAATTGAACGGCGCGGGCTAGTTGTCTAACCTTGCCCTTGGCCATTTGACATCGCCGGCTGGACACGGCTGTTGGCTGGGGGGGGGGACGGACCGCAAGGCCATCCAATGGCCTGGGAGGACCCCCAAAGCTGTCTCCCTCCATTAGATGGCCTGGGAGGTCCATCCAATGGCTGGGAGGACCCCTAAGGCCCCAAATTCATCTATCCTTTGACTAAGATCCATGCGGCGGCGGAGGGCCCATTTGGTGGAGAGCAGAAAGTCTGGAGAGCTCCGGACGGCATCGAAGAATGCGTGGAGCACCTTGGATTTTTTCCAGGATGAAGGAGACGAGCAAAGGAGACCACACAACGAAGCTAGGCGGTGTCGATTGGCGCCGCCAACCTTTCTCGTCAAATCAGGGCGATTCAGGTCTTCATGACTTTCTTTGGTTGATTTCTATGTCTTGATATACTCTGAATGCTTGATTTTAGTCATTCACTCGAAACATTGATGAGTTTCTTAGGGATATTGTACCATAATTTGCCTTGGCATTTCATCAAACATCTTATGTGTTCAATGATTACTTTTGAATTCTATAAGTTACTTCTTAATGACTCTATAATAATATAAAAAATATATAAAATTACATAATCGACCTCTGCCTGAAATTCTTTCGAACACCCAAGAGGCGTTCGATAGAACTGCCTGTTTCACCCAATTTTTCTACTACAAAAAATACATAACAAATATAAAATAAGTATATAAAAAATTATAAATCTGTTTCTGTCTTATCCTGACTCTCTCTCGGGCATTTAATCGCACACCTTCAAGATCTTGGACTAAATCAACCATTTAACTTCAGAAATTGGCCATTAAAATACATAAAAAATTTCTAAGAACATTTAAATACACATATTAATTCTATAATAACTGTTTTACCTATATTAGTAGTACTATAAATTATAGATGATCTTATATTAATATAAATACTTCTTAATTACTATTATTACCCCTTTATGCACTCTTAATATCTCTGTATACTTATCTTACCAGTTACTTAGTTATATTATAGTTAGATGATTACTTATTCTATCTCTCTCTCTCTCTATCTTCTTAATATATATAAGTATTTTTCTAGCTTACTTAGTTACACTTAGTTAACTAATGTTCCATATGAAATTTATTTGATTGTGGGCAAGTTAAAAATTCAAAGACAATTAAAAATTACTGCACAATTTGCCTCCATCGCTATGCTTGTTGTTTGTGGAATTTTTCTTTATCTAGGGTTCTGGGTACCTTTCCATGTATACTAGGGTTGTCATCAACCACAATAGGTCCTCAGTCCACTAGTTGACCTATTATAATTCAAGATAAAATAACACCCTTAGTTATATCAAAAGTTTACTTAGTTTCACCATTTGGTGAACAAGTCAAATCATGTATTTAAAACATGTATTGTCTATGACATGAAGATAAATATTTTTCTGAATTTGGCTTCATTTTTTTAGTCTTATAAATTTTTGAATTCCCAATTACTACTTTCAGGTATTAAGGCTAAATTTATTGGTGATTTTAAAAAAATTAGTTACATGAAAATATTGCTATGCAATGGTGATATCTTGATTAAAATTATGTAGTAAAAATACCTGAAAGTTTCCCAATATTTTAATACTGAAATTGTTGGCATTACAGATATTTTTACTCTTAAAACTTGAAATGTATTTTGAACATATAGGTGTTGCACATTACGGATAATTATGCCGTTTTGGATTTTTAAGTCCATATATATAGTTTCAGCCCTAATTACATACCCTCATTCTCCTTGCCCTTTGAGAATCACAGTCCAAAGGCTACATAAATATTTTAATCACTGATAGATATAGATATTGATAGCTATAGATAAATATAGAAGTAAATGGATAGATAGATACATGGATGGATAGATAGAGAGATAGATAGATAGACAGATGGATAGATGGATGGAAGCCGAGAAAGCTTACATCTTTCTTGTAGATGGAGCCTTGGAAGGAGAGCAGTGTCGGAAGGCCTTGGTACCCTATGGAGTCGTTCAGGAAGATCCTAACCACGTGCTTATACTATGCAATGACATCCTTGACAACATTGGCTATGCTTGGAGGATACCTGCCAAAGTCTGCCAGGATGAACATGCAGGGGAAGAGCTTCAACCTGGAGTCGATCATGCTGTTGGGATGATGCAACACGATGATGTGATCTCAGCTGCCCAATCTCTTTCGCTCTCACTGCTCGACTAGGAAGTCGATCAACCCATTCTACAACCGCCTTTTCTTGCTCTACATCTCTGGGGGGGATGATCTTGGAGTGGCGGTTGTAGCTTTGGGAGGAGAAGAAGGGCATGAGGACCACGTCCATCTTGCTTGAGTCGTTGATCAGACCGCACCGCAGGCGCGGCACTAGCTCAACGGGGACATGAGGTCAAGGGTCAGTCAGTACTTGATGATATGCTGTAGGTTCAGCCCACTAGGGTAGGTCAGCGACGCGCCGGCAGCGAGGTCCGTCCACAGCCCAAAGTGGAACTCTGGTGGGAGGTCGTACATGAAGACTCTCACCCTGACTGGGCCGGATTGCAGGTCAGAGCCGTAGTCTGGGGTTTGGATTTGGTGACCGTGGCATCATTGAAGCTTGATCTGACTGGGCGTGTACGAAAGAGAATCAGGCGAAGAAGAAGAAATTATTGAAGAAATATGGATGGATAGATATATATATATAGATAGATATAGACAGATATAGAGATAGATGGATAGATATATGGATGGATAGATACAGAGATATATAGATAAATATTTAAAGTTTTTTTTCAAAATTTCCTCAAAAGGATATTTGTTACTAACATTGATCCAAGTCCATAGAACAGGGAATTGTGATTTTCAGTGCACGGAGATTCAAGATTCAAAGGTAAGAAGGCTGACCTCTGAAGTTTGCACGTGCTCCAACTTATGAAAAGCTTACAATCTTTTATACAGATTTTGTGATTTTGCACCAACTTTGAGATGTTGTTAAACTTAGAAATAATTATTTACATCCATACAAATCTATAGAACTTGGAATCACATATTTTGGTTGAGTTTTGAAAGAGTTTCTGGGGTTTGAACTTGGACACAGAGCAATCGGACGTTTGACTCAGAAGGTGGAAAGATAGACCTCTAGAAATTTATTTGACTTGATTGTCAAGATTTATATTAGATAATAGTTGTTTGTAATTGTATTAAAAAATTATTCCAGGAGGATCGTTTCATTTGGTGCAGAAATTGAAAGGATATTTTAGTTTTAAGCACCGAAGGTCAAACACGAATCAAGAAATTTCATCTAAAGAGAAAAACAAAGGGGAATATAACTCGAGGAAAGAATGACCACAAACATAGAGGTATTGCTACAAACAAGTCATAATTACATTTGAAATTTTTTATCCTTGAACTAATAAATTTACGATCTAAAAATATTCCTGTTAAAATACATGAAATAAGGCCTTGTCTTGAATATTATACTAAGTGTTGTTGACAAGAAGATATACTGTTCTTGCTAGATCTTTCTGTTCTATTAGATTAAGGCTTTGGTGACATGAGAAGTAGGATTTGAGGGCCAAGTTGAATAAGGTCAAGTGACATTGTTCCATGGAAGACTCTGGGGGTTTAGGACAACAGAGCTTCTTGTTTTTTTTTCTTTTTTTGGTATCCTTGTTCAACTCTCTGTTAAGTGATTTGCTTGGGGACCATTCACACAAACATGGTTAGGGCACATCATCACTTCAGGTTGGATACCCCCAAACAATATTAAGAATTTGCCTAAGCTGTCGAAAAAAAATTGTGTCACCCATTTCCTCTACCTCATTTCCAAGGTAGAAAATTCCTAGGTTAGTTTTTTTTTAAATAATAATAATAATATATCTGGATAACCTAATTTACCCCCCATCTTAGGTTATTCCTTAGCCACTTAAATGAACAATTAGCATTTTCCATTAGGGCGTAGATAGCACTTTGATGTTGATCAAACATGTGTAGTCTTCCTTTCCACTATAGTTCGTAATATTTCTGTCCATTTTGTTATTAGCCATCTTTTATATATCAAGCTCAATGCATCATTGTATATTTATGCTTTTAAATACAACCAATGTTTCACCAATTCCTTCAAGATATGTTCCATTTCTTGGATTCTGAGATTAATAATTATAATTTGCGCTGATTTTCTATCATAAATATTTTCGTTTTACTGTTCAATCTGTTGTGTCATAGCCAATTCCAGCTTTCTCATCAAAATTTTAATACGATTGATCCAACTTCTCTTGTTGTGCATCATAATTAGCAACTTAAAATTAATAATTTGTAGGTAATCATTGAATAAGTTTGGTAGGTTTTCATTTGCTCTTCCTGCTTCCTTGATTGGGCTTTAATTAGCATTTCTGGTGTGAAGAGTGATAATGTCCCAAGTTCTTGCAATGCTATCGAAAATTTTGGACAGGATAGTTAGTTTTATTTCTATTGTTATTCCTAGCCGATCTTACTGTTCTCTCATTTGCTTTTGTGGTACATATAAATAAGCAACTATCAAGAGCCTCTAAATGCATTTTCGATCTGATTTTGTGTCTAGCATCAATGGAAAGGGGATGTGATTTGGTTTGGTTTAGGTGTCGCAATTCAAAGTTATAGGACAGTCCTAATGCATGCCATTTACGGCAAAACAAACCAAAACATACCAGAATAAATTAAAAAAATTAAAAATGGCTGGACACCTAAAATACTATTACACAAAAATGAGTATCTTATTTCCTTCAGACATACTTGAGGAATTAAATGTAACTTTTGTGCTTTTATAGCTTATCATATAAGGGCTTAGACAACCTTTCTATAAGATGAGACCTTTCATCTTGCAAGCTCTCAAAACTCAAAAAATAGTAGATTACTTTAGTTAGGGGTTCCACACTCCCATATATCTCTACTTTAAAAATTCAAATTGTGGATAGTTGCTTTGTTCTAAGTGCACACAATTCCATGCTTAAAACTGATGTGCGTAAGTATACATCATCAAAATGCATTATAATAAATATAGTTTGCCTTTCACCATGTATTTAGCCCAGTTGAGTCAGAAGACAATCAAGAGGGATGTGATACTGAGTTTGTGGTTCAAAAAAACACAAGAGAGTATATGCTAGTGCGGGTCGAGAGGGGTGTTGCGTTCTATGGCCTTGAGCAGGATGACACAAAATGGTTTCTACAGTGGAGGACACATATTGGAATCAAAACAACATCAATCAAACAATTGATCAAATCATGTGGGCATATACAACGTCAGAGATTTATTGGGTCCATAAGTGAGATGTGTTGAGATGCTCAAGCGAGCATCATCTATTTGTCGATTCACCTCCTTCATGTTGACCAGAATGTTATGCTGTTTGAATCACATTCAGAATTAAGAGAAACTAATAGGAGAAAGGAGAACAAGGGAAAGAGTCCAAAACAATTCTGTCATCAGTGAATTTCATTCTGACATGTCCCCTATTTGTATTAAGTTGGCGTTCTAAAAAAGAACCCCAAAATTTAACCCAATCGATAAGTTGAGTCTCCAGCCCATGTGGTGCTAAGCTACACCTTGTGCTATATAAGATATAAAGGAGCGTGTTTCAAGTCATTTGTGGAACTTTTCTGTTATCCTTTACCGTGTACGTATAGTCCCTCATCCACTTGATATGGTCAAAACTCTAATGCTAATCATTCATCTGGGTTAGTACTTATGCATTCAGAATCTTCTAGGAACTCTTCTTCAACATTTAACTACCTTGGCCGAAGACTTTATCACTTGGCCTTCTTGAGCTGTCTCCTCTTAGACCGAGGCTAGATAATCCCATATTAGCCAATCAATCATATTTGTGAACTTCTAGCAGCAACTGAACTAAGAGTATTTAGAATTGCAAGATCAAGAATTAATAGGTCATTGTCAAAATACAACCATCCTCTCACAAGATGCCATAGGTGTCTGAGATTAAAGTTTCGTTTACACAATCCTAACATGAATTAAGATGATTCATAGTTTGGTGTAATACCATCCAAGGATTGGTATGGATGAATTCAGTTTTATTGGCTGTTATATGAAGAGAATAGAGGAACACCTGTGATCTCTTCAGGAATATATTGCCTGTAGTCACCTAGATAGTAGATCATATTTTTACTACACGAATCTGATGGATATTATGTGGCGGTCCACCTAAATCTAACCATCATATTTATTTAAGTTCATTAAATAAAATATTACATTCATTATTATTCTAGTGTGAAGTTTATAACAAAGTCCATAAATATGTGCAATGACATAGTGAATTATGATGATATCACAATTCATAGATCACTAGTCTTAAAACATGTATCTAAATATTCATATTCAATAGATAGTCGAGATAGAGATTGAATTATCCAGATAGAATAACACTACCTGATCCTACCTATAGGATAACTAGACCTGATCTTGTGGATATTAGTGTGGTGACACCGAGGACAGATTGTTCCTCTCATGGTTGTATAAGTGTTCCACTAACCTAAGACGCCAATTACATCTCGTGAATGGACGACTACATTTGGACTACGACTTGCAAGTCATAGTTCGAGTGTAAGTGGAGATAACTCAAGGAAGATGATGTAGCAAATTCCAAGCCAGGGTAGTGAGGATATTGGAGAAGGAGTTCTCTAATAATTCCTGTTCCGCATCAATACTAATCGAATGACAGATAAGGGTTTGAGGATCAACCATACCCTAAGTCGTTCGAGAGTCTCACGCCGATGATGGATTATACATATAGAGTAACACATGATGGTAAAGGTTCCATAAGAGAGTACAAACACTACTCATTATCTTCTAGAGCATGAGGTGTAGATTGGCCACTGACTGGTTGGAAACTTAACCTATCAATTGGGTTAAATCAATCTGCAGTTAGTTAATCTACATATTGATATAGATAATTAGTAATGTTGGTCAATACTTGTTATGGGGCGATTTAAGTTATTAACTAGAATGATACATGGCCTAGAGGGTCACACACATAACATCATAATGACATCGTTGAATATATTTTACTTTATCATGTTTTTTGAAAAAAACTTAAGTAAAATAAAAATAGAGAAGGGGCACCCCCTTCTCTCCGCTATGTTCTCTTCTCATCTCGGCCAAGCAGAGAGTCTTCATGGTGAGAAGATCTTCTGGATTTTCAAGGAGAGTTGAAGAAGATGAGGTGCAGATCCCAGGCCAACATGATCGCTTGGATACTTCTGGAGGCCAGGCACGTGAACGGCTTTAGAATGATCTCAGAGTGGCATAGTCAAGGGTCGAACAAGTTCCCCATGATAAGCTGAAGTTTACTGTAATTAAATATGTTAATTACTATTGTTGTTTGTAATCAACTTATACAATAATATTTATAATGAAACCTCTTAATTAAGATGTAAATGATGAGTTGAGGGGTTGTACACAGGGAAGCAGAGTTCAAGGATTTAATTCAAGATAATTAGAATGGAATATCAATAGACTTGATCTTGATTAGATATGACTTTCAATGAAGACCTGGTCATCAAGATTGAATAGGAATGATCTCTATTGATTTCCTTTCTAAGTAAAAGGGTAGATCATCAGAGATCATAGGGGAAAATAATTGAGATGAGGGAGGTAGAAGAAATGATAGAATATGAAGAGAATATAGGTCTTCACTTCATTCAATCTTGTACTCAAGAGAAGATCCATAATCAGAAGTGAAATGATATAAGAAGAGTACTCAATATAAGGTATTAAATAATAATGGTTAGTGAATAATGTAGAGATTTAGAGGGAGGTAAGGGACACATAATTTTTAGGGTATTTTTACATCTGATAATAGAATCTGATGATTACCTAGCTTCCTTCTTCAATAAAGAAAATGGTTAGTACATTTTTCCCTAGCCAAGGCGATTTAGGAGAGCACAAATCAAGATCAATGAAGATGTAAACTGAAAATTAAATACAATACAAGGATAAAACTTTATCCAAAGAGAGCTCCCCTCTGACTCCAGAATATGGTCAAGCATCCAAGAATGAATAAAGAGAGAGAAAATTAGGGATTTATACCTAAGGTAAAAGGATGCAACAATTCTACTTTTACCCCTAAGCATTCCTGAATTTTCTTTAGTTTTGCGGTTCCTATTATCAATCCATCCATATGGAGGGAGAAAGGATACAATGAAGAGCTAGCTCTCAAAGTTTGAGCTCAATCCAATGGTTGGATCTTCAGATATTAAAGTTTGAATCAGGAGCAATCTAAGGCATTGTCTCATGATAGCCACTCTATATTCACATCCTAAAAATTATGAAATTCCTGATCATTGTTGTTTATGAGGATACCATGTACTCATCATGAGCTACATTTATTTCATTGAGTTAGGTTATTATAAACTGACTGATTCAGCTCAAGAGTAGAATTGATACAAGTTTAAACTCTAATGCTTAATTGTTTAGTAACCACTAGCAGCATTCTGTGTTTTTCTAAGTTTAAAATTTAAAAATTACCTTTTTAAAACTTAATTTGATTAAAAAATATTTTAGGGATGTAGATGACCTAAATCTAGGCCACAATAAAATACTCCATCGGAACATCTAATACTTGTCCTATAATACTTGAATATCACTAATGAATTTTCTATAATATTTATTTCATCAATAAAGACATATCAATTTGTATTACTTTATATTTGTGTATCAATAGTGTAGATGAATATTTTCAAGTTTAGTATTTCGGTGCTTGCATATTCAGGTTATTATCAAAAATATATATTTCTGAATGCAGAAGGGCTTGATAACATTAATTCTATATATTTTTTGCTATTATGTTATATTTGTATTTAGGATTTTAGAAATAGGAGAACCAGAATCCCACACTTTAATGAATCTCCAAGTAGAAGTAAGTAATGGATTAAAAATATAACTAAATATATGATATCATGAATATAGTTTATATTTGTGTTTAAATAGTGTAGATGAAACTGTATAAGTTGAGTAGTAGTTGGGCACTGGCATTTTCAGATTATTATGAAATATATATTTTTCTGAATGCAGAAGGACTTGATTTCATTAATTCTATCTATTTATCACTAGTTGTGTTACATTTGAATGTAAAAGTTTGGATGTAGGATAACAATAAGCTCATTTTTAGTGAATCTCTAAGTTGAAATGAGTCATGGATTAAATAATATAATTAAGTATTTGATATCATGAATATTTAAAAATTTTAAAGTCTAGGTGGTCATGTAAGGTATCAATTTAGATGTATGAAATTCGGTCTAAAAGTTCCTTTAAGTGAATTATGCAAAATTGGGAATAAACAGATAGATGGTATCTTGGAATGGATCATAGAAATAGGAAAAAAATAAAATCATCATAATTACTACACATACAGTTGTTACAATAAATGGTTAAAACACCTCAGCTTGTGCACATGTAATGCCTAGGGATTATTTAAAAAGTTTCATCGAAGGATATGTGCATGTCTATTTGCTATAGGAATATCATATAAACATTAATATCCAAATGAAATTTCTTACCAAGTACCAAAGGGAATGAGATTGTTGTACTAAAATAACTCTAAATAGAAGACTAGTTCATGAACCTTGTTCTTTGACTATGTAGCCTATGATAAACCATAAGAAGGTATTTTTAATATGATGGTTTTCTAATTAAAATCTCATTATTTAGTTTAAAAGAATATTATAGACATGACTATGTTCATCTTCCCAAGTTGTTACCTTTCAGGTAGAAATGGGCTGATCTTGCTCAGATGTCATCGTAGATGCGTATTAAGCCACTTACTCTACGAAAGCAATATTTTGTTAGAAGTGATAGGCTCATTATGATGGATTTTGTCAAGGTACTCATTATTTTAACCATATTTTATGAGCAAGTGTTTGACAATGAAGCAGGAAGAAAGGAAACTGTGAAACTAGACTTAAGTACATAGTTCAAATATTTGAGTAATGTGACCGACGGAAAACTTGAATGCAGGAAAGGGCCAACATTATGGGGATCAATAAACTAATATTTCAATATTATGGTTTGTTATGCTGTAAAATAATTATTTTATAATATATCATGTTTATTGATGGCTTTATTCATTGAAAGCTGGATCTCAGAGCCATTATTTATGTTAACAATTCCTCATTATCTGGCTATCACTGGATTAGTCTAAATCTTAGTTTTTGAAAACCATTTCAAATTTATATTTTCATGATAAAGCTCTTAGAGACATTAAGTGGTGCTTATTTCTTTTTATGCTAGCAAAGCCTGAGGGAAGTAAAATCAAAATTTGTTAAAATAGTGATAAAATGATCTCAAGGATTATAGCTGATAAAAATGATATATGAGTGTAAGTAAAACTATAGAATTATTAAATATCCCATACATGTTAAAGGTGGAGCTTCAATTTCGTAACCTTAAACCTCTTTTTAATATTGGACTTTCAACTGATGTAACAAGGCCATCAATTTATTCTTCAATGAATACTGATAAGCCAAAATACAAAACTCTAATTTTCCTACTTAAGGTATTTTTCAAATGGGATCCTTTTCCTATTTACCCATTCAACCATAGACTTGATATTTTGTCCACGTTTCCTCCAAGTTTTTTATTCCTTAACGTTTTAACAAATTTCATGGGCGCTCCTCTTCCAAAACTTCCTCATTATTTTTCCTACTTTTAACATACCTCAGTATTTAAGAATTATGATAAAATAATTTTGTATTCTTTTATGCAATAAATATCTGATTTACACACTTTTTAATCTACCTCAACTATAATGAATCTATTATGTTCTTATTTTGTTTAAAAGACAATCTAAAAATCTTACTTAAGAATTGGCCCCCCAACATTTATACCTCCTTCATTGTAAATATTACAGGGCAGTAAGATCATATCTCTCTTGCATCTTATTCTTCATGCAGTCTGTCAATCTATTTATATAATATCTCTCATAAAATATTATAAAATAATATATCAAATTGATTATACAATAAACTTATTGTATAGTTTAAGTCAAATCTCTCCACATTTTTATAGAAGTTATTCTACATCATCCATCAGCTGATTCTGATATATTGCACATCAAGTTGAATAGATTTGTATATACAAACTAGCAACTAAATGTAACTTTTTTCAATCTCGGTTCCTATTATTTTCGTCATTTATAAAATCTTACAAACAATGTTTATTTCAATTTAAATGTCGTTATCAAATCACCTCACAATTCAATACCTCTTATTCAAAGAATTACTTTCAGTAGCTTATACATGACACCATAATAGCGTTTAATAACTAAATTTTTTATTTTATAGTTCAAAAAATGATGATTTATCTTGAAAAAAATTGAAAAATGAACTGGGAGATATAAAAAATATTTAAAATTAATAAATATTTTTTTTGATCTAAATAAATATTCATAATGTTTTCCAGCTTTCATGCAAAATAATTCTCAATGAAATATCACAGAATCAAAAATTTTGATTTCCACTTAGTTTCTATATATGATACTTATTGTATTTCCAGTATTTTAAGAAATTAGTTTTTTTGATATATCATTGTCACTCCACCTTCGTCCAATATAGAAGAGAAATTGGAAAAGAGATGACCGATTTACTGGAAACTGACGTATATTTTTGTTTTCGAAATCAATAGAAAATATAACTTTTCTGACCTGCACCTAGAGTCTTCTGCTCATTAAATTAGGAATATGGATGATATATGGTCGTCTTATCAACTCTCTGTGATTTCTCTTGGTTTCGATATCACAGTTATTATTTTCCTGTTTAACTTTGATTTACTGAAATGTTTTCGAATGACCTTTTTTGGTCCTTTATGCACAAGTGACTAAACCACAGGTTGGTTGATGTGGCGAGAAACATTATCTTCTAAGTTGAGGTTTTGAACAAAAGTAAAATGATATTAAAATGTTGGTAATCCAGAAACACCCAAGAAAATAATATTACAATTTGATTAGAAATTTAGGTCTCAAGTCCGACATTAGATTCCCGGTATTTTGTTAACTAATGATGTATTATGTGATCCTGATACAGATTCCCTTGCAATTGATCTGAAAATATTTCTGATTTTTGCCAAATTTTGATTTGAAACATATGATATTCTAATATTCCTGGCCTAATAACTTAAGATGTTTTGACCTCACAGTCAAACGTCAATTTTCTTAACAAAGGAACTCAATGTATTTCACTCCAAAATGTTTTGCCTCGATAACAAACAACTGGAGATGTTAGCATGAATAAAGTGAAACTGTATTATTCGCTATGTACATACTATATTTAAGGTGTTTCATTAATGAAGCATATAGTTGGATATCCTTCCAAGGAAAAGTTGATGCATTTTTCTCGCACTTTTTGTAATAAAAATATTGGGCTAGCAAGCACCATTTTCCACTTTTATAGCACTCGTAAAGCCAACTACCTCTTTTTCACATGCCAGAAGGGCCTTAATCCAAGTTCATAAATGGGTGCCACTCATTTATTATTGCGTACTTTCAGAAAAAATAAAAATAATTAGATAAGTTGAGGGGACGACACTTTGCATTACGAAAGATTTTTTTTGGATTGACTGAACAGTGGTGTGACTGTTTCACAGTAAAAAGAAACACTGGGAGAGTTGAAAGAAAATTCAAACAAAGATCCTATCACAGACGGGATTATACAGTTTCACTTCGAACAAAGAAAATTCTAACAAAGATGCCATTTATTTATTATTCGACCGAGTGCGCGTGCCTCCGCATTAGAGGACCCACTGTGCTACTAGAGGCAGAGAATGATAGATCAGAGTTAAATTAATACTTTCCGTACCCCCATCTCTGTCGATAACATAAATCAAACGAGAGAAATCTTTTCTATCGATGAAAAAATTGTAAAAATCCGCACGGAAGCATCGAGGCCAGAGGGTGAGATTGGACGAGGTAGCCCTATCACTGGGCTCTATTCTTGGGTCTGATCCAAATGGTTTTGACAAAGCCACATAGCTAAAGTTTATGAAATAAGTTGCATCTTTAGTATCGAACTCAACCCTTCTCTGAGCCATTTAAGGTGTGTACTATCAAGTTTTAGAGTCCAATGCATGAGGCGAGCTCAACGAAGCGGAAAAAATAATTTAAAAAAAACATAACGTTCCCTTTGAGGGTTCTGCTTTGAGATTCGTGGTGTAGAGGCGGCGCTGAAAATTAAAAGCAGCCAAGGAGAGGAGACTTGACATTTGGACACCCCATTAAGAAACTTGTTTTTTGAGAATTTAGAGAACAATAGTGCGAGATGAAAATATATTACATCCATCGAGACTGTTCAGAGATTTAAATAAGAGTCCTTGTTTGCGCTGGAAGAAAAATCAGACTAAGAACCCACCACAGACAGCACCAGATGTGGGAGCGAGTATGAGTGGCTCTGCGTTATAGGCGGAATACAATATATCATAGTTAAACTAATACTTTCCGTACCCGCATCTCTCTCAATAACATAAATCAAACGAGAACTCTCTTCCATCGTTAAAATAACTGCAATAATACGCATGGAAGCAGCAAAGCCAGAGGCTGAGAGTGGACGTTATAGCCATATTCGTGGGCTCCGTTCATGACGCTGATCCAAATTAATCCGAAACCTATACACTACAACGTTATTCTCTCTCTATCCACCTATTTATTAATGTGTCTCTTTGGCCTTGTCTCTGTTTCTATCTGTGAAGAAACGGATCCTCGTACACTTGAGAGAACGGAGACAGAAGAGATGGAGAGGAGGCAAGACACGAAGTAGTTAAGATCGTGTTATTCATCCATAGATGGATAGTTACAGTGATCTGTTTTTTTATAACTCGTATAAGAGTGTAAGTATAGTAAGTAGGCGTTGTTTGAGATACATCCGTTGTAACAGAATGCAACGGATATATTTATTTGAATTCAGATATAATCTGCACCGTTATAATGAATCGGGTGCAACGATCACGTCCGTTGATCGGTGCAGTGATCCCTTTCTTTAAAACGCTGGATTGGTTATATCTGGACCGTTGTAACTAAATGGGCGCACCGATCTCGTCCGTCGATCGGTGCAGTGGACCCATTATGATCCTAGCCGTTATAATCCTAACTAGATTTAATCCTGACCGTCTAGGTTTAATCCTATTCTATATTTAATCCTATATTTAATCCTATCATCTAATTCTCTAACGAGTATAGTAGATATGTTAATTTTACTAACTAATCTGGATTAGATCCTGACTGAAGGCCGTAACTCTTGTTGGCGCAGTGGTCTTCTGGTGCTGACTTCTGTCTATGTGGAGGCTCTGACTCGTTATTACTATCGGCCTTTTTTTTTCTTTCTCTCTCTCCCGCTCTCCCTCTCGCCCATATGAGGGAAAACACCGAGGCATTGTTGTCACACCTGTCATGTTGCCGCGTCATTTTCAAGATAGCACCGACTCCACGAGAGAGGGAATGAAGGAGAGACTTCTAGTTCAAATGAACTTTCAAGAAACTCAACTGGAAGGGATCAAGGGATTAGAAAACAAGAGGAATAGGGGACCTTTTATTGGAATAGGGATTAGAAAACAAGAGAAAGTAGGCACAATCCTATTTTATAGGATGTGGGAAGTCAACCCCCACAATCCTAAAAACGTATGATGGGGGGATTTTACATTTTCAACACCCTCAATGCGTGTTGATATTTATTGCCCAATCATCAACTGTTGACTAGCATTAAATAGGAAACGGCGATTTCGGCCATGCTTCATAATTTGAAAGGCCGACCAATATGACTTCTTCAGGTCACGTCACTAGTGACACTGCAACTTGGTTCTACCCTCAACTCCAGAAATATCAGAGATCCAGAACAAAATAATATAAGAGAGTAATAGGCAGCGCAATCAGCATTCCGAAGATTACCCTGCATAAAAATTGACTGTTAAAGTAAAGTTTATCTGCCTCAAAATGTTCTATGTTTTTGGTTCTTGTTCTGTCTTACCCAGTGCTGAGTACCGACGGGAGGACGTCATAATCTTTCGCAAAGACAAAGGTGACGATTCCTTGTGGCAACGCTGCCTGACGATGGTACCAGAGTAAGAGTTGGATTTAGGTGAAAGAATGGTAGCCTTTATTTTCATTACCTGTACGATTGCGATGCGGAGAAGGGTCCCTCTCAGGCCAAGACCAAAAGACACCGCTGCCATCACCGCCGGCCCGGCGATGAACCTCATCGCCATCGAGAAGATGGCTGCCGATCTCCCGCAGGCTACTATCTTAGGCTGCAGCCCCATGAACAGGCCTGGAGATCACATGAAAGAAACTGTTATCGTGGGGGAAAAATCCCCAACTTAAATGTCAAGAAGAGTAGCAGCATCACTTGCGAAAACTATAGTATCTAGCATAGTGGTAGGCACTTGTACCTTCAAGGAGTGTCAGAGTTCGGTTTCAAGTTTCTTGGACATGGGAATAGAAATAGTGTTCTTGCTATCAGCTAAACTTTTAGACGTTGGTGACAAGAGAACTATACTATGGTTGTGAGTTTGATCTTAAATCTTAACATAATACCAGTCAGAATGTGGGTTGGTTGGAGATTAAAACAGAACTATGGTCATTTCTTTTAGCGATGGCTTTGAGCTCAGTGGTCTTCGCTTGAATTTGAGTATTTACCACCGAGGACAAAAAAATAGAATGGGTAAAGGAGAAGCTTCAAACGCACCAAGGCTGAACATGGCCATTCCCAGCCCAGCATCGGAGAGGATAGAGATTGACTTATCCAGTATTCTGGGCATCCGAATATGACACCTGAACGAGTGAGGAATCCAAATCATCACAGAAAGACGAAAAATTGTATTAGCTGATAGCAAGGGAACTACTTTTCCTCGTAGACTTTTCTCTTCAGGGAGTTGATGTCTGAACTTACCTGAACGAGATGAGAGACCAGACCAAGCCTACAAGGCTGGAGTATGTGTTTGGGTTTCGAATGAGTTTCCTCCACACCGTGATCAGTATCGGCTTCGTCATCACCATAGCTATTGGCGTCTGCTGAAGGTTCCCCACCACCGCCTCCGCCGTCGGTGAGCTAGATCTTTCCTCACTTCCTTCCCCTTCCGCTGCAGACAAATGGGTCAACAAGATTCAGAAGAAAGAACCACAAAGAACTCAGCTATGATCGGGAACAGGCTCAACGTCATCTCCTCCTAGTTAACGGCTTCAATGGCGTTTGAAGATTACAGTTTTCGTTAACGAGTCGGGATTGTGGACGGATGACGAAGGGAAGATGATGGAGCAAAAACCACCATCTGTCCTGACCATGTCCCAGAGGAGAACCCGTTCCCTCTTTGTGCTGTCATCAAATTCCACCCCAAACTCCCTCGACAGGAACGGGACTAAACGGTAGAATCGTTCAGTCCCAAAGTACAATCAAAGCGTATCCGAACGGTTGACGGCATCCTCTTCAACGTCGCACTTCAGCCGCATACTGACTCTAGACGAGAAAATAGAAGCTGAGGTCGCAGAATAGGTACCTATCGTGGACGAGACGGTCAAGCGGATCTCCTTGGAAGCGTCATGGGGGACGGACAACGCGTCTCCGTTCCGCGCAAACATACGAAGCTCTTTCGAGTTCTGTGGCGAACTAACGATGGTCTTCTCGTTTCCTGGCACAATCCTTGCCACGTAGCAGCCAGATGACGTGCAAGGGTCACCGGAGACGACAGAGTCAACTTCAGCGCCTGGGTAACGGGCCCGAAGAAGAGCTCGGGCGGCCCTGTACTCGTAGAGAAAGAGGAGAAGCGCGTACCACACAACGCACTGTAGAACGACGATCTGAACCATGAGGCTGGAGGAGAAGTCCCCGTACATGGCGGTGAGCAAGGGGATTCCTACGACGAGCGTGTTGGGAAGGGTGGCGAGCGAGAAAGCGGAGATTGCCCAGTCGAGGGTCGCGCCCCCGCGCGCGTAAGATATCGCCGCCGCGAATAGAAAGATGATCTTTTGGAGCGAGTCGGCGGCGATGAAGCGGACGTTCATGTTGTAAGGGTCGTTGGAGGCGATGAAGTGGAAGGAGAGTAAAGGCACGGCGAACACGGCGACGAAGCGGTTTATACCTGTGCACTGCTCCGGCGAGAAGATTGCCCACCATCGGACGGAGCCGTAGGCCAATATCATGGCCACGTATAGCGGCACCACCGCTACCAATACGGTGTAAAGCTCCGGCACGGTGATCATCTCGCCCTCGCAGGAGATCAGACGGTTGCCATGGTGTCCACGATTGCTCGGGGAGGGAGGGAGGGAAGAATGGGAGAGGGTGCTGTTAGTGGACTGTTCAATTGTGAGGAATCCCTTTGAAGTGCGTTGAGCCGATTTAAAGGGGCGTTGGGGACTCGGTTTGCCTCCTTGAGTATCGATGGGCGGCAATATTCAGAGAGAGAGAAAGGGAGAAAGAGAGACAGAAAAGATGATTGGGACATAGGAGAAGGAATGAGAGTGACAGATGGAGGGGAAAGAGAAACAGAGAGAGAGAGGTAATGAGAGAGAGAGAATGATATGGCGGGGAAAGAAAGAGAGAGAGATGGAGCGGAATGATAAAGAGACAGAAGGAGAGAGAGAAATATATGGGCGGGAATGGAAGGGAGAAAGACGGAGAGAAAGATATGATAGGAATGGAGGAGACAGAGACAGAGAGATAGAGAGAGACAACGCGACGGGGAGAGATACGGAGAAAATGAAAAAGAGATCGAGAGAAGATGAAGAAAGGGAATGAGAGAGAGATGGAGGGAATATATAATAATGTAAGGGGTCGGAGACAATTAGAGCCTCGGAGGTCCCCTGACAAATATGTTATAATGTAATAAAAAAGAAGGCCTATAAGATACGGCGACACCGCCATTGGTTTCTGTAGGGGTTACCTCATGAGACAGTCTACCAGTTTGCCGGTATTGAATACAACTCCAGTCCAGAAAACTTATTTTTCTCCTTAGCCGAGAACCGAGTTGTATCACATGCTAAAGGGACAAGTAAATTTTAAGATCTTTTTTTGGATCATGAAGTGGGTAGATTTGGATTCATATTATCTGGTATGCAACAAAGAAAGAATACCAGTTGTTGATTAATCCTATTTTTCAAACTCAGCCGGTAGGATGCGACCGTTCCGATAATGGATACGAAACTGGGAGCTGGTATCCGTTACGAAATACGTTTCGTTCAAACTTTGTTCGACATCTGTCATATCGTAGTCGATATCTGGTGTCCGTTATCGGATATCGATATCGGAATACGGAAAAGAATCCGGACGTTATCCGTTACGAGCCCGTTATCCGTCCCCGTTCAGCAAAATTATACTTTCCTGTGTTTTGTTATCCGATATGGCGTACGGATATCGGATAATGGAACATGTATGCGTAGCGGGAAACATATTATTTTAGGTCAGGGACTCTACATTTGAGTCTATACTCTATAATCGACGGGCGACGGGCGATTTGCGGCTGCTGCGGAGAGCGGAGTGCGGAGCTGGAGCTGCGGCTGCGAAGTTGGCAACGTGCGGCAATGGGCGACGGGCGATTTGCGGCTGCTGCGGAGAGCGGAGTGCGTAGCTGGAGCTGCGGCTGTGAAGCCGGCAACGTGCGGCGGTCTTGAATCTCCACTCTTTGTTCGAGCTAAGGCTGCAGAGTGCAGAGCTAGAGCTGCGGAGCTGGAGCTAGGTCTCGACTCCAAGTCGGCGTCTCGACTCTCCACTCTCGACTCTCGATTTGAGCTCGATTCAGGCCAGTCCTCCACCCGACAATGGTTCGTCATCTATCGATCTGTAGATATGAATATTTTTCTGCATTATTCATAATTTGCATTGCATGACGCCGCATATGCATCGATCTACCTTGTTGTTTATCTGCCGAGCAGGTGATGCAAGTTTCTTCAGCCATGTTTCCGTCGATCTATTGCATTGATCTATTGCATCCATCTATCGCATCGATCTACTGCACCGATCTATAGCATCGATCTGTTGCATCGATCAATTGCATCGATCAATTGTGGCGATCAATTGCATTGTTTTTATGTCGGACTAGGCACCATATCCATACAAAGTAAATCGTCTACTTGTCCTTTCAGAGTAAACTGCCGTACATTCATCGATCTATTTCATTGTTTCATCATTGTTTATGCCATCGATTTATTTTATCATTATTTTCTGAAGGATCTTGAAATTACCATGTATTTTATTCATTCACACTTCTACTACTTACCTACATAGCTATATACCTATATACTGCATCATGTAGTTGTCCATCAAATGACGCATGTTTCTTTACAACCCTTACATGTTTATGTAAGGAAATAGTTCATTTCAGGGTCTTTTTTTTTAACATAAGTACATTATGTCTCGGAGGCTCGTGGACGAGCAAAACGATTACCCATTCTAAGGTACTTCACGGTTGTTGGGGATTCGACATACGAGTGTGAAATTTGTCGCACGAAGAATGCGACAAAGACGTCACATCTTAAGCGCCCAATAGATGGTAGTACAAGTGTCTTTTGGTGTCATTTCAAGTTCGTCCATGCAAAAGAACACGATGCGCTGAAGGGCAGCACGAGCACGCAACGGTGTATAGAGGACTTAGCAGACGACGTGACATCGGGTCTCTTCGGTGGAAGGCGACCATTAAGGGGTCGAACACCGGAAGAGACCAAGGATGTCATTAGTCGGCTAGTTTGTCGCACAGACTTGCCATGGCGTTGGGTTGATACAGATGCTTGGAAGGAGACATGGCGATTTGCGACACAGAACGAGGTACCCTCACCGAGTGCCCGAGTCATCAAGGCATGGACGCTGAAGTTGTTTGTGAGGATGAAGGCGGAGATCATTCGCATATTAGCAGATGTTGATAGTGTGGCGATCACAGCTGATGGTTGGACTGCGGAAAATGGTTGTGGCCTTTGGGGCATAACAGTTCATTGGATAGACGCTCGTTGGACATATCGTGAACTTGTCCTTGGCGTTCGCGAGCTTTGTGGGATGCATGACGGTGAGTCTATGGCATAAGTTCTTGCCGAGGTGCTTGAAGAGTATGGGCTCGACACAAAGGTGAGTAATGTAATAATGTTAGGACCTTTGTATTTGATACTTTTCAATGCATGCTCTAATGTTTAATGTGCTTTCCATTACAGTTATGTGCCGTTACCACTGATAACGCGACAAGCAACAAGAGAATGATGGCCATATTAGGAAGAAGGCTGTGTGGAAGGAGCACTGGGTACAGTGCTAGGCGACATGTTCCATGCGTCGCACACATCGTGAACATTGTTGTTCAAGCTGCATTGAAGAGCTTCTCTATACCCACTGCGGCACCCATAGTCGAGGAGGAGAGTGATATCGGTAGGACTGCCAATATGTATGACAGTGAATCGGAAATGGAGGGTGAAGAGGACATCTCATTGCAGCGGCGCAGCAGTTCGATTGGGGAAATAGTGACTAAAGTGAGATCAATAGTTAGAGCTATACGATGATCAACAAAGCGACGGATGTATTATGCTGATTTATGCAGGACACATAAATTGAAGCCAAGATTGTCCTTGCTTGACTGCCCAACACGATGGAGTAGCACACACGAGATGTTAGAAGAAGCTATTGTCAAAAGGGATGTGATTGATGCAGGGGCTGCATTCTTCACGACAGGGGGTAGCCAGACGAAGATCCCACGTGATGAATGGGAATTGCTTAAGGAGTTTGCCTTCTTATTGGGACCTTTTGCATACACAACCGACCATGCTAGCAGGTCGAAGGAGTCTGTCATTGGGGATGTCCTCCTCCTCGTGCGAGCATTAGTTCGGCATATGGACGACGTAACGAAGCAGATTGCCGAGTCCACGCTGTTCACAGGCAAGAGGCTTCCACAGGATGAACATGCATCATTACTGCATGCAGTTGTCGCTATGCAAACAAAACTAGCTGAATATGAGAAGCTGTTGTGGAACAAAGATGCCGTCCTTGCTGCCTCATTGCTCGACCCATTTCGCAAGGGATTAATGTTTGATGAGGCTTCATATTTGAAGGCCGCATCCTTTGTTCGTGGAACTCTCCCTAGCACGCTGTCATCTTCCCATGAACGACGGGATACAACCATGCATCCACAACAACAACCATCAAAGGCTTGGGTCAATCAGGCTCTTAGCAGCGAACCGTGTACAAGAAGAACCTCACTAGCTTCTCATTTGGAGGAAATGGAGACATTCTTAGGTACAACCCGCCAAGGAGGGGGAGACTCTGCACGTGCCTGGTGGGGAACTAAGGGTGTCCTCGTCTATCCAGCACTGTCCAAAATTGCACGTGAATTCTTAACAGTGCCTGCTACAAGTGCTCCATCCGAACGATTATTTTCTGCTGGTAGAGCAGTTGTCACTTATGAGAGATCACGTTTGAAGGGATGAGTATTAAGGCACTTGTCTGTGTGAAGTGTTGGTGTCAAGAAGGAAAAACTAAATGGTATGACATTTGCCTTGAGGGTTACATTGATGTTGACCCAGATACATCAGGTACGATTCTAATTTATCTTAACTTAATTTTCTCATATGGATGTTAAATTGAGATGGCTTTTTATTTCAGATGTCGTGATAGCTTCCGAGCGGTAGGACTCTAGTGATGCTGCGTTACATGGGATTTACGACAAAATTCTGTGGACGACGATGTGAAGACGAAGCTAACCCTTTTCCCAAACACGGCTAAACACTTTTTTCCAGAACTTTTGTCCCCAACACAATTGCATTTTCTAGAGCATGTTTGACATATGATACTTTTGAGTTTATATTGGAGTACTTATTTGTGTACTACATCCAATATTACCTAAGTCATATAAACCGTGACAGGTGCCATGGCGCCAGATGACAAACCAGCAACAGAACATCGACGCCTACCACGTCGGAGTCTGCATCTTCTCCTCCAACGCATGACGAAGACATCAAAGGACACAAATGTGCACGTCATCAGCTCTGACTCTGAAGATGACAGTGATAATAATGGAAGGTCTGGCAAAAATATCAAAGACAACACTATCAATGCCCCTCAATTCTCACCGGAGCAAATAGAGTTAATTGATGCCAGTACAACACAAATCCTTGCAAGCCTTTACCTCAACCCAAATAAGCCGTGATCCATTTTATGAGCCACGGGCGGACCACACCTATTGGACACAGTACAATTTCACCTCAGCAATGATTAACTTTGTCGAGTTTCAAGTTTCCCATACTATCAACAAAAGGCTACATCCATCGCCGGAAAGCGACGATGGGGGAAACGGATGGCTTATGGAATGAGAACCTATTATGTATGTTCTGTTTAGTTCTTTGGTTGTATGTTTGGAGAATGGTAATTTAATCTTCACTTTTTAAATGTATGTTGGTTGACTTCGCAAAAATTGTTTCAAACTCGACAACAACATCAATACTTAATCATTTAGTATGTTTTTTCATACACATCTTCGTACAAGCAATAAGATTTCTTATTCAAATAAAGAAATAAACAAATATGATTTTTCCTTAAGTGCTGCATCATCTTCGTATTCCAATATCCGTTCCGATATCATTTTGATATCGTATCCGTTATTGTCATAACAGTATCGACATCTGACACCGTTATCCCATTACCAATGTCCGCAACCATTATCCGTTCCATAATCTATTCTGTATCCGATACCGATATCTGATACCGATGTCGACCGCGTTCTCAATTTTTTGCGCACGGATTACGTGTTATCTGATTACGGATATCGAATACTGATGTCGTTAGTCACACCCTACTCGTCGGCATCTATTAATATTCATTGAACCCAAAATAATAGGTCGCACGACAATGAGAGCCTGCGAGATCCCGTTGGGAATAAACAAATTGGTTCATTGATCGTTGGAAGCCGCTATTAATGCTCACGCGTCGTCTTTCCTCGTCGAAGCCGCTACAATCAGGCCGCGCACGTCTCTGACCGGCAGATCCTTTGCCGGATCCCTGCTGCGTTTCGCCCCGCGGCCAGCGCTGTTGGGCATCGCCGGAAGCGACGACAGTGCGTGGCGCGCGCTCGCCGACTGCCGCCCAAGCACCGCCGATCGCTGGGTACCGCCGACGCCCTCGCCGTCGTCTGCTCAGCCGGAGGCCACTATCCCACGCCGTCGCCGACCGTCGGCATCTCTGCCGCCCGCCGACCGTTCGCGTCGCCATCCACCTGCTCGGACACTGCCTGCACGGGCGTGTCCCTCTGGTCAGGCGTCGTGAACACCCCGCGCCTTTATCGTCCACCGCTGCACATCGCTAGAGTGCCTCATCGCCCGCGCTTAGCTCTACATGCGCGCCTGCTCGCGCGCGTTGCGCTTGCCAGCGCCTAGTGATCGCAGCGGCAGCCAACGCCCTCGGGTGGCTCATCTCTCAGCATCGCCCCGGGACAGCCCTCGTAGCACGACCGCCACCGTCAAAATCCCACGCCCCTACACTTGCAGCTGACGACGCTGTCGTGCCCTGTTCTCTCTTGAACTCCGGCAACCCCAGTTATCCGTCGCGAGCGCGACGAAGGTACTCCCCTTACCCTGCACCCTTTATGTCTCTTACATTCTTCATTATACTTTCGTATTGCCTCCTCCGCGCTCGGGTTAGATAGGTGAGAGCGAGATAGGTTGAGAAAATGATAAAATTGCACAAGAGTCTTACGTGCCCGGTACGAGTCGGGTTCTCCCGACGTGTGTGAGCATTTCAGCGGGGTTTCCCCATTCGGCGACGTACTCGCCCTCGACCCTCTCGGGTGAGGTTCAGGAGGTCCGTCTGACCTCCCTCAAAGCGAACCCGTCAATTCTCTGGAACGGCATCCACCGCTCATCGGCGCACACACGTACTACACGTAGGGTCTCATTAGCTCACGTCATCATAACTACCTGTCACTAGCATCCATCGGACGATGTCGGTCGACGTAGTCCGACTAGTCCTCGATTCGATACCGAGCCCATACCCTCGGTGACGACCGGACAACGTCTTGACGACGTCCGGCATCACTGTTTCTCCTTTCAAGACCACTTTTCATAATCACTTAACTCTAAAAAATTCTCCAACTCTTGAAGAAATGTGTATTCTCATTCCTGTAAAATTCTGCACATGTGAAACTATGGAATAGTCATCAGTACTAAAGCTGTTTGACTTTAAAGAAGCCAAGAAGTTTAGTAAAAAATAACCATAATGTGCAAAAATTAGAATTCATAGCTCACGCATAAATAATTTAGTTGATTCAAATAATAACATTATAAATTCTGAATTAATAATACCATAATCATTTAAAATGTTTATAAATATCCATTAAGTTATCATGTTATCACTGCCAGTCTATATGTTTCTTTGCTGTTTATCAATTAAATCTATTTGATAGAAGATAAAGTTACATAAATATTATCTCAATCCAAATTATCTCCAACTCAGCTAAGTCTAATTAATGAGCAAATTCACTATACAATTTGTGAGATATTTCGCTATTATATTAAATTATTTTTTGTCCAACAACATACTTCTGTGTATATAATATCTAAAGTCTATTAGGGCAAGTTTCAATTTAAAATCCTATAAAAATTAAGATCATAAAATGAAATTAGGAGAAACTTGACCTTGTAAAAATAAGGGTTTTGCTTTACCTTGAGTAAACGAGCTCGTGATGTTCTCAATCGGCGAAGCCTCCAAGGTGTTCTCAATCAGTGGAGCCTCACTTAGGTGTTCTCAGTCGGTGAAGCCTCCAAGGTATTCTCAATCGGCGAAGCCTCCAAGGTGTTCTCAACAGGCGAATTCTTCTAGGTGTTCTCAATCGGCGAAGCCTCCAACTATTCTCAATCTGTGAAGCCTCCAAGGGTTGAGCTGAGGAGTTCTCAATCGACGAAGCCTCCAAGTACTGAGATTAGGATTTCTCAATCGGCGAAGCCTCACACCAAAGACTTACATGCTCATTTTATTTTAATTATAATTAAAACTTTTATAATTTATTTAATAATATTTTTAGCTTTTATACTTTAGTTTACTATTTTTTTTATAAGTTATAATTTTATAATTTTTATTTTCATTATTTTTTTTTATTTATTGTTCTTTTCATGTTTTATTAATTTAGTTTTTTACAACATACATTTTACCGCTATGTTAAAATCCATGTTATATGGTCTGTTTTGTTCTCATAAAGATGTACATTCTAACTTATGGTATGAGGGGGTACATCTCGTTATAACACACTTTTCTATTCTCATTCTTTTTATACCTATATTAGAATTCTATTAAGTGTATTTTTAAATACACTTTTACAATTTTGATTCATAGTTTTTTCCTCTTCCCTAAAGTCTGAGATTTTTTATCTCACGATATCAAACTTTTGCTCTCAACTTAATAAAATCTACAAAATATTTTCTTTTTATTGAATCCTTTATGCTAGCTTATACCTTCATATGAAATAAAATTTTTTAGAATATTCCCACAAGATTAGAAAACTCAAAAAACAATGCATACCTATAAGTAACGGTAAAATAAGTATACTTATGTTTTTCCAAACTGAATCTTTGAATCAGCATGTCTTAAACGGTAAGTTTGGATCTAACTATGAAATGAGAAAGAAAGGAGCACATCCATAAGCAGCTTGATATGGAGAAATGGAACTGATATGATCCTCCCAAGTCACTTCTCGAGAGTGAGTAAGAAGTGCCCCATAAAGGGGCCCCTTTGAATGGGGTGTTTAGCTAAAAACGGATGACATATAAATAAAATATTTCCCCTCTTCAAAATTTAGGGTCCTTATCTGAAATTTCAAAGTCCAGTGATTGGTCTGGAGACTCTCCAGATTGAGAGGAATTACTCGACACAGGTGGCCCTCCTCTCCACCCTATTTGACATTCTTGAGTCACTCATCATTCACTCTTAGTATGATCCTCAGTATTCCAATCTATATTTTTATCAAGATCCAACTTCACTGTAAGGATTACCTACTGATGTATCCATATCTTAAGGCCCACACAAAGGCCACTGCACACGCACGAGAGGGTTTTATATAATGATGGCCTTTTAATTTCATTCGATGACATCGGGTAGAATTTATATAGTGCTAATTATTTTAAGATGTTCCAATATTTCTCTATTATTTTAAATTATTAACCCTCCAAAAACTTAGTTATGTATCTATAATATCCAAAGTCTATTAGGGCTTTGTATAAAAGGTACCCACCATACAGAAGTTTGTAATCTCAATTCATAATGTTTTCCTCTTTCTTAAAGTCCGAGTTTAAGTTTCAGAATGATGGGCTTTTTACTTTCAGAGTGGCATGGTCCGGGTCAAGAATTTTAAATGGAATCAAGGCCCGACGGGTCGCGATGTAAATAAAACTTAGAAAGGAAACATAACCAGACTTCAAGCGGAACCGGCCCGAAGCTTCAAGTGGGCATAAATAACCTCATCCCTACGATGTTCTTAAAGAAGACCAGACAGACTGGTCTCATAGTATTAAACTTTGCTTTTTTGTTTGTTTGGATGCTTCCAATTGGTTAAGCTTCCTGAAGAGGACAGCGGAACCCTCAGATAATGAATCATGGAGGCGGATGATGTTGGGGCAACCTGATGAAGCCACTCAGGTGCCAACAACGAGGCAACCCAATTAGGAATGGGTGCACGCCTGCAATTTAATTGCAGACCTTAACCCATTCCTAGGGAGATCTAACGGTTGAATGCAAAGATGTCTTTTGCCACCCCAATCGTCGTTCCTATTGACCAGCGGCAGCCGGCGATAGGGGAGAAGCCGTTGGATCGGGAACCATTGAAGGTAGGTTTGAGAGAGCTGCTATCTCAAACCTATAAATTTTATTTGTGAAGGTCCTAATATCTATCTCTCCTAGTAGGAAAGAAGCATGCTAACGGAGGTTTCAAAGAATTACCAGGAAAAGAGAAATATGTGATTACAAGGAAGTGAAGAAAGGAGAGAATGGCATATGTAAGCTATGGGGGTGGCAGTGGCATCCCCACCTGCATTCTTTAATTCAGGACAGATTTAGTAACTTTCTTAGCTCGATGTGAAGGAGAATTTACTTATACATATATTAGAATTGATATATAGGGCTTGGTTCTAGGAGGTTTTTTATTTCATCTTGTTTTTTTTGTCTTGCGGCCTAATTGAGGCATTCTGTCGAACACCAGCAAGGTGTCAACATAAACACAGTTTTTTCTCAAATTTTCTCCCTTGAAAAATACGACAAATATTTTTTTATACTCATTTACATACATAAGTAATATTACTTTAATTATAGAATACTCATAAATATATAAATCGTAAATACATAGTACTAGATAAATCTTTTAATACTCTTAATCCTTCTATGTCTTTTAACTTCTCTTTCTATGAACCTAATTAACCACTAAAATATCTTATGAATTAGATAATTCCTCTTGTCTTACTTATCCCTGTTTCTCTTAAATTCTCAGAATCCTGATCCATATGGATATCTACAACCATATCTGTTTCCTCTTATCATTTTTCCCTATAACTAAGTTCATCTAAAATCAAACAAAAAATCAATGTCTCTTTATTTTTAGTCAATTTGACTATCTTAAATATTCTTTTGATCTGTCTAGTTAATTCTCTTGCATAGTAGATAATCTCTTTACTTCCAGCTATATATCCTGATGTTAAAATCCGAACACATAAGTATATATAATCTAAATGTCATAAGTAACGCTTCCTCTCTTCTTCATTTTTCCTCTTACCTCTTAGTAAACAAAATACTTCTAATAATTAACTTCTTTCACCTTATTAGCATAACATCTTACTAACTATTTAACTAAAGATTAGCATCCATCATCATTATCTCCATCTCCTAGCTTACATATAACTTAATATTTATTTGTTAAATAACCTCATATCTCCTTCAATATTTTATACCTCTTCTACTACCTACATTCACATAACCCAAAATTATAAAACCCTTCCTTCATTTCAAATCTCATACTTCTTGACGTAGGACGGCTAAGGAAAAGGGCGACTGAGGAGACGAATGGGATGACGACAGGTAAAGGGTGATGGACGGGTTTGGAGGAAGGGATAAAACAAGCCACAGAAATCACACGGTCGGATTCGGACTTTAAAACCGATAAAAATCTGGTGGTGCAGCTCCGACCCTTATCGAGGGCGGGAGTACTGTCTTCCCCCACCGCGACGATGCCTAAGCACCAAAATCAATATCCGAATTCGCGTCGCAAAGAAACACTCGAGAAAGAGAGAGAAGAAGTGGAAATCCAAAAGTCTAATTCTGTCCGCGGTGGAAACTTCTCGAGAAAACACTAGACGGAGAACACTTTCGACACCAAAGGGTTCAAGCGTACCTCGGCACCGTAGTGCGTGAAGAGGATGCGGGAAATTCTGATCATGACGAGGCTTGGCGAATCCGAGTGTTGAGCGGCCCACTGGACGAGAAAGATCCTGGGCATTCCGGGCGTTGAACGGCCCTAGTAGAGAGTAGATGGCATCGTCGCAGAGTCAGGCGAGGTGAATACCCACGCGCGCGGAGTGCGGCGGAGGGCACCTAGAGCGCGCGTAGCGCGTGCGGCTCGAAGCGTGGAAGGCATCAACGACAAACCATTGGACGACCTCAACGACGTTGGTGGCCGGCGTGCGGCGTGGCGGGCAGCCGCGGCCGCGGCGCGGGCAGGCGATCGGCGCATGGCGCGTGCAGGCTGCCGCGGCGCGCAAGACGGCAGCGATCGGCGCGTGGCGTGCGCGGTGGCCGCGCGTGCGTGGCGCAGATAGGTGGTCGGCGCGCAGCGTGCGCGGGCGGCCAGGGGCGGCCCTGGGCGACCTTGGATGGGCGGCCTGGGCGGCCCTAGGGTAGTCTTGGCTGGGCGGCTGGGCGGCCTCGGCGGTTGCTGGCGGCCTTGGGCGGCTTGGCTGGGCGGCCTGGGCGTTCCTGGCGGGGCTGCCTAGGCGGCCTTGGGTGGCCTTGGCTGGGGCGGCCTGGGCGGCCCTGGCGGGGCTGCCTGGGTGGCCTTGGGCAGCCTTGGTTGGGGCGGCCTGGGCGGCCCTAGCGGGGCTGCCTGGGCGGCCTTGGGCGGCCTTGGGCGGCCTTGACTGGGACTGCATGGGAGGGCCTGGCGGGGCTACCTAGGCGGCTTTGGGCGAGAGAGAGGGTGAGAGGGAGAGGGAGAAAGAGAGAGAGTAAGAGAGAGAGTAAGAGAGAGAGAGGGTGACGAGAGAGGAAGGAGAGAGGGTGGAAGGCCGACGTCGCTAGGCGGCGACGGCTAGGGTTAGGAGGGATAGGGGAGGCTGGGCAGTCCTCCAAGAAGAGTTAAACAAAACTCAATTCTTGAAATTATGATTGCCTAATGTTTCTTGAAAATAATGGCCTATATATAGGCCTTGGAGGAAAGAGAAAATGATGAGAAATTAGAGACGAGTAATTAAAGACGTGCGTCGTGTCATGCCAAAGGGCAGTTGTGGATCTGCCTCTAGCGTCGTGTCATGACGCGCGTAGGGACGTGCGCGGGTGGAGACGTGCTTGTCGACAGTTGCGGCATGTTGACTTTGGTGTTGACTTTGGTTGACCGTGGCGGTTTGACTTCGGTTGACTTTGCCGTTGGGTCCATAGCAAGCGTGTTGACTCCAGTTGACCGTGGTGACGCGTTCGCCGGTGATGTGTTGGCGTCCTCGCCATCACTTCTTTATTATGCCTAGTGTCAATTAAAAGATATAATTAATATCCTATAATCTCTCTATGATATCTAATTCTCTTTCACATTATTTACTATTCATCACTATTACACAGTATCATAGGTTTCTCATCCATTTAGTACTTTCTCCACATAATAGTTACCTATCACTTCCAATATTCAGATTTTGTTATTGTTATTCATTCTATTTGATGGGGGGGACCTTATAGACCGGTAGACTGGTAGACCTAGTTTCGCTAGAGTTCTGCTGCCACCGCCGCCGCCTTAGCATCTACCATAGCCACAATTGTAGACACATTAGTAGTAGCTACTGCAGCCAATGCCGCAACAGCTATAACCATAGTCGCAGCTGCAGCCATAGACGCAATCGCCAGCCGTAAACCCAACCACAGCCGCAGCCACAACAGCCGCCACGTCCTCTCACCGCACATGTCGTCGTGCTTGCCGATGCCCCTACGAGCTTGCTGATGCCCTCTCCACCGGCACAGGCCACCAAACCCTATCGCCGCGCCTACTCGTGCCACCATGCCTACCAACGTTGTCGTGCCTATCCTCGTCACTGCACCTACCATCGTCGCTGCACCTACTTGTACCATCACACCTACCCATGCCACTGCACCTATTCGCGCCATTTCACTTACCAGCACCATCGCACCTACCTATGCCACTGCACCTACCATCACCACACCTGTGCGTAGCTGTGCTGATAAAGTCAAATAAGGGTAGTCATTTGCATGCATTCTCCATCATAACTACCCTAAAATTCAGTTAACAGTACCAAAAAAGTATTATTTTACTCATTAATGAGATCATGCCTTCCACTTTTTCCAATAACTACAAAGCTACATTTTTGTACTCAATTGAGGTTTCTAACGATGCTCTGGCATGTATTTTACCAAGTTACATAGTCTGGGATTTATGGGATATTTCTAAACCCCACTAGACTCAATGAGTCAAGTGGGACATGAATCTAACAATTTCTCTGGTATGTTGACTTTTCAAGTCAAAGGTTAAGACATGACTCTTGAGTGTTGGGACGGAATTTTAGACCAAAATGAGCTCTGAATAAGAAGATGCATGCTAATCAGTGGAGCTGACTCAACCGATAGAATTGTTGTGAAGGAGCATAGAAAACCTTCTAGAAGGTCCTTGGAGGCTTTCAGGATGATCAAGACACCTAAGGGGGAGTCAAGCTGGCAGTTATTGGCTGGTGGAGAGCCCCGGGTTGGTATCCAGTCCAGGATTCATGAGGTGGAACCCAGCCATCCATCCATCCATTCCAGCTCAAATCCAAGGGCAAGGGATGATTTGTAACTAACTCTAACCAACTTGTTCTTTTCCATCCAGATTCGGCCTAGAGGTAAAGAATCTGGTTTGTTGGAGTCTGATCACCTGGATTGAGGCCTCAAGAAGTAAATCCTGGACGTTCATCCATGATCCAACCACCAAGAATGGCTGAAACAAGCACATGTGCCCCTATAAAAGGCCCCCCCTCACACTCCTTGAGGGTATCCAAGAATTGAGTATTGTTTTGTTCCACTTTCTCTCTTTGTTGAGCTTGTTCCTGGGTCCACCTTCATCTTGAAGGTGCAAGGAGTCTTCTAGGAGCATCTTGGAACTTGAAGCCAGTTGGTAGGGAGCTGAAGAAACCACGTTGGACCACTTAAGCAGATAGCCAACGTCTTAAGCTTTCCAACGCCTACTCACACATGTCAAAATGATATATGGAACTCCAGGTATCATTGTTTTGGTCCATCGCACGTGAGAGCACCTCCGCCAGCGCGACCAGCGGTAGAGCGCTGAAGCCTAGCGCACAAGTGTCACTTTTGCCCGCATATTCAGTGGTGGAGCACACACGATTGTGTGCTCCCTCTCTGTAAATGAGTGCGTCCTATGTGTCGAACGAGCAGGCTCAGACTCGATTGAGATGCCGAACTCCGAGTTCCAAAGAGGTCACCGAGTGACGCGAATGGTGGCCTTTAAAGCCTCGTTGGAGGCGTTGAAGGTGACTGTGGTGCCGAACCGAATCAATCCGTAGGGGCCTGCACATAACCGAAGGACTCCTCATACTGGCAAGGACGCTCACTTCTCGTATTTTAGACTCAACTTTCCTCTCTCACCTATCTAGCCCTAGCGTAGTGAAGTCGACCGAAAGTACACTGCAAATGGTAATTTAACAAGCGGCGGAGAGACGATGTACCTTGTCGGTGCAGGTTGCGGTGGAGAGGAGCTGGAGAGGGATCGATGGCTCGACTAACGATGGGACGTAGGAGCTCTTGGTAAAGGTCGAAGGAGTTATGCAAGGGTGCACTCCTAGGCGAGTAGGTGTGGCAGAGTCAAACCACCGTAATGAGAAGCAACAAACGGTGGTCGTCGGGCGCAGGTAGATCCACGGCTGTCAACTAGGGAGTCGTTGACCTACGCCGATGATCAAGGGGGGATCACAACTCTAGTGAGCAACTGTTCAACAGTTAGCGCACTTTCGGCGAGGAGATCTCTGGCTGACCAGGGCACGGCAGTGGCAGTTCCGCACCCACGACTGTGGGATCAGCAAGCGACTACGGTTGATCCGTCGGTTGAGGGCTATCTAACAGCATGAGTGGAAGAGTCTCAACTGAATGCCACGCTCAACATTGACGTGGTCGCCAGCGGGCGCCCAGGTGAATTTGCAAAGTCACGATCATAATTTAGATCATCTCTAATGGTGTGCCGGTTGCGTGGAGGTTTTTGGCTGAAGGGCAAGGCCTCACCCGTTGGCAAAATTGGCCCCTGCAAGCCAAGAAGGCCAAAATCCGTCAGTCAAAATGAGACGGAGTTCTTGTCATGATTTAGTAGGTAGCAAACAGGACGTGTCTTCCCCTAATCGGCGAACATGCGGAGGAATTGACCCAATTGCAGGGGTGCGCATTGACCTCTAGGCATAAGCGCAGTGGGAACCGCCGGGGAAATGAGAATGACTCGAGACTGATTGGGAACGCACCAGGTAACGTCGGCGTCACTGGAATCGGCTATGGAGTAGAGTGGATGGATGCTCCCTCCACCTTCCCTGTTCTCTCCATTCTATTCCACTCTGTCCTCCCTCCTCCTCCTTTTTCTTTCTCTTGAGGGGGAGACCACAAAAAAAGAAACACAACTTCAGTACGATTCTTCTTGGTCTGCCTTTCTTCTAGGCGCCCCTCTTCCTTTATAAGGGGAGGTTAATTGGGCCATAGGAGGACAACAAGAGGGAAATGGGTCCATTAAGGGGTGGGGGGCGTTATATAATGGGCCCCATTAAAAAAATAGGGGAAAACCAAAACATAAAAAAAGGAAAGGGGAAAAGGGAGAGGGTCCAAATGGAGAAGGACCCCTCCCAACATATGACAAAGACACAAAACACGGACAAAACAATGGACACAAATACGATGCATCCGAAAAACATGAAATGCAACTAACGAAGAAGACGAGAAATCAAAACACGATAAACAAGCATAATTCACCCGTAGTCAGCGATGATGGCGGCGGTGCGGATGACACCTTTGTCGGGTCAAGATGGCGTGCACCATCACAGTAGAGTTCATGCAACAAATCCCTGAGGATCACTAGTTGGGAGTCTGTCCCTTGATAAATTCAAAGAATCAGAAGCCAATCTAGTGAGGCCTGCATACAAAAAGAAGATAATGCTGATGGGGGAGGAGTTCCACAAGCTTCGTGAGAAAGGCCTATGTTATAACTGCAACATAAAATTTGGACCTGGTCACCGATGCAAGAAAACACTCCAATTATTGATCGTGGCAGAAGAAGATAAAGAGACACGAGATGGGGCACCTATTGCTCATGATGTTAAAGTAGGGAAAGAATCAGAGGAAGAAGGACAAGTACTTCTTGCGCAGGTATCCTTGAATACAATGATGGAAATGACTCATCCAAAATCTATGAAGCTAAAATGAAGAATTCATGGATCAGAGACGGTGACAATGATTGATAACCGCGCATCACACAACTTCATATCCATAGAACTACACAAAAAGTTCAACGTTGTGACAGATCTGAATGTGCAATTTGGTGTCATATTCGGAAACGGAAAAACAAATTTGGGACATGGAGTGTAGAGGTGTACCATTCCAGGTGCAAGGGGTAAATTTAAGAGCTGACTTCCTCCCATTCTGCCTCAAGGGCACGGACCTCATTTTAGGGATGTCTTGGTTGAACTCTCTAGGGTGGACAAAAATTCACTCGGAACGATGTTTACTCAAGTTCGAGCTGAAGGGTCAAAAAGTAACATTAGAGGGCCACCATCAGTTGTCCTGCTCCCATCTGTCACAGAAATCACTGGGAAAAGTTATGAAGACTAAGCACTTGGCAGTTCTAGAATTGCAACAAATTAAAAACAATGAGGACGAGTGTCATGTGGAAATGTCAAAAGAGATGCACAATTTGAAAAGGCAATTTTCCCACAGTTTTCAATCCACCAAAAGGACTACCCCCAACCCGTTAAGTAGATTATGCTACAACATTTGTTCCAAATGCTCAACTAGTAAATGTTAGACCCTATTGGTACTCTTGTATACATAAGAATGAAATTTAGAAGTTGATTAGAGAACTATTTAAGGCAGAACTGATCAGACTGTCAAAGAGCCCATTTGCAAGCCCTAATTTGTTGGTGAATAAAAAAGAGCAAGGATGAAGAATCTGCGTTGACGATAGAACACTGAATGCACACACCATACCCAACTGATATCCAATACCGATTGTGGATGAACTGTTAGACGAGTTGCACGGATCAGTCATCTTCTCCAATCTAGACCATAAATCAACTTATCATCAGATTAGAATGGAGGAGGAAGATGTGGCCAAGACTGCCTAATGGACACATGAAGGACACGACGAATTCCGGGTAATGCCGTTGGGGCTCATGAATGCCCTCGTGATGGGGGACCATCGTGACGACACAGACTCCGGACGAATCCAACCCCACCAAGCTGCTTGCGTTGATGTTCACAACCCTGCCTTCAAGTATCCAACATAGATGGTTTTTTCATTTTGCATGTTATTTTGTTGTATTTTGTTTTGCTAAACTTCTAGACCGGGCCAATGTGTTTGGGCCTTGTCCACGTAATTTTCATTTTCTCATTGTAACTGTTGTCTAGGGAAAGGACTTTGTCTCGCGACGGTTTCTTCCCCTAGGGAAAGTGGAGAACGTGTTTCGTTGTCATTGCCATCGCCGCCCATGTCGAGATCACTCCGTGGACCGTCAGCTGCTGGCTGAATGCCCTCTTGTCTTGTCTTCTTGAAGCTCCTTCAAGAACCAGGTTCTTGGTTTGTTATTGCAACCCCGATCTGCAAGAATCAATCATCTTGATCGCCTCTTTATGGATCTTGTATGACACCTCGATTGCTGCCGCCAAGAACGACATCGGAACTTGCCTCCGCTACTGACGCCATCCGCACTCACTGCTGTGCCGCCATCGCCGAGCTTGCTCCAGTCTTATCGCGTGCCCGCCCGCAAAGAGCTCCGCCGTCCCCTGCGCGCCGCGCCCGCCTGGCACCCACGCGCCCACACCTCACCTAAGCGCTGCGCCCACTTGGTGCACCTGCGCAGGCCCGCAAACCACACATCGTGGCTGCCCGCGATCGCCCGGTGCAACTGTGCCTGCGCATCACCTGCGCGCCGCATTCACCTAGCTGATGCAAATCGCACATCGCTGGGCGCCTCCTTACCTTCACGCGCTCTGCGCCCCGCTATGTGCCGCACCCGTTCGTACACCTTCGCCGGGATGCGCATCGTTACCTGTCCGCACGACTCCGATTGTCAGCATCTCAATGGTTGATTCCTACCCGATACTTCCTCATTTTCCCTTCATCTTCAGTATCATTATCTTTTGCAGTGCCGTCATCCCCTATCATTTTCCTCTGACCACTTATTGGAAAGCTGATTGAATAGGATAGCCACCCCTTGTGGAGAGGTAGGATATTTTTTGTGGTATAAGATTAGTTATGTGATATAGGAGTGTCAACAACCACGAGCCGTAAAATGCTCCTTGCGTCCTAGGTATTTTAGTAATCTCGAGGGTCATTGAGAGTCTATTGTGATTGATCTTTTCCTTTGAGAATTTAAGGGATTGTTCACCTAAATCAGCCTTGTATTTTATTGATCATCCGAGAGTTTTCTTGAAAATTTACACATTCTCATTAAGGGATTGTGTTGTAATACGAGCCACCAATCCCGGTACGCATCGTATAACATCATCCCGCAACATTTCAGTGCCTCGTGAATTCTCTATTTAAGATTTTCCTACATCAGTTCATGCTTGTTTTATTTGATGGTATGCATATATAAAGTACTTCCCAAGAAATACATGCCATGCACCTTGAGCAATATTTGAAAATTATGGCTTAAAATGACCTACACATTAATGCAAAAAGTGCCCATTTGCCTCGGACCGATTGGGATTCGAGGGTGATTTGATTTTTAACCAAGGAGTCCGAACCAATTCAGCAAAAGTGAAAACAATGGTCGATTGGCCGATTCCTAAGACCCTGAAGGAACTCCAAGGTTTCTTAGGTCTTACTGCCTATTATAGGAGATTTTCAAAAAATATGCTTTAAAAGTTGCTCCTGTATCAGCATTACTGAAGAAGGATGCTTTCATCTGGAATGATGAATCTCAAATAGCTTTTGAAACATTGAATCAAAATAACCACATAAAACCCCTAAATTTGGACTTATCAATGGGTGTCGTTTTGATTTCTAATTCTTTTTTAGGTTTAGAATTTATCTCCTTTCCATTTGGTATATGATTGACTGATGTTTGAACTGCAGAAGTATTATTTTTTTTGATAGTGGGAAGGGAGACGAGCACTCGGTGAACTCTAAACTTTTCTCTTTAGATATTTGGTGTAATTATTTTTATTTTCTTCATATTAGTCATTATATGCGAGGTAGAAAATATCGGCGCCCAAGTTTAATAGCTATTGAATTTGTAGGAAATACTAAGAATTCTTAAGACACTTGTGCAGAATTTTAGGAGACGTTTGTGGAAGAAACCAAAGATATGGGTAACATTCCTAATGATTGGGATAGATTATGAGATTGAGGGAATTGAATGAGCCAGCCGAGACTAACTGAGAAAATTAAATTTGGCATTTAAAAATGCCGTTTTGGTTTAGATTTATGTAATAAAATTTATAATAGCCCTTAATAACTCAGTACTAAGTATAGAGAAAGCAAGGGGTCGAACGACAGGGAGGCGCTAAGCAAGATTTTTTATCCTATTCCACATGAATAATTTCCATAATGAATTAATTTTGCATTTAATAGGCCTTAATCATGATTAATTTAATTTTGTTATTAATCAAAATTTAGCAAAAGCTTAATTTTGACATTAATATTTTCCAACAAGACAAATAGATAGGATACTTTTAATTGTGATGTCAAATTAATTCGGATTTCCAATATTCGAATCAAGATAGTTGTTATGCATTAAAATTTGGGAATTAATAAGCAAGAAAGAGAATTTTCAATTTGGACTTGAAGATGGACGAATTTTTGGATGGCATTTTTTATTTAGGTTTTCTTTATATTGAATTGAATTTTTAAAAAATCAATTTATAAATCTAGAGAGACAAAGTAGACGAGTTAACCTAAAGAGGGAGAGTAGAAGAATTTGGGGGGAAATGAATTAAAGGTGAAATTTGACCCTAATCTAGAGATCTAAGATGCCAAATTGGATGAAAATCAATTTAGAACTAAGGATTAAAAGTCAGATCTTGAATCAAAATCAAAATCCAATCCTAATTTCCTTTCAAATCAACTTCAAAGTGCATGTACATTTTTCCCATGCCTTGGCATTTTTGAATCGTTCAAGAAGAAGTTCAAAAAGCAATTTAGAAACTTAAAAATTTCAATGATGAACCAAGATATGTCGACTTCCGAAGCATCACATGTGTCCTTCCTGGCCAAATCCTTGGGGAGAGCTTTCAAAAGTGGTTTTCCCTTCTTTTAGACCTCCTTTTAAAATTCCAACCATCTGGATTGTAGAGGGAGAAAAGACAAACCTATGCTCAACATTTGGGTGCAGTCGGACGGCTAGATCTCAACACATCGCAGATATACTACCGTTTAATCATGGCCGTTGGATAGTTTTCTCTCTCTCCTATATATCTAAAAAATGGTATTTTTCTAATGGCTGACATTTTTTCCCTTGTTTTAACCTGGGCAGGGACTGTGTTCTGATGCGTATTTGCACGCTTCCATAGGCCACAATCATTGCTCAATAATGATGCATTTACGTGTAGGAGAATGCGCCACTTCGCCTCGCGGTAGTCTGGTTTTTGTTAAAATTTCAAAAATGGTGACAAAAAGCTTTAAGTTATAAATTATTACACGCGGTTATCAATTTCCATGTGCAATTAATGCACACGGCGATTCGATTCCACGTGTATTAAATACAATGACATATTTGTCCTCTCTAGATGCATATGGTGTTGGTTGCCGCGTGCAGTTAATGCAAGCGGCTAATTGACTGTGAATCTTTTGAATATTCTCATTTTTTAAATGCATGCATAGATCGATTCTCCACATGCATTTATTACACAAAAACGGCAATAAGGAAGAAAAAAAACAAAATGTAACTGTTTCTTGTTGCCTGCGCCAGTTTTTCCTTTCCAAGTAATGATTTGCTCATTATGCCATCGCGCATTGTGATGCCATAATGAGCCAATAATGCTCTCTTTTTAATGCATCTACTCATTCGCCCGAATTTCAGGCAAGTGATGCGGATGCCACATTATATACATATAGATATATATTTTTCAATGCCAAATAAATAAATAAAAATATTCTTTAAATTCAAAAAATCATTTCTTTTCTAAATAATGGTCAGAAAATTATAAAAAATATGGAACAATTCCAGAAAATTAGTAAAACCCTTATTAACGTCTAGCCAAATATGTTACGCATTGTAAAAATATTTATTCAACGCACTGAGGTTAATAGCGTGTGAAAATACTAAAAATATAGAAACAATCATAAAATCAGAGTGCAAGACATTTATGTCCACTTATGTATGATAACATGCAAGTATGGATAATAAAACACACATATTTAATGTAATATATATACATCAATTTAACATTATAATTTGCATTTTATTAGTAACATTCATCATAGGGTTCATGGGACCATAGATGTGAATGTTAATTTTTGCACTAGTTTGGTTCATCTATCTGTCTCTCGCTCTCTCTTCCTCTCTCTCCCTCTCTTTGTCTCTCACTTTCTCTTACTCTGTCCTTCTCTCACTATCGCTCGTTATATCTTCCTATCTCTGTCTTCTGCAGTCTCTTCCTCTCTCTCAATCTCTCATTCTTTTCCCTTTTTACTGTGCTAGTTCTCTTTTGATGCGTTCGTTATAATAAAGATAGCAATGGTTAGGAAGTAACTGTCTAAATTTCAAGCAACATCTAATTTTAATCGTTTCTTGTGGCAGACAGTCAGACTCTTTTCCCATCCACGGAATTTGAATGATCACAGTGAAGCTCAAATATCTAACGCCTACACTTATTATGCCGCTGAGTACTTTTTCCAAGTTATTATGTCAATGACGCAACAACAAGGCAAATTTCTTAAAAGAGGTTGATCTCAAAGGCTATATATCTAAAAAAACACCTATTTTCCTTTTAGAGATTGCATTAACCCCGTCGAGACATCAACTTTTTTTTCTTTTATTTAGCTTAGTCAAAACTTTATTGTTTATCTACATGGTCATGTCTTCCAAACAGATTCCAAATCTCTTTTAAGTAGGATCCCAGACATATATAAAATGGTGTCTCAATTTTGTATATATAAATATCAAAGGATGTAACAAGGCCAACAAAGATGTTTCCCCAACCGATGCCAACAAGTCCTACACACAAAATTTAACGTTCACACGCACTGCAAAGTTTTTTTATTTTTCCCTAGTTACCTAAGGTACCACCAACTGATATGGGTCCTTCTTTCTTCTTTCATTGGAAACCTTCTGACTTGGTTCTTCAAGTCCGTATGTCATTAAAATTTTTCCAATAAACATATAATAATTACAAATATAGGGTGATGGTAAATTTCTATTATATTACACAATATCTTTTGTGGCCATTATTTGTGGGTGTCTGAACTATTATCAATCATTTCCCTTCTTATTGTTTTCCAATAGACACCATAAAATTCTCACTTTACATCCAAATTAGCCTCTCACTTTTTCTTTCTCAATTTCTACACCTCACATTCGTTCAGAGTATTTTAATATTTTCAAGCAATAAAATTATTCTTATCACTGGTCTCTATTTCTCCTCATGCTGTCTCTCAATGAAATTGATTTTATCACTCATAAAAGTTTTTCAATATAACCTCAATTCAAAATATCTATCAACTTGGCTGAGTCTATTTCACGATCTAATCTCAACTTACAGTTCACATCATATTCCTCTGTATTATTTTTCTATAAATACTCTTCATCATCAAAGAAGCTTTAATGGGACCTCAAGTCTACTAAACCTTCGTATAAAAATATAAACTATATCACAACTATTGTAAATCTCAATTTTCATTTGTTTCTCATCACTAAAGTCTGATACCTTTGTTATCTCAAGATATTTATTCATTTGGACTTTTGCTCTCAACTCACCATCATTCATAATATATTTCCACTATATTGGAGTCTTTCAGCTAGCTCAAAAATTAATATAAGATTCCATTTTTTAATAATTTGAAAAATAAAAAAATCCACAAAAAGCGACACATGAAAGAAACAGAAAAATTAAGTAGACTTAATTTTATCAAAATCAAATATTTGAATGAGAAATTCAAGAACTTGAAGTTCAGATACAACTATGAAATGAGAATGAGCAGTACACATCTATAAGTGATTCTTATTGTGAAATGAAACTGATAAGATCCTTTCAAAACACTTATTGAGGAGTTTGCCATAAAATTGTATGTTTGAATGGGTTATTTTTGCTACACTTGAGGTCATACAAATAAGACCTGAGCACTACAAGATATTTATAAATTCCTTACCTGAATTCGGAAAGGCAAGTGGCTGGTCCATAACCCCTTCAGGTTGGTATGAATTGGCTGGCCGATGCTGCATTTCTCTTTGCTGGATCTTACCTTCTCTTGATATCTCACATTCTTCCGTCACTCATCCTTCACCATACCCATGGACCCCTTATATTGATCTCTAATATTCTAAAGCGAGAACTACATTCTTAGGATTACCAACTGATATAGATATTTCTTGGTGATAACGAGCAAGGCCATTTCATAGGTTTCAGATCCACCAGACCCTCGTAATATTTCATGTCAGGTTACTGTTATAAGCTTGAAGAAATATTTCAGAAACAAGGACACATATCAGAGACTATAGAAAATATAATGAAACATATAGCAGCTCTTATTGTGTAATAAGAAGTGGAACCCTTCAATCCAGTTCCATTTTTAAATTTGGAAATAGATTTTATCCATAGACAATTTGGGTAGTCTAGGCACGATCATTGGTATGAACAAGGTTGTTGTTTTAGGAAAAGTGTTCTACAACCATATCATGCCTCTCAACTCAAGGGATGACTTCAAAGCATGTAAATAATCTTCTGTATTTTTTCGATGTCTGATAAAGATAGTTGTATCCTATTGGTATGCTACATCTAGAATATTTTGCTGAAAACTGTGTCTTCCAGAAGGAAAGACACTCGTCAAGGGAAGTTGGCAAAAGTTAAATCACAGTTTATCTACTGTCTGTAATTGTGAAACATTATGAAAATCGCCTCCGCAGCATTCTCTCTCAAAATATCAAGTTCACTTTGTATGATTTCCAGCTCATATTCGATTCATTTAAATCGTTTGTGCCAATTGACATACACCAAGGTGTGGAAGCAGAGATCAAGAGGGAGGTCATGAGGCAAATACAATTTTTCTTGTAAACAATCATGTATCCATTAGTCCAGGTTTATTTTAATATATACGGCCTCTGGCAAATCAATGAGGCAAATAAAATCCAAAACTTCTAAGGCCTATCTCAAAATAGATTATAGGACATATGTAAAACAATCAAACTTTATGTAGAGAGGGCACTGTCCCTGAATCCACAATGGGATCTCTCCACCTTCCCCCAACTCCTCCCCCCCGCCAAAAGATAAAACTTATCAACTGATCTCTCAATTAGATCTCTAACAAGCTACTTGAAGAGAACTATATCAACCTCCGCATTGGAGAATAAATACTTACGAAGTTAGTACATAAAATAGTATAATTATGGTGGAATATATCCAAGATTTAATCATGCACTATCACATAAAGAAAGACAAGAAAAAAACACATATACTCCTCAGCAAGGTTCTACTGAGTGTTTAATCTCACACAAAACTCAACACGAAGGATATATGCATTAATTGGAAATATTATATATGATGCAAATGCCAACATTACATTCAAAAGGAACGATCCCTATTTGCTCAAGGTCTTTTTCCGAAACACGATGTACTTAACCTCAAAAATATTGAATGCAATTATATAATTTGCATTCATTGCAGCCAGACATATTATACCAATATATGAAGGTGCAACTACTTTTATTCATGTTTATGACATTTAAGGTTTTCAATTTTTTGGGAGAATAAACTTAGGGTTAACCACTGCCATGTATTGTTCCATCTCTGTAATAAGGAACATAATGCCTTGGATAGGATAGACCAGACGAGAATAGACAAATGATCATTGGTCATATATGACAGTGTGATGTAAGAACATATGAGAAAATCTCTTGGTCTCTTGTTCTCTCCCAGCCTTTCATTATCTCCCTCCCATTCTCTCTAAATGTTTTCCTCTCTCTCTCTCTCTCTCTCGACATCTATTTCTTTCTTGTTCACTCTCCCTCCCTCTACCTGTCTCTGTCTCTAACACTCTCCCCTATCATGTTGTGACATTACAAAAACATTTTTTATTCCTTTAGGTGCCAATTATATAAGTTGTTTTGTAATTTTCCACCATAGAAGTATGTTGCGTGAGCTTTAGATTTCAACAAATATTGTGGCTTGCTAGAGTGGTAGGTAACTGATGGCGTAGCCCTCTAATATCTAGTTTTTTTTCCTAGGTTTAGTTAAAGTTTCATGTTTAAATAAACAATGTACTAGTGGTCTTAAGAGGGGACCCTTTCCTAATGGGTTCCCCGTCTTTCGATCCCTCCTTAGGGCCCATTATTCTCCCTACATAAGGGATGGAGAGGGTGCCCGTTCTCCTAAGTCTATTTGGAATTTTTGGAAAAAAAGAAGTCCCGTTCCATTTTGAGAGTAGAGAGTAGGAGAGTGAAGGGCGGACGGCCGCCACCGCGAGTAGTGGCCGCAGCCGCCGGAGGGGTCTCAGCAACCCGCAGCGGCCGCAGCCGCCGCCGAGCGGTCGCCAGAGTTCGCAGCGGCCGCGGCGCCACAGCGCTGGAGCGCCGAGTAGAACTGGCACCGCAGCCGCCCGCAGCAGCTGGAGAGGCAGCAGCCACCCGCAACCCCCGGAGCGGCCGTAGTGGCCGGAGCCGCTGGAGCAGCCGCAGCCGGCGCCGCTGCGCCGGGCAGCTACAGCCGCCAACAACCGCGCCGCCGATCAGCCGCAGCGCGCGAACGACCACGCAGCCACCCGCAGCCAAAACGGCCTCAACCGCCGCAGCGGCCGTTGTAGCCGCAGCCGCCGGAGCCGCTATAGCCGCTAGAGCCGCACACGCCGCCAGCTGCACGGGTCGACGGCGCCGCGACGGCCGCCTGCCGCGCGCGCGCCGCGCCGCGCTGGTCCCGCGCCGTGTCCTGCGTCGCGCCCTGCGCCGCACCCCACAATGGTCAGTCCTCAGCCGTGCCGACTACGCCCATTGGGCCTGAGCACTATGGGTCGGTGCCCCTGTTCCAGCCCAAGAGGCCCACTCGACGATCCGGCTCCCGCATCCCGAGGCGCCGCATCCCGCGCCCCGATGCGCCCTCCAAATTGCCACGAAGTCTAGCCGCCAGCATGCGCCCCGAGGCACCGCAATCGCTCTCCGAGAAGCCCAATCGCCATGCAAGCATCTCGAGGATGCCACGACAGCCCTATGCCCGTTACGGGCCTAATTTAATGGGCCGCCGCAAATGTCGGTGGCCCGCTCTGGCCCAATCCCGTGGCCTGCTACCCCGAAGGAGGCCCATTACTGCGGCTCAATATCCTGGCTATCTCCAGCCGCCGCCACCGCTATCTCCGGCTGCCGCCGTCGCCACCATCTTGGCCGCCGCCACCTTCGGTCGCCGCCATCTCCAGCGGCCGCCGCTGCCATCTTTGGCTGTCGCCGCCGCCACTGTTGCTGACCATCGCTGCTCGCTGCACGACATCGCCCATGGACGTTGTATGCAGCTGCCAGTTCGCCGCCATCCTCGTCATCCGGCCGGCTGAACATCCCCTTCCACCCATAGTCGGGCCCACCAACGCCCCGACAACTATCTGTGGAGTGCAGACCAAGTGGAGAACGGTCACCCTCGGCTTCTACGAATTGAGGTCCCGCGCAGGACTTTCCGGGACAGCCACCTACAGCGGGACGTGCAGTCCAAGATGACCGTCCTCTGAGAAGGATGAACGGACCCACGCTCCCGCCGCAGGACGTCGACCACGTCCGTCCTGCATCAGTAACCATATTAATATTTTCCCACACGCATACCTAGTTTTTAAAGCATAAAAATAAGGCACAATTAGTTTTTGAATTTTATGAACCATCATAAATGATTATTTACGGTCTAACTCTGGTTTTTTTAAAAGTTGATATGGTTATCTTACCCCTAATATTCATAGTTGTTATGACATGTGACGGGGTGTATCAGATATGACTATGTTAGATTGGGGAACTGATGTAACACGAAGGACGCCATGATCGAACGACTTGTGTTACACCACAGGGCGGGTGGGGGTAGTCATGTTAGGCAGCGGAGATGATAAGACAGGCTAAATGCAAATAATAATGCGATGATGAAATCGATAAGAAATATAAACCTGGTGTTGATGAACAACAACGACCACTAAGTCATGGTCAGCCTGACTTAGGAATTTCACTAGGCTCCCAATTACCTAGACAATGGGTTGAAGGTTAATGGTGCAAGCATGGAAACTGCCACTAGTGTGTGAACCTTTAACGCGCTAACTAAAGTTGTAACAATAGAATCCTATCCCACTATAACTTAGTCATACCTATCACTACTCTAACCCTAGTGGTAGAAAAACTTTTGGAGGTAGTGGCAACGTGGGTAAGTGTGGTGGTGTGAGTAGGCACGGCGATGGATGCAGCAGCGGTCACAGTGGCAGGCATGGTAGAGGGTACAGCTACCGAAGTGGCAACAGGCATGGCGGCCCACTAGTAGGGGCATCACCAGCATGGCACTTCGGCAGTAGGGCGCACTGGCAACAGGTTGCGGCAGTGCAATGGTTGCAAGAGGTGCTCTAGGGAAGTCGGTGTGGCAACGAAGTCAGCCGCCAGGGATAGTGTTTATGTAGCTCTAGAGGCAGCGCGCGGGCAACTGTAGAGGGGACACGCAAGCTGCCATGGAGGGGTCAACGCGGGTGGCCGCAGAGGCATCGCGGGTGGCTGAAAAGGGGACGTGTGGGTGGCTGCGAAGGGGGTGCGGGCGGCTGTAGAGATAGCTCATGGGCGGCATGGTCTTCCTAGAGTGCTTGTGGCTGGCGGTAGTGGCGCAACACTCTAGTGATGGCAGCAGCAAGAGGGGAGCCCACATCAGATTTCAATCTGTGGTAGTTTCATAATTAACCCAAACCCTCGAGTTAACTTAGAAAAACCTAAGTTTTAAAATAAAGAAGCCCAATAGATCACATTTTGATTATATTTTCCTTTTACTTTCACTCTCGATGGGTACGCTCCCCCTAAAAAATGAAGGGGAGAAGGCCCAAATAAAGGGCCCTATGGGTTCGTAATAGAAGGAAGGTCCACAAACAGGCCCACACACGAGCTTACTCAAACACAAATATGAAGGACCATATAGAGGCTCAGACATGTGCGAACAAACACACATAAACACATACGTCCCAGCCCACACACAAGGCCTACAAAACAAGAAAAGATAAAGGAAGGATAATGTCAAACCTCTAGGCCCACTGATTAGGTCGAGTACTTTGAAGGTCAGATTCGTGCGTCAGCCCTCACCCAAAGAGCTTGTTGAAATGGTGGCATTGAAGCTAGATGGTCTCTGATCGTCGTCCAAGTAGGGAAAGCTCAGTATCGTCGAGCTTGGGACCAACTACCACATCCAAACAGGCTACAATAGTTTGTCTTGCGTATCTAGGATTAATTCGTTAGGGGGGAAAACCCTCCCATTGAATCAGGAGAAACACTGTGTGCCACCTTTCCCTGCTATGTGAATTATCTCTTGCAGTAGCCCTGATATGCTCTCGTGCCTAAGTGGGACATAAAATGGGGAAGGTGGACTAGAAAACTCGCTCACAATTGAATGGGAACTACTCGTGCCTGAAGGGGATGGCCTCTTTTGTGGAGAAAAGAGGCGACAAGGCTGGACACATTGACGATGGGACATATCCCATAATTGAGTGGGATATCGCAATGTATGCAATCTTTCAAAACATTCAGACTATCGAGAAAGGCTTGACATTACGAGCATAGAGCTTCATACAAACCTTTGGAGAGTATCTCTCAAGCCTCAACCTATCCATAACCAAGTCTCCCTCATAGTAACTAACTAGGTGGGCATGAAGAGATGTGGTTGGAGCCCTGGGAAACCGATCCATACCACTACAGAGTGGGGACAATGTTCTCGTGCGCTGCTAGTTTGCTCGGCTGTCCATCAATAAGTGTGCGTCGTGGAACCACTAATTGTCCACGTGGTACGACTCCAAGCCTTCCTAAAGTCCGCTTCCTGTTGGAAGCGAATGAAGACACTCCGATTGTTGCATGCTCCAATAACCACCGGACTGATGAAGTACCCGGGCACAACATATACCCTCAGGATGTCGTCAATAAGTGGGCGCTTCATCGTGAATCGCCCTATCAAGGTGTTGGCAAATTCGCGAGACCTCCTCTTCAGAGAAGGCGACAACTCCCACCCCCTCCGAGTCAATGTAACCCTGCTTTGGGGTTGTGTCATTATAAAGTGGGAGAAGTGTGATCTTGGGTAGGGGTTGAGTGGTAGCCGTGTGCGTAGTCCCCGCCACTTTTGCAGCCCAGGTTGTCGATCGTGGTCTCCCAAAAGGGTGCTGATAACACCCTAATTTTGGTCTTTATTTCATGTTATTAGCCTGATTTATGCATTTAAAAGACTTAAAATTGGGTTGTTATCATATATTTACACGAAAATAACGCTTTCAAGTAATTTCTGATTTTTCCCTAATTTTCTGTTAATTATATGAATTTGTAAGGATTTTTTGAAGCTCGAAATAATTATTTTTGGATGAAAATGGCACATTAAAAATTTTATTTCGACATTTATCAACATGGGAATGAATCAGGGAATTTTTTAGAATTTTCTTTTGTAATGCAATTGAATGCCCAGGGAAAATTTCTCAATTTCTCCTCTCAATCCTAATCAGGGTTTGTACATGCCGCTCAAGCCAAGCGATTTAGAAGTTCAGACTAGAATGGAGATGAAGAAACAAACAACTTAACCTATTTCATTCAAAATGCACAAAAGTTTGAATAGAATGAAAGAAAAAAAATACCAAAACTGTTGATCCATGCTGGGACTCCTCTGTGTCTTGCAGCTGTGATGAAGCAGCCTCCAGAATGAGCCCCTCCTCTCGGAATTCAGCTTTTATACCTAGGTTACATGGTGAAAATCACCATTTTACCCCCATTTAGTAATTAATTTTTATCTATCAATATAGGATAGATCTGAATGATCTAACCGTACAGATAGAAAGAGGGGATCAAGACAAATGAATCCATAAAAAAATCATCTCAATCGGACTTCAGGATCAAAAGTTATTAATAAATCAATTTTAAACCAATTTAATCCATTGGATTTAAAATTGATTTATTTATTAGTTTCGTTTTTAAACACGCAATGACGTGTCGCTCTCTCATTGGCTGGCGCATTTTGAATTCTCCTTTTTTGCAGAAAAGTCCTTAAAAAGCCTGAAATTGCTTTTGGACGCCGCCCAAAAGTAATTGCGTATATGCCCCTGGCGCACTCTCTCTCTTCCGATTTCTCCTAAAACATTAAAAATATATATTAAACATTGCAATAAAACCCTGTAAAATTTTAAATTGGATCTTTATGCCTGCAATGGCGACCGAGAGCTGTTTTCAGGGTCTTTTGCAACGAAGTTTGCAAAAGGCCCTTGAAAGTTTGAAAATAATAACAATACTTCTTTTTCTATTAGAAATATGCCCTTTTTTAATAGAATAAATGCATTTCTTCTTGAAATAAATCCCAGAAAATTCCTAAAAATTTGTAAAAAATTCTAGAAAATTCTAGAAAATTCCCTGATTCATTCCCATGTTGATAAATGTCGAAATAAAATTTTTAATGTGCCATTTTGATCCAAAAATAATTATTTCGAGCTTCAGAAAATCCTTACAAATTCATATAATCAACAAAAAATTAGGGAAAAATCAGAAATTACTTGAAAGCATTATTTTCGTATAAATATATGATAACAACCCAATTTTAAGTCTTTTAAATGCATAAATCAGGCTAATAACATGAAATAAAGACCGAAATTAGGGATTTATCACATACCCCCCTACTTAGACATTGCTAGTCCCTTAGCAACATGTAAGTACTTTGCTGAATTATCATCTCTTTCATCCTGTAGGTCAGACAACAAGTGTGGGAAGTGTTAAGTGTATCAATCACAAGCCGAACTAAAACACTAAATGACATTTTGAGATCCGACCTTTTCAGGAATGTGGGGTTTCTTTCTCCTTGGCTTGGATGCCTAAGTGGATGAGAAGGGAGTGTACTTGTTTCTAGGTATGATGCTATACTCCTCAGGTAAACTCTCTCCACTCATGTGCAACTGGCCTCACATCTCTAGCGAGCAAGATCACTCTCTCCCAGGGTGGCGGCCACCTAGTACTTGCCTCTCCATTAGCCTTTTCTCTTTCCTAAGAATAGAAGAAGCCATTTCCTCCTCCTGTTGAGCACAGAATATGGAACACAACGAGCAGAATATATGATAGAGTTGTGATGGGGGAGAATGAGACTTTGTGAAAGAATTAGGGTGAGCATGAACAATGAGAGATTTATGGTCCAACGGGTGCGGGGCTACCTTGGATAACCTACTCCCAAGATTTTTAGAAGAAGTGAGGGAGATAGAAGAGATGAGACCAATGTGATGATATAGAGAATAAAGACAATCTTGCCCTGAATTGAAAGTCAAAGCCAGAAATGGTGCAAGTCAAACCCCTCCTTTCTCTTTGTCTTCTTCTCATTCCTCTTGTCTTTTTTTTTTTTTTTTTCAAACTTTTTTTTTTTTTTTTTTTTTTTTCGTTTTTTTTTTTTTTTTTTTTTGGTATATCAAACAAGGAGGATAACAACAAATGAAACACTTTCCATGACTTGAATGGTTTTTCAAATATTTTATCACAACTAGCATGAGTGTCATAACAATCACATTGGTCTAGGGAGAAGAGATAGAAGAACGAGATTTAGATGATGCAGAGCGAATTATTGACAGAAAAGATACAAAGAGGCAGTATCGTAGTGATACCGTGGAAAGGGAGATAGACGTACTTGGGAGATAAGCATATCCTCGGTAGCGGAAGCAAGGTGGTGGAGTCAAGTTGTGATGGATATGGCATGAAGCGTGTGGAACAATAAGGTGAATGAGGTGGTGGATTCCGTGCATAAGACTCGGAGAATGGCTGCTCACTATTTTGGAATGAAAGTAGGCTAATGGGGAGACGCAATGCGTAAGTGGGATCGGCTATTAGAGTTGATGGAATGGGGGCTCTCAGTTCACTCATCACTCCCCTTTGTAGCATAGAGCTTCTACCCTTGACTTTCCATCATCTAATCACCTACTAGACACCCTCCCCAATTTGAAATTGAATCCACATCACCCAAAATCACTTGTGTTGCACCTCAACATGTTCTTGATCCGCTCTAAGAGCCTAACTTCTCCACACTTGTTCCCAAACCATTGGATGAAACAAAATTAATTCATGACTGTGCATGCTAAAGATTGTTAAAAAAAAAAAAAAAAAAAAAAACAGGTTCAATTCGTGTAGAATTCTGTAAAATTAAATGCATGAACCATAGTTTGTCACCTAAAAATGAACTATGTCCCCCCCACTAAAACCTTCATTGTCCTCAATGCAAAGCTACTAAAATTATGAAGAATAAAATTGAGGTTAGAGGGGCAAACAGTGATATGGAGGATATGGGGCCCTTTAGCATTATGAACAATAGATCCTGGCGATAACTTGGATTTGCTGAATTACATACTCCCGCAACCTGGTCAAAGTTACCACAAGAGATGCAACAAAAGTAAGGAGCTATAATAGTAAAAGAAAAGAATGCAAAGAAAAAATGAATCCTAAAACGTAATGAAAAGAAAATAAATCTTATTGATGCTCTTAAGTAGAGGGTGATGTCGCCGCTTCTAAAGAAATGTCTTCATTAGAGGGGTGCGGCTCGTGTTCAAGGAAGGGTTTCAAACGCTGCCCATTGACCTTGAATTCAGCTCCATGTGTTGGATCTCGAAGGAGAACAGACCCATTGTCGAAATGTTGACATACTACATAAGATCCATCCCATCTTGATTTAAGCTTTCCTGGAAACAGTTTAAGTCGAGAATTATATAACCATACTTTTTGGCCATGGGCAAAAACCTTCCTATGTATGTGTTGATCATGGAATGCTTTCATCTTGGCTTTGTAGATGCGTGAATTTTCGTATGCTTCGTTACGCAACTCCTCCAGTTCATGCAGCTGCAATAAGCGATGGTCACCTGCATCATCTAACGATAAGTTAAGTTTCTTGATAGCCCATAAAGCGCGATGTTCGATCTCTAAAGGGAGATGACAAGCTTTTCCAAACACCAACCTGAATGGCGACATTCCTAACGGGGTTTTATATGCCGTCCGATATGCCCATAACGCATCCGGCAACTTGCTCGACCAATCCTTTCCATTAGGGTTAATAATTTTCTTCAAGATTTTTTTAATTTCTCTATTGGAGACTTCCACTTGGCCATTGGCTTGAGGATGATACGGAGTGGTAAGCCGATGATGAACTCCATATCGTTTTAACAATTCTTTAAAGACTTTATTATTGAAATGAGTTCCACCATCGCTAATAATGGCTCGTGGGCATCCAAACCGAGAGAAAATATTATCCTTGACAAATTTAACAACTTCTTTATGATCATTTTTTCGTGTTGGTATGGCTTCTACCCACTTAGAGACATAATCAACACCTACCAAAATATATTCATAGCCCAAAGAAGGAGGAAAGGGTCCCATGAAATCAATGCCCCAAAGATCAAACAACTCAACTTGAAGGATAGGGTTTAAAGGCATTGAGGCATTGCGACTTACATTGACCACCGCTTGACATCGAATGCATCTCTTGCAGAATTCATATGCATCCCGATGAAGATGAGGCCAATAAAATCCACATTGTAGGACCTTATGTGCCGTTATCTTGGAGGCGTAGTGTCATCCGCACAAGGATGAGTGACACGATTCCAAGACTCTCCATTGTTCATCCTCGGGTATACATCTCCTAAAAATTTGATCGACACCCAATCTAAATAATTCAGGCTCATCCCAATAGTAATACTTGATATCCATAAAAAACTTTTTTCTATCATCATAATCCCAACCTTGTGGTAATTGCCCGGTTACTAAGTAGTTTCCTATATGAGCATACCAAGGCAATTTTCGTGTAGAAATTTCTAAAATATGCTCGTCAGGAAAAGAATCTGTGATGGGAGTTAGGGCTGGCAATGATAGGCGGGAGAGGTGATCAGCCGCACCATTATCCACTCCCTGCCTGTCTTTAATTTCAATGTCGAATTCTTGCATAAGTAGGATCCATCTCATTAATCTAGGTTTTGTCTCTTTCTTACTTAACAAATGTTTAAGTGCAGCATGATCTGAAAAGATTATAATCTTACTCCCTATTAGGTAAGATCGAAATTTATCCAAAGCAAAGACAATTGCAAGTAATTCCTTCTCTATGGTAGAGTAATTTACCTGAGCGGCGTCGAGAGTCTTACTTGCATAATAAATAGTTGTCGGTTTCTTGTCTTTGCGTTGTCCCAAAACAGCTCCCACTGCATAATCTGAAGCATCACAAAAAATCTCAAAGGGTTCACTCCAATTTGGAGCTTGTAAGATGGGAGCCGTAACTAATGCTTCTTTAATCAAATTAAAAGCCAAATTGCATTCATCATTCAAAATAAGTTCTTTGTCTTTGGATAGAACCAAAGTGAGAGGTTTAGCCACTTTGGCAAAATCTTTAATAAAGCGACGATAAAAGCCGGCATGGCCCAAAAAACCCCTAAGTTGCTTTAGGGTCGATGGAAGTGGAAGCTCCTTGATGATCTCGATCTTTGCCTTGTCCACAGCCAACCCCTCCTTGCTGATATGATGACCTAGGACGATCCCCCTGTCCACCATAAAATGGGATTTCTCCCAACTGAGCACTAACTTGTTTTCTTCGCAAATCTGTAACACTTTATCCAAGTTAGACAAACACGACTCAAAAGATTCACCAAACACGGAAAAGTCATCCATGAAAACTTCAAGACATGTACCAATTAGGTCAAAAAACATTGCACTCATACACCTTTGAAAGGTTGCTGGTGCATTACAAAGTCCAAATGGCATTTTTCTAAAAGCAAATGTTCCTAAAGGACACGTGAACGTAGTTTTATCTTGGTCACTTTCATGAATGCTAATTTGATTATATCCTGAGTACCCATCCAAGAAACAATAAAAACTCTGTCTAGCTAATTTTTCAAGTATTTGATCAATAAAAGGTAGAGGATAATGGTCTTTTTTTGTTGCTAGATTTAACTTTCGGTAATCTATGCATACTCGCCAACTCGATGCTACCCTCGTCTGGATCTCTTCTCCATCCTGATTCTTTTGGACAGTAATCCTTATTTTTTTAGGTACTACATGAATTGGACTCACCCACTTACTATCTGAAATTGGGTAAATGAATCCTGCTTTCAGCCATTTGGTAATCTCCTTCGACATCACATCGTAAAGATAAGGATTTAATCTACGTTGATGCTGAACTGATGGTTTAGATCCTTCCTCGATAAAAATTCTATGCTGACAGATATCAGGACTAATTCCCTTGATGTCGTCTATGGTCCATCCAATAGCGCTCTTATGCTGTCGTAATACATCTAATAGGTTAACTTCCTGCTCTAAAGTGAGGGTTGAAGAGATGATTAATGGATATGTCTTTCGTGGACCTAAAAAAACATATTTAAGGTGAGAAGGAAGAGGTTTCAATTCTAATTCGTCAGTGGACGTAGATCTGTAGTTATTCATGTTTTCACCCTTCATTTCACCATGGTCATCCTTCTCCCCCTCATAAGCACTCTCATTCACCGCCATCACCTCATATATTACTTTCCCTATAGCATGGCATTCATCATTTTCATCATCTAGGGAACATGTATAAATGTCTTCCTGGCTACTATTGGGATACTTCATCAATTGAGAGATTGGTAACTCAACCTCTTCTTTTCCCATGCGCAATTTAATTTTTCCTGCATTCCAATCTGTGTTCACTCTTGTGGTAGCTAGGAATGGCCGTCCTAAAATAATCGGTGCATGACTAATTTTTCCTGAAATTTTTACATCCACTACTATAAAATCGATAGGAAATGAACACTTTTCTACTTTCATCACCACATCCACCAACTGTCCACACGGTCTTCTAATTGATCTGTCCGCTAACTGCAATTCTAAATTTACAGGTTGTAATTCACCAAATTTAAAAGTCTCAAATAAGGCCTTAGGCATGATATTCACACTTGCTCCTGAATCAAGTAAGGCTTTGGTGAATACTTCCCCCCTAATTTCGCATTTGATCACTGGTGCTCCCGGATCCTTGCGCTTTTGAGGTAATTCATGCAGAAAAATTGAACTAATATTCTCAGAAAGTTGAATCCTCTTTTGCTTCCTAGGAACACAGGTTTTTCACAAATTTGGAATAATCAAGGATGTACTGGATCGCATCTAAAACAGGAATTTCGACCGTAGCCTCTTTCAAATACTCAAGAAGTGGGTTGTCTTTCGATTTTTCTTTCTTCGCTTGTAAGGCACTAGGGAAAGGGATAGGTGGGCAATATGTTTTGGGGTTGGGTTCCTTTTCCAGATTTTCCTCTACCCCTTCATCCTCATCCTTTTCTACTTCCTCCAACTTATCCTCCACTTCATTTCATTTCTCTATAGCTGTAAACGGATTAGCCAACTCTTTCCCACTCCTAAGTTTTGATATAGCACTCAGCTCTCCTATTTCTTGTTGTTCAATCAATGCATGCATGTCATGAATATGCTCATTAACTACACTACACATGTCATCAACATAAAGTAAATTGCTAGGATTAATACAGGCCTGAGTAGGGAGTTTACCTGATTTGGCGCCCATCTTCATAGGGTCTTCACACGTACTTTGCGGTGCTCCCCCGTGCGCAAATTGTTGACCGCTGTGAAGGTCGATCTCCGCCTTGAGCTTCTCCATCTCCCTCCGATGCCTCTCCTCCATTTCTTCAAAAAGCTTGAGCATCCTCTTCTTGTCTTCTTGCAGCTCCTCGATGACCTTGGTGAGAGTCGCATTAGTGGGATCTGAAAAATTTCGGTAAGGTTGATAATGTTGTTGGTGGTGGGGATTGTCCTCCTTGGATTGGAACTGTTGTTGGGGTGGTCGGTTGTTGTTGTTCCATCCCTGTCCTCCTAAGTTTCCTCTAGTTCCCCATTGGACATTGCTCCCTTCTTGCCTGCCTATAGCATTCACTTCTGATATCATAGGGCATTCTTCTCCGGTGTGGCTATCACTTGAGCAAATTTCACATCGATTTATTTGGTTGGGTGCTCCTCCGCTATTCTGACCTTGCCATAGTGAGATCATTTTTTCATTCATCTTTTCCATGGATTTTCCCATCATTACACCTATCTGTTTTTCAATTCTACCCATAGTAATCTGGGGTTCAACCCCTCTAACATCCAACAGTCCACCTTTCCGAGGGGTAACCCTAACATGATCGGAGGCATCTTGGTGATAGGCTAAATTATCGGACATTTTTTGTAGTAGTGCCATAGCTTCATCTTCATACATGTCAGCTATGGCTCCTCCACTTGAGATATCAACTCTGCCTTTCTCCACATCATTCAAGCCTTCATAAAAAATTTGCACTAACTCCCATTTTTGAATGCCATGGTGGGGGCACTTCCTAATGAGCCCCATCAATCTCTCCCATGCTTCGCTAAATGTATCATTTCCCTGCTGAAAATTTCTAATCTCTCTTCTGAAAGAATTTTTCCTAGCCACTGTATAATATCTTTTTAAGAAGCTCTTCTCCATATCATTCCATGATTCAAAATTTGTTCCCAATGTTCTAAACCAATCCTTGGCTCTATCCTTAAGGGCATGAGGGAATAGTTTCATTCTCACAACTTCCTTGGAAATTCTGGGGTAAGTGCAACTATCACATGCTTCGTAAAATTTTTCTAAGAAGTCATAGGGCTCTTCGTTTGCCTTCCCCAAAAAGGATGGTAATAGCTGAAATTGGTGTGGATCGATTCTAAACATCATATCTTCTCCAATCGGGGCAGATATCCGGGTTAAGATGGGGGTTTCTGCTGGTGTGGAATACTCTCTAATCCTCCTCCGTCCATCGTTAACTACCTCAGGGTTTCCTGTTCCATTACCTATTGGGTCCATTGGTACGGGTCTAATCAATATCTCCTCTACGAATGTGGGTTCGGTGAAAGACGACTCGGGTGTGGTGGAATCTACTACAGGGGGATTTCTGTCACTGCTCCCTGATTCACATCCAGACCTAAGCTTCATACAAAACCACTAATTCAAACACAACACTCGTTAGTCGTTAAAAACCAAATACTGTCTTAAATCAAAATCAATAATAAGGAGACTTAACAAACTCGTGAGCAACAATTGACCAATGTGTTTACAAATAAAAATATGTTGAATTCCTAAGTGTTGCCTCCCCGGCAGCGGCGCCAATTGATAAGCCGAAAATAGGGGTAAAAATTACGCAATTTTTTTAGCCCTTGTCGTTGTGAATTTTTGGCTTATGCAATAAAATTTATAAAACTCTACTTAATATGTATAGTGATAAGTATGAGTGTCGTCCAAAGGAGGCAAGTAGGAATTTCAATTGATTTTATTTTTGGTGTTTTAGATCCTAATTAGAGTGAATTTGATCTTCAATGAGGATCAAGTCACCCTAATTAGGTGAGAATTTAGAGAGCGGGATAGAAGAGATGAGAAGACTAGAAGAATTAAGGGCTCTAAATTTCCTTCTTTGATCCTAATTAAAGGATCCAAGAAGTCATTTAGAGAGGTTAAAAGAGGGTTCTTAAAATGAGTTGGGTTGAGTTTTGCAGATTGATAATTCAGAACTAAAATGGGGAAATTGAGAATTCTAAGAATTAAAACTAAATTTTTTAGAATTTTCTTTTGTAATGCAATTGAATGCCTAGGGAAAATTTCTCAATTTCTCCTCTCAATCCTAATCAGGGCTTTTACGTGCCGCTCAAGCCAAGCAATTTAGAAGTTCAGACTAGAATGGAGATGAAGAAACAAACAACTTAACCTATTTCATTCAAAATGCACAAAAGTTTGAATACAATGAAAGAAAAAAATACCAAAACTGTTGATCCATGCTGGGACTCCTCTGTGTCTTGCAGCTGTGATGAAGCAGCCTCCAGAATGAGCCCCTCCTCTCGGAATTCAGCTTTTATACCTAGGTTACATGGTGAAAATCACCATTTTACCCCCATTTAGTAATTAATTTTTATCTATCAATATAGGATAGATCTGAATGATCTAACCGTACAGATAGAAAGAGGGGATCAAGACAAATGAATCCATAAAAAAATCATCTCAATCGGACTTCAGGATCAAAAGTTATTAATAAATCAATTTTAAACCAATTTAATCCATTGGATTTAAAATTGATTTATTTATTAGTTTCGTTTTTAAACACGCAATGACGTGTCGCTCTCTCATTGGCTGGCGCATTTTGAATTCTCCTTTTTTGCAGAAAAGTCCTTAAAAAGCCTGAAATTGCTTTTGGACGCCGCCCAAAAGTAATTGCGTATATGCCCCTGGCGCACTCTCTCTCTTCCGATTTCTCCTAAAACATTAAAAATATATATTAAACATTGCAATAAAACCCTGTAAAATTTTAAATTGGATCTTTATGCCTGCAATGGCGACCGAGAGCTGTTTTCAGGGTCTTTTTGCAACGAAAGTTTGCAAAAAGGCCCTTGAAAGTTTGAAAATAATAAAAATACTTCTTTTTCTATTAGAAATATGCCCTTTTTTAATAGAATAAATGCATTTCTTCTTGAAATAAATCCCAGAAAATTCCTAAAAATTTGTAAAAAATTCTAGAAAATTCTAGAAAATTCCCTGATTCATTCCCATGTTGATAAATGTCGAAATAAAATTTTTAATGTGCCATTTTGATCCAAAAATAATTATTTCGAGCTTCAGAAAATCCTTACAAATTCATATAATCAACAAAAAATTAGGGAAAAATCAGAAATTACTTGAAAGCATTATTTTCGTATAAATATATGATAACAACCCAATTTTAAGTCTTTTAAATGCATAAATCAGGCTAATAACATGAAATAAAGACCGAAATTCGGGTGTTATCAGGTGCCCAGCAAGTGCATTGCCACGCTCTGTGGTGCTCATTGATCCTCCATGCCTAGTCCGCGTGGTGCGACGTGGTCTAAAGTAGGAGGGACAACATCAATGCAAAATGGCAAGGCCACTTTCCCGGTGTCGGTTAAGACCTCTCAGACTAGCCCATCAATGCTAATCCGGTCATTAGATGGGAAATGGAGGGGGGGGGGGGTAGAGTACCCGAGTCGGGTCGGGTAGAGTCATCCGGGTGTACTCGATTAGGGTTGACCGAGTTGACCTGTCCGACCGGATCAGGGGTGACACTGTTGACCGTGTCAACCTGGTCAACGCGTGTAGGGTTGACCAAGTCAGCCTGATTAGGGTCGACCAAGTCAACTACGTCAGAGTTGACCGTGTCAACCTGGTCAACACAGCTAGGGTTGACCAAGTCAACCTGGTCAACACAGCCGGGGTTGACCAAGTCAACCTGGTCACCCCATCAATAGTGGCTAGATCGTTGTTGTCAGCGTGGTCAAAGTTGACCAAAGCTGGGCTGATTGAGTCAACCTGTTTGACCCGATCAAGGTTGACTGAGTCAACCTAGTCAACACGGTCCTAGCTAACCGAGTCAGCTTGGTCGACCCGGTTGAAGTTGACGAAAACACTTTGGTCAACTTGCTCAAGGTTGACCAAGTCAACCTGGTCAGCTCGGTCTGAGTGGACTGAATCATCCAGGGCGAGACGATGAGGGGAGACCAAGTTGATCGGGTCAACTCGATCAAGATTGACCAAGTCAACCTGGTCGACTCGGTCAGGATTGACTGAGTTGATTTGGTCAGAGGCGGCCGGGTGGATCAGGTCGACTTGGCCTCTCTTGACCCGGTCGACTCGGTTAGAGTTGGGCGAGTCGACCAGGTCAACTTGGCCAATGTCGACCGGTTCGGCTCGAGCTGAGTCGGCCGAGTCGATCGCATTAACTCGGTCGTGCTCGACTAAGTCAACTTGATTGCATCATCTCGGTCGTGCTCAACCAAGTCAACTCGATTTGAGTCGACTCGGTTTGAGGCAACTCGGCTCAGAAGAGCCTAGTTAACTCGGCCCTCCTTGGCCACGTTAGCAGATTTTGGTGAGTCGTGAGGTGGCATCAACGTGGGCCGATCTAAGCCTTCCGTGTGGTAGTCCCGATGAGAATTGAACGACTGAGAATGCATGGAACAGTCAACTTTTGTGGGCCCCATAGGGGTGAACTTACCGGCAATGCATTTAATGAATTGTCTGTGGCGTTAAGATGCCCACAGCTCTAGAGACCCTAGCTAGTACTGTTGGAACATTTATATAGCTTGACAAAGATGTACATTTGTTCAACCGCCCCAGATATGCAAGGGTATGTGTAGAGATCGACCTTTTAGAGGCCATCCACCGCATGATCTTCATTCACAATGGGGATGAACTGATTCGATGGCCTATAGTGTACGAGAACCTTCCGCAGCTCTATACGCATTGTATCCTTCTAGGTCATACACTTCATACGTGTCGCCAAAGGGCATCGCCGACTACAGTAACCCCCTCAAAGGAGTACCTCCCACCTTTGTCTTACAACGACTACATCATAGAAGCATAGTCTACTTCTCAAGGGCATCGCCCCACCCAGCGACTGCCTCCAAGTACACGCCCCGCCTCTGCACCGCATGGTGCGCCTGCTACTACCCCTCACCTACCTAGGGACTCTATGTCGGTCAAGCATGTTTCGGCCAAACATACAGCTTTAGGGTCACAATGGGTGAAGAAGGGGGCTGAGAAGCACCCATAAACCCTACCCCGTCCCCCGGATGTTCCCCCTATCAGCATTCGGTCGGGCAAGGGTAAGGAAGTACAAGCACCCACTAGTACCTCCAATACCTTTGCCTATTAGATCTAGAATGCCCTGAGGGAGACTGCGTGGAGGTTGGGCAGAGTCCTTCGAGTCTCCTCAACACTTCCGGCCATACACCCATCCGTCTCTCACCATTCTCCCATTCCTTATCATCCCCTCGTTTTACACCCTCTCGCCTCTCATCTGTCGACTGGCCTCCATCTTCATCATCCCCATCACCTCGCTCACCTCCACCTACATCTTCCCATCCTTTCCCTACGTCTCCCCCCCTAGCCCCATCCCCTCCCTCCTCCACTATCCAACCCCTTGCTCGTGCACACTGCCCTCCTCTCTCTTCCCCCTCGGACCCACTCCTCCCTATACCTCGCTCATCCGCCCCCTTGCTCACCACCCATCCCCATCCATAGCTTACCGCCGCACCCTAGCGACACTCCTTCCCCTCCTGATATACTCATCTCCATGCCCGACCTCCATCCATCACATATCCCTTTCGAGCAGGCGGAATGCTTGACTAATCGTCAGGCTTCACTCACTAGTTTGGAGGACACTTGTGGAGGTACTAGTGGTCGGGCTTCCATGAGAGAGGAGGATGATGTCTCTCTCTCTGAGGATTCAGACGTGGATGCCTCTCCCCTTTCGGGACATCGTTCGGATGCCTCCCATACACGTTGCATATACAACACCCGATCAAGGGTCCGTCACGTGAGCCGATAGTTTTATGATTCCAAGTCTTGTTTGGAATTATAGAGGTATTGGTAACCCTCTTACCCAGTCACATCTCCTCTCACTAATAATAAACTACAACTTAGGGATAGTTGGGCTTATCGAACCGATGACAACATTAGATCATTCCCTCTCCATAGCGAGTAAACTCATAATGGATCATGTTTATTGTCATTCCTTGAATAAACTCCAACTTCTTTGGAAGCGAGATTATTCGTTGGTGCTACTGGCTGAAGGGACCCAGTACGTCACTTTTGACATACAGTACTCCCCGAAGCCTTACTCGCTTACTATCATTTACGCCCTAAACAGACAACCAGAGCAAGAGGCCTTCTGGGAGGAACTCGCCTTACATGCTCATTCCCACTCACGGCTTGTTGATCTCCCTTGGTTTATTGCTAGGGATTTCAATTGCATACGGGCAGTTAGAGAGTGCTAGGGGGGCCGCCCACCTCGGTCACGATCTATGCAAATGTTTAACGACTTTATCCATCTGGCGTCACTAGTGGAGCCACCTACCATAGGCGAGCAGTGGACCTGGTGGATGCGCGTATGTACGAACGGCTCGATTGTTGTTTTACCCATAGTACCGCACTGATGCATTGCAACATCACGATTGAGATCCTACCGCGATATTACTCAAACCACTCATCGATCATCCTTCTGCCAAACTCCAGCAACCAAATTTGCCGCCCTCCATTCCAATTCCAAGCCATGCGGTTAGAGCACACCGACTTACATCGTTATGTACGAAGCCATTGGCATGGAACAATCTCTATAGCACCCATGGAGAACTTCAATTACACACTGAGGAATCTCAAGTTCCACCTTAAATGGTGGAATTGCCATGTCTTTGGAGACATACACGCACCGGTTGAAGCACTCAAGCAGGAACTAGCTGCTATCGAGCGACAGTTGCAAGATGGTTGGACAGACGACGTGGGAGAGCACCAGCTTTACCATAGAGAGCAGCTTGAGGAAGTTATGCGGCGCCATGAGATTTTCTATCTCCAGAAATCGCCTGTCCAATGACTACAAGAAGGTGATAGAAACACACGTTTCTTTCACGCTTCGATTTGTCATAGAGGGCGTCCTAACTATACGACACTATTAAAGACGTATATTCAGGACCCCGCCCAACTAGAAACTACAGAAGTGGAGTATTATCACTCGCTCCTTTCCTCACAACCCATTGTTGTGAGTGAGGACATCCTTGCTTGTATCCCTCACTTGGTGATCGAGCAAGATAGTGCACTTCTCACAACCCTTCTTGCCCAAGCAATGATTAAGGAGGACATTTTTTCCTTGGGTAGGAACAAGGCCCAAGGACTAGATGGATTTTCGGCAGAATTCTACACTGCATGCTGGGATATCATAGGCACTGACTTGGTGCTTGCTACCAAGGAGGTGTTCATGCGCAAAGTCTTCCCGCGAAGTTGGAAATCCACTTTTCTGGCGCTCATTCCAAAAGTGGATACTCTAATTTCCTTCCGAGGCTTTTGCCTCATTAGTCTTTGTAATGTGTGCTACAATGTTGCATCCAAGATCATTGCAAATCGACTAGGGCACTTTCTCGATAGACTTATCTCGCCTGAACAGTGTGGTTTTGTCAGGGTTGATAGATCCATGACAATATCATGCTAGTTCACGAGCTAGCCCAGTCACTAGATGCTCATATTCGAGGCTCCAATGTCATCATCAAACTAGATATGGAGAAGGCCTTCGATCGAGTCGAGTGAAATTTTCTTACGCAAGTGTTATGTCGCTTTGGGTTCACCGATGCGTTCATCGATCTAGTCGTTGCCTGCATTCGAGATAATCATTTCTCTCTCTAGATGGATGGAAGTTCCACTGAATTCTTCACTGCCACGAGAGGTCTACGGCAAGGTGATCCTATCTCACCCACCCTTTTTATATTGACGGAGGAGGTCTTCAGTCGATCGCTCACACGTGCGATCGATCGTGGCCGAATCCAACCATATTTTATGAAAAGGGGATGCCCGATCCTCTCGTATTCACTCTTTGTAGATAATGGCATCCTTTTCCTTTATGGATCCAAAAAAATCCATTAAGGAATTTATGAGCGTCACCACTACGTACAAGCAAGCCTCGGCCAACTCGTCGATGCCTCAAAGAGTAGCTTTATAGTTGGTCCTTCCACCACTACAAAGCGCTCTCAGATAATCCAACACTCTACCCGTTACTCACGAGGATGCCTCTGTTTCGACTATCTTGGATGTCATATCTTTCTTGGACGCGCTAGGCATCATTACTTTGATACCCTTCTGGCCAAATTAAGAAAGAAACTTGACAGATGGAAACTCTATTTTCTCTCTCCTAGAGGACACATCCAACTTATTCGACGTGTCCTCATGAGTATCCTGCTCCATACCCTTGCGGTCCTCTCACTACCTCTCACAGTCCTCCGCTGTGTGGAATGACTATGCGCACGTTTCTTATGGTCCGGTCACCTCGAGGGCAAGCATCGCCATCATTAGGTCTCTTGGGAGAAAGCATGTCGGCCGACGACCAAGGGGGTTTAAGAATCAGATGCCTCTCAGACATCCAGGACATGCTTCAAAAGAAACTCGTATGGCGCATGCACACCACACACTCCCTATTGGGAAGTTATATTTCCGCCAAGTACGGGGAGTGGGCCCATCGAGAGATCGATATCCAGGGCCATCTGAGGTGGCAGGCGTGGCAGCAATAGTGGCTTGAGATTGCCCAGGTCACATATTGGCGTATAGGCCGAGGTACGATTAGCGCCTCGTTTGATACTTGGCACGCTAACGAGCCTTTCGCTTGCCATCCCCGCTTTGTACCACATCGAGTACAACTCATAGTGGCCTAGCTGCTTATGGGCAACACGCCACACCTATGGGAGCACCATGGCCTCCCCTCCGCCATGTTACCCCAGGTCTAGAACACTTCAATCGGGTCCACTCCCAAGCGTGCTATTTGGACGCTCACACTCGGCGTCGCATACTCATACAGTTCTTCTTGGGAGTATTTTCGTGAGAAATCCCCCATCCAGCACTAGGGTCACCATCTGGCGCCCGTCGATCCTTACCCGCGTCTCCTTTTTCCTCTGGAGACTCCTACACTGTGACCTCCCGATTGATGATCGTGTGACCCATCTAGGCCACTCTCTCACCTCACGTTGTAACTGCTCGTGTCAAGCTGTGGATATCATGCGTCATGTCAAGCTGTGGGTACGGCACATTCACCATTTAATCCCTACTCGCAACTACAGCTCATAACTTGGATGCAATCTCCTTCGTGCTTGGGGCATTCCAGTGACCCTTGCCCCTATCCGCATTCAGCTACAGGTCATCCATTGGCTCCCATCGCCAATTGGCAGCCTCAAAGTGAATTTTGATGGTGCGTCCAAAGGGAACCCAAGCCAGCAGGGGGAGGTGGTATCCTCTGGGATCATACAAGGAGTATTCTCTTTGCTTTCTCCTCTTCCTATGGCGTACAAACTAACACAGTAGCCGAACAAAACCTGCTTATTGTCATACGTGATGGTTTACTCCTCTATGAGGAACAAAACCTTCATAATATCGTCGTGGAAACAGACTCACATGTGTTAGTCGGCATGCTTCATGTAGGTACATGCTCCCAATGGCGACTGCACCGTGTATGGCACGACATCATGCGGTGCCGCCCTCACATAACTAGCATTCATCATCAGCTACGAGAAGGCAACCAGATAGTAGATACTCTCGCCAACCATGCGGTACACACACGACTCCGTTCCTCCCTTTTCCTTTCTTGGCAGGCGCTCCCTCTGACCGCTGGTGATGCTATCGCGTCGAACGTCTCAGCTTGCTAAACCTCTGCACGCGCCGCACACTTTCGATGGAGGCCCCTTGGGAGTGGCGGATTGCATGGAGCACTCGAGGCGGGAGCGCTCACGCCTAATCTGATGATCACGACAGTGGGGTGGACTGCGCCCACCTCGAATGAGGTCCTCGCCACGCACTTCATCGATGCACTTGTTAAAGGCGGGGACAACTCTACTATCTCTCCACCATCATCATGCGGGGGGCTCATGTGAGGCGTCGACGTGAGCAATTCTCCGAGCACTTGCAAGGTATCACTTATGTATCATTTTCTTTCCTGCACATGGGCATGAACGAGTGGGATCCGAGTGTAATTGGGATATTTATACTCGCTCCATGCCTATAAACATTGATAAACACTTCACTTTATAAATGAAATCCCCCTAGGTGTCGTCCACGGCATGGCTGGATCGATCTACGGGCAAAACCGCAGGGTTAGCCGTACCTGGCACTGTGTTTTTTGCCATTTAAAAAAAAAACTAACTAGGTGTGAATGTAACTAGGCATCACACTTCTCATGTTGGAATGCAATGCTTGGATGAATATTATCATGCATGAAAGTGTGACTCAGAGTATACCTCTATAAGTGGGGCACGGGGTGATGGGTGATTTGGCAGAAGTGGTACGTGCGCGACGCAACTAGGCATCACAGTGGAGGAGGCTAGGCCTAGTGGCGTAGGTATGCATGTTGGCGTGAGAAGGCACGCAGTAGTCATATTGGCGAGCATTGTGGGCACAACGATGAGCGTGTGGGCTGCAAGGCACTTGCTGCACCGGTGGTAGATTGTCAAGGGGTGACAAGAGGTGGTTTGGCGAAGTTGGCGCCATAGTAAAGTCAGTTGCCAATGGTAACATATCAGATTTCAATTGGCGATAATTTTCTAATTAACCCAAAGCCTGAAATTAATTTAGAAAAGCCTAAGTTTTAAAAGAAATAACCACCAGGGATCACATTTTGATTCGATTTTATTTTCTCTCTCTCCCTTGATAGGTAGCCCCCCTTCCTCATAGGGGTAAATATAAGTTTCTCCTTTAGAAATAAAGGGGAGAACGCCAACATGAAAGAACCTATGGGCCCTTGTAAGGCCCCAAAGTATGCAGCATGTGTGCACGGAGGCCGGGCTGCTTTCTGTGGGGACTTCTCCATGTGTTGGACTCAAGATTTGGAGATTCAGTCCATAAGTGTGACGCTAAAACATGCACTATAGGTGGTGAGCCTACCCTTGATCTGTAAGGCCCTCCCCTTTTGCTGTGTGTGTCCATCAACACTAAAGCGTGGAGGATTAGGGGAGGCATGCACATGCCGTCTAGAATGCACAATGGTGCTAAGTGCTGCGTGCGTGCGTGGGATGCGTAGGTTTGGCTATGGTGCCGTAGTGCTACGCACGGAATGGTGCGGGTGAGGTGCACAGCGGTAGGCATGTCCCGCGCGCATCGTATATGCAGAGCACGAAGCAGAAGATATTCGTCCAGGAGACTAAGGCAGCGCATAGAGAGGACCGAGATGACGCGAGCATGTGGTGTCCCCGGGGGAAGCACTGTGTGCACAATGCCTATCTTGAGGTGCCAAGCACTGTGGGTCCCAAGAGGATGGCACATGATAGGTGTCAGTGCAGGTGCTGGTGGCCTGTGGAGCGTTAAGGTTTAGATGGGGCAGCAGCTGGCCAACCACCATGCCAACCAGTGCGCGGTGCCCCATCTGGGGGCACACATGTAACGGCTGGGCTGGCGGGCACGCCGGAAGCTATGGGCCTCAAAGCCTTAGAGCAACACTACCAAGGCATGTGAGGCCTCATCTGGTTACATTGGTATCTTCTCTCATCATCATCCATATAATATCAATGACTACAATGTAACCTCTTTATGATATGAAAGCAATAATCCTATTTCCCTATGGATTTGTCTCAACACCTTCTCTCCTAATTCCCTTTACGCAATATTAAGTTATTGCACAGACTTCCGCTATAACAAAACAAGGCTGCTCAATATTCTGCTCCAAGCATTGAGGCCGTCATGCGTTAGACTCGAGCATTGTTCCTAGCTCCAGATTTGACCGTGTGAAAACAATGAGTAGGAGGGCGGCTTACAAAAAGGCCCACACAAGCTCCCTCACATACACACTTGTAGGAACATAGTGAGGATCTGATATGTGCGAAAAAACACACATAAACACATACGTGACCCAGACACAAGGCCTACAATATAAGAAAAAATAAACAAAAGACAATGTCAAACCTTCGGGGCCCGTTGACTAGTTTGAGTACTCTGAAGGCCCAATCTCGTGCATCAAGCCTAGCTCGATGAGCTACTTAGCACCGGCTCTTCAAACCTAGATGATTCCCCATTAGAGATTTGGCACTATTAGGCATATCATGATGGCTTTAACATGTTATTATTTCCATAACAACAAACAACTATGGACCAATTACACTACAACAAGGTCAGCTTTTCTTGGTGACAAGGGAAGGTGTATTTGTAAAGTTGTAACAAGGTCATTGTGTTAGGTTTCTCGTTGGGCCAATTGTGGTCTTAGGGTTCAGCTTTGACGTAATTTAATCATTTGTTGTACAATTTCTGTTATGCATATTTCATATTTTTTGCTTATGGTCATATCGTGTAGAATTGCTTTCCCTTGTTGTGACATTCATAATGATTATAGTTAAAGATATCACGTCATCAGCATATGATCTTCACGTAATAACTCACACTTTTTCTGTAATTTATGATATCAAATCTAAAGTATTATCCAAAGGATGGCTTGCATACAATATCACAGGAAAAAAAGTGTTAGGTTGTGTAATAGATGAAATAAGTGTAATGCGGGATCAACAGATATCTAATTGTCTCATACATGGTTAAACCATCTCAGAATTCATGGGAAAAGTTAAGATTTCCTATTGCATATTGGACCATTGCTCACAGGTACTATAGTGCACGATTTTCTAAGATGTGGACGGATAGGATGGGATGAAGATCATCACGTCATACGCCTTTATATAGAAGTTGGAATTATCCCATATAGAGTTTGTCCCATTCCAAATATTTTCATCCATGTCCCATCCCATCCGAAAACCATCCGGTCCATATTCGGGACGAAGCAGTGTACTAGGCAACTCATAATTTTACATGGGGCACAATACATGTCAAATTCGAGCTTGTGGTCTTGAATGGAAACATGACTGCCGTAGGATGCAACAGTCTTCTCGTTCGCCATCCAATGCCATAAATCACATTATCTAGGGCACATATTCTTCATCGCATTAGTTTTTTGAACTCCTGGACGAGACAACTTTTTGCCCGCAAACAAAATTACTGTCCCATGCATCCGTGCACTATACAGGTACAACCACAATGGAATGTAACAAAGACTTCAGAGGAATGAAACGATATTATAACATAGTTGGTTTGTCTTGCAAACTCACCATGGGGTTCAAGATCATGTCGAAAGTCACTGCTGAGATGACCACTATGCTCCAATGCAATAAATACTACAACATAGAAGAATACATGGAACCGTCAAGGGAATGATGGTAGACTGTTAGTTAATGTCACAATGCTGTCCTTAATGCCTAATGCATGGACCACCACTAATATGTGAGCATATACTAAAAATTGAGAGCATTGGTCACAAGCTTATGAGCATTTAATTAACAATGCCCCCGTATATGAAGACATACAAACACCTCAATCAATAAAAACAGAACCGGAATCCACTAAGCTCCCCAACATTGTGGTACATTATGCATGAGATGTCAAATGCTGCATTGGAGGAACATTATGTCGTTGATTTTCTGGCTTTGTAAAGCCCAATTAAGAAAGATAAGGACATGACTGCCTTGTAATGGGTATGAATTGTTTTTTAATAATGTCATTTTACATAATGACAGACTATGACCAATGGTACAGAGATAGTCAGAGTCATGGAAGTTCTTCATATTATGATGATGACAATAGACAAATTGATAATATGTCACAAAGGTTTGCGTGTGTACTATCTTCACATCTCAAAGCTCATTAGGAGACAATTTGTGTTAATGTAGACAGCTTGTGAAAGTATGAAAACAGTGCGTGAAGTATAAAAGAATAATTTCAAAGAACTGTTTGATGACCCCAATGACTGTTCTTTGTGATTTCAAAAAAGGGGTCATCTGTAACTCCTAGCATGAACATCTATACGTTGTTACTTGTGAGACAACTAGGAGCCATTTGGGGAGGCCTAGATCTAGCTTTTATTGAAAAATGAAGATGAAGACTACTGCACTGGACTCAATGATGGAGTCCCGCCTAAAGAAAAGGAATGACGGCTACCCATTCAAACAGAGGAATCAGAAACTTACCTGCAGGCAACTAAGACGGATGACACCAAGAAATCATTACTACATATGCTAACCCTCATGTAGCTACACTCGTGCAACACTTTCTATCTTGAGACTAAAATTAATATTCAATCAGTAAAAGTTTAACTTGCCTATGGTATTTAACCTTCTCTAATGAATTTTTCTTGTTTCCCTTTTATTAAAATATAGAAATATACAATGGCAAAGGGGTATATACATGGCAAGGAAACTATGTATAGAAATCTGAGTTTGAAATTATAAAAATTATATTTTAAAATATTTTTAGAATATTATAATAATTTTTTCAATTAATGTTGCGGTCATCAAAATTTAGATGGGAATGAAATAACATTAGTTTGATTTTATAACGAGTATCATCAAACTAGTTGTATGAATGAACACATTAAAATTAAGCATCAAGGAATGTGTTTATAAAAAAATGTAGGAGATATATGCCACATATGCAATTCAACTGTAAACCAATGTAATTCAAAATGTATGGAGAAAATTGTTAAAGTGATCTAGAAAGTGACATTGGCGAAAGCAAAGGGAAACTTTTTTTCTAAAGTAGTTGGGGATGGATCTAATACTTTTTCAATTGGGTTCCTGTCTTCCTCCCCTCGGGAATTATTTATCAGTTTTCTAGATATATCTGCAAAAGAAGCCACATCTCATCCACAACCATCAGATTCACCGTCATTAACCCTCTGCCTCCACCAGAAGAATGACCATCTCCGTCAAACACGCCTCTTCTTCATCACCCGTAGAAATTTTAATGAGATTATTGAAGCCACCCCAAGATCCTCTTTCTTGGACATCTCACCCGCCATCCAGGACCTTGTCGTCATAGGTTCTTGAAGGCCCACCCCATCGTGCCAGAATAGTCGCCCGTATGGACTGCCACACCAGCTGACTGAAGCCTATGCCCCACAACGTGGGTGTGCAGACCCGTGCTGTCGCCCCCCGGGTGCTGCGCATTTCACACAGCTACGCACGTGCTTGCGCATCATTTCACCATCTTAAACGCTGTCACACGCCTCACGTAGCTGCGTGTACAAACACACCCCACACAAACGTGCACACCCCATCCACGCATAACCTCTACTACCACACACCCCGCAGCCGCGTGCAGTGTGCTCATCCGCACAACTATGTGCCGCCCTACACGCACCGGTGTGTGCCACACACCATGCGTGCCGCCGTGCGGCTCTTAGCTGCACTGTGTGCTTGAGCCACACCTTCACATGACGGATTGGCCCTGCACCCAAGAGGAGTGTTCCCGAATTACGCCATCGTGCGCCCCTTTCCTGCCATGCATTGCCAACTATGACCCACATTATCATTCTTCCAAAACCGTTACCGCTTTCATCGGTCCATTGACGCCTTTGACAATTATTTTCTCCATGGCGTCGCCCCTCGCCTCAAACATCAGTGTTTTGGCTCTTAGGTTACACATTCTTCCCCTTTTATTTTTGCAGTATTATTACTTCTTCTAGTGTCGTGCTCCGATTGCTCCGCTGCTGGAAACTTTACAATATCTACAGGACTAGCCCTCCCTTTATCGAGAGATAAGATTTCTTCTAGGTATCAAACTAGAACCATTCTCAGATAAAGCTGGGGACGCTTGTGAACAGTAGCTGTCCCCTACTTTGTAGGTCTTTTGAATTGATTCATCAATTCTGGAGAGCTTGTCCACTGACTATAACCCTTCCTATAGTTACCTAATCATCACCTAGTTAGTGACGTGTCAATGCATTTCTTATTGTGTTTCCAATGCGTACACATATTCCAACTTGTTGCATTAATCTATTCATTTTCTCATGCATTGTAACATGTGCCACTCGATCCAGCGGTCATGTTACACCACTACCAATCATCGACACATGGAACAATAACTAATGATTTGATATTTGTTCAATACTGATTAATAATATCACGGGAGATACATATAAAATACCTGATTGAGAGATGAGAAAACCTAAGCTGAGAGGGTGACAATAAATTATAAAATTCAGATGATTAAATTGGAGAGTAATAATAACAGTATTATAATGGAGAGTTTGAGCTAGAAAGGTGTAGCTATAATGTGATAGAAACGTAAGAAGATGATAGGGATCATGCTTGTATGGGTGATTACAATGGGATGATAATAGATTATGACGTGAAAATATAAATATATGATTGATATCTATAAACACGCGACGGGATGATCAAATGGGAGAATGAAATTGATGCACGTTAATGTTGGTTTTAAAAATAATAGATGTAAGGCAATTATAGTTACTAGTGTGGCCCGCTCGCAGTGCTCGCTTGGAGTAGCCTCTAGATCTGAGCAAACGATTTTTCTAGTCAAATTGAAATTGTGCACAGTTTTATGGATTTTTTATCAAAGTTAAGGACCTCAGGTTGAGATTAGAATATAGTACCTTTTGCTTGAAGAAATCGTTTGAGGAAAATTGGATACACTTTATCTGTTATCGCTGGAGGAAACCTGAAGCAGTCACACAGCCTGCAGACCCCCACTCCCTTTTTTCTCATATGAAGCAAAGGTGCAACAACTATGTAAAAGATCTCAGAATAACATCTTCACAGACAGAGATTCAATGACCCATGAAATTAACACTTTTTACGTAGGTAAACTATCAGAACGAATAAAAAGTTCAACAATTGATTGGTATCCAGCATTGTCAGTCTTTGACTGATCTAATAAAAAATGACTGTTTGAAAATTCCAAACTGCTCAACAAATAAATAGATCCAGCTTATCCAAAATCTAGATCTGAGCGAATGATTTTTCTAGTCAAATTGAAATTGTGACAGGAAAAGGCGATTGAGTGGAAACAATAATCTGTTTTCTTCCACTACGTCTTTCATAACAATCAAGTCAGCGATCATCAAAAAAAACGTTTTCAGTGATGAAGGTTTTCCACTGTAATTGAAGAATATAGCAGTGAAGATCAAAGGTCGATTTTTTCAAAGAACCGGAAACTTAAATAGTACAATAAATTCAGTTTCCCTTCCAATAGATGCCCAAAAATATATTCAAATTTTTTGAATGCCAATCCAGTGAAAGAATTCAAAGAAGTATATGCAAATTTGTGAAGAATGCAGAGAATTCTGCCTTTGGGAACAGATAGGACAAATGAGGCCTTTTTGAGACAAATGAGAAAGATGCAGAAGAAGTTTATTGAGATTTTTGATACAGAGAAAAGGGGAAAAGCTCACATGTAAACAGGTTGGGAAAGACTTTCCTTTATAGGCTAAGTCCTTTCTCAAGATAGCCGTTGGGGGCAACGGTCATATAGCCGTTGCCCCAACGGCTATTTTAAGGGGCAAAAAGGTCATTCTTTGGGGAGCGATAGAAAAAAGAAAGAAAAAAAAAGGAAAAGAGAAAGGAAAAAGGAAGAGAAAGTAGGAGAGAGATAGGTGGGCCATTTATAACTCATGGCCCACCTTTTTACATGTGTGTCAAAATACAAAAGGATGAAATTAGATGTTTAACACTCCCCCTCAAGTTGGGCATAGATGTTAATCATGCCCAACTTGGACGCCAAATCTTGAAACTGTCTTCCTGGTAGTCATTTGGTCAGAATGTCAGCCACCTGTTGCGGTGATGGTATGTATTCTGGACTGATGAGTCCAGAATTAATCTTCTCTTTGATGTAGTGTCTGTCAATTCTTGCATGCTTAAATGCGATCATGATGCACGGGGTGCCTGGCCGTAGCAATAGCTGATTGACTGTCAGAATATGAGATGATTGGCTTTGGAGGAATAAGTTTTATATCGGTTAGAGAATCGTTTAGCCCCCTTCCTTCGCAAACACCTTTCCTTAAAGCTCTGAGTTCTGCTTCAGCACTCGATATTGAGACTTCCACGCTTCTTGCTACGCCAGGTGATTAAATTTCTTCCCAAAAACTGCAGTATCAGATGTAGATCGACTATCATCCAGAGAGCTTGCATAATCTGAATCGGTGAAGATTTTAACCGTAGGGTCTCCCCTGCCTGAAATAGAAGACCCTTCCCAATTGTCCTTTCAAATAGGAGAGAATACGGTCAGCTGCTGTCTGATGAGACTGTCGTGGATCTGACATATACTGACTTAAAGAGTTCACAGCAAAGGATATATCTGGTCTTGTGTGGTTTAGATAGAGTAATCTGCCAATCAATCTCTGAAATGATGTCTTATCGATGGGGTCGTCCTTGTCGCTCTGCTTGGCTTGAAGTTTGACATTTGTATCCACTGGAGTGCTTACTGGCTTACAATCCAATTTACATGTATCCTTGAGTAGATCCAGGACGTACTTGTGTTGAGATAGGACAATGCCGATCCTGGAATAAGCTACTTCAATACCAAGAAAATAAGTGAGTTGACCTAAAGATTTAATATCAAAGTTGCTGGTCAGATGACGTTTTAGATTTCCAATTTCCTTGATATCATTGCCAGTAACGATAATATCATCAACATAGACGATTAAAATAGCCAGTTTGGAGTCTTGGCCATGTTTGAAGAATAGGGTATGATCACCCTCACTTTGTGAGTATCCAACTGATATGAGAGTAGATGAAAATTTCTCAAACCATGCTCTTGGGGATTGCTTTAATCCATACAGAGATTTCTTTAGCGACACACATATGATGAGTTTTCATGCAATAGATAACCGGGGGGAGGAGCGATATATACCTCGTCTTGCAGTTCTCCATGTAGGAATGCATTTTTAACATCAAATTGCGAGAGAGCCCACTGATGCGTGGCTGCAGGAGAAATTACTAGTCTTACTTGTATTCAGCTTGGCGATCGAGCGAATGTCTCATGATAGTCTATTCCATAAGACTGGGTATATCCTCTGGCCAGTCGAGCTTTATACCTTGCAATAGAGCCATCTGAATTATGTTTAATCGTATATACCCATCTGCTACCAACCAATTTCTTTCCTTCTGGGAGTGGGCCCATATCCCATGTACCATTCTTCCTTAATGCCAACATTTCGTCATCCATAGCAGTTTTCCATTCGGCTTGAGACATAGCTTCTTGAACATTTCTTGGAATGACAGTGGTCAGTAGTACCTGAACAATCTTTCTGTAACCTGAGGACAGACGATCATAAGACACATAATTGCATATGGGATATAATTTCTTACTGCGGCATTCCCGAGTACCCTTGCTGATGGCAATAGACCAACCTTGATTAGCTGGTGCCGAAAAGTCTTCATGAGTATCTTCCTCGTTCTCCATCTGAGTAAACTCTTGTTCTCCATCTAACTCTGGATTGTCCTCAGCCGTTTCCGCTCGATCCATAGCTGGAGAGGAATTTTCAGATGGATTAAATCCCAGATTTTCTGTATCTAAATCTGTTCCTGTTTCATTTACTTCCAAATAACAGTCAGATCGATGTCCCTCATTGTAGAACATGCTGTATTCATCAAACTTCACGTCTGCGGTAACAAATGTTTTCTTAGTAAGAGGATGGTAACACACATAACCTTTCTGAGTAGATGAATACCCCACAAAAATGCACTTGAAAGCTCTGGAGTCCAATTTTCCTGCAAAGTGGGAATAAACATATGCTACACACCCAAATACTTTAGCAACCAAATTTGTATGAAGAGATAATTCTGGGTGACTTGAGGCTAATAGATCAATTGGTGACAGTAATGACAGGGTTCTAGATGGCGTTCGGTTGATAAGATGTACAGCAGTAGCCACAGCATCACTCCAATAAGTCTTGGGGCAGTTTCCTTCAAATAATAGAGATCTGGCTGAAGACATAATGTGCCCAATCTTTCTTTCAGCAAGTCCATTTTGTTGAGGAGTGTTCACACATGAGGATTCATGGATAATTCCATGATCATTCATGTATTGATTAACTTCAGAACTGAAATACTCCCTTGCATTATCAGATCGAAGTATTCTAACCCTTTTCCCAAACTGGTTATTGATCAACTCGATGAATCTGATGATCACGGTTGGGACTTCTGATTTGTGTTTAAGCAGGTAGATCCAGGAATATCTTGAGTAATCATCCACAAAGATTATAAACCATCGGTGCTGCGATCTTCCTGTAGTAGAACAAGGACCCCAAACGTCACTATGAACCATATCGAATGGAAATTTCTTCCTATGATCAGTTCTTGAAAAATGAGATCTTCTATGCTTGGCAAATTGACAAGACTCACAAACCAATCTTTGGATATCAATGTTTTTAAACAAATCAGGGTACACTTGTTTCAGAAGATGAAAGGAAGGGTGTCCAAGTCTCCTGTGCAGTAAGAAAATACTGTTTCTTGACTGAGTGTTGAGAACCATCTTCAGAGTCCTCTGTCCTTCTAGTCCGTCCACTAGCAGGAGTCCCCCTTGCCTTCTAGCAGATAAAGTCTTCTGGCCGGTTTCCTTTTCACACAAAAAACAGTTAGATGAGTCAAATATAAATCTCCAACTTGTGTCGTCCACTAGTCGTTGTAGTGACAACAAGTTGGCTTTAAGTCCTGGTACATGAAGAGCACTTTGTAGTAATAGATCTTTAATCTTTATTTTCCCAATTCCTGCCACTTTTAGAATCCCACCATTGGCAGTAAAGACAACATGATTATCATCTATTACTTTATATTCCTCAAAGCATGATTTATCAGGTGACATGTGATCTGTGGCTCCAGAATCTACTATCCATCCATGTGATTCTGGTTGAAGATTTTCATGTGTAGTAAATGCAATACTTTTATATTCACCTGATTGGGCGAGAGACGTGGAGCTGAATTTCTTGAATACTTTCTCGACTTCTTCAGCTATGAGCTTTTGAATATCTCCTTCTTCTTTCTTTGGTGCTTCTCCCACTTGACTGCTGGAGGATGCAACATAGGCTTTATTCTTTGCTCCTGGGTTCCATAACCCTTTCTTTTTGAGGTCTTCCTTCCATGCCAGCTTCCGGCACTCCTTAATATGATGTCCTGGCTTGGTGCAGTAGGCGCAGACTACGGGTTCTGTGCCGGTTGCTTCCTTAGACACGTGCTTAGACGATTTTTCTCTTGACTCTTCTTTTAGCGGCATGTGCTCTGAGACAGAGGGCTCAGTCGATAATTGTTGCTTTTGGCCTTCTGCGGCTTGATCTTCTTTCTACAATCGGCACTTGTTGCCTCCGAGATCGCTTCTTCCAATGTAGGGAATTTCTCGATGGATTAGCTGGGATCGGAGACTTTCATATTCAGAATTTAAGCCCATGAGGAAGGTAAGTGTTCTTACTTTAATCTCCCTTTGCCAGTACTCGAGATTCTGAATTGAGACTGGCCATAGCTGATCAATTTCCCTCCATATTGCCTTGAGTTGGGACGCATATGAAGCTACTGATAATTCCTTCTGCCGGATGAACTTTACTTGAAGAAGGAGGTCATACACCCTCCAATCGTTTTGCATTTCTGCACAGGATTTACGGATTTCCCTCCATATATCTGCAACAACATCCATTAGATAATACTGATTTCTTTGTTCTACCTCCATATTTCTCACCATCTAGTTGGTGATGTATGCTTCTTCTGCGCCAAAGCTTCAACTGAGCCTATCGGTAGGTGGTGAATCATCGCAAGATGGTCACCCATGAAGGCGGCGACCAGTGACCTTTCGGTCAATTTCATCCAACTATATCCGTTTGTACCATCATACTTAAGATCCAGATCTGGTATGACCAGTCTGTTCTTAGTATAATCATATATATGAAGCACTTCGTCTGCAGAGGATTCTTCTTCCGAGCTGTATGCAGAAGCTTTGGCCTGCTTGGAAACTTTCCTAGAAGCAGCCTTTTTTCCCATATGATGATAGAACTTGCTTGTAGACTTGCAGACTTGCAGACTATGGAGCTCCTTTCGTCAGGGAAGGTTGAATGAATCAACCTTGCTCTGATACCATGTGAAGAATGCAGAGAATTCTGCCTTTGGGAACAGATAGGACAAATGAGGCCTTTTTGAGACAAATGAGAAAGATGCAGAAGAAGTTTATTGAGATTTTTGATACAGAGAAAAGGGGAAAAGCTCACATGTAAACAGGTTGGGAAAGACTTTCCTTTATAGGCTAAGTCCTTTCTCAAGATAGCCATTGGGGGCAACGGTCATATAGCCGTTGCCCCAACGGCTATTTTAAGGGGCAAAAAGGTCATTCTTTGGGGAGCGATAGAAAAAAGAAAGAAAAAAGAGGAAAAGAGAAAAGAAAAAGGAAGAGAAAGTAGGAGAGAGATAGGTGGGCCATTTATAACTCATGGCCCACCTTTTTACATGTGTGTCAAAATACAAAAGGATGAAATTAGATGTTTAACAAAATTGATTCCGTTAAAATAAATCAAAGAATCGGGATCCAAGATCAGTAAAGTATTTAAGTGCATTTCCATGTACTTGGCAAATATTTGTGGATTTAAGATGGTCGATTCATCTTTGTTATTAAACTTGGGTATCTTTACTTGTATCATCCATGAAATGTGTCTATCTTTAGCCGTTATGTTGGCGTGTTAGTCAAATTTTTTAAGAGGTAGTAAATTTATTGGAAACTCAAATAAGAATAAAATGTAAATTACCCAAATGAACTTTTGATATTTGTATCAATACGTACCCTGCCGTAGTGAATCAGGCGGCCCTTGGTCTCTGATCATGTGTCGATGAGCGATGTAGAATCGCGCCTCTGATCGAATTCGCAGAAACAAAATTTTAGAAGCAAGAGTGAGAGAAATTGAAAAACAGAACTGGAATTGCACTTCGGATCAATTTCTTAAAAAGGGAAATTTGAATTATCAGATCTTATAAGATTAACTTGCAACTTGAAAATTACGTCCAATCGAAATATAAGAAAATAAATTTGAATTCTGCTTCTCAATGAAATCTTAGAAAGGAAAGTTGAATTGTGTGTCCGATCAGATAGTTGAAACAACATGAAAAAATCATAATTAATTGGATACTACGTGAGGAAAAAACAATCTTGATCGCAGCTATGAATAATAACAATGAAAGCGGAATTTATTTCCTATCTACGAAGAACAAAAAAATCTTGAATATCACTCTAAAACGAATCATTTATACACGAATCAATACTGCAGACATCGGTCCCTAGAACCCTCAGAAATCTAAAAACTGAATGTGCATTGCTCGCTTGGATATGGAGACCCAGGATATTTATTGCAAATCTAAGTCTGGAGGCATTTGTCAAACAGTAAGAGTAAGAAAATAATGGGTTTGATAGTGGTACAGAGAGAAAGAGATAAAAATTGAAAGGGAGATAGAGATAGAGAGTGGAAGACATTAAGAAATAAATAGTAAGTTTCCGATTAATCGACCCATAAATTAGTTTGAGAGATTGTTTAATCTATTTGAAAATCTAAACAAATTATGGATTATGGTACATATTGTGGGACCAATCGAGCCACGAATTTCATGGTAGACTGAGAGAGATAGTTTACCCATGAATTAATAAGAGAGAGTAAGATACTAAGAGAGATATTGAGAAAGAGATTAATAAGAGAGGAGAGTGAGAGAGAGAAAGAGAAGGAGAGAGAGAGAGAATAAGTATAGAAAGAGAGTAAGTGAGGGAGAGAGAGAGAGTAAGGGGTAGAGAGTAAGAGAGAGAGTGTAAGCAAAGTAAGAGAATGAGAGAGAAAAAGAGAAAGAGTGAGAGAAAAATTAAGAGAGAGAGAAAGAGGGAGAAAGTGAGAGAGAGAGAGTAAGTGAGATTGTGAGAGAGCGTAAGAGAGAGATTGAGAAAGTAAGATAGAGTGACCGAGGGTAGGAGAGAGTGAGAGATAGTTTAGCCTAGAAATAGAAAGAGAGAGTAAGATACTAACAGAGATATTGAGTAAGAGATTAATAAGAGAGGAAAGTGAGAGAGAGAGAAAGAGAAGGAGAGAGAGAGAATAAGTGGAGTAAGAGAGTAAGAGAGGGAGAGAGAGATAGTAAGGGGGAGAGAGTAAGAGAGAGAGTGTAAGCAAAGTATGAGAATGAGAGAGAAAAAGAGAAAGAGTGAGAAAAAAGTAAGAGTAAGATACTAAGAGGGAGAAAGTGAGAGAGAGAGAGTAAGTGAGAGTGTGAGAAAGCGTAAGAGAGAGAGTGAGAGAGTAAGAGAGAGTGAGAGAAAGTAGGAGAGAGTGAGAGAGAAGTGATTTGATGAAGGGGTGAAGTGATTTCAGAAAAAACCCATTATTTGCCTACATTTTGAATTGCGGTAGAGAGGAAGAAAAGAAGACAGAGAGAAGAAGAGGGCAATAGAAATATAGAGAAGAAGAGAAAGACAGGGCAATCCAGTAAAAGAAATCGAGTTCGAACGAATATAATCTGAAAGAGAAAGAGAGTACATTTTGAAGAATTCGGAAGAATATATTGAAATTGATCCCATTAAAAGGATTTGAAGAATCGGCGGCCGAGATCGGGAAAATACCCGTTGAGATCAGGAAAAATTATGAATTTATCGCGATGGATAGGAGGGAAAAAAGAAGGAGAGATGAGGAGGGCAGCAGAAATGTGGAGAGAAAGAGGGACAGTGATAGAGAGAGCGAGAGAGATACATAGAAAGAGAAGGCAAACCTCGTCGACAACGACCCTTCAAACTTCACGGTGCCGTGAATCTTTTTCAGAACATGAGGCGAACAAAAAGCGTAACAGTCAGATGGGTTCTACGGGAACAAAAATGGATTTGATGAAAGGGAGAAGTGGTTTGAATATTTCTGCACATTATCGCAATAGAGAGGAAGAAAAAAAGATTGAGTGAATAAGAGGGCACCAGAAATGTAGAGAAAAGGAGGGATAGAGATAGAGAGAGCGAGAGAGATACATAGATAGGGAGGGCAACCCTGGTCGACGATGACCCTTCACATTGACGGCAAGAAGGCCCGGGAGGCCGGGGAAGGAGGGCGGGGCGGCGGTTGGAAGGGGGCGCTCAAGACTGAGAAGGGGGCGCTGAACACTGAGAAGGGGGTAGCGGCAGCGAGAAGGGGGCGCTTTCGGCGGGGAAGGGGCAGTAAACGCGCTTCTCCCTCACTCTCTCTCTTCTATGTCATTCTCTCTCTTCTCTCCCACTAATTTTTCAGCCAATCAGAGGCAGAAGCGCACATGTATTTCTATTATAGTAGTATAGATGTTCAATCCTTAAGGCCTGCTTAGATTACAATCAGTTGTATTTTACCTAGTCTCTCTGTTTGTATGGTTCCTTCTCACACGGAAGAAAAATTCGAACTCCATTGAGGAAGTCATATGCAATGTTAAAAAAAAGATGCCCGTATGGTTGTTTAGTTGTTTGTTTCTCTGTTCTTTTCACTTACCGTAAATCAACCCTTTAAGATAGTGAAACCATGGTGTTGTGCATGTGCCCGTGAGCTGCCCCTCTTCTTTGTGGTCTTGTCTCAAACACTGAGGACACAAAGATGAGTTGGCTGGAAGTCAGAAACCCAAATTATTTTTCGGTCAGCCTACAAATATCTCAAGAACATTAAAATTTGCTTTTTATGGGGATCAACATCATATTTTATAAATAACGGCACGTGAATGCAAAGGAAAAGTAAAAACAAAGCAACCTTCCTATGTTCTGCATAATCATCCTTTTATATTGATATCAAGCTTTGAATTTAAACAAATCCTCGCAATCCTTTTTTTCTTTCTTCTTATTAGTGGTGTGGTCACTTCGTTTTTATTCATTCATAGTTGAAGGTACTTAAATATTCTTCACTAATTATTGGCTCACTAAACCAGTGTTTTTTTATTCCCCCCAATCAGGTGTCACCCCATATTCATAGTGGTTATGTCATTTTGTTTTTGTTTATCCATTTATAAGAGGCAATTCCAAGAGCATCACTTGTCCTGAAATGAATGAAAGACTAGAAACATTCAAAATATATTTTGTTAAAATATCCACTAATGAACGACACTATTGTTGAAAGATAAGCTGATGGAACCCGTATCGTTGCATGACACAGGCCACCACACCGATTGCCATCTCAAAATGTTTTTTGTTTTTAATAACTTTGCTCACTAAAACACATCAGCATTTTAGTGAAAAGCATTTAAAGTCGCATTGACAAGCTGTCTTGCAAGCCACAACATATAATTTTTTCAATTCCCCCCAATCAGGTGTCACCCCATATTTATATTGCTTTGATTGCTTTCTTGCATTATAGATCAAATGAAAATAATGATTTTTTTCCAATTATACGAATTCATTTATTTTGATTGAAATTGGTTAATGGTTTTGTTAATTTTTGTTGGTCGCAGATAAAAAACTGAAAAAGCCATCCATCAATTAATAGCCATTATGGCATCGTGATTTATGATGCCATAATGGTACATTTTCATAATAGTTACCTATGACTTGTTGTCACACGGTCAAATCTCGAGCTAGGTCTCTTGACCCGGAATTGACGTGTGCTGGCCTCAGCGCTTGGGCAGAACACTGAGCAGCTTTGATCTCTTGTAGCGGAAGCTCTCGAGATTGCTTAAGATCACTTAGAAGGGGTTAAGGGAGATGGTGGTGCTAAGCACCGTCAGTGAATGGGGTCATTGCATTAATATCATCGGGAATACATCGTAGATTACATGGGGGGAGAAGAGGGGTGTTACAAGGAACGAGATGAGGCGCCTTGCGCCGAGGTAATGTCGCCGCACTGCCTCGGGGCCGCCGCTCCGCACGCGCGCACCCGCTCTACCGCCCATCCGTGCGCCGGGCCGGGCGCCGTGCGCCCGCGGGCGTGGTGATCACACATGCCACCTCTACCTTGACGATCACACACGCCACCAGCACCCGTGTCTACACTCTGGTGCGCAGTCTGCGCGGCACCGCTGCGTTCGGCGTCCCAGAGCTGGGCGCTGTGCGCCCAGCATTACCCGCAGGAGCGCCACACGCCCACTGTGCCGTCCCGATGCTCTCAGTGCGCCACATGCCTTAGTCTCCTGGCGGGGATGTCTCCCAGCCGTGTGCCTTGCACACGCAATGCACGCGCTGCCCGCGCGGCCGCTGCGCGGCATCCCGCACAACTCCGCGCGCTGCGCCCGCAACATGCCGCCCGGCCTGCGCGTCTCGCACCCGCGCGCAGCGCTTCCTGCTCCCACGCACAGCGCTCGGCACTGGCGGGTAACGTTGGCACCCGCGCGTGGCGCTTGGCGTTGGCGCGCCGCGCTTGCGCGCGCGCACTTGTGCCGTTCGGCCCGCACGCCCAGCACGCGCGAACCGTACGTGATCCGTCCCACCTTGGGCGTGGACGGGCGCGTGCGCAGTCTACCGTGAGTCACCACCGACAGTGGCAATGGCCTAATAGATCAGGTATTTGGATATCACTATCCATAATGACTCAGTCCTTATAAATGTCGTGAGCCAAATACAAGGGCAATCCTTCCCAATAAGCACGCAGGCCTCTGGGCAAGGAATGCCCAGAGGTCTAACACTTGTTCATAGTTAGGGGTCTAACACTTGTTCATAGTTGAGTTTAATCGCCAAAGAATCGAGTCAGAGAGCAAAAGGTGATAGGGGTGATTACATGTGCCAGTCATTGATGTTGACAATAACCAATACAGGTAAATGATGCTCAGCAAAGATCCTTACATTTTGCTTAGATTGGAGCAGTGTTCACGTGCCCTTAACCTCCCCCTATTAAATGATTTGCTGATGTATGTCGTTGTGGTAAAACAAGATGAGGAAATTCAATCATTGCATCATATTTGTGTGCCTTGCCTTGTATGATATCAGCATATTTTATTTTGATTAAACTGGTCCACTTATCAGCATGTCATCCGCACATGCAAAAAATGAAAAAGAGTCAGCCAAAGAGAGGGCTTAAGCGCACCGCACCGCAAATTGCGATACCCTAATGTTACCTTTTTCAAGGAGTACCTACGCATATCATTTCCAGACATTATGGGTGGTTCCATTTAATTGAATCAGATTGAAGCAAACTTAAAAAAATAAGTAATCAACAATGCCCGCTACATTTTTGACTGACCGTGCCATATCAATCTATACTACCCCACTTCATGATCCTGAAAATGACTTAAATTTTACTTGTCCCTTGAATGTGGGATACATTCTGGTTTGGGCTGTGGGATAGAAAAAAATAATTTTGGTGAACTAGGGTTGTATTTCCTAGCTGCAAATTTGCTCACACTCTCATGAGGTAACAGTGAGAAACCAAGGGTCGTGTCCGAGTGGCCTATAGCCAGTTTGTTTGTTACTTTAATTTATATATACGTGGCATGGTCATTGAGGCTATGATTGTCAATGGACCTGTAATTCTTTGTTAAATGTTGATAAAGTGGATCCTCTGAAGCATATAATCAAATTAAGCAAAAAGGATCCCCTTTTTTGTTGCTTATCTGACCATTACGAAACCAAATCCACCCTGTTCATGGTCCAAAAATATACCTTCAATATACTTGCCCTAAGCCATGTGACACAATTCTGTTTTTTGCTTAGTATGGAAATCAATAATTTTGCTCCATTAAAATTCCATTGAATACCGGCAAACCAGTAGACTGTTCTGTGAGGTAACCCCTCCGGACATCAATGATGGTTTCATCATATATTTTAGACTAATTTGTATGTTACATTCTCATATATTTTTTTAGGGAACCTTTGAGGGTCTGTCTCCCTCAACCCCCACTCTTTCATTCCCTTTCCTTCATTCCCTTTCTTCATCATCTCTCTTTCCTTTTTAGATTTTCTATATGTCTCTCCATTGCTCTCTCTCCCTCTCTCCCGACTCCCTCCCGTATCTTTCTCTCTCGATCTCTCTCTCTGGCCTCCTTTCTCTCCCATATCTTTCTATCTCTTTCTTCCTATACCCTCTTATTCCACTCCATCTCCATGCCATTCGCTCTCGGCTTTCTCATTCTGCTCCATCTCTATGTCATTAGATCTCTGGCTTTATCATTCTGCTCCATCTCTCTATATCTTCTCCCTCTATCTCCTTCACTCCAGCTTTCTCTCTCTCTCGATCCTCCTGATATATTTCTCTACATTTCTCTTTCATCTCCATCCCGTACTCTCATTCTCTCTCTCACTCCCTCTTTGCATTGCCTTTACTGTTGTTGCAATTCATCACATGCAACAACCTTTACAACATGAGTGTGCGCTTTATTGCCACCGGCTCACTCCATAAGATCCCTGTTCTTGCCATGGCAGCGATCTCCCACGCGCGCAGCCATGTGGCCCTCGACTAGGCTATATCTGCTATTTCCCACGTCAGCCTCCCAAACATGCTCGTCGGACGCATCCCCTTGCTCACCGCCGTGTACGTGGGCTCAGGGCCTTCCGGGCTCTTCTTCTAGCCCGTATCTCTGCATACTGAGATTGGCTGTGTCACTGCCGGCGACACTTTAATGTCATCTGGCTGCCATGTGTCACACATTTCTCGAAGGGGACTAGATGTCCCTGGCCATCTTACCACAGAACTCGACAGAGCTTCGTATGTTTGTGCAGACCGTAGAGGTTTAGCTGTGATGTTTTGAAGCATGGTGAGTACAAGTCCTGATGGTATTGAACGATCAGGTCAATAATAACTAAAAGGGAACACCATTCGTAAAGTAAAACTCATGCCCTAGTTAATTTTGTCATCTTCAGGACATAAACAGATGTTAAAGTTCCCTCCACCAAGTGATATTTGAGTAAACTTTTGAGACTACACATCCTAGAGTCTGATTCAAATGACTACCGTATTCTGTTTTGGGGCATTTACCCTCACTGTCCTCTTGCTAGATCATTAGTGAATAGTTCGTCATGGGAGCTTAATACTGAACCACATCATAGTGAAAACTTCACTTCTTACTGCTTACTTATATCCCATTAATGAGATCTAACTCATCTCTACATTTGGATCATTCATAATGAAAAAAGCTAACGTTTATCTATAAAACCTATCATCAAGTTATTAAGCATGTCACAAGTTATCTTTTCTGTTTGTAATAACTGTTTGTAGGATAACTGTTTCTGTTTGCAATTTAGTTGACTACTTGGCAATAACTGTTTGTAGGATAGTGAGTAACTTAAGACAATAAGTTTTTGCAAACCCTATATTCATTCACAAGGTTGCCACTAAACCTTATCCTTTTATACAAGTCTCATGTGTACTAATGACTCAATATAAAGGTCTTCAATAAGAGTTCACTAAGGCACATTTTATTCGTACTACATATTAAAATCTAACTTGGAGCATGTATATTTGGGGAAATATCATGATAGAACTTTCCGCATATGTTCATATTTTAAATAGTATAACTGTATATTTTTTTACACGTAATATGACCCACATGGCCAATCAGCGAAGTGAGCTGGATTCAACCTCTTCATTGGAGAATTTGGACCTTTTTCAGTACTAGGAAAATTAATGTAAGGAAATGACCAAGGGACTCATCAGAAAGCTGAAGAAGATCTCACTAAGCTAATGGGCGTCCCTGTTGAGAAAAGACCCAAGTAAGAGTTTTAAGAGACACTTTAAAAAGGGTTCAGATTTTCTAGAAGGGACACTATTGGGCATATGGGCTTGGCCCAAATCTCAGCATCAAATTGTTCCATTATCAAAGGCATGCATATAAATGATTTAGAGTCCTTTATTAAAGACATCCTGAATTTTCACTTGGAGTCCTAATGAAGAGGTGAGAAGATTATTTTTTTGCTTTCGTAAGAATTCTAAGAGTTCGTAAGGATCAAGTAGAAGGTGATCTGATAAGGCCTAGGTGAGAAGAAGTACTCATATTTCTCTTTCTACACTGGAGCTGTGAAATGACCCAACAAGTGATAAGTGTGCAGGGCTTGTAGAGGTGGGAGGAGAGGCCTATCAGCCAGGTAAGCTAAATCTTTCTTTCTCCATGCGTCTCGTTATTGACTAATCTTGATTTCTTGTTGTAGATAATGCTATTCTTTCTGCATATTTCAATGTGCATCTCGAGTATCCTTTGAATATGAGTATCTAGATTACGTGGTTAAACACTAGTGATCACCATATTATTATTTAATTCATTTTGTCGTTGCATTTATTCAAGGAATTCACTTTAACGTTACACTACAATTATAATAAATAAATATTAATATCGATGAATTCAAATCAACATAGAAGTGTGATTGTCTTTTAGGCCACACAATATCTATCAAGAATTTCCAAGGACAAGCATGTTGACGTGGCATCTTAAATATGAAATAAATTATTAGTTATTTCTCCTTATTGCATATTTCCTATATTCGTACCTCTTTTTACCCCAAAAATATTTATTATACATAAAGAGAGTGAGGAGTCAGAAAAAGATAGTACCAACCATAGGATTCACTTTGTTGCGCGGGTTCTTTCCTTGGGACCTAGAAATAACCAAATCTTTCCCTGTGGGAATGAGGTGTTCTTGGCCCAAGAACACACCGAGTTACATATTGAACACTTGGCAGATCCCACAAATGCGGGGTGAAACAACATCTCACAAATCTGGACATATTTATTTCCTATGGTAGTAATCAAGAATAGTGGTTCTTTCTCTCTCTAGACCACCTGCCCTGAGGGAATTGGGTTTTCTTGGCCCAAGAACACACCCAATTACCTTCAAAACACTTGTAAAATCCCAGAAGTGTAGGGCCTAACAGAATCTTGCATATCTTGATCAAAGTTTGTTATTTTTTTCTGATATTATTTTGACAATTTAGATAAGGCAAAATATCTAGACAAGTACATAAAAATCACTAAAACATATTCCAAACTTATCTGCATTTTTATACACTCATTAAAATCACTTTAGTGTAGAAAGTCATAATTCAAAATCACTTACACTCCGTTTAACCAAAATACACTTGAGTATAATTCCTAAAATTATTATGCACATGTTTTTTAGATTAAATCCAGTCAGAATTATCTAGTGCTCTTTGTTGTTCGACCCTCGCTCTTGTATTAGTAAGGAGTATAAATTTATTTTTAAAACAAAGAAACTCTTCAGTCGACCTAGCTCAATGATACTGAGTATCATTAATCTATACCCTTAGTTACCAGGTTATCATGTACGGCAGCAGAGAAACTAACATTTTCATCTTGGTAATTACTGTCTCAAGAGTAATTTTGTAAATGTGGGTAGGCTCCTCCAATCAGAATAGATTGATGAGCACCTATATTGAAGGACATGAAAAATCTCGACATATCGGATCGTATTAGGTCCCTTATGCTCATGCCCTTGGATCATGCCTTAACAACTACCAATATATATGGTTGCATGATAACTTGCAAATTAACATGATTAATTAATGAATTTTACATTATATTTATGTGTTTTAATGACTATATTTGCATGTTATCATATTAAAATAAAGATAAATCATTTAACCTTTCATTTTATTATTACTTCTGATTTTTTATCATTTTTACATGCCATTTAACCTCGTTTCAGTGAAGAAATATTTTTACAGGGCTTCAAATACTTGGCTAAAGGTTGGTAAGTGTTTTCATGATTTTCATGGAATTTTACCATATTTATATATAATTTTTTAACCATTATATAGCCAAGAAATGATTTTTACATATTTAAATAACACATATTTAATTTATTTGGAATTTTATAATTTTTTTTATATATTAAAGGGAGTCCACGTCATTCGCCCGAAATTCGGGCGAATGAGTGGATAATAATTATTAATAAAAGAGAGAGAAGAATAGTCAAACATTGCGGCTATACGATTAATATATTTAAAAAGAGAGAAGAATAGTCAAACATTGCGGCTATACAATTTAAATATATTTAAAAAGAGAGAGAAGAACAAGTCAAACATTGCGGCTGACGAAAAAATATATATATCTTTATTTTTTTAGACAGGGTGACGTGGCGTCCTTTTCAGGGAGAATATTCTCCAATCATTGCGGGCGCTGATGACGGGGACAATCAAGTGTCAGGATGTGATCCGAGGACGGGGACAACGAGAAAAAGGCATTCCGACCAATAGAAAAGCGCCATTTCCTAACTTATTGGAGGAGAGATAAATTTAATCTAACGGCTTAGATTAATCCTCACTAAAACCTTGATATCTTGAGATCTAGAAGTCTGATTGGGCTGAAATTTTGAGGGTAGGTTTGTCTTTTCTCCCTCTACAATCCAGACGGTTGGATCTTTAAATGGAGTTTGGAAATGGGCGAAAATCACTTTTGGAGGCTCTCCCCAAGCAATTGGCCAAGAAGGACACAGGAGGGATTCTTGAAGTTGACAGATCTTGCTTCTGAACTCAAATTTGTAAGTCTGTGGTTTGTATTTCAATCATCGTCTTGAACGATTCTAAAACGCCAAGGCATGGGCGAAATGTACATGCCCAGAAGTTTGTTTTGAATGAAATTAGCACTTCATTTTGATTCTGACTCAAGATCTGACTTTTGATACTTAATTATACATCAATTTAAAACATTTCTGCTTCATTATTTCTAATTTAGGGTCGGATTTCATCTTTTCCCTAATTTCTTCACTTTCTCTCTCTAGGTTAATCTGTTTAGTTTCTCTCTCTAGATTTTGATTTTTACTGTTTAGGAATTTGATTTAACATATAAAAAACTTAAAATAAAATTTGAATCGAAAATTCATCTATCTTGAAGTCCAAATTAAAAATCCCTTTCTTGATCATTTAATTCCCAATTTTAATTCATAAAAATTGTTTTAAAATTTTTAATAATTGGGAAATTAATAATCTGAATTAATATGAGATTAAAATTAAGATATTCATATCTTGAATCTTCGGACAGAAATATCAAAAATCAAAATTAAGTTTTCCTTAATTTTGATTAATTAAAGAATATTATTAAGGATAATTAAGATTTATTAATTGCAAAATTAAATCATCTTTGATTAATTCATTGAAACTGGATAAAAATTCTCATTTGTTGCCTCCCTGTGGTTTGACCCTTACTTGCTCTATATTTTATATTTAGTGAATAAGGGAAATTATAAATTTTATTGTATAAGTCTAAATCCAAAATCAACGACATTTTTACGTGCATTTTTAGGCTTATCATTGCACAACTGGGATCTTTTGTTATACAATGTAAATTAGTCGTTCCACCAAAAATAAGCAAGCATAGTGTAAACTTCACTAGCCCAACATATGGTGACAATGCTTGAGTTCCTCACTCTCGTGCTACATCAACCATATCCTATGGATACTACACAAGGTCCATCTAGAGTTTCTAGATTCTCCTTCCATGCAACATTCTCAAGTCAAATATTCCACCTCGTTTAGCAAATATCAATTTCTAAATTAAAAAGCAATCAAAATGAAAAATAGTATTGAATAAAAATGACTAAATTATAATATCATATCTATGAAATCGTAATGTGGATACTTTAAAGTTTATTTTTTTTGAATGTCCTTATCTAAAGCATAACCTTAATATACTATTGGTTTCAAAAAATTTCCACTGAATATGAAATATTTGACCATCCCATTTGCAACTTTTTTTTAAAATCACAACTGATCACACCCTAAATTCGTTGGTATTTATTTCAAGCAATTAGCACAATTTTATGCAATTAAAGAGTTTAATATGTGGTTGTTATCATATATTACATGTTAACTAGTTTTTCAAAGTGAATTCTGATTTTGTTCTAATTTTCTGTCAATGTATGAATTTTATGGAATTTATTCAAGCTTGGAATTATTAATTTTAAATAAAAATCCCAGGTTTAAAATTTAATACTAATATTTATTAATGTGGGAACGAATTATAAGTTATTTAGTTTTTCCAAGTGGATTTTGATTTTTTCTAATCTTCTGTTAATTTCTGAATTTTCTGGAATTTATTTAGCTAGGAATATTTTTTTAAAAATGAAAATGGCAGGTTTAAAATTTAATATCAATCTTAATTAATGTGGGAACGAATTACTGAGTTTCTGGAATTTATTTAGCTAGGAATTTTTTTTTAAAATGAAAATGGCAGGTTTAAAATTTAATATCAATCTTAATTAATGTGGGAAGGAATTACTGAGTTTCTAGAATTTACAGGACTTTATAGGATTTTTTGGAGTTATTATTTTACGAATAAATGAATTATGAAACGGGAAAAAATTATAATTATAAGACAAATATGTGTTTTAAAACAATTCTTAATGTTAGAGGAGTTTTCTTAATTTTTTGTTGTAGTTATGCCCTTAAAACAACTCTCGGTCGTGTGTGTAGACATATAGATACTATTAATACAGTTGTCGGGTTTTATTGCAATTTACAAATATCTTTTTAATGATTTTGAATGAAAATGGAGGAGAGAGAAAATAAGGGGGATATAAACACAAATATTTTGCGGTGACGTTCGTTTGCACATGCATATTTAATCAGAGACTTTCTACAAAATTTGGGTGAATTTTCTTTCAGGCGGTAATTTCACGTCCCCTGAGGTGCAAACACAGCGCATGCACGATAGATGCCATGGTGCTCTGTGATTGAGGCGTGGCAGTGCAAGCACACAGATATGTTTAAGCACCTTGTATGGTATTTTTTTATTTTCTCTTTATTTTGATTCCAGGAGAGGGGTATGGGGCTCACGGAAAATGAAGCCACAATTTGAAGTTGAAAATGTGCAAGTGAATCAACTGTCAACACGTCATTGCATGGAAGGAAAAAAAGTAATTAAATAAATAAATATATTTTTATTCAACAACTATGATGGGTCAAAATTCATTTATTAATAAATTTGATTCTGAAGTCCGATTGAGGTCATTTTTTTATGGATTTGCTCGTCTAGACCTCCTCTTTTTATATGTATGGTTGGATCATTCAGATCAAGCCTAAAATAATTGATATAAATTAGTTATTAATGGGGGGTAAATTATTAATTTATGCCACTTAACCTAAGTATAAAATCTTAATTTTTAGAGGAGGAGGTCATTCTGGAGGTGGTTCTTTCACAACTTCAAGACAAAGAAGAGCTGTGTTCTAGATCAACCCTAGTTCGTACTTTATTCTCCATTGTATTTGATTTTTTAGTGTAATTTTGATGATTTAAGAGTGAATCTCTTCATCATTCTTGTCAATCTTGGTCTGAACTTATAAATCGCTATGCTTGAGTGAAATATACAAGCCCTTACCGGGATTGAGAGGAGAGATTGTGAGATTTACCTAGCTATTCCAAGTGCACGATAAAAAATTTACAAAAAATTTAATTTCTAGGAGATATTAAATTTCCCTTTATGATCTAATACTTAGTCCATTTTGAATTACCAAGTCCTTATTTTTGCAAAATTCATCTGTATTTTTGGTATATCGACTGCTGCAGTTGTCGGGGAAGCAGTGCTATGGAAATTCAATTGGTTTCATTTCTCTCAATGGTGCGCTTTAAAATTGTGTTCAAAATCTTGTAATTTAATTTTCTACAAAGTGCATATTTATAACTTAATATATCTTAATGCACTACAGTTTACTTCCAATTAAGGATTTAAGTGCTTAGGAAGTGCTGATTATTCATCTCATAAATGCTCGCACTAGTTTTTATTCTAATAAGTTTAGTCACTATCAATCTAATTTCCAAAAGGTGTATTGTGGCTAATGACTAACAGGTGCTTGTCTTTTAAATTATTGAGTTTGTATGAAGCTTATCCCAAGGTTTGAAGCAGAGAACAATGACAGAACTAAACCAATATCAAACTCTCCCTCAACCAAAGCGATATCCACTAGAATCCCACCAATGGACCCCTACGGGAAACATAATTGAAATCTAGAACTAGTCAACGAAGGAAGGAGGAGGATTAGAGAATATTAAACTCCATCTGAAACTCATATCTTAACCAATATATCTACCCCCATTGGAGATGATGTGATGTTTAGGATAGATCCCCACCCATTGTAGTTAGTACCATCCCTTTTAGAGAAAGCAAATGCGGAGCGATATGATTCCTTAGAAAGCTATGAAGCCTGTGATAGTTTCAGCTACCCCAGGATTACAAAGGAGGCGAAGAGAATGAAATTATTCTCTCATGCCCTTAAGGATAGAGCCAACGATTTATTTAGAACGTTAAGGACAAACTTTGAATCATAGAGTGAGATGGAATAATTTTTCTCAAAGAGGTACTATACGGTAGCAAGGACAAACTAATTTAGTAGCTAATTAGGAACTTTCAGCAAGGAAATGATACTTTCAACGAAGCTTACGAATGATTATGGGGTTTATAAGAAATGCCCACACCATGGCATTCTCAGGTGGGAATTGGTGCAAATATTTTATGAAGGATTAAATGATGTTGAAAAGGAAATAGTTGATACTTCTAGTGGAGGTGCAATATGAGACATGTATGAAGATGAAGCTATGGCCCTCCTATAGAAATTATCAGACAATTTAGCCTACCACCAGGATGCTTCTGATCATGAAAGGGTCACTTGTCAAAAAGGTGGATTACTGGATGTTAGAGGAGTTGAACCTCAGATTACCATTGACAGAATAGAAAAACAGATTTGGGTCATGATGGGAAAAGCCATGGAAAAAAGTAATGAAAAAATGATTTCCCTATGGCAAGGGCAGAGAATTGGAGGATCACACAACCCGTCTTTGGGTAACCAAGTAAAATGGTATGAAATATGCCCAGGCAATGACCTTGCTAAAGAACTCTGCCCAATGATCTCAGAAGTCAATGCAATAGGTAGGCAGGAGATGAAAAATGCTCAATGAGATTCTAGAGGAAATTTGGGAGGACAGGGATGAAACCATAACAATCACCCACTGCAACAACAATTCCAACAGATAGCAAATCAGCCTCCTAAAAAAGACATTATCAACCTTACATGAACTTTTTCAGATCCAACTAATGCAACTCTCCCAAAGGTGATTGAAGGACCTCAAGAGGACAAGAAGAGGATGCTCAAGATTATTGAAGAAATGGCAAAGAGGCATCGACAAAAGATGGACAAGCTCAAGGCGGAGATGGGGCATCACACAAGCCAACCAATTATGCATAGTAGAGCACCACAAGGTACTCATGACGACTCTACAAGGATGGGCATGAGACCAGATAAAATCCCTACCCAAGCTTGTGCTAATCCTAGTAATTTGGTTTATGTTGATAATATGTGTTTGATAGATAGTGATCATATCTTAATGTGAATGCTATGTTAGATGATGATGAATAAAAATATATAAATGCTGTGTCCAAACTTAGAAGTGGGAGATAACTAAGCGATCTATATGCATCTATAGAAAAACAAAAAGTAGTTGAGGGAAATGTAGATGAACAATAAAAAAATAAGGAGATAATAGGAAATGCAAAACATGGAAAGGAACCTGACCCAGAAGGATATTGTCCACCTCTTCCTTTCCCTAGTGCTCTGAATTGTAAGAAATAAAAATTCAAACAGAGCCCACTTCTTGAATACTTGAAGAATGTCACTATTGAAATCCCTGTTTTACATGCAATACAATATATCCTTGGTTATTCTAATTGTGTAAAAAACCTATGTACACCTCATTTGAAGCAAAAGAGGATTCAACTTTGAGAGAATTTTAGTTCAATTTTTTTGAATGAATTGCCTAAAAAATGCAAAGATCCAGGATCACCGGTAATCGAATGTGATATTAGAGGTGAAATATTTAGTAAAGTGTTGCTTGATTCTAGAGCAAGTGTCAATATTATCCCTACGGGCTTATTTGAAACTTTTAAATTTAGAGAATTGCATCTAATAAATTTAAAATTGCAACTAGCGGATGGATCAATTAGAGGACCATATGGGCAGTGAGTGGATGTAGTTATGAAAGTTGACAGATGTTACTTTCTAGTGGATGTTTTAGTGGTACATGTGAAAATTTAGGGTAAAATTATTCATGCACCTATTACTTGGGACACCTGTTTTTTGGCTACGACAAGAGGGAACACCAATTTGAATGAAGGAAAAATTGTATTGATAATGGGAAAATAAGAAATGAACTACCCATTTCTCAATTGGTGAAATGTCCTGTTAGTAGCCAACAGGATGTCTATACTTGTTCTTTTGATGATAAAGAGGATGATGGCAAATCCATGGAAAATACGATTTGTGGTGTGTTGGCGGTAGATGATAGTATTTTTTAAGAGGAGGAGGATGAAGGAAATCAAGAAGGATGGTGATAGCCAGCATGATCACATATCTATGCATAATAGAGGAATTAGAGTTGAAACCCCTTCCTTCCAATCTAAAATATGACTTTTTAGGTCAAAGGAAAAACGTACTTAGTTATAATCTCACCTACACTTACAATAGAGCAAGAGCCTAATCTTTTAGAGGTGTTATAGAAACACAAGAGTTCCATTGGATGGGCCTTTGAAGATATGAAGGGAATTAGTCCTGATATTTGCCAACATAGAAGTTTTTTTTGGTGAGGATTCAAAGCCATTGGTACGACATCAGCGACGCCTAAATCCCTATTTGCATGATGTTGTTTCTGAATACATTCCTGTTTACCCTATTTCAGATAGTATGTGGGATAGTCCACACCATGTAGTTCCCAAAAAGACACGAATCACTGTCCAAAAAAATCACAATGGGGAATAGATCTAAACTAGGGTAGCTTCAAGTTGGAGGGTGTGCATTGATTATAGGAAGTTAAATTTAGCAATCAAAAAAGATCACTACCCCTTGTATTTTATTGGTCAAATCCTTGAAAAGTTAGCCGAGCAGAGTTTTTATGGTACATGCATGAGTACTCTGTTTTTTTTATCTTATTGGTACATGCTTAGAGGTTTTCATGGACAACTTCTTTGTGTTTGAAGAATCATTTGAATGTTTCTTAACTAACATGTAGATGGTATTAGAGACTTGCGATGAAAACAAGTTAGTGCTCAGTTGGGAGAAATACCATATTATGGTGGAAAGTGGGATCGTTCAAGGCTACCATATCAGTAAGGAGGGGCTGGCGGTGGAGAAGGCAAGATCGCAATCATCAAGGAACTTCCACTGCCCACCATCCTAAATATGCTTAGAGGCTTCGTTGGCTACGCTGGATTTTATCGGCATTTCATCAAAGATTTTGCCAAGGTGGGTAATCCCGTAATTTTAATTAATTATAAAGACAAATAGTTCATTTTTATTGATGAATGCAAGTTAGCTTTTAATTTAATTTAGGATGCATTAGGGACGACTCCTGTCTTACAAGCTCTAAAGTTGAGTCTTCCCTTTGATATTTTTTGTGATGCTTCAGATTATGCGGTGGGAGCAGTTTTGGGACAATGCAAAGACAAGAAACCTACATCTCTATATTGCACGAGTAAGACTCGAGACACCCCCCAAGTAAGTTAGTCTACTACGGAGAAGGAATGCCTTGCCATTGTTTTGCTTTAGGTCTTACCTTATAGGAAGAAAGATTATAATTTTTTCAGATTATGCTGCTCTTAAACATCTCTTAAGCAAGAAACAAACCAAACCTAGATTAATGAGGTGAATTTTACTGATACAAGAGTTTGACACTGAAATTAGAGATAGGCGAGGACTAGATAATGGGGCAGCAGATCACCTTTCCTGATTATCAATGCCTTCTACCATTCCCATATCAGATTCCTTCCACGATGAGCATGTACTAGGAATAGACACTAAGAAATTACCTTGGTATGCACACATAGTAAATTATTTAGTTACTTGTTAGTTACCTAATAGTTGGGATTATGATGCTAAAAAAAACAAATTTAAGCACATCAAGTATTATTATTGGGATGAACCTGAATTATGATGATTGAGAGTTGATCAATTTTTTAGATGGTTTATACCAGAAGAAAAACAATGGAGAGTCTTGGAATATGGTAACTTATCTTTGTGTGGGGGACACTACTCCAAGATCACAGCTTATAAACTTTTACAATGTGGCTTTTATTGGCCGCATCTTCATCGGGATAATTATTAATTTTGTAAGAAATGCATTTGCTACCCAGCAATAGTGAATTTGGGTCGAAAAGATAAAATCCCTATCCAACCTATTATTGAAGTTTAAGTATTTGATCTATCGGGAATTGATTTTATGGGACCCTTTCCACTATCTTTTGGATATGAGTATATTTTGGTTAGTGTTCATTATGTCTCTATGTTGGTGGAAGCGATAGCACTGCGAACAAGCGATCATAAAGTAGTTATAAAATTTGTCAAATATCATATGTTTTTTACGGTTGGATGCCCCCGAGCTATTATTAGTGAAGATGGAACTCATTTCAATATCAAATTCTTGAAAGATTTGTTAAGCCGATATGGCGTCCACCTGGTTTAAAACTCCCTATCATCCTCACGTCAACGGCCAAGTAGAAGTATCAAATAGAGAGATAAAAAATATGGAAAATGATCATCAACCCTATTGGAAAGGACTGGTTGAACAAGTTGTGTGATGCGTTATGGGCATATCGGACAACATATAAAACACGCTTAGGAATCTCACCATACAGGTTAGTCTTGAGAAAAGCTTTTCATCTTCCCATGGAAATATAAAATAAGGCTTTATGGGATATCAAGAAACTTAATCTCTCTCTAGATGATGCAGGTGAACACCGTCTACTGCAGCTACAAGAATTGGAGTGGCAGAATAAAGCGTAAAAGAATTCCCGCATCTACAAGGCAGAAATGAATGCGTTCCAGGATCAAACTATTCACAGGAGAGTTTTCATCCCAGATCAAAAAGTCTGGCTATATAACTCTCAACTTAAACTTTTTTCAGGAAAATTGAAATCAAAATGGGATGGACCTCTCATTGTGTGCCATGTTTTTGATAACGAGTCCATCCTCATTCGAGACCCAAAGCTAGGGACAGAATTCAAGGTCAACGGGCAATTACTAAAGCCTTTCTTTGAACACGAGCCTCCACCACCGAACGAGGATATTTCTTTGGAAGGCGCAGCATCATCGTTCGTTTAGATTTATCAATATAATTATTTCTCTTTGGCATTCGTCTTAGATTTTTTATTACTATTTTGTTGTCTCACTTTTTTGTTTTTCTATAGTAGCATTGATCAGGATGGGAGCTTTTATGACATATGATGCAGCCACGACGTCTCAAAGATCTTTTCAAATATCCATTCAATGCAAGCCATGACGTCCATGCCTACTATTTGCCATCATCTCCTTCAACTTCCCTTTCGGTTATGTATTCATATATGCATTGAGGACCCTTCATGTTCTAGGGGGGAGGGGGAGCTAGCTCATTTTATATGGCAAACCATAACGAATTGCATGAATTGAATCTGCTCATAACCATAACTAACCTTCATCAAAATTTTCATCTTTTAGTTTGGGAGTATGTGGAGAGAAGTGATAAATCCAAAATGATAGTAATATATATGTGCAATTTCAGCTAATTTATGTACTTCTTTATCTTTATCTGGATATATTATCAATACTTATGTTAAGTTGTGAAACATCATGAAACAAAATCACCTTTTTCTAATTTGGACTTAATTATTATCATTTGTGGGACTAACCCCACTTAACTCAATGAGTTAAGTGGAATGAATCTCACTCTCTTCTTAGTTTATGTGGAAGATGCAGGAATTAGGTGAAACTTTCATGAATAAAGGGGATAATTAAATGAAGAGAAAGCTATTTGGACCAGAGGAGCAGGCTCAGCCACAACCCTAGGCCAAGAAAGAAGGCCCAAAGCAAGACAATTGGCTCTAGTCTAAAGGCCCACTAAGGAAGCTCCACTAAGCCCACTATGAGAGGCATGTTGGGCCAAAGAAAGGAGGGCAAGGGGAAGGTCCAGTCATGATTATTTATGAATATTTCAGGGGCTTAAATGATGATTGGAGGACAACCTTGGACGTGGATCCAAGCCAGAGAAGAAGATCCAGCCATTCCATCCACAAAACATCCAAGGGTGGAGACTTAAAGGTAGCACCTTTAATGCTAATTAAGGAAAGAAGCCTTGAACGTCCAGGGGGTATTTCAAAGGTCTCAATGCTGATTGGAGGACCATAATGGACATGGATCATGACCCTGAAAAGAAGATCTGGCCATCCATTGTATTAAAAATCCAATGGCTCTCCTTTGCTCTCTCTCCCTATATAAACCCCTTCACCCTATTGTAAAATTCATCTTGTGATTCAATCCAAAGTAATGTTTGGTGGCCTAAGTGCAATTGAGTCATAGATCCATTCACCTCAGTGAGTGCCAGGCTGAGCAGGAAGCATCCAGGGCTGAAGAAGCTGGTGGAAAGGAGAAGAAGAAGTCCCTTGGACCTTAGCGGGTGTGACAAAGAGGTTACCTTCTTATTTCTCCTTTTTCATTCTTTTCTGTTCGTCTTTTGTCTTTTGGTTAGTCTTAGATCAGCTAGCCAATATCCAGACGGTTCCAGTGCATCCAACCACGCTCTAAAATTCTTTTGACAACTCATTGTAGAGTGATTTTAGTACAGTCCATTTTTTTCTCTCTCCTCCACCAAGGAACCTTCCCCATTTGGCATTCGGACTTGGCCAAATTTTGACTAAGTCCAGAGCGCCAAACTGTTTCATTTCCTACTTTGTTTTAGCTTTCAAATACTCCTAAAAAATACCCAAAAATTATTTTCTGCCTATTAATATTATTATAATATTATAATAATATTTTATTTTTCTTTCTTATATATTTTTATTTAATTAGTTATTTATCTTCATGTGTAGTAAACCTACCTCTAAAATTATTAAAAAGTACAAAACTAAAGTACAAAACCCTTGCTCCCTGTGGATCGACCCTTACTCTCCCTACGCTAGTAAGGTTATTATAATTTTTTGTTGTTTTAATTCGAATAAACCAACGACACTAATTAGTGAAGTTAGCTCATCACTAATTACCCCAAAATCTGAATTATCAAGAAGTTATGCTCATAGAGCGATCCAGAGCATGTTTGAAGTGGAACAATGTGTGATTTTGAGCAACGTGGGTTCAATTTCAATTTGGAGATAGTGCCTAGTGGGTGATTAGATGATGGAAAGTCAAAGGGTAGAATCTCTATGCTCCAAAGGTAGAGTAATGAGTGAGTGAGGTCCCCTATTCCATTAGCTCGAAGGAACCAATCCCACTTCGGCACAAAAAGCACGACTATCACCATATCAGCTGTAAGCTCAATAACACATAGAAACTTCTATAGTGATCGTGAATTGTCCATAAACTCTCTCACGATATAGGGGGGAAGCATGGCTAAAAGTGGTTATAAGTCTAGATTGGTACTAAATCCAAGCTGCAACATCGCCAAAGGCAAGGGCTGTTCTAGAGGTACTACTAGGAATTGACAACTAAAGGTAACCAACATTTCAACTAACTCTAGAACTACGGGAACCGTATACTATAGCATCTGCAATGGCAGAGGCTCTTTAAGCTGCTCCTCTAGGAATCCATCACTAAACTTAGCCACGAGTTCAGCTTGCTTAGGCATATTGGGAGAGGTAAACTGAAGTTTCCTAAGAAGAGGTAACTCTCCCAAACAGACTTATGACTCAGTAGAAGTCATGAATGTACATGCATCTGGTACTTTACATGCACTTCTCCTAGTCCTCCTAGTGATCCTAGCACCACGGGGTCTACGAGGAGGCTCTCCAACATCATTGTAATACTTGTCGTCAGACACTCGCGAATAGGAATCATCATACTGTGGACCATAGTAGCCCTCATACTTCTATGGGGGCTCATCATACCGAGTGTCATACTCTGAAGCAATGTGAGAAGGCTGGTATATGGTCGAGGGCATTTAAGTCACTTGAAGAACATGTAGTGCCAAGGGAACATACTGTTTGAAGGGTGTTTGTGGCCCGAAGGACGCATTTGACGTGGGCGCAATAGGTGGTGGTTAGGACGCTGAAGTTTGGTAATACCCTGAAGGTAGCGCATAGTGTGTAGCCAACGCACAAGGTACGGGCAGCGCTGGTGGGTTATTTTGCCTATAAGGAACTTGCGGCCCATGTGAGGCATATGCAGTATGCCCGACTAGTGGGTAGACATGTGGCGGCAGCATGTCATGCACAACACAATGTGCGGGCCCCACGGAGGGCATGGCAGGTACGAAAGAAGTATGTTGGGCGTGGGGGCGAGTGGCGCCGCATAGTTTTGCACTGCATGAGGTCCTACGGAGCGTAAGTTATTGGCGCCACATGGGGGTATCCTTGCCTATGCAGGTTCAGGGCAACATAAGGGGGTGGTGGTGTGTATGGTCCACCTGAAGTTGCATACTGGATAAGGATCGGCTCGTAATGTAGGTCGTGGTGGTCCTCCTGTCTGATGTCTTTCGTGCTACTACTAGCGGCCATCGTGTGGCTGCGGACAGTCATTCGGATATCCATGGTAATCATCATGCAGATGGTAGGCATCATCCATGTAACGATTGTCAAGGAAGTGATCATCCTGATGTCGGTACAGATCATCATATTGTGTAGGTTCGTCGTCTTGAGGACAATAGCTTTTGTCTTGCTCTCGATAACGATCATGTTGGGAGTGGTTGTCCTTGTAGCGATCATCTAGCTGGTGGTAACGATTGTCTTGCAGTCGATAATGATCGTCCTGGAGGCGATCAGCTAGGTGGCAATCATCCTGATAGCGATGATCCCGATAGCAATCGTTTTGATGTCAACATTGATCGTATTGATGGCAATCACAATGGTAACGATCGACTGGGTAGCGATCATGATGGCCCTGATGGTGATCGTCGGGGGAACAATCATTTTGGAAACGTTCGTGATCGTCTGGATGACGATCGTCCTAATGACGATAAGGATCATCTCGTTGTTGATAATGTTTGACTGATTGTTCTGGCAGGCGTCTAGGCTTAGGAGATGGTGGCCAAAAGATCACCCCACCTTTCGGGCTCGCTTCATAAGTACGGGCGGTAACCGGCTCGAGTGACCTATACTGCTGGGATGGACACTGACGGGCGAACTCAGTCTATGAGGTGTGTTAGAATTGCTAAAGTGCAATTTCCTATCCTTTGGATAGGTATTCGGGTAGTTTTTGTTCAAGTAAGTGTGTGAATGATGAATGTAAAATTGATCTTCCATCGGAAGATCGTAAGTGATGGGGTGATTCTCCCATCCATGATCGATCAAGTAGTTTCCTCAAACTGTTTATGATTTCGACCATGGTCTTAGCCAGATACTACATAAAGGATAGGAGACTTCTACAAAATGATGAGATGACGAGTATATGCATGAATGCACATGCTATGAGTTTTGAAAATATTAATGTGTGTAAGACGTGCAAAGATGAGATAAATATATATTTTTATCTAGAAGGACAGTGCTAAGCACGGAGGTTAGAACGATCGGCTCTGATACCAATTTGATGTAACATGATGGACGACGGGATAGAAAGGCGATGTCATGTAGTGAAGATGACTATTATGGACGTAATGCGAGTGATGATGATGGAACGATGAAATCACTAAGAAGTACAAACCTGGGTCGATGCACACCAAGGACCATTAGGCTACGGTAAGTGCGACCTGGGAATGCCACTAGGCTCTTGATGATCTAGACGTCGAGTTGAAGGCCGATGGTGCAAGCTCGGCTACTGTCCACTTTTGTGCAAACCTTCGACGATCTCAACAAAGGAAGTATTGAATGAAATCTTAATCCTCAGAATGTGAATACTATCTATCATTAATCTAAACCCAGCGGTGGAGAAAATGTCCGAAGGCATTAAAAGAAATAATATAACACTGAGAGGGAATTGATGAGCATACCATGAATGACATTGCTCTGATTCAGCAATGGTCAAAGGCAAGAAAATGTAGGCGCGATGACAACGCAGGTAGGTGGGGCGATGAAAGTAGGAGCGATGGCGCAAGTAGGCGTAGCAGCTCAAGTATGCGTGGCGGCACAAGTAGGCGTTTGTGCACGGAGATGGGGCCAGAAATGATGAGTTTGGTGGCAGTGGCTGCAGCTAGCGTAGATCTAAATGGTTGAGCAATATGCGGCCCGGTTGTCAGCCAACAGTTGCGACGGGACACTACAACAGTCACTAGGGTTGGTGCGGCCACGTCAGGTTGCGACGACCTCTAGTACTACTTTGGAGGCCGATGTGGGCTGTAGGAGTAGCTAGGGTTGCGTTGACCGTGGGCTGTTGCGGCAGCCCCGGGTGGCTATGGTGATCTCGGGCTATTGCTACGATCGCGTCTGTGATGGCTTCGGTAGGTCTAGCCACCGTAGGCCACTCTGGCAGATCTTGCTGGGGCTGTTGTCATGGTGGGGGTGGTGGTGGCGGCTGCTGGTTGCTGCGGCGGCCGCGGATAGCTTCGCTGGTCATAGCTGCTGTGGCAACCATAGGTGGTTGCGGCGTTCACGGTGAGTGCGACGGCCCTAGGTTGCCGCGGCAGACGCTAATTCCCATGGCGGCCGTTGGCTGTCGTGGCGACCGGCAGTCATAGGCTGAGGCTTGCGGCCTCAAGAAGCGGCTTCGGCAAGGGCAGTCAGCTTGCGGCGGCGGGCGGTGGCTTGCGGTCGCAGGTTGTGCTTTGTGGCCGTGGGCCACCGACGGTGGCTTGTGGCATTATGGATGTGAGCGCGGCTGCTGGCCTGAACGCAGGCGCTACCCAAGCGACTGATGTATATTAGAATTAGAAATAACTTATTTCACCCTCGAAGATAAATGGTCCCCTATCAGAAAGAATCTAATCTAAAAGTTTTGTGTTGGCCATTGAATTTCTTAGTACTCATTAACCATTGCCATGTAAACAAAAAGCTAATGATAAGTATCTTCTTACAATATTTAACAAAGTAAAAATTAATTTTTTTCTCAGAGAAAAGTCATTATATTCCTTTTATATTCTTAATTTTTCAAATTTTTATGCATGTCAAGTAGAAAGTAGAGGAGGATTTCATTATCTAAGTGTTAGTTCTATTTTACAAGATTTTCTAGCGACTCACCTGAAGGGCAGAAAACAATGTTATATGGAATTTAAGTTGCGATAACTTCCCAATCGATCACTAACAAAAATAAAGTTGTGTAGCTTGTGAGAATTGTTATAGCCCTAAGTTTCCCCTTGAACATTCTTCTCATTCCATTCATTTGTTGAGGCAATTGAAGTATCCACTTGATCAAGGTACTATTAGATCTCCACTTCCTCGTTTCCACTCTCCTCGGATAAGGGCAGGCCCCAAAAATATTGTGATATAGGTGAATTCCGATCAAGGCCTATCAATATTGATGCAAAGTGAGAATGTGTTATCACATCCCATAAAGTTAAGCTATATATTCTGACATCCAAAACAGCATTTGCGTGTGGCCGTCCAAACCCATGTATTGGAGTATTTGATGAATTAAGTAATTGAATAACTTTTATTTCTCTATGAAGTAATCTGATTACATGATGATATAGATGATTTAATCATAATTTGATTAAGTAGAACTCATAAGTTGAGTCACGAGCTCGTGGGCTTCCAAACTACACATTGTGGTCTAGAAAAAACAACAAAGTGTGTATCCTCTTATTCATGAAAGCTTTTTGTCATAAATTATCTTGTACATATTTGCCCTTGTTCAATGAGTGCTCCTCCAATGACTTGGGACATGATCCATTGGCCAACCTTAGTCACTCATTAGAGTCGCTACCAGTGCATTAAATACAGATTGGAGAACTCTTCTCATGCATTGCACTACCATGACCAAAGGCTACATTACATGATCTAACTTAAAATGTCTCTTGTAATGACTGTAAATGATATGATATTGACCCTTTAATCAGCTTTGTGAAATCATTCATTCACATAAAATGTAATCAGATGGGCCATATCAGTTCTCTCCAGCCAGGTGAATCATCACAACATTTTATGGATTGTTCGACTCCAAAACAAGCTATTTGGACTCTTGGCTTAAGTTCATTATGCAAGGATATCCATCAGGACATTTTCACACAACTCTTATGCGTGGACCAACACATGAGACAAACACTTCATTAGACTTTCCCTAGTTGCAACATATATATGTTTTTTTTGTTATGTGTGCTCCTCCATCCCAGATATTTGATGTAGGGAAATCTATTGTCGTGCAGAACACTCGCAATCATTAAGTTTTAGCTTGAATAAATAATAATTATGGGTACAATGACGTTGAAGTAAACTCCATTGGAGAGGGGAGATAGAGATTGGGATCGTTGATCATGCGAACGTCTAATCTCATATGCCCTAGCCATGTAGTGCACTTTTAAGATTTATCATGTTTTACTCATCGCACTTGAATATCCAGACAATGACGAAGTTAGCATACACCTTTGATGGACAAGTCTCTCGTTCATTATCAAATAACTATACAATAAGGCCACAAAAGTTGTTTCAAGAATACAGACAAAAATTAATTTATGCCTTACAAATTTGTATAACTTCATCAGTATGAATACCTATTTCTCTCATCTTTCACATCTCTAAACCATCATTAAATTATTGCCAGAAGTTTGAGATGGGCTATGTTCACTGGAAATATAAAAGGAAGGCATTAGTTAACATTAAGAACTACCATATGAATAAACCAATTCGGTAAACATACAAAATTTAAAATTGAGTGAATGAATTCAATAAAATCACTGCAATACAAATTTTATCAATAAACTGACCAAACATTTTAACTTACATAGTAGAAAATTTTATTGGATGAAACTATTAGATTTTCAAGTTAATGATTCACTTCAGTAATATCACTAAACGGTGAAATTTATGAATCAAGTAAGAAGAATTAAGAAACTATCAAGTAAATTCAAGTATTTAATGTCATGTATGTAATTGATAATTTTACATGTTATATGTTGTATAGCACAGCCAATTATTATACAGGTCTCTAGGATTGATAATAAATCCCTTCTTGTAGACTTCTTTAAAAATAGTATAAGCTTTTTATTTTTATCTGTTATGACATAATGAAACATTAAATATACCTTGATGCTGCAGCAGCGTCATTGGGTTGAAAAAAATAAGACATTGTCGGAAAACGTGTTTCAAACTGGTTGTAGGAGACAAACTAGTTGTAGTTGTGCATAGTGGCTCCTCACCACGACGCCAAATTATGTTGGACGAGGGTGATGTCGTCGTCCGAAGAGGTATCGAGATGATTCTTAGATACCAATTTGATGCCATACGATGGTAGTGTCATCGTCCAGAGAGGTATCGAGGTGGTGCTCTAATACCAATTCGATGCCAGATGACGGCGGTGTCATCGTCCGGACAGGTATTGAGGCAGTGCTCTGATACCAATTTGATGCCGAATGTCGTCGGGGACATCGTCTGGTCGGTATCGAGAATGATGGCTCGGTTCCAAGATAGTAATGTCGGACGTCGATGGTGTCATCGTCCGACGGATAAAACTCTAACTAGGGTATACGTAACTACGATGCATGATGAATGCATCCTGCCTGTCGTATGTGCAGACTCCAACGCGAGGGAGGTGCCGAGCTTCGTGCTCCGAAGGGTTCCTCAGGTGACAGTGATGGTGGCGTCTCGAACCTCGTCGGATGGACGATGACGTCTATGGCTGAACATAATCAATACATAGGGATCGCACGTTACAAACAGACTCATCCGTACTGGTAAGACCTTCACTTGCATTTGTAGTTTTCTCTCAATTCTTTCCTCTCTCACCTATCTAGCCCGAGCGCGGTGGAGTCAAGACAAAGGTACACTGCAACGAGTAATCTAATGAGCGAGCGGGAGGGCGGCGTACCTCGTCGGTGCGTGGCTCATTGTGCAGGTTTGTTGACAATTGGTGCAGCTGAAGTGGGTATGGTGGAGAGGAGCTGGAGAGCATCGGGGGGTGGGTGAAGAGGGTCCGAGGAGAAGCGGCACAAGCCGTAACTCCAGCTCAAACGGGCGCTGAATTCGGCTGATATGGCCTTGAGGCCGGCGTCGGCGGGATCCAATGGGGCATGCGAGCAAGATGGCGCCTCAGCGGTGGGGCATGGCCGTGGGGAGTGTCGGCAACACCTCGTGCGAACGGGCGTTATGGAGGAGACGAGGACACAGCTCGGATGTCGGTCGTGGGTTGACTGGTGTTGATTGACCTGCCTTGACTGGACCAGCGTTGAGTGCAGACAGCTGGTCGGCAGAGATTAACTGGCGGAAACGAATCAGCCGGCGTCGGCGTATCAACTCCGGCCTACTAGGCGCCGGTTCGTCTGGCAAAGACTCCATCGTGGACGGTGTGGTCAGGTTTGATCAAACCGTTCCCAGCAAGCTTGGCAAGGACCTGGACCGTCGACGGTGGCTTGCGGGAATTCTACTGTGGCAGAGAGGAACAAATTACGCTCCACAAGGATGAAGTCACTATCCCAAAAGGGGAATTTCGAAGCTCGCCACCAGAGCCTGTTTGCAAGGGAAGCGGTGATTTAAGAATCGTCCAAGAAAGGCCAGAGCGGCTTCTTAGGTTTTGCCAAATCAATGCTCAAAATTTCATGCCGTTCAATCGCCAGCGAGGTGCCTCGTCTGACAGTCGCGGGTTGTAGACACAGCCACGGATCGACGGGCGTGGAGCGTGAGTATGCGGCGCTGACCAGGGAAGATTGACCTCGCCCGTACGAGCGGTGCTGAACCGTTGCAAAAGGGGGGCTGGTGCCGTGAGAGGGAAGAAAAGGATGTGGGAATGGGTCTGGGCAGTCTGAGATGATTTCACCTGTCGAGGTGATTTCACCACTGCCCCTCCCTCTTCGACTTCCTGCCCGTTCTCCTGTTTCCCCTTCTTCACCCTCCCTTATTCCTTAGCAGAATTTAACCAATTCAAGAAAAACAAGTCTGAGTTATATTGGGGCGCCCACTCTTCCCTAAAGGAGGGGAATTAATTGGCCCCTAATCGGTCCTTAATGGGGAGTAGTTGTCCATTAAGGGGGAGGGGGGCCCTTTTATAATTGGCCCCCATTACAACCAAACAAAACAAAACAAAATAAAATAAAATAAAATATACCCATAAGACGACTAACACGGACTTGACGAAATGACTGGATGGGACCGAGAAAAATGTAAACATGAATACACGAGGGGACGATAGAAATCCAAACACGATAAAATTGAGCATAATTTCACCCGGCGGTCGACGACGATGGCGGGTGGCGCAGGTGACGTCTTCGACGGGTCAAGATGGCGTGCGCCATCACCAAGCCAGCCTGCACCGTGTAGAGGTGCAACATCAAGGCACCCACAACCAAAACATATTATGCATGGATCTTGTGCATGCTGGGGAAATGTTTAGTTTAAATTCCATATGAATTGGATTTTGCAAATGTCTAGCATTTTGGCTTCTGTATTCTTCCAAATGGAATGATCATAAAGGCAAATTCTGTATTCACTTTTAGGCTCGTTGTAATTTTAATTCCCTCAAACCAAAAACAGTTCGTAAAAATAAACTCAGTCAGATGCATAGTGGGAACGACGACTCCATCACCTATTTTGTTATAGCCAAAATTTGAGAAAACTGATGGTAGTTATGTCGACATCCAAGAGGTGATTGATAGAAGGCCTCAAAGAGACTGCAAACTGATGTATATATACATATTTTTTTTCTGGATATATCGCTTTAAGATTAAATAGGAATTGACAAAGATAACTAATGAATATTTATTGAGTACACACTTGGTGTCCGATGAAATGAAACTGATTCTTGAAAGTCTATTGAACTCAATCTTATATTCTACTCAAATCAAAATTAATTGAACGAGTAATGTTCATGAGCTAATGTTTAAGAAGATTAAAAAGAGCTACGACTTGGTTCATCCTACTTCTATGAGGATGAGTTTTGGATGCCGGTAGCTGCTGCCACAGATTGGCGTGCAGTCTTCCAAGCTCTTTTCCTCCATGCGTGAAATATTGTCTTTCTGAACTATCTCTAGCGTTGTCTTCAATGATGGGAGTCAAGAGTAGTGCCACTCTCCCCTATTGCTCACACCACTACACGAAGGGTCCTTCGCTGCTAGGTCTGCTCTCGATCTGACCAGCATTTTTGGGCCTCCCAATCTCATTTTACAGAGTTGAGAGAGGTTCTCTCGACCTTCTAAGAGGTCAGGCTTAATCCAACGTCTCTTCCAGGGCTGTTGGTTCACTCGGTGGTCCCCTCATCGGCAGCCTACGATAACTGGCCAATAAGGACAGTGGGTGGGGGGTTGAGAAAGAAGGGATTGACCCCAAGCTGTCCGATATCACCTTAAAATAGGTCAACTCCTACAATTAAATTACACTCGTGGACCCATTCTGAATGGTGCACCCTTTTTGGCACTTCAACTACTTTATGGGCCGCCTCATTAGCCTACTCAGTCAGTGTCTAGATGCGTGATTTGCTTGTAGATGGGTCCCTGTCCTCTTTGTCAGTTGCTAGAGCCAATAGAAATATTAGAAAGAACTAAGAAAATGTTGAGATGTTACCTCAAATCTAACCCCTCAATCTTCCTTAAGAAAATCAAACGGTTGAGATCACACCCACCTTTTTGAAGTGACCCCAAAGTTACATGGGCCTCTACCCGGGTCCGCTCAAATCACAGTCAAAATGTCTTTTTTTTTCTTAATATTGCCACTTATTGGGCTGTGAGCACTTTTATTACTTGTGAGTCAGACCTAAGATGGAATTAAAAACTACAAACATCAGTTTTTCTAAATCAAAGGAAAAAAATATGTCATATAAATGCTATTGTCATCTAAATTCTGAAGTTACTTGATTTCTCTCATCCGCGTGCGATGACTTCTCTGTGGGCGTTTATGGGTCTGCTGTTTGGCCGCTATGGGGCATCTTGCATTTCGTATAACGGTCATCAGCTCCTCATTTGGCTGACCACTTATGAACCCCCCCTTTTTTTATTCTTCACTATCTAATTTTGCATTTCAGACTTAATGCCACAGTAATTTGAAAATATTTAATAAATGGTATTAACAACGATCTTCAAGCTGTATATGGTAATTTAGTCAGACAAAATGGTCACCTTGAAGATTTTCAAGACTTAATGGATTGAGGCAAATTTAAAAGTAAAATATAGATAAAATTAATAAAATCATGCATATAATAACTTGAAACGTATATATTTTTATTACTTAAAATGATTTTATCATTTAACACTTAAGTGGACTATAAACAAGTACCTACGGGTCACCCTACGTATAAAAAAAGCACAAGAATGTAACGAGCTCACTTGAAGCCCATTGCAAGTCAGCTTTCTTTTTAAGATGCAATTTAAGATCAATTGTGCATTTTCGTGAAGATGATCAAATGGCTAAGATGAAAGGCCCTTTTTATTATGTATTTTATGTTATTTCATGCTACCATCTGGCAATAGGCTATGAATTGGATGAATATTCGAGTGATGGTGGACACTAATGTGACATCACAACAATGACAAAATAGAAGGGGTCTATGACCATAATTTAAGTGCATTTGTTAAACTGCAGCAAAATAAATCGAGTAGTCAAGGAAAAAGCTATAAGTTTCCTGATCCATTGAGTTTATAATGACTTGAAGCTGGAAAAAAAATCATACTTCTCATAAGGAGCACTAAATACATCCCATTTCAGTTAAAGGGTAACAAAGAATTTCTCCTGATCCATAAATACTATGTTTTGTTGTTTAAAGAATCATAATTCTCATTGAATTTGAAGCTTATTCACGAAATATAAATCTCAAAAGACCATCCTGTTTTTTTTTTGTTTTTTCTGAATTCTTTTCTTCAAAGGTTGTGACAGGCTTTTACGTTAAGAGAGGGCATAATCTATAGATAGAAGATGAGAGACATGATTAGCAAATATTGTGAATAACGTTAATAACTAATTGAGGTATGAAGCCAACTACATTGTGTTGAGATCTTATAATTCATTAGTTATTTTCCATTTAATTTATCTTAATGAAATCTCTAAGTCATACGGTACTATAACTAAGAATCATAAATTTTTTGTTTCATTTGGCATTTCACAGAACCTTTGATATGAATCTTCAGTTCAAAGTGAATTTCTTCATTTGTTTCTGCATTTTTAATTCCATTAAAAATAAAAAAATTACCTGAATTATTGGGTAAAATGTATCTTTAAGAGGTGTAGAATATTACTTTTTTTATAATTTCCAGTTCTTAATTGTAGGTCTAGAACCAGATCCCTGAGGTAACAACCTTTCGCTCTTTTACGTTTCTGAATAAGATTGAAAATTGATAAATGAAGATTAAGCTTTAAGGACATTTTACTAAAATGGTTTAATATGTACGTTTATGCTTTTTCAAAGTAATGCATGCGCCAATAGTGGTTGTTATCAATAACATCCATAGTTATATTAAAGGCTAATTAGTTTAGTATGGTAGACAAGTCAAATCTCTAATGTAGGCCTTTCATTTTATGTGACATGAAGATAAATATATGCTATAGCAGTGTTCAAATATTTATCTGAATTTGACCTTAGTTGAGTGGTTTAATAAGTTTGTCAAACTTCTAATTAGTACACTCATGTGTTTAGAGGTGACTTTATTAATTGTTTGAAAAGATACATCCTCCCTACTCTATATAAAGGCAGGAATGTCAAAGGAAAGCCCTTGGAGTTTATTTGGAAAATTGGATAAGTCTTCTTCATTTCTGCTCCTGCCTCATCCCATTGGGATTTATCTTTACCGCTTTCTATACAGAGATCCTGGGAGTTTCCACGGCACGTAATCAGATTCACCACGCGCAGATCATTCCATGGAAATACTGCATATTGACCATACCACCTCACCATCATCTCTTCTTCTTGGAGTGACTGCAAGAACCACCTATTCCAAGAATTGCCTGGCCTGCAAAGAAATCTGCCTTTAGGCGTGCCTCCGCTCAACGTTCTACCGGACGAAGTCATCCGATTGTCTTCCCAATAACTCACTTAGTCGGGTGGACGTTTTTCTAGAAAGTGCCTTCTTCAATGAATATTGGAATTTGGTCCAAGAATCTCCAACCGCTGCACACCCGTGCCCTCATCATTGCACCAGCGCTGCACCAGCTCTACTCACCTCTACACCAGCATGCTTTTTGGAGGGTGTGCCCATAACCTCTGTCTCAAGATCGCCTGCATTGCATGCCCCGGTCCATGCCCTGTCACCCAAGCCAGCTGATCCGTGCGCTCACCTGGGCTTAGTGCCACACCCGCGCACCCGCAACTGTGCCCCCGCGTGCCCGCACCCTAAACGCACACACCTGTGAGTGTCCGCACTCACTACCGCGGCCATCCACCTTTAGCCCCAGTCATCACTGTCACCATCCAATCATTGACATGCGCACGCTTCATGTGCGTGGGACCCCGCCCTCACCTATCGTCCACCCATGTCTAAAGACCGCCCATGACCTCCATCAACTTCTGTAAAATGACTCCTCGCCACGGCTTGTTAGGTTTGGACCATACCAGATACCTTCATTCTCCCTCTTTAATTGGGTAATATTACTTCTTCAAGTGTTGTACTCAGCTACGTGCGCTTTTGACATAGATATTGATTTGTATAGGATTAGCCACCTTGTCGAGAGATTGGATTTTCTTATGATGACCGTTAGGGCACCTATTACTAGAGGTGTTAGACGCCTCTGGACACGTCGTGTCCCCTTTCTCCCCCCTTCCTAGACGTATAGTTGATCCTATCAGGTAATTGTGACTCTGGTCGTGACTGTCCATGCCAGAATCTTTCATCGATCGTCATATTTTCCCAGCTATTGCCACTCCATTTCTCATTGGTTTTCTTAGCAAGTTACACCAATACATTAATTTCATTCATTTGCCATCTATCCTGTTTTGTAACACACGCCGTCTGATCCCGCGGCTCATCCTGTTACATCACTGAGCTGTCTAAAACTATGATATTTGTCTCCCATTTTCTTTAATTCATTCCACAGTCCTAACAACGAAGAAGCTGAGTTTAAAATAAGCCATTAAATTTCTGGGCTTTTCTGGATTTTTAGTTAATTTAACTAATTTTGCATGATTTAATTAAGGCACAGATACAAGGGATAACACTACTAATATTTTAAATTAATTTTCCTAATTTTTATCAACACCAGAAATTGAAAGTTAATATTGTTAGAATTTTCTAAATTCAATATACACCAAAACCCGCTAGAAACATTAAAAATGATTGTCAGACATTTTTAAAATTTTTTTTAGTGTTAAAATAACTGGAAACTGGTTATCTGAATTATTGGTATTTTCTCTACTTGTTTAGAGTTTTTAAGGCATAATATAAGTTCTCCTAAATGCTAAATGGTCATAATTTTTTTACTCCCTTTAAATGCAAAAAAATGAAAACAAATCCCTGCTCTCGCAATTACCGACTGCTGCAGTGGTGGACAATGAGCAGAGCAGTAGAATATGATTTTTTTTATTGTTGTGGTTCGAACTGGTTCGACCTATTTCAAACCGGGTCCAGATGGTTCGAGATGATTCGGGACTTAACCTACAAATCGGCCAACTCCTGAAGGGACACCCCATCTGCCCAATGGTCATGCAGTTGTGGGCTTGCATGACTGGTGGGCAGAGGGCACTCATGTTGCTCTTGGCGCTACTGTGCAGCAGACACTACAACATGCTAGCGGCAGGGATTGGAGAAAATAAAATATTTTTAAAGCAAAACTGATTTTTAACGTAATGGTTTTGGAGAATTGAGAAGGTCAATGAGGGAGGATCTTTAGAGAGATAGGGAGAAATTTAGAGGACAGACAAGATTCATCTAGAGAGAGAAATATAGGAAAGGATAAGATAGAGATAAAATTAAGAAGGTGTGTAGTGGGAGATTGAGAGAGAATTTGAAGGTACAAAGGAATGATACTTTTCTAAAAAAATTTGAGAAGATGAGGAAGGGATATTGAAAATGTTTTAGAGAGAGAAAGGGCTAGTTCTATGTAGAGAAATTAGGAAACAGTAGTGTTTAGAGTGAGAAAATTATGGATAATAAGGATAAATGGATAGAAAATGTTAGGAAAATGGAAATTTAGGTTCCTAAAACATCAAAGCTGCATGATCGGAAAAGAACATTTATCTTGCTTCCTAATAAGTAAGAAAAAAGGTTTTTTAATACAAAAATAATTGCTAACAATTTATTTTAGGGTTGAGTTGTTGACTTGTGCTTCCCCCTAGATCTTGCTATAGCTTATTTTAAAGCCTTTTGTCCCATAAATACCATTACTGTAAAACTATAAGCATTACACATTAGTTCCAATGGTTCATCAGAATTAGGGGCTTGTAAAATTTGAGATCGGATGAGAGCTTCTTTGATCTGCAAAAAAGGCAGTTTTAGCATGAGAATCAAAAATAAAATCAACATCTTTTGAAATCAAATTAGTTAACGGTTTGTAGAGTTAAGTAATGTCTTCTATGAATCTCCTATAAGAGCATGCATGGTTGAGGAAACCTCAAAGTTGCTTGAGGTTTGTGGGAGGAGGGGGGCCTTCATCACTTCTGTCTCGCCATGTCTACCTTTAGCCCAAGTTTGCTGACTTGATGGCCCAGCACCATCCCCTCTTGCACCATGAAATGGAATAATGTAACACAAATGATGTTGGGGTAGGACGGCTCGTGTTACACTACATGTAGGATGGGAATAGTCACGATATGCTTTGGAGACGAATAATGCCGATTGAATGCAAATGATGATGTGACAATGAAATCAATGAGAAGTATAAATCTGGTATCAAGGGACAACAACGACCAATAGATGATGGGCTGAGGGGTGACGGTACGAGAACGGCTACCGCTGCTCGAGCGTGTACTGTTTGACGCCCAACCAAGGTAGTACCAATAGACTCCTATCCCATTATGTTATTCCTATCTAAGATAGAAATTGTACTTAATTCTCATCCTTTATTGAGCACAAACTTTTAAGTGGCTGATTAATAAAAGATAGAAAAATGAAGATCACTTGTGTATTCTAAGTGCAAGACAAAAGTCAATAGAATGGATGGCTTGAGAAAAGGTGATGGTGGACCCTCTAGTTTCTAAGACCCCGTAGAACCAGTTCGTCGAGCAAGGGCTCACGTATGAGACCCAACCTTTGGAGTACTTGGCCTCGTTAATGGGGCATAAAGTTTGACGTTATCTTTCCTTGTGTTATCTTTGTCCTGTAGGCCATGTATGTCGGCCATGTATGTGTTTTTTTTTTTGCTTATTCTCATGTGTTTTGACTGTTGTACAAATCTACACGTTTGTGCATGTGTTAGCGCATGTCTGGGCATGTTCATGTGCCTCTCTCTATTATAAGGGGGCCCTAATTACTTTTAATTGGGCCTTCTCCCCCTTTATTGCTAAGAGCGGAGGCCCATATTTGCCCCTTTAAAATGTGGGGCCTGCCCATAGGAAGAAAAGAGAAGAAAAGATTGAAAAATGTGATTTTTAGTACTTTTCCTGTAATTTTAGTGTTTGCTTGAGTTTTGGACATGTTTACAAAAATGCCAATGCCAAAATAGAGAGACAAAAAAACAAAGAGTTTGTCTGAAACCGCCACTACCATCGTAAAAACTGCTACCACCATCGCTTTCGCTGGAGCTCCCGTCACTGCTCCTTAGGCGACCAAGCGATGCCCGCAGCCACCCACCGTCGCCAGCAACTACCCAGCAGTGCCAACGGCCACCTAGCACCGCCAACGGCCGCCAAGCACCGCCACCAGCCACTCAGCGCCACTAGCGACTGCCCAGGCCGCCACCGGCCGCCACCGGCCGCCCAGCATGGCTAGTTGCTGCCCAGGACTAGCCGTCGCCGCCTAGGCAGCCCGTAGCTGCGCAGGCTACCGATGGCTGCTAGGGGTCGCCCGCGGCCGCCTATGCTGGCTTAGGCTGCCCAGGCCACCCAGGCCACCGCTGCCGCCAAGAGTGGCTAGCGGAGCAGCTTCCAGCTCGCATAGGAGGCATCCACCGCCACCATAGCAGTCGTCGCATCAGCATGCGGCTGCCTCAACCATCTGCAATCGCTAGTCGCGGGCTGCCACCATCGTCATGTCTTGCCATCGTTGCCATGGCTGCCAGCTATGTGCCACCGTCCTCGTGCCCTGCCATCGCCACTGTGCCCATCGGCTGCTTGCCAGCGTAGTGCCCTGCGATTGTCACATCGGCAGCCAGCCCTATGCCTCCACACCGTGCCGCTGCTGCCGTGCCCTGCCATCTCTACCGCGACTAGCCATTGCAATGCTGGTCACTGCACCAGAAGTTGAACTTCACCATTGTGCTCGTGGATACAACCATTGCCACCGCATCTATCGATGCGGTGCCTTGCCATTGCATACGTCGCCGTGCCTAGCCGCCTATTTGTGCTGCTGTGCTTACTTGCGCTGCCATGCGTAATTGTGCTGCCGCACTTACTTGCGCTGCCACGCCGACTTTCGTCACCGCGCCTACTTTATGCCGCCACGCCTACTTGTGCCACCGCACCTACCTCCGTCGTGATCACGCCTACGAGTTGCTCGCTTGCTATTGCTGCCAAATCAGACAACGCTCGTGCTTAGCACTATTAGTACACTCATCCATTCCCCTCTTGGTGTTATATTATTTCCTTCAGTGCCTCCAAAAGTTTTGCCCACCGCTGGGAGTAGATTAGTGATTGATATTATTCACATTGTGAGCATTAGGGTTTCATTTAGCACATCCTTGATTCAGACCATTGAAGACGTGTGCAAAAGTGGCAGTGGCCGAGCTCACACTACCGGCCTATAACCCGACGTTCGGATCATTGAGAGCCTTATGGCATTTCTAGTTCACATTTTACCATAGCTGAATGGTCGTTGGTGTGCATTGACGCCGAATCGATACTTCTCAGCGATTTCATCCTTGCATCATCATTTGCACGACGTCCACATTAGTCAGCTTTCCTGCATGACATGATTGCCCTCGCCATCCCTATGGTGTAACACGAGTCCTTCGATTATGGGGTTTGTTGTGTTACATCAAATTAGTATTAGAGCCAAGTTGTGCTAACCTCCGCACTTAGCACGGTCGATCCTATATAAAAAACAATTAAAAGTATTTAATTAGTTATCTGGTCTTTGCACGTCTTGTGCGCATTCATATTTTCAATATTCATACCATGTGCATTCATCCATATACTCGTCATCTCATCATTTAGTGTGACTCTCCTACCCTTTACATAGTATGTAGATAAGACAATGGGTCCGAATCACAGCACTGTCCGAGGAGACTACATGATAGATCATGGATTGGAGAATGCCCCATCGCTTAGGATCATCCGATGGAAGATCAATTTTACATTCATCATTCACGCACTTACTCGAATGAAAGCTACCCGGGCGACCACCCCCAGGTTGAGCGTTATCGACAATGAGATGATTGTTATCACCAGTAGGACAATCGCTACCAGGACTACCAGCACCAAGACGATCGTTATCGAGACCGAGACAACAGCTATCGTCTGCAAGATGATGATCCTAAATAGTATAGCGATGTCTATGAACATCAGGATGATTACTACCTTGACAATCGCCGCATGGATGATCCATATCCCCTCCATGATGATTACTATAGATATCTGGATGACTGTCCCCAGCCATAGGAAAGCCGCAGTCAACAGCAAGACATACATCAGACAGGAGGACCATCCTATGACCACTAGAGCCTACATCGCGAGTCGATTCCTGTCCAGTATCCAGCTTCAGGTGGACCATACCCACCACCGGCCCCTTATGTTTCGTGGATCCACATGGGCAAGGATGGCCCCATGTTCCGCCGATGCCTTATAGAGCCCCACTCGCGTTGCCGGCCCAGCATATGTATGTCATGTATATTGTGCCCTATGCGCAGCTCGCACCCAATGTTGCGCCTGACATGCCACCACTGCATGTCGACCCACCGGCCACGCCTACTCTGTATGCTTCACATGCGCCGCCGGTTTCTTATGAGCGGAACGGTCCACCAGCGCTGCCTGCGCTTTATGCGCTAAATGCACACTCTATGCCACCGACGGAGTATTACTAGACCTCAGTGCCCTCTGCCCCTCATGTTGCGCTCGTGCCATGCACATCCTTCATGCCGCAAACTCCCTTCGAATAGTATGCTCCACCAGCCTCGCATGTGCTTTGGGCGACTTATATGCCCCTGGCCACATACCAGCCTTCTCACATTGCTTAAGAGTATGACATTTGGTATGATGAGCCCCTGTGGACCTATGATGATTACTATGGTCCACAGTATGATGATTCCTATCCGCGACTTGCTGACGAGGAGTATTACGATGATGCTGTGGAACCTCATAGTGGACCCTACCATGCTAGGACTACTAGGAGGACTACGAGAAGTACTCATAACGCACCAGGTGCGCACGCATTCACGACTTCTACTGAGTCCCGACCAGTTGCTCAAGTTCTTAGCATACCTGAGCTAGATGAGCTCAAGACTGTCCATAGTGTTGATTTCCCAGTAGACCCATCGGGAGGGCCTCTACTAGTATCAAGGCTAAAGTTTACTTTCGTTATCAAGCCAGACATACATGTACTCCATGCCATGCCTAGTAATGACCTCCCGATAGAGACTTTGCCCCGACATACCATTTGGGGAAGTTCACATACTGATTTAGAGCTAGTAGAACTCGATGCTATGAGATGTTACAATGTCCGGGAAGAGTTTGGAAGAGCTTCCTCTACTTGGGAAACTTCAGTTTACCTCTCCTGATATGCTCGAGCTAGCTGAACTTGTAGTTAAGTCTAGTGATGGATTATCGGACGAGCAGCTAGAAGAGCCTCCGTATTTCCCTTCCGATCATGATGTTCTATTGTAAGGTACCTCTGGAAGTCGATGTCACTTCTCCAAGATACACGAGTTGGTCTTATGATGCCATATCCCTCTATCATGGAGAGATGGATTGAGGCAGACTTCTCTCCCGTATATTACTTGGTATGTTATTGTGATACAATAGATCTCATGATGTGGGAATGGAATATTCCCTGGGCAGAGGTGATTATGTGCGATACCATGGACGGCCAGATACAATGTACGGCTAGATACCACGTAAGCCTCCTAACCTCACCCTTTTAGTCATGTATTTAAGGCTATCAGAGTATAGAGTCGCATTTGGGCATAATGTGAGCGAGTAATGTCATAACATTCATGCATGTATTACATCCCGACAATAGAAGTATGAACTCACTGCCGATTAACATCGATGCCCAGTTAGTTATTGTGAGGATGACTTGGTTATGGATAGGTTGAGGCCCGAGAGACACTCTCCATGGGTCGCCATGACGTGTCGCACTCATAGTGCCTGGCCTTTCTCGATAGTCAGGATGGTTGGGAAGATCACATACATTGCAAGTATTTCCCCTAATTGGAGAATGCACCCCATCGTCAACGTGTCCAACCTTGAGTCGTACCAACCCATGCCACCTCTTTGCTCCACCAAAAAGCCGTTCTCTTCTGGCTCTAGTAGTCTATAGTCATTTGTGTGTGAGTTTGCTAGTCCACCTTCCATAGTTTGTGCCCCACTTAGGCATGAGAGAATAGAGGCGGTACTGGGGGAGATAATTAACGTTGCAGGAAAAGGAAACACGAGATGACTGTTCCTTATTCAATGGGAGGGCCGCCCACCTAATGAAGCACTTGTAGATACACAAGACGAGTTTCGACAATCCATTCAGCATGAGCTTTCACCTCGACACAATGTAGTTGGCCTCAAGCTCGACGTAGTCGAGCTTTCCCCACGATGGGAGAATGATGGGGGCCATCCAACTTTGCAGACCCCGTTATACCAATTCATCGAGCAAGGGCTCACGCATGAGACCCAACCTTTGGAATACCCTGCCTCGTCAATGGGCCATAAATTTTGATGTTATCTTTCTTTCTATTTTCCTTCTTTAGTAGACCATGTATATCGGCCGCGTATATGTTTGTTTTTTTGCTTATTCGCATGTGTTTTGATTGTTGTACGAACCTAGACGTTTGCGTGTGTGTTAGCACATGCGTGGGTATGTTGGTGTGCCTCTCTCTCCTATAAGGGTCCCGAATCACCTTTAATTGGGGCTCTCCCCCTTTATTTCTAAGGTGAGACCCATATTTGCCCCTATAAAAGGTGAGACCAGCCCATAGGAAGAGAAGAGAAGAAAAGATTGAAAAATGTGATTTTTTGTGGTTTTCCTGTATTATTAGTGTTTATTTAGTTTATGACATATCTACAAAAATGCCACTACAAAAATAGAGAAAAAAAATACCCTATAGTTGCCAAAAACCGCTGCCACCATTGCCAGAAACCACCGCCGCCACCACTTTTGTCGAAGGTATAGCCGCTGCTCTTGAGGCCGCCAAGCAACGCCTGCAGTCTCCCAACACCGACAACACCCACCCAAGCCGCCAACACATGCCAAGCATTACTAGCGCCCGCCCAAGTTGCTAGCGACACCCCAACGCTGCCACCTCCCGCGCGCCTCCATAGGCAGCCTGCGCCCCGTCCCAGGCCACCCGTGGCTGTCTAGGGCAGATTAGGCCACCCACGCCGCCCAAACCGTCTACGCCACCCAAGCTACCCATGGCTGTTTAGGCTGCCCAAGCCGCCCGCGGGCGCCTATGCCGCCCACAGTTGCCTAGGGCCACCCGTGGCCGCCTAAGCCCTTTAGGCTGCGCAGGTCGCCCAGGCTGCGCAGGCTGCCCAGGCCACCTAGGCCACCTAGGCCACCTAGGCCACCCGTACCTACCGGAGTAGCCGCCAGCGACCACTAGAGGTGTGATGGGGGACCATCCCGGAGACGTCACGACCGGACGGCATCACCCTCGCAGAGCTGCTCGCACCGATGCTCGCCACCCGGGGTTTAAGTACCCCGCGTAAGCATCCCTATCTTACTTGCTTTTGTTTATGTTTTTGTTTGTGTTTTTGGATTTCATGGACTGGGCCGGTGTTGGGCCTCGTCCTCGTCTTTTACCTTTATGTTTCAATTTTATTTTCAAATTGTAAGGAGAGGCCGAACCACGTCTCGCGACGGTTCGTCCTCCTCCCACGTTCTATTGGCACCTATCCTCACTATATAAGGGGATAGCATGCCCAAGAGAACATTTGAGTCATTTGTTGAAGGAAAATTTACCAACACCTGTCTCCACCCTATCGTAGTTAGAGAGTAGAGAGGTTTGGCTAGCCTCGCCCACATCGAGATCACTCCGTGGTTAGAGCCCCGTCGTCACGTCGAGAACACTCCGTGATGACGTGTCCACGCGTCCCATCGAGATCACTCCGGGTCGAGTACAGAATCTAAGAAGTCGTTGCCGCCTGGAGCTAAATAAACCTTCATCAATATCACTTTGAGGGAGTCCAAGGCTGCACATTTGACGTCGACGATCGCCTTCCGCGGGATTATTCAAGATCCCACCAAGGTTCCCAAGAAAGCCCAAGAAACCATCTTCTTGAAGGCTTCTTGGGGCGGTTACAGCTCAAGAAACACCCAACATTTACTAGCGTGCTCTTGCATCCGCGCGACCCCGCGCTCACACGCCCGCGCGCCCCCGCACCCCACTCATCCTCGGCTACGTCCATCCGGCTCCGACCGTCCTCTGATCACGTCCATTGTTCGACACATCTCCAACCGCTGCTGCCCCCCTACCGTCGACATCAACTCGAACTCGAACGACGCTGTGGACTGTCGACAATTAAGGTACCTTCTCGTCTCCCCTTAGTTATTCCAGTATCATTACCCTCTACAATCTCGTCATCCCCTATCTCGTCCGGTGCTCGTTATTACGTCTTGTTGATAGGACAGCCACCATTGTTGAGAGTTAGGACTTTCTTGTGGTTGAAGGGTAACCGTTGACTTAGACCCCATAAATCAAAAATTTTCCTCTAAGATGGGCTTCAAGGGCATATGATCTCTCTTATTTATATTTGTTAAAGATTGAGGTGAAATACATTGTAAATAAAACTTATGGGAATCATTGAAGAGAGTTAACTAGTAAAACCCACATTCTAGTACCGTGTAGGCCATAAGCTTAGCAGAATAATGTCCTCCTCTTGGGTTAGAATGCCAGAATGTCATGATGCTGACTTGCTCTTCTTCTTGCACCCATGTCACTCGATTGTGGTTGACCGATTGATGAAAACCTTGTGGCTCATCCCAGAAGTAATGTCAAATATCCTTGAATAATTTCTATCTCTCATTGCATTACCAACCAGAAGGTGTTTCCTTGTCACCAAAAAAATTACAGTATTTTGCAAACCAAGGCAGGTTCCTTATTTCGATGGCTAAGATTTGCTCATCGGGGAACGAGTCTTGGTTAGGTAAGGAGTTCGCAGAAGTAATCCTTGAGATGTTATTTGGCACAACATTTTCACATCCCTTTTATATTTTATTTCTAAGTCAATTTCTCGTAATAGTAATATCCATCTAATGAGCCTAGCTCTAGCTTCTTTTTTAGTCATATAATATTCAAGGGCAGCATGCTCAGTATAGAGAGTGATCTTGCTGCAAATTATATAAGGCCAAAGCTTTTCTAAAACAAAAATGATTGCCAACAATTCATTTTCAGTAGTGGGGTAATTAATTTGAGCATATCCTGAGGCTCTATTAGCAAAGTAGATGGCCACAGGTTTCTTGTCTCTGCTTTGACCTAATACATCCCATACAACAAAGTCAGAAGAACAACACATTATCTCAAATGGCACGTTGCAATCAGGAGCCTGCAAGGTGTGAGGTTGTATGATAACTGATTTTAAGTCATTAAATGCAACACGAGCAGTTCTATCTAAAATAATCTAATTATCATTACTTGAAATAAAGTTAGTTAGAGTCTTTGAAATTTTGGCAAAGTTGAGAATAAACCTCCCATAGAAACCTGCATGGTCGAGGAAACCCATAAGGATTCTTAGGCTTGTGGGTGCTGGAAGACTTCTGATGACCTCTATCTTGGTCTTCTCCACTCCCAAACCATGGTTGCTGACCATGAGTCCTAGCACCATTCCATCCTACACCATAAAATGAGATTTTCCCCAGTCCAGACTAATTGACAATCAATTAATCTTTTAAACACTTTCGTGAGACTGAGTAGTTAGTTTTCAAATATATTTCAAAAAATAGAGAAGTAATCCATAAAAGTCTATAAATATCCACCTGCTAAATTAGAAATAATGCATCCATGCTTCTTTAGAAGGTGGAAGGAACATTGGACGGACCAAATGGCATTCATCTACATGCATATGTGCTTACTAGACTGGTGAATGTAGTATTTTCTTGATCTTCAGGATGGATGTTTATTTGAGTGTATCTCGAAGATTCATCAAGAAAACAGAATAAATTTTGTCACGATATTTTAAAAAAAAGGTCAATAAGTGAGTAATGGTAACGTTGCATTGTTCAACTTCCTATAATCAATGCAGACCCTCCATCCAATGACTGATCTTTTTTGTACCTCTTTACCTTTATCATTTATCTATGTGGTTATTCCTCATTTCTTAGGGACCATGTGGACTGGGCTAACCCACTAGCTATCAAATATTGCATACATTATTCCTGCTTCCAGCCATTTAGGGATTTCTTTCTCTCAAACTTTTCTCATGTGTGGGTTGATCCGACGTTGAGGTTCTCTAGTGGGGTTGGAGTTTTCTTTTAAACAAATCCTATGCTTGCGTATTGAATCAGGGGTCAAACTAATATCCTCAAACATCCACCCTAACACCATCTTATACACTCTTACTACTATGAACTGATCTTGTTGGGGTTGAGTGAGGTTTGTAGAGATAATTACAGTATGTGTTTCCTAGAGTCCGTAAATGCATTTTGAAGAGTTGATGGAAGTGGTTTCAGTTCAAAAGCATGACTTAGAGGTAACTCAAGTGCAGAAGACTCAGGTGGATCAGGCACTAGAATCTCAAGGTGAATATCTTCCACTTCTAAGAGGTAAGCCCTAACTCATTCTACAGTTTGTTTCTCTTCATACATTTTGAAGTCCTCACGACTTCATATAGCGCACTTGATCATCCTTGATTTATCTATTTTGAATCTTTCATCCCTATTTTAAATTCCCCCACACCCTTCTTCCAATCCATAATAGTTCTAGCAATGACTAGGAAGGGTCTTCCTGTGATAATGAGTGTTAGGTGATAAGTCCAAATTTAGGAGTTTTATTCAGACTTAGCCAACAACATTTATGAAACTTTTCCACCCAAATACTCTACAATTAATATAGGAAAGTAAGAGTTCAATCTAAAGACAGTCAGCAATTTAATTTTAGAATTTCTTCTCGATCTTGGGGTAAAGACTGATTTTAAAAGTGAAAAATACACTTTCTGATATTTTTCTAGATTTTTAGGTTTTTTTTATAATTTCATATTATTAAAATTAAAGCTGAAATACACAGAAAAACACAAAACACTGATTTTAATAATTTCACAACTAAATATTTCTAGAATGTTCTAGTACTTGATTTACATCACAAACCACTAGAAATACTAAAAACGAGAGTTAGGAATTTTTTAGAATTTGTTTTAGATGTTAAAATGATTGTAACTTAGTTATATGAATTTTCCAGAATATTCCTAATTTTTTGAAAATTTTAAACACAGAAAATAGTATTTTCTATTTTTCTAATTTTTACTATTCTTTAATAACATTAAAATACGAAAAATATAAACCTACCAGCTTTGGCGATCGCCAGCGACGGCGTCGGTGATGGCGGCATCGACAGCAGTGGCGGACCAGCTGGGCTGGCGGGCCTGGTTTGGCTAAGTGGGTCAGCTCACTAAGGCTCAGCCCAGTTTGGCTAAGTGGGGACTTAGCCAAATGGGCTTAAACCCTATTGCGCTTAACCCAATGGTTAGAACTTAGCTGATTTGGCTAAGTCCTGCATAGGGCTACCATGTGCCTTACAGTGGTGTGCGCTGCCTGCCGCACAAGCACCACACGGTACCACATGGTAGCATACGATAGCGCACGGTGGCAGCTAGAAGAGGGAAAATTTAATTTTTGAAATGATAAAAAAGTAATATTCAAATGCAACTTTTTTTGTGATATCAATTGAGGAATGCACGAGGATCTAGATAGAGATAGGGAGATATTTTAGAGGGCAGAATAAATTTGTTTAGAGAGAGAAAAGGTCAAAATTAGAGGATAGAGGGAGAAATGAAGAAATAGAGAGAGAAAATGAAGAGATGGTTAAGAGAGAGTTTGAGAGGGAATCTGAAGTTGTTAACGATGAATTTTTTATGAAAATTTTTGGGGTGAACTATGGATATTTATGAAGGTCTATAGAGAGAAAGAACCAATTCTAAAGAAAGAAAAAGCAAGAGTGAGTAGATAGAGAGAGAGAAAATGAAGAGAGAGTGTAGAAGGAGCTTGAGATATAATCTGAAAGTTCAAATGAAGGAGTAATTTTTATGAAACTTTTAGGGGATGAACTATGGAAATGGATGAAGGTCAAGAGAGAGAGAGAAATCGTATTGTATAGGGAGTAAGTAGAGAAAATAAGTGTATAGAGTGGGAAAGTGATTGATTTTAAGGGTAAATGGATGGGAAATGATGGGGAATGTAGAAATCTATGATCCTAAAGGTGTCAATGCAAGTTTACTAAACCCTCAATGTTTATTCTCAAGTATGGATCCGTATATTTTGCCAGGATCTAGTGTTTTTTCAATGCAAACAAGAGATGAGATTAAGAGAAAACTTCAATAAACTTACATTAAGCAGGTTGAACAACCTAGATTCTGAAAAATGCCTTGTCTTGCTGGCAAGCCACTTGGTAGAGCACGTCCAGAATGAGGGGAAATGAGGGAGGAAAAGTATATTTATACATTGGGAGACCTACTAAAATACCCCTTTGAGCATTTTCTATTAACTTTAATTGATATTTTGACTCTTTTTCTCCATTAGTTGGGCGTTTTGCCTTGTAATCTTTAGCTTCTTTATGTATAAGGCTTTTGATAGCCCAGTGGACAGGTTAGGTAGTAGCCCATCTTCTTCAGATTTCTCTTTTGATGGTCCACAACTCCACTTAATCATGTAAAGCATCTTTGTAGAATAACTAAGCTCACACAAATTCTCCAACTCTTTAAGAGTAACCATATTCTCACTCCTCTAAATTTCTACACAGGTGAAACTATAGAATACTCATCAGTACTACAATTGCTTGACTTCAAAGGAGTCAAGGAGTTTAGTCTAAAATAACCATAATGTGCAAAAATTAGAATTGATAGCTAGTGCATACATATTTAGTTAATTATAGCTGATAACATGATAACTTCTAAATTAATAATACAAAAAGTTCTAAATCTATAAAAATATACATGCATTTGTCATGTTATCATTAGGCTAAGATCTTCCTTGACTTTAACATCTGTCAGAATAAAGTAAATCAGAATATCCCAATTTTCCATAGTGATTATGATATCTTACAGTCTCCCTTACGGTTGTCTAATGTTCCCATCAGTCGTAGAAAATCTATGCAAATTTATTATAACTCCCCAAAATTTTAATGATCAAATAGTACTTTTGATAAGTTGCTAATGCTTGCTCCTGTGTCTAACAATGCTCATGAGTATTTCCACCAATTGCACATGTAATGAATGGAGCTCGAGGATCAGTTTTTTTCAAAAGTATGACATTTAAGATGCTAGAGGCATTTTCTGATAGTTTCACTACTTCTCTGGGCCTCCTACAAGTGAAAGTGTCTTTGAGATATTTTTTAAGGGAAGGGGCACATTTGATCATTCCATCTATTGGTATGGCTACTGTGGTTTTTAAAATATTGTCTAGTAGTCTTTCCTTATGTTTGGGTGAAGGTTTGGGGATTTATTTGACGTAGGATAGGGGGCAGGAGGCCTATAGGTCAAAGGTTGAGGATCAGCACTAGGTGCATGGTTATCCTCCTTTACCTGTCTTGCATTTCTCTAGTGGGGATCTAGGAGTTCCTTGCCATTTCTTCACGTTGAGATGGCAAACAATTCCTTATGGTCCCTTTCTTCTCTATGACTCATATTCTTTGGATTAATAGAAGATTGAGTTTGAAATTGACCCAAGAGGGGTTGGATTCAACTTCCTTACCTCCACTGTCCATAGATATTTGTGCTTAAAGCATAATCTTTTAAGCCTCCCTCGTGACCATTTCTTCTACTATAATCTTGACGTAGGACGGCTACGGAATGGACGATTAAGGAATGGACGACGAAGGAATGGACGACTGGGTTGACGGGATAGACTACGGGTAGATGGACGACTAGGGATGGATCAGATACTAGAGGGATAAAACAGCCACAGAAATCGCATGGTCGAATTCAGACTTTAAAACCGATGAAAATCTGGTGGTGCAGCTCCTACCCTTATCGAGGGCGAGAGTACTGTCTTCCCCCACCGCGACGATGCCTAAGCACCAAAATCAATATCCAAATTCGCGTCGCAAAGAAACACTCGAGAAAGAGAGAGAAGAAGGGGAAATCCAAACCAAATCTAAGTCTGACGGCGGTGGAAACTTCTCGAGAAAGCACTGGACGGAGAACACTTTTGACACGAAAGAGTTCAGGCCTACCTTGGCACCGTAGTGCACGAAGAGGATGCGGGAAACTCCGATCATGATGAGGCTGGGCGAATCCGGACGTTGAGCGACCCACTGGACGAGGAAGATTCTGGGCGTTCTGGGCGTTGAACGGCCCAGGTAGAGAGTAGATGTCGTTGTTGTAGAGTCAGGCGTAGGCGAATACCCGCGTAGGGTGCGTGGAGCGCGCGTAGGGTGCGCGGAGCAGTGCGCGCAGGCGCTGAGCGCGCGAAGCACCGGCGCGCGCGAGGAGTGGGTGGAGGGCGTGTAGCGCACCCGGAGCGCGCGTAGCGCGCGCGGCTCAAAGCGTCGGACGGCGTCGACAACGATCGGCGGCCTAGGGCACTTTGGGCGTGGCCTTGGGCTGCCAGGCAGGGGCGGCCTGGGCTGCTCGTGGGCGGCCTTGGCAGGGGCAGCCTAGGTGGCCTTGGGCGGCCCTGGCTGGGGCAGCCTAGGGCGTGGCCTAGGTGGCCTGGCTAGGGCGGCCTGAGCGCGGCCTTAGGTGGCCCTGTTGGGGCAGCCTAGGGCTGCTCGAGAGCGGCCCTGGCAGGGCAGCCTGGGCAGTCTTGGGCGGCCCTGGCCGGGCCAGCCTGGGCAGCCTTTGGCGGCCCTAGCAGGGGTGGCCCTAGGCGGCCTAGCTGGGTCGGCCTGGGCAGCCTTGGGTCGCCCTGGCAAGGGGCAACATTGGGCGTGGCCTGGGCGGCCTGACTGGGGTGGCCTAGGCAGCCTTGGGCGACCCTGGCTGGGGCGCCCAGGGCGGCCTTGGGCGGGTCTGGCAAGGGCAGCCTTTAGCGGAGCCTGGGCGGCCTGGGTGTGGCGGCCTGGCAGCCTTGGGTGGCCTGAGGCGGCAACCTTGGGCGGCCTTGGGCAGCAGCCCTGAGCGTCGTGGGAGGCTGCCTTGGGCGGCCTTGGAAGGGCTCCTGAGGCAGACGAGAGAGAGAAAGAGAGAGTGTGGGAGAGAGGTGGAAGAGAAGAAGATGGATGGGGAGAGGTGGTGGTCGGTGATGCGACGGCGGCGGCGGCGTCGGTGGTGGCGGCGTCGGTGGTGGCGGCGTCGGTGGTGGCGGCGTCGGTGGTGGCCGCGACTAGTAGGGTTTGAAGGTAGAGTGAGGCTGGGCAGTCCTCTAAGAAGAGTTTAACTAAAAACTCAATTGTTGAAATTACGACTGCCTAATGTTTATTGAAAACAATGGGCTATATATAGGCCTTGGAGGAAAGAGAAAATGATGAGAAATTAGAGACGAGAAAGTAAAGGCGTGCGCCGTGTCACACCAAATGGCAGTTGTGGATCTGCCTATGGATTCATATCATGACGCGTGTAGGGACGTGCGTGGGTGGAGACGTGCTTGTGGACGGCTGCGGCGTGTTAACTTTGGTGTTGACTTTGGTTGACCGGGGCGGGTTGACTTTGGTTGACTTTTCTGTTGGGTCCATAGCAGGCGTGTTGACTCCGGTTGACCGTGGCGACGCGTTCGACGGTGATGTGTTGGCGTCTTCGCCATCAATTCCCCAGGGATGCAGAGAACTCGACTCTGTCGAGAAGGCGTCTGAAAGCTCCAGCGGGATCACCAAGTCGGGGCGTAGGTGAGGCAGGTCTTCCTCCGTAATCCACGTGTCGTCCGTCGATGTTTTGCCCTGCCAACGAACAAGAAACTTCCGCACCGTTCCACCTTTGGTGAAGGTGATTACTTCGTCCAGTATTTCCTCGATTATTTCATGCCAGTCAGAGGTTAGTGGTGGGGCAGTGGACAAGTCAAACTCGCTCACCAGAAAGTCCAAGGGTAGAACGGGGCCATTAGATGAAGGAGGTGGGGTTTTAAACGCGACTAAATCCGAGATATTGAAAGTGGTGCTTATTCCCCACGAAGAGGGTATGTCGTATGTCGACGGCATAGGCATTTTCTCCAACTCATTTGAGGATCGGAAACGGTCCGGCACTACGAGCATGAAGCTTAGTAGCCCGTTTGAAGGAAAATCTTTCCAGCCTAATCCTCACCATCACCATTTCACCTTTTTTAAATTTGCGAAAACGACGGTGCAACTCTGCGGACTGTTTATATGAGGCATTACTATTTATGATATGTGTACAGATTTCCTCATGCAGACTTCTAATATGATGAGCAAATTCATGACCGTCATCTGAGACTCTAGCATGTGGTAACATAGGTATGAGGTCGGTAGGGGTATGAGGAAGATGACCATGCACAATCTCAAATGGACTCATACCAGTAGTACGGTTGACTGACGCGTTGTAAGCAAATTCGGCACGCGGAATGACAGAATCCCAAGACTTGTGGTTGTCTCCCACCAGCGATCGTAATAGGTTGCCGAGGCTCCTATTAACGACCTCAGTTTGTCCATCAGTTTGGGGGTGAAAAGCCGTGGAAAAATTGAGCTTTGTTCCCAAAAGACGCCAAAGAGTCTTTCAAAAGTAGCTATTGAATCGGACATCTCTGTCCGACACTATGCTTTTTGGAAGTCTATGGAGGCGTACTACTTCATTAAAAAATAATTGAGCGACATGAGAAGCATCAGAAGTTTTAAAGCAGGGAATGAAAAGAGCCATCTTCGAGAAACAATCAACAACCACCATGATGGAATCATGGCGTTTGTTCGTCCTCGGAAGCCCTAGCACAAAGTCGATGCTCACATCCTCCCAAGGTTTCTGATGGACCGGTAGTGGGGTGTAGATGCAGGTGTTCTGTTTGACCTGCTTAGCGAGAGCACATACACGACATTGGGAAACTATATTCACTACGTCTCGCTCTAGGGAGGGCCAAAAGAACCGATGCTCGACCATAGCTATGGTTTTATCCCTCCCAAAATGACCACTAAGGCCTCCGGCATGTGTCTCCCATACAAGGAAATCCCTAAGAGACGACTGGGGAATGCATAGGCAACCTTCATAAAATAAGAATCCATTTTCTAAAATATAATCTTTGTATTCAGGATTCGGGTAATTGCCTAAAGTCTGTAGAATGGGAGCAAAGTCTGGGCAATCAGGATATAGGTCCTTCATCTGTTCAAATCTAATATCCTCGACCTTCATAACATTCAGTAAGTGGACTCGTCTACTCAAGGCACCGACAACCCTATTTTCGACACCTCTCTTGTGTTTAAGCACGAAGGTATAGGACTAGATGAACTCAACCCATTTAACATGTCTAGCATTTAATTTCTGCTGAGAATGGAGATACTTCAAAGCTTCATGATCGGAGTAGAGGACAAATTCCCGAGAGAGCAAGTAATGACGCCAATGACGTAAGGATTGGACAATTACGTAGAACTCTTTGTCATAGGTGGAATATTTAAGTTTAGCGTCATTCAACTTCTCACTAAAGAAAGCTCTGGGGTGATTCTCCTAACTCAGGACTCCACCAATTCCTAATCCCGAAGCATCACAGGCAACCTCAAATACTTTATCGAAATCGGGTAAACGAAGAATAGGGGCCTGAATCATTCTAAGTTTGATATCATCAAAGGAATTTTGCGCAGCTGTTGTCCATTCAAAATGATTTCCTTTAAGACATTCAGTCAGGGGCGCCATGACGGTACTAAAGTTGGATATAAATTGCCTATAGAAAGTCGCTAATCCGTGAAAGCTACGAACATCGTGGACATATTTGGGCGTTGGCCATTGTGTAACAGCGTCTATTTTGGCCGGATCGACAGAAACTCCTCGTGCTGATAAAATGAAACCTAGGAAGGAGACATGATCGACAAGAAATGAACACTTTTTGGGATGTACATATAACTGTTCATTTTTCAGGACCTCACACACTAGACGTAAGTGATGGATATGGTCGGGTCAGGTTTTGCTGTAAATAAGAATATCATCAAAATAAACTACGACAAAGTTTCCTATGAATGGCTAAGAATATGATTCATCAGCCGCTGGAATGTGCTAGGTGCGTTTGATAAACCAAAAGGCATGACCTTCCACTCATATAGCCCATCCTTGATTTTAAAGGCGGTTTTCCACTCATCTCCAAGGCGGATACGAACCTGGTGATAACTGCTTTTAAGATCAATTTTGGAGAAAATTTGGGAACCTGCCATCATGTCAAACATGTCGTCGATGTGAGGAATAGGAAATCTATACTTGACGGTAATCTTGTTGATGGCTCTACTATCAATGCACATGCGCCAGCTCCCGTCCTTTTTAGGAGCTAGTAGTGCTGGGACGGCGCATGGACTGAGGCTCTCCTGAATGAATCCCTTGTCCAAGAGTTCTTGGACTTGGCGCTGAAGCTCCTTGTACTGCGTGGGATCCATACGATAGTAGGGGAGATTCAGCAAGGAGGATCCGAGTACAAAATCAATGGCGTGCTCGATTTGTCACATAGGAGGTAGCTCATTGGGTAAGTCCTCGGGGAAGACACTATTTAATTCGGCTAGTAATTTGGAGATCTCCGGTGGGAGTGACGTGGAATCCTCTGAGTGATGATGAGGAATCATAGCTAAGCAAATAGACATCTCGCTGTCTATCTCCTTCTGAAATTGGCGACCGCTAAGAATGCATAGACCTAAGGAAGGAGATTTTAGCGAAGGTTTTTGTGGACTTTGGGTATACGGATGCCATGTAATGTTCTTTTCCTGATGTATGAATGAACAAGTGTTGCTCCTACCGAAAAGATGTACATCGTTATCATACAGCCAAGGACGGCCGAGGATAACGCTGCCCACCTTCATGGGTAACACATCACACAATACGTCTTCCTCATAAGATTGCACTTTCAAAGGAAGACGGATTGACTCTTTACGGGAATCGAGGTAGCATCAATCCAGGAGACATAATATGGGTTATGATGGTCGATTAGAGGTAAACCCAAACGTGACGTCATGACATCAGATACGGCATTAATACAACTGCCACTGTCTACAATCGTTTTACATATCTTGTCACGAATCTTGAAATATGTATAGAATATGGACGCCCTCAAGGCAGAATTATCGGTCGAAGGCTGAGTAAGGGTACATCGGACAACTCCTCTAATAGATGTAGATGGATCCCGACGAGGAAGGGTTGGTGGGCAGTCGGTGATACCGATGAAGCCCACTAAATCTTCCTCGTGCACGAATTCGTCTTCAACGTAGCTATCTATCCTATACTCTTCCTCGTCGATGGGTTGATCATCTACGATAGGGGTGTTATTGGAGGGCTCCTTACCTATATGTAGGGCTCGAGATGGATATTGGGAAGCTCCATGATCTCGACCTTGACATTTAAAACAACTCAAGCCGGAAGGACCGAGTTGTGCGGGATTGGGTTGAGGAGGGGCCCTAGCGGTAGACTCGAGGGAGGGTGAAGTACGAGTATTTGGCATAGTAGATGATTGAGTCAGAGCGGGTGGATGATGGTTGGTGGGAGTACGAGTGGTTGTAGGAATTCGTGGTGGTGGTGGCGGGAGGGCTAAGGGAGGATTACGCTGGGTCGCACGGTTGGAATAAGAAGGATTAGATAAGTGCGACTGATCGGTAAGAGCAGGGCGATTGTACATGGGAGACTGATATAAATTCTGACAGAGCTCTAGGTCTTCTACAATCTGGTAGACCTGCTCTAGGGTGGCGGCTTTGCGGACTAGCAGTTCTGTCTCAAGATAAGGATTAAGACCGGTTCTAATTCAAGAAATAACGACTCGGGGATTCTCCTCAACTCGACACCTCATATAGAATTCTCCGAATTGAGTAATGTACTCGAAAGCCGGAAGTCTACCCTACTGCAGTTTATGCCATTGATCTAGGAGATTGTCTAAGTAAGCTAGTGGAACATATTTCTTACGCAGTTTGTCCTTCATTTGGGGCCAAGTACCTATGGGTGCCTCAGGACGGTTATAAATCAAAAATTCGAGATTTTCCCAAAAGATTTTTGCTTGTCCCCCTAATCTCATCTCGACATACTGCACTTTCTACCACTCTACCATATTGTACCACTTAAAATATCTGTTTAACTTAGACTCCCAATCAAGATACTCCTTAGGGTCCCTAGATCCCTCGTAGTATGGAACATCGACTTTACGCTACGTTGAATCTGTTGCCATTGGTTGTCGTGATCCACATGGCGCTAATCGCGAGGGGGAACCACATCCTCGGGTGGATAAGGATCATTCCTGTCCGGACGATTCCCGTTCTATCCACGATGTCTATCATCAAGCGGATAAGGATCATTCCGTGGGGGATGATTCCTACCACGCTCTGGGATCCTCTCCTCCGGTGGATGGAAATCGTCTCGGGGTAAACGATTTCCATCATGCACTAGGGCTCTATCCACAGGTGGATAAGGATCGTTCCGTGGGGGATGATTCCTATCCTGGCCTGGGGTCCTAGGCTCGGGCGGATAGTAATCATTTCCTGGGAGACGATTACTATCACGGACCGGAGTACGAATCTCAGGAGGAATCTGATCGTCTCGCTCGGGACGATACTGATTTCGGCTCCCGGATCTATCTTCGGGTCGTATAGGATCATCTTTGTCGCGATGACTCCTATCACGGTCTAAAGATCTAGGATCAGGTGGGTAGTGGTTCTCGCGATCATGGCGATGTCGATCCAGACCTCTATTCTCGAGTTGGTAAGTCCGTTCGCTCACCAAATCCATCGAACTGGTTAGACGGTTGTCCATATTGGTAATTTGTGTATTGACATCACGAAAACCATTCTGGACAGCGTCTAATACACGATCGATGTCCCCTTGACAGGAGGTCGGTGGGCCGGACGATGACAACTCATGGACGGGGACAGACACCTCACAAGCGTCTTGTGGTTGGTTTGTCATCGGAGTGGAGACTCGTTTGCCTGAACGCAAATGCATGCAATGGGACTGACTAATGATGAATGGAGACGTCTACGATGGCGGAAACGACTGGGCTAACAGGTTAGGCTCTGATACCAACTTGACGTAGGACGGCTACGGAATGGACGACTAAGGAATGGACGACTAGGTTGACGGGAGAGACTACGGGTAGATGGACGACTAGGGATGGATCGGATACTAGAGGAATAAAACAGCCACAGAAATCACACCATCGAATTTGGCCTTAAAACCGATGAAAATCTGGTGGTGCAGCTCCGACCCTTATTGAGGGCGGGAGTACTGTCTTCCCCCAGAGCAACGATGCCTAAGCACCGAAATCAATATCTGAATTCGCTTCACGAAGAAACACTCAAGAAAGAGGGAGAAGAAGGGGAAATCCAAACCAAATCTAAGTCTGACGACGGTGTAAACTTCTCGAGAAAACACTAGACGGAGAACACTTTTGACACCAAAGAGTTCAGGCATACCTCGGCACCGTAGTGCGTGAAAAGGATGCGGGAAATTCTGATCGTGACGAGGCTGGGTGAATCCGGGCGTTGAGCGGCCCAATGGACGAGGAAGATTCTGGGCATTCTGGGCGTTGAACGGCCCTAGTAGAGAGTAGATGTCATTGTCGCAGAGTCAGGCGTAGGCGAATACCTGCGTAGGGTGTGCGGAGCGCCCGTAGGGTGCGCGAAGCAGTGCACGCAGGCGCTCAATGCGCGCGGGCGCTCAACGTGCGGAGTGCGCAGAAGGCGTGCAGGTCACCTGGAGCGCGCGTAGCGCGCGCGGCTCGAAGCGTCGGCGGCCTGGGCGGCCTTGGGCGGCCCTGGTAGGGGTGGTCTTGGGCGGGCTTGGGTGGCCTGGCTGGGTTGGCCTAGGCAGCCTTAGGTGGCCCCGGCAAGGGGCAGCCTTGGGCATGGCCTGAGCGGCCTGATTGGGGCGGCCTGGGCAGCCTTGGGCGACCCTGGCTGGGGCGGCCTGGGCGGCCTTGAGCCGCCCTGGCAGGGGCAGCCTTGGGTGGAGCCTGGGAGGCCTGGGTGTGGCGGCCTGGCTACCCGGGGCGGCCTAAGGCGGCAGCCTTGGGCGGCCTTGGGCGGCCGCTCTGAGCGTCCTGGGAGGCTGCCTTGGGCGGCCGTGGAAGGGCGCTTGAGGCAGACGAGAGAGAGAAAGAGCGAGTGTGGGAGAGAGGTGGAAGAGAAGAAGATGGATGGGGAGAGGTGGTGGCCCACGACGCGGCGGCGGCGGCGGCGGCGGCGGCGGCGGCGGCGGCGGCGGCGGCGGTGGGGGCGGCGGCGGCGGCGGTGGTGGCGGTGGTGGCGGTGGTGGCATCGACAACTAGGGTTTGAAGGTAGAGGGAGGCTGGGCAGTCCTCCAAGAAGAGTTTAACTGAAAACTCAATTGTTGAAATTACGGCTGCCTAATGTTTCTTGAAAACAATGGCCTATATATAGGTCTTGGAGGAAAGAGAAAATGATGAGAAATTAGAGATAAGAAAGTAAAGGTGTGCGCCATATCATGTCAAAGGGCAGTTGTCGATCTGCCTCTTGCGTCATATCATGACGCGCGTAGGGACGTGCGCGGGTGGAGACGTGCTTGTCAATGGCTGCGGCATGTTGACTTTGGTGTTGACTTTGGTTGACGTGGTGGGTTTGACTTAGGTTGACTTTGCCTTGCGTCCATAGCTGGCGTGTTGACTCCGGTTGACCGTGGCGATGCGTTCGACGGTTATGTGTTGGCGTCTTTGCCATCACATCTTCATCTACTACTCCATTTGAGCTGTCATCTACATCATGGAGTCTTAAGGGTTAGAATTATAATTGTGACCTTACTGCATTCCATGACTGGGGTAGACTAGAGCTGGTGGGGGTAGATAGAGATATTGTTGTGCTTGGTAAGGTCGAGGTTTTTGGCCATGAAGGCCTTAATATTGATCCCTTTGCAAGAAAGGTTGATGGGGCCCTGGTTGCTCTAATTTCTCTGCCCATTCAGGTGAGGCTTAGAGTCAACCAAATTAAGTTCCTGCTCATCATCATTATGACACCCCCCTGAAAGTGTTCATTACTAAAGCAAATAGGGCAAGAGCCATTGATGGGGTTCTGAGAGTTAGATATTATTAAACAATTTTTTCTTAAGTCAGTTAGCTGTCAAATTCATTTTTCTATTATCCCTATGTCACGATTTACCCCAACTATCTTGGCATTAGCTTCTAGGCCATTTCAGGAATCATCCTTGTTCCTCCCTCTAGCACTTCTAGATAGAACATCAGTTTGTAAATCATTCTCAAAAACTCTTTCAATTATACTGATATGATATTTTTCTTAAGTATCCAAGAAAGTTCTGTTGCATCTATTATGTAGCTTGGTTCTAAACATCTCATTTATCCCTTCATAAAATACTTTAGATACCTAAGTTGGGGTCATTTCATCATCAGGGTACCTTCGAAATAGATCCTTAAATCTCTCCGCAGCCTCATTTAAGGTATCCTCTCCTTGTGAAAAAAAATATATTTTGACCAAGAAAATTGGTATTTTCAAGATAGTAGCACTGATTCTATAGACATTTTTTGATTTCTTCGCATGATTTGAAAGTGATCCCCAAGTTCCTAAAGCATTCCTTAATTTTATCTTTAAGCATTAGGGAAAAATATTTCATCTTTAAACTTTTAGAGGAGATTCAAGAAAGTTGATAGATGGAACATTTTTTAGTGAACTCATGAAGATATGACAAAACCTCTTTTGAAGGTATTTTAGTAAAGTTTGGTAGAGAATTTTGAAAACCCATATCAATTCGAAAAGAAACATTAGGTTCAAGGGTTCACAGATTTTGGTAGTTTCCTTATCCTAGTTAACTTTTAAGATTCTCTAAGGGTCTTATTCCTCACTATCAGTCATTTTACCTAAAAATTGATCTTTAGAGGGAGTGGTAGAGGTAACCACTTGTGAGACTTCTTTTGATGTAATGATGTAGGGTCTTCGTCGACAGCTTTGGATAATCCTTGAGCTCTTGTCAAGACCATAAGCTAAAAAGATCAGTAGTTTGGTTAAGAGTGACATTCACCCCTAAAAAAGGAGATGAAATTAAATGAAAAATAATAAATTCATTAATAATAACACATTCCTTTCTGGCAATGGTGCCAGTTGATAACTCAAATTTGGGGTGTATCATTAATGAAATAACCACTAATTATAGTCATTTAGGTTATCTGAATTAAAACAACAATATTTTAAACCTTACTAGTAATAGAGAGTAAGGGTCCATCCTTAGTGAGCAAAGTAATAGTTAGTGATTTTTCAGTTTATAATATTTTTATGGCAGATTTGTACATTTAAATTACTACCTATACATCAAAGTAACTAGATTTACCGAGTATATAATTAACAAACTTTATCTGTATTAAAATTCATCATAAAATAATAAATTAGATAGATTTTTATTTTTGGGGATTTTGTAGGATTCATTTGGAACTATTTAATTTTAAAATCATATAACTATAATTCAATAAAATAAAATAAGTTTACGCATTTGGATATTGGAGGACTTAGAACCATCCAGATGTTGGCTAGTTGCTCCGAGACTAACCTATAGACAAAGGTGAGTAGAAAGGGATGAAGGGAAAGAATAGTGATTGAACATCTTTAGCAAACCAGCGAAGACTCTTCCACTTCTCCAACAGCTCTTGCGATGGAACATCCCTGCTCTACCCAACTCTTATTAACGGTGAGAGCATTCAATAAAAGTTTCATGCAGTCCACTAAATCTTAGATCTACGTTAAAACAAAAGTAAGTATTACATTGGATTGTGAGGGGTTTATAAGTGAAAGAGAGGGAAATGATGACCCTTGGATCTCTTAACGTCTTGAATTGTCCGAACCATTTCTGCAGCATCAATCCTGGTCAAGAGGTGTCCTCCAATCAGGTTTGAGTCCTTTGATTCCTCCTCATCGTGGTCGCTTGCGTGTCTTGCTTTTTTTTAAAGATTGGGCCTTACTGAGATTAAAGGCTCATTAAAGTCATGCAAGCTTCAAATATGGGCCACTCTTGAAGCTCTGAACATGGTTTAGCCTTCTTGAACCTCTTTCCCTTAGCCCAACAATTCTACAACAAGACATGACCATGAAAGTATCAAAACATATAAAAGAGAAGTGGGATCATTCCACTTGACTCTATAAGTCAAAAAAAACTTATAATTACTCAATTGCTAATTTAGGCAAACTTCAATTAATTGCTCAATGATATTTAAATGAGAAATTTGAAAATTAATAGCCATTAAACAGGTCACTCAAATATGTCATGTAGCACCTACCATTTGAATGATCAAGTGGCGAACCTTTAACTGAAACAGGAATAATCCTCATGTGCCGCCTTTCCGTGCAACGTTAATTATCTCCCCTAGTATCTGCTCTATGCTCTTATGCCTAAGTGGGGCATTAAATGGGGGAGGTGGTTTGGCAAACTCGTTCACAACTGAAAGTGGACTATTGGGGCCAAAGGGGGACGATTGTTTGGTGGAGAAAAGAGGTCGCATGGGCTGGTTTGACACAAGGCCGGACACATTGACGATGGGACATATTCTCCAATGGGCGGGATACTCACAACCTATGCGATCTTCCCAACCGTCTGGACTATTGAGAAAGGTCCAGGAGTAAGAGCCTGGAGCTTCTTAGTAAATAATGAAAGTTGTCGTAAGAAGTGGCCTGCGGTAGAAAATATTTTACTCGTTAGATAGATTAATATATTGTCAATGAAGTTGAACTGTACAAGCTAAGAAATAGTGAGCTATATATGAAGATTTTGTAGTCTATAAAAAAGGATAATAATAGAATATGTTGGTTAGGATGTAGGTAAATAGACAGATAAACTGAAAAATACATGTTGCTCCATGAAAAGTGAATGTATGTTAGTATAAAGTCATAAATACTAATGATCTTTTCAATGATCTTCATATTATGATCTTATGTCATAATATGAAGATCTTTTCAGGAAGTAGATTGTAAAGAAAACTTTTAGTAGGAAGTAGGTACTAATATCCGGTACATGCTTGCATAGGTCACTAGGAAAAAAGTTGGATTAAATAAGAACATAAGATCTTTGCCTGATAAGTTGTCCGTGTTGTATGGGCAAACACCTCGATTGGCTTCACTACATGAAAGATCATTGAAACTGCACTTTTATTCAAGCTTGGGATACTCCTTAGAAGTGGTTGGGACTCTGCTAAGAATACTCGATCATCTAGAGAAACAAGCAAGTTATCTATTGGGATAATGCTCCCTCTGAGAAAGTAAAAACTGTTATTGATGTTATACAGCTTTTGTGACCGACCTCTTCCTACAAACTCGGCCATATTAAGGCTCCATTGTTGACTTTGTAACTGGGAAAAAGAAATCATCAGTATAATAATTCTACACGTTAAGGGCATCTGAGGTTTGATGGTTACTCCAATCATGCAGGTTTACTCTGATCAGGCCTCAAGGAATGATTAGAAGTCGACAAGGGATAGCAATGCACAGAGATAACTTTCTATCCATATACTTGTATTTTACAAATTACTCACAAAAGGAGAACTATCGTGGAAAAAACAAGGAATAAACATTTAATCTTTTGAAGTGAAGACGGAAAAATAGAGAAATACATGGGGTGATTTTGGAAGGAACTTGGCGCTTTCACACCATACAATAGGTGTTTATACAATAGGACCATCCTGCTTCGAAGAACCCGGCGAACCACTTTGTTGAGCAAGGGCTCACGTGCAAAACCCAATCTTCATATTGCCTGGCCTTGTCAATGGGCCACAAATGTTTTATGTTATCTTTCCTTATTTCCTTGTTTAGTACGCCTTGTATGTTGGCCGCGTATGTGTTTGTTTGCTTTTGTTCGCACGTATTTGGACTGCTGTATGGACCTACACGTTAGAAGTCTCTCTATCCTATTAGGGCCCCTAATACATTTAACCTGGCCTACTCCCCATTATTTCTAAAGGGCAGGGCCCATATTTGGCCCAATGTAAAGGTGTGCCACCCATACGACATGGGAAGAGAAGAATACATTGAAACAAAATGTGACTTTTTAGGGATTTTCTTTTTTTTATTTAATTTTCCATAATTTACAAAAATGCCACTAGAAAGTTAGGACAAAGAAAAAAACACTAGTGATCGTCGAAAACTGCCATCGCCTTCACGGGAGTTCCGTTGTCGGCCTTCCTTCCTAGACCGCCCTCACCTTGGTCGCCCGTGCTGGTCGCGGCACACCATGCCGCCACCACACCCTTCAGGCCACAAGCTGTGGCCAAAGCCACAACAGCAACTGCAGCTGCCTTTCGTAACTACGGCTGCAACCATCCCCACAACTTGCAGCTACAGCTGCATCTATAACTCGGGGCCAGGAATGGGGCTGCGGTAGCGGCTGCTGTTGCGGCTACAGCCGCGAGTGGTGGGTAAAAGGCCGTGATAGCAGTGCGGTCGATCGCGGTGGTGGCACGGGTGACTTAGGGGACGATAGTCGTGGGCAAGATAGCTGGTAGTAGCGATGGCGATGGCGGGGACAATGGCGGAGGTACGCCAAAGACAATGGTAGTTTTAGGCGATCGCGAGGGTTTTGTTCTCTCTCCAAAATTTATAGTGGCATTTTGTAAATAATGTGAAAATCTAACATAACTAAGGAAACAATAAAATCCATAAAAACTCACATTTTGTTTCAATCCGTCAATAATGCGCGACTGTCGCTGTGACCGCCAATTGCCTACTACTGCCACCACACCCTATCACTACCATCGCGCTGTTCTACCCTGCAACATCGGCGCCGCAGTACCTTACTATCGCCTAGCCGTGGCACCCTACTTTTTTCTGCGTCACTACGCCACCTCACTCGGCCGCCTTGGCACCACCGTGGCGTAACGACACTCCGCCTATTTCCGTGCTCGCCGACACTTACGTTGCCAAGCCCTACTACTGGTTATGAACCCGCGCCTATCGCCGCTTGTGTCGTAGTGCTCTTTGGTGTGCCCACCTCTGCATCTGCCTATGCATCTGCCAGAATACCCATCGCCACGCCTCGCTATCCTGCCCATCGCTGATCCTGCTTCCCTGCCGCCAAGCTGACACCACTTTATTATCACACTGTCGTCACCCCCGCCGCTCTGACGTGCCGCCACCACGTATGTCACCACCCTTTCTACTCCCGTGGTGCCATTGTTCGTTAGTGCCCCCATTGTCACTCGTCATCGGGCAACCACTCCCCAAGTCGCCTGCCAGCGCCGTTATCTCTGATACAAATATAAGGCCAGCCATAACAAATTAGGTACGCCCATACTTCTTCCCTCTTATGCTTTCAATTATTTACTTTAGTGCCTCCCGAGCATGTCTTCAGCGGTAGGGTTTGGTTAATGATAGATGGGAATACGTCACTAGGAATGGGTTGCTATTAGTACGATGTTCGTTGGTGCTTTGAACGGTGCTGGAACGAGCGAAAATAGCCATACTTGCACCGTCTGCCCTCAACCTGTTGTCCAGCTCATCAAGAGCCTAGTGGCATTCCGAGGTTACACTTACCATAGACTAGCTGTCGCTGGTGTTTGTCTACACCTGAATTATACTTCTCACTTATTTCATCATTGCACCATCACTTATACATCAACATTAGTCATCTCCACTACATGACACAATTGCCCTCGCCCGCTAAAGTAAAACGAGAGTCGGGATTGATCTGCTCGCATTAAATCACTAAGGTGGATGGGTATGCGAAATAATACGAAATAAATTTGATGATGAATCAGTAGTAAATCACAAGATGTAAAATACCATCTGCATGACCTGAGACGTAGCCCAATCAACACCATAGAGTAGAGTCTTGCATGGCCACACTCGCAATGGCCCACAAAGATAGTTTGAAAATCGATGAGGCGAGGGTCGTTCGGTACCCAAAGCGTTCGCATCGCGAACAAAAAATTGTTCAAAATCTGACAGCATCAAGAAAACTTTACTCATCCCAATTATAGTGGTTAATCCGAAATTCACGTTTAAACTCTCTCTCGACGGTGGAAAATTCATAAACCAGTACTGAAAGAAATAATCAATAGAGTAAATGGGGGTTGGAAGAACGTAACATGTGGGCTTGCGCGGGGGAAGATATGTTCACATGTGCATTAGCAACTTAGAGGAAGTTGGACCTGTCAGGAAGGGCGACCCCATCACAAATATTGATCTCCTTAATGATAGTCAAGAAAATGATAGAATCAACCGTCAGAATGATGACAGAAGAGAAGAATACAGCGTCAAGATTGCTAAGTAGTGGACAGTATCACCATGTGAATTCCATCCAATTGCAAATTAGGATCATCACCGCAAGTTGGGAACACTTTCAACAAGGACCATGTCAGTGATCACGGGTCCGAGCAAGATCAATTGGTCTTACAAACCCATCTCCAAGAGATAAGGAAGAGGACAAATCCTCAGAAGAAACTTGTGAATTCGGGTCTGGATGGCTGCGAGTCACACTTCACGTGCAGAATGATCTCGCAAAGAAAATTGGGACGCACAAGAAATATGGCCGGAATTGGGATCTGACTAAAGAGGAGCAAATTTGAGGGCAATGCAACCTCAATAGGAATGGTCAACTGTCCAGGCTTCAGCAGCAATACCGTGGAATCGTCAATCAGCCATAATAAATCAGGCAAAATCAGGTAGGACCCAATAGGTGTGTCACACTAGCGGATGGAGGAACGACAAAATCCCATGAGTCAAGGACAACTTGGCAGCACAGACTAGAAACAATAGCTCACACCCAAATGAAACATCCCAGCTGCAGTGGAAATTGATAACAGGAGTTTAACTCGACTTTTGGATGCCACATCAGCAAAGAGGGACCCGGAAGAGCGGAGTCAGCAACACATGGACCAATAGGGACTTAAATAAAAGATTAGCTACTAAAAATCGAACACGTACCCTGTATACTCGTTAGAGAAATAGACGTAGGATTCAATATAGGTATAAACATAGTATAGGATGAAATATAGATAGGAATACATATAGATAGGATTCATCTAGTTAGGAATAAATAAACATGGAGATCCAACGACTAACATCTGTTGGAAACTAGCCGTTATATCTAGTTATAACGGCTACGATTATAACAAACTAGTTATAGTTACAACCATATACAATATAAATACGAACCAATGTCTGTGTAATGAATTTTGCGGAATACAACGATCGTAACTGTTCTTGATCTTGAGTTCTCTTCTCCTCTCACTCTCTCTCTGTCTCTCTTTCTCTCTCTATCTCTCTAAAAGATTCTTCTTCTTTCAACTGTCCAAGAACATGGATCGTCTCAACAGAAATCCATGACCAATTGAAAAGGAGATGCCAATAGATTCACGATCATCGAGAAGGAGACCACGAGGGATCAATTCGCTACTAGATGCATTTGCTGAATAGCAAAAGTTGACGAAATGCCAATGAGGACGGAGGGTGTCTGGAAACACAAGCCGGAAGTTGACAAATCTCTTGGATGTCTAAAACCAGGAATTGTGGTGTGGAACCGCTGTAATTTTCGATGATGGCATCATAAATCTTGTCGATAAGAGCACGATGCCGATGATTGTTGCAAAGAAATTCCACATGAAGGAATGCGATGGAAGGATTAATGTCAACTTTCAACTTGGTGATGCAGCACAAGCAAATGAAACTCCCAGATGAATCTAGAGGAACAACACGAACACTTTTATGCTTGAAAGAGACAACAGCACTTGATAATTGAGAAAGCTTGGGCCCCTTCTTTATAGAGAAAGAGTGGTAGTTGTGGGATGCCCCATTGGACCCCTTTCAAGGAGAAAGCTTATTGGGGTTACCCTTAAAAGGGCTCTTTAGGGGGAGAAGAAGCCCACGATGAATTTCCTCTCCCTAAAGATGGCAACTAATATAATTAAAATAAAACATATATGAGAGGGTCTGTACTCACACAAGAGGGGCCACCCTACAATCCATAGATGACAAGGAAAGACAAATCCAACATTAAAATGGTCTCCTGCACGAGGATCAAGCCAGAAAAGGGAAAGAACACAAATGATCATGACATGTATCTAGACAACATGGATGCTTCTCAAACCTGAAAGTGGAAACATGGATTCTTCATGTTGACTAGGGCTACGCGAACTGGGTGGTGATGGGTCAGGGCTCGATTGACTGGATGGTCCTCAATCACCCTCCCTATGTGTAACTGATAAATGTAATTTTGTCATTATTTAAGCATATATAATGATGAGTTTTATATGTATTACTATTCAATATATGTTTCTTTTGACTAACCCCACTTGATTCTATGAATCAAGTGGATGAGATCTCATCTTTGTTTAAATAAGTACAGATAGTTGGAGATAATGTACATGGATCAAGGAAGGCGCCAAGACCAAGTCAAAAAGATCAGTTATGGATCAAGGGGGGCGCCTGGACCAAGTCAAAGATAAGCTATGGATCAGGAGGGGCGCTTGGACAAAGTCAAAAGAGCAGTTATGCATAAAAATGAACCAAGTCAAATGGCTATCATAAGTCAAGCTGGACCATTCAAATGATTCAAGCAGTTTAAAGAGAAGAGATCCTATAAATACTCTCTCAAAACCAAATTTTAGGATTTTCTAGAATTTTTATGGAAAAAGTGGAGTGTTGTTTGTTCTTAAAGTTCTGTAGACCCTCTATTGTTGATGAACAATTGAGTGGAGTGAAGAAGCAAAGTTGAGAAGACAGATCAAGGGTGTGACACAAGGTAAATGTGATTTCTTAGAGTTCAGTAAATTGCTTAATTCATTCTTTCAAAGACAGATTTATTTGGCTTGGAAATATTCCCACATATCCAACTAAATCTGTTCAAAAATTCTGTTTCAATATAGTTTGTGATAAGCAGATCTGATACTTTGTCAAAATTTTGACAAAGTATTAGAATCTATATTGCAGTGCTTAAGCAGCGCACAGCGGCGCCGCAACGCGCACAGCGCCAGACGCCGCTACGCACACAGTGCAGCGTCGAGCGCCGCTCACGCGCAGCGCCGGGCGTCGCTAAGTTCAACGCCTAGCGCTGCTCATGCGCAGCGCCGGGCGCCGCTACGTGCAGCGCCAGTGCCGCCACGCGCAGCGCCAGCGCCACTCACGCGCAGCGCCGAGCGCCGCACACGCGCAGCGCCAAGCGCCGCTCACGCGCAGCGCCAGGCGCCGCTCACGCGCAACGCCAAGCACCGCTCACAAGCAGCGCCGGGCGCTGCTGTGCGTAGCACACAGCCGCGCGCCGCTGCACGTAGCGCACGGTGCACGCCTCAGATAGAACTGGACTTGGACTAAGTCCAGATCTATCTGACATAATAATTCAACTTAATGAATTATTAAATATTGTCAAGATAATTAAATCTTTGTTCTTACTTTAAAAATTGAAATCTTAAATCTATTAAATCTTAAAATAACTATTGATTGAATTGAAATTAAATTAAGCTGAAATACCTGCTCCTTGTGGTTCGACCCTTACTTACCCTAGGTTAGTGAGGTAATTTTATTTGTTGAATAATCTCAAATCCTCACACGTTGATAAGATAAGCAAAGTTTAAAATTATTATTAAATACATCAAAATTTGGGATTATCAGTAACTCCAGCCATTTGATCTCGGTGTCCATCGTGTTACATCGGAAAGACATAAGTAAAGGAGAACTTTTCAACATCACATTTTATGAGAAAAAAATACACATTTATTTATCACGAAAAAATATTATAACTAGTAGCAAGATTTACTTTCCCATGTAGCTGATTGTTGACGGATGAAATAGCTGGAAGAACAGGTTGTCAATAAGTGGGGATAGTGACTGAAATAGCTTCAAAAATTACGGGCCGCGGTTGATGTCATCAATCTCCACTCTATGCCTAGTGCTCTCGTTGTCTTTTTGGATGCCCCTCTCTTGACAAAGTATGTAAATCAATTTTTTTCCCAAAGCCTTTGTAAGAATGTATGCAAGCGGATTATTAGTACTTACGTAATCCGCGTCCATTTAATTTTTCGAATTACATGATCATATGAAGGGGTACTTTGTATCAATACACTTTGACCAATTGTGGAATACATGATTTTTTGATAAAGCATGGCTGACTTTTTGTTTATTAGTAGCTTTATAGGAAAAAAAAAATTTGTCATCAATTCGTCGACGAGTCTAGCTAACACATCAGTTAACAGTTTGCAGCAGTGGTAGCTACAGATTGTGCTTCACATGAAGATATGGTATCTATCTTATGCTTTAGTGAAGTTCAACTTATCAATCTTGATGGAAGAAAATAGCGATAGTCCAGTTGTGCTGTTTTGATGAGTATGAACTACAGCATGATCGCTGTTAGAATATCTAGTAATATAAACTTCTTTCTTCTCCCTGTATATTTATCTCAGTTTCATGGTCTGTTTGACATATCCAAGGATCCCTTTTACAACTGCTGCATGTTCGCATGTAGGGTTCTCCACATGCCTATTGAGATAGCCAATAAAAAACATAAGATCAGGCTGTGTGGGAGTCAAGTACCTCAAACTCCCAATTATGCTTCTTAAAACTATAGGATCAGCTAGAGTAGTGGCATCTTTTGGGTTGAATTTGAAATGTGCTGTAAGCAGTAAAAAGGGTGAGTTACAAATACTAAGTCTACTTTGTTTAGGTAGCTTTAGAGCATATGGCCTTAACTTAGTGCCTCAAACTCCCAATTATGCTTTGCAAAACTAAAGGATCAGCTGGAGGAGTGGCATCTTTTTGGTTGAATTTGCAAAGTGCTTCAAGAGGCATAGAGACTGAGTTAAAATCACTACTTATACTTTGTTAAAGTAGTTTTAGAGCATAAGTCCTCTTGTGTGGTCCTTCTTTTGATCCACTTCAATGCCCAAATAAGAGGTCAGCAATCTGAATATGCTTGACGCTTGATCCTGTAACTATATTATCTTCCACATAAAGTCCAATAATTAGCCAAAAAATCTGAGATACCTTGAAACACACTGCATATTCCAAGGATATTTAAATCAAACCAATAAGGCACCGCTATCTAACCCTAGGCATTCATGACGGTGTTCTCAAATCATCACTGGGAATAGAGAGGGTGTTCTCGGTCAATAGGACTTGGTCAAGTGGAGGGTCAGGATCGAGCACCTGCGATTCCACTGTGGCTCAGGCGCGACCAAGCGAGAGCATTACGACGATGATGTCCAGTCAACTTCACCCTCAATCGCCAAAAGTTTTGTCCCGACTATCGGGGGGGAAGTCTAAGCTTGACACGGATGGGCGCATGTAGAATCGGGAAATATCGCGCGTAAGCAATAGCCCGGTCAAGCGATGGTTTGATCCGACAAGGAGCAGATGGCACCCAGTGCCGGTTATGATCAGGGCAACAGGTAGTCCCGGCGATGGCCAGATCCCGTGCATGACCCGGCAGAAGGCAGATACTAAGCTTTGTGTACCAAGCTTGTTGGGCTTGCATCTACCCATAATGGTCCTTGCTCAATTTAAGGGCATAGCTTTTGTTATCTCTCATTAACAAAACATTTTGGTTGCTGCAAATGTAAAAACTCTTTTATTTCAGCAGTTGGAAAAGCTTATTTCACACATAAATGGTGATTTTCCCATCCTTTGTGAGCTGCAAGTGTAAAACAAAACTCTTATAGTTTCCATTCTAGCCATAGGAGATAATACATGTTCACAGTCAATTTCCCACTTCAAAACATGGCCCTTTTGCCACCAGTCTAGCCTTGTAACAAGTTATTTATCCTTTCTAGTTTCTTTACCTTGCATGTTTTTGGTTGTAAGACAATGCTACATGTATTATTCCTTCATAAAGCATCAATCTTCTCTTTCATGGAATTTTTCAAAACTTCATGTTTTGCTGCCATCTGAGTGTGAAGTTGGTTCTTTGTATAACAAGTGACACTCCTTTGTATGGGATGTAACAAAGTAACATTGTGATCAATGGCTCGTGTCACAACACATGAAACAAGGGAATGCACCCAAATTCATTTATGCACAATTTATGAAAATGCGCTCAACAAGACGATAAGGTGAACTGCTGAATGAAAATTACGATTCAATTGACTTACGACAAGGAGGTCGTCACGATTAGATTCCCAATGACCTGTAAACATCAATATATGACCTATAATGAGAGGAGTACAATGACGCATAGGCATCCAAGACTTTCTCTATCAAGCAATTAATATAGAAAACCACAAATAGAAACCTAACTCTCGACGGTAGTGGCTATCCTATTTATTGTATTTTAAACCCCAACCAAGGAGTGGATAGTGCAAAATGGGACTGAAAGATGTAATAATACGGAAGAAGCAAGGGAGGCAAATTGAAGCTGGTGCAGCAAGGAAGACTGATTATCAATCACAATGCCTGGCAAGGGATGTGTGCTAAGAGCCTTCACGGATCACAAAGGGCGCGTAATACATCCTATGGATAGCAGCGGTGTGGTAGAGTAAGTCCTCGAGGCATACAACAAGGTCAGCACACGGCTCTTTGTGGCATTTGACGATGTGTATCACACGCAGTCGTGTGCAATGTGCGCAATTGCGTACGACGCGCCCTGTTGTGGGCGGCGCACACGTCTACGGATGGCACGCACGGAGGCAAGGGCACTGGCAACGACGCACGTGATTGGGGCGCACAGGCACGGGGCTGTGGGGGAAAGGGCGTGAGGTGATCAATACATGGGCACTAGACATGCGGTAGCTAGGCGCGGAGGCTCCAGGTGCTTGGGTGATGTAACACAATGTGTCAGGATCGAACGGCTAGTGTTACACCACAAGGAGAGGTGGGCTGATCAGCAGTGCGGCAGCATAAGGCGGCCGCATGGGTAACGGTGACGGGTTGAGCCTCGACTACAGCTCGCCATATGCAACAAAGATAGGTGTCTGTAGTGTAGAGCGGCATCTGTATATCCTGCAGCGGCATGTACTTTGCATTGGTGAACTAGCGACGGAATGTCATCTGGCGATCGTCTCCCTTGAAGCTTCTCTAGGAGGTCGTAGCAGCGGGCATAGGATGGTGTAAAGCCACAGCGGCATAGGGCGGTTGCATCTAGGTACTATCGAACATTGGCGATGACAATCTCTGGCATTGCTTCTAGGGCTGTAAGCTAACTACAAGTGAACAGAGGTAGGCAATGGCCACGACGACGGCGGCGGTTCATCCAGCTGTGGCATGTACTTCGCGGGGCTGAAGTGGCGACGGCAGGTCATTCGATGATTGCTCGCCTCAAAACTACTATGGGGAACACTAGGCGCGCGTGTGGCATGGGTAGACACAACAACGAGCTCAGAGGCGAGCGCAATGGTGAGGATGGTGGCGATGCAGCTAGGCACGGTGTTGGCTCGGAGGCGAGCGCAGTAACGAGGACTACCGCGATGCATGTAGGCACGACGATGGCTCGTAGGCGAGCGCGGTGGCGCAGCTAGGCGTAGAAATAGGCTTAGAGGCGAGCGCGGTGGCACATGTAGGCGCTGTGATGGCTCAGAGGCGATAACGATGACGGGGAGGGCGATGGCGAAAGTAGGCGCCAGGACAGCATGGCGATGTGACATCATGTAGATGCAGCCAAGGCAGGTGGCTACAACGGCGGCTACGTGGCTGAGGTTGTGCAATTTCACCGCTGTGCACTGCAGCTGCGACTATGCAGTTATGGCGGGGCGGCTGCTCTACTGCCCGGCTGCGGCTGCGTGCCTGCATAGGCGTAGATGACGACTACAGCCACTACGAGGGCTACGGCGGCTATGGTAGCTGATGTCGCTATGGTGGCTACAATCGCTACGGAAGGCTACGGCCTGCTCCGATAGTTGTGGCTGCTGCGGCCGCTGCGGTGGCTTCGGCGTCTGAGGCGGTTGCGATCTTCTCAGCCGCTGTGGGCGGCTGCGCTCGCTTCGGCGGCTACACTCAGTCTAGCAGCTGTGGAGTGCTCCGGCGGCTGCGGTTATTCTGGCGATTGCGGTTGCTGCGAGCAACTGTGGCCGCTGCGAGCAGCTACGGCGGCTATGAGTGGCTGCGGTCCATTGGGTGACTACGGTCGGTGCGAGCAACTATGGCTGTTGCGGCAGCCGTGGCTACTGCGAGCGACTGTAGGTGGCTATGGTTGCTCGTGGCTATGGCCGCGACTCGTCGCTATGGCCGTTACTCGTGGCTGAGCCTGCTGCTCGCGGCGCCGCTCGCTGCTCGATCATGGCAAAATATGAAAATTAAAACCTTAGAGGAACCATTTAAGGCTTACTAGACGTTCATTGACTTTATAGGAATCTAGATTTACATTTTCCCCGTCATTATCTGTCCATTTACCTTCTCACACTAAACACTCATATTCCTTATTTATCTCTAGAATAGACACTTTCTCTCGCTAGACATTCTTCTATAAACAAGTTCATCCTCATAAAATTTCACAACAAATCCCCTTCATTTTCCCCTTCAAACTTCATCTCAAACTTTTCCTGCACCCTCTAATTATTTTCTCTCTATCTCTTTATCTCAGTTCTTTTATATATCTGAAATCCATTTGAATATCTTTCTGGATCACCCTTTATTATTACTTCTAGGTTTCAAAAAATATTATTTGAATTGCATCATTTACGATAAAAGAAATGCAATATTGAGGACTTATTAAAATTCGCCAAGTCTTGCCTTAATTGGGCTGACCCAAGAGGTTGCCTTAATTTGGTGACTTCATTGGGCTGATCCAATTGGGCTGACCCAATAGGCTTAACTATTTGGGCTGAACCACTAAGGCCAGCCCTATATGCGGCCCACCAGGCCCGCTGGCCCATCCTATCTACTGCCGCCAACACTTCGCTACCGCTGCTGAGGTTGCTGCCGCTGCACCTCCTTCGACGCTGCACAACCACTGCCATCGACCCTCCGCCACCACCACACCTATGTTGTTGTTGCACCACCACCACCGCCACCACCGCCGCCACCACCCGTCATCACTGGAGCAAAGGTATTCTCTTTTTTTTCAGGATTTAAAAAGTATAAGAAAATCAGGAAAATCAATAAAACTAGGAAAAACAATTTTCTGAATTTAATTCCAAGAAAATAGGAAAAAAATCCTCATAAAGTATAATCAGTTTTCAGTGGTTTTATCACGCACACAAATTCTAAAAAATATATCTATCTGTCATTCTCAAAATTTGTAGGGGTCTTTGGTGTCAAATAAATGCATAAAGATTAAAAGAATATATTTATTTTCTATTTTTTGGGTTTATGAAAGTTATGAAATCAGTGTAAAATATTATTAGTGTTTTTCTTTATACGTCTAGTTCAATTCAGGTCCTATGAAATTATTACGCATCACCTATAAATGCATAAAAATACCATAAATTATATTTCTCAAGTTGAAAGTCATTTTACATCCAAGTTTGATAAACACCCAGAAATTAATTTTCTGCCTTTCTATGGATCTACTCCTTACTTGTCCTATATTAATTATAGAGTATTGAAGTGGAAAATTTGCAGAAATGTTGTTGGTTAAGCCTGAACCAAACCAATGGCATAGAACCCCTAAATTTGGACTTATCAAAGTGTCATTGTGGTCCGAAATCAGCTTCATTTTTGTCATGCTCACTTGGTTCTTGACTCGGAGTTTCCTGGCAAACCTATTCTTCCTCTGCATAAGGAAGTTTAGAAAAAAATTGGGATACAAAGCGTAGCTTAAAGTTTAGATGAATTCCAATCCCACTGGTTGCTCTCTTGGAAAAATAACATCCCTACTATAGTGCACTCTGATGGTCTTCTGATGATACCATTTATATCATTTGAAACCCACTTCAATAACGTATCAAAATCATTGGCATGCTTATGTTTGATAGCTTTGACATTCTTTGTCCAAGTTCTTTCACCTGAATATGAGACCTAAAAACTCTAAAATTAGAAACATTTGGCTTGATTAAGAGTTCAAAAAGGAGTTCTTTCTTCCAGGCTTATCATAGTTGATCTATTCAAAATGTGGACACTGGTATGGCCGGTCTCTTTCCGTTATTCTTGAGTTAAATATTTTTCGTTTTACCATGTATCTCACCGTATTTACAAGTGTCCTGTTTCTTCTTTCTATCACTCCATTTTGTTGAGACTTCAAAGGATCTGTTAACTGCCTCTTCATGCCATGTTTAGAACAATACGAATGTAATTCCGAAGAATTGAATTCTCATCCTTGAACAGTTCAACAAATTCCCAACTTCATTCGCTTTTCAGCATCAGGCATTATCTTGAACATTACAAATACCTTGAATGAGACACTCTTTTGTTTTAAAACATCAACCCACATTAGCTGTTAGTAATCATCAAATGGATGAGACAAATACTCGTGTCCTCCATAAGTAGCGGGTGAGATAGGGCCACATATATCGATATCAATGACCTCAAATAGTCTGATTCCTCTAAATGATGAAGAAGGGGAAAATGAAATCTTATGTTGCTTACTTGCAATACACTTTTGACAAATATTCTTACAAGGTTTATGAAATGGGATTCATCTTACTAACCCCTAAGAAAATAATTTTTGCAGGGATTGGAAATACAAATAATCATGCCTTTTATGCCAAAGCCACCCTTCTTCCTTTCCTTTTGAGACAAAACACTTTTCCTCAATGGATAATTTCTAGAGGTATAGTATTCCCACTGTCCTCTTTGCTGTTGCCAAGTGTCTTCAGTGTTTCTCATAAATTTTAAGTGAGCCTGGTTCTAATATCATTATGCATCTAAGATCATCCAACTAACCCAGGCTTAGAATGTTTGACTTGATCTTATGTAGATAGAGTATGTTGTTAAGTTATAGTCTTCCCCCAGCTTGATCATTGACAATGATGCTATCTTTCCCTTCAATATCCATGCTTGAATTGTCTCAAAACCTAAATTTTCCTTTATGTGATACAATGATACAAAATAGCTTGCATCTTCTAGGCATTTGGTTTGTGGCTTCAGTGTCAAGGTACCACAACTTGTACTCTATGTTTTTTAGCTTCTTAATGAAGAACTAGCTGATTTTTTTATTGAGTAATCCTCATAAATAGTGTCATTGCTTGTTGCTCCTCTATGTCATTAAATTTTGCATTTTCTTCCATTTATTATCCATCTCATTCCGATGCATAATGTCCAAATCTTTCACAATTGTAGCATTGTACCTTCAATTTTTTGCTAGGCTTTTCATCTCCAGATGCCCTTCCTCCCGAGTTTCTGCCTCTTCCAGTGCCACAAGTGCGAGCATGACCTGGCCTCTGCTGTGAAGCCCGTCTGCTTCGGGTTTTTCCATACGATGAGATAGAAGAGCTCCCTCTTCTTTCTTTGTCTACTGATCCATCAACTTAGCGTCATAATTATTCAGTGATTATCAGGTACAAGCAATGGGATGAAAGTGTTCTCTAGAGCAGCACAAATAAATTTTGACACAATATTTCCTTCATTAATTTGTTCTTCAAAATTTCTAGTTTGAGTAAGAATCCATGGCTGTTTTTAGATGAATCAGTCGCGGTCTCTTCATTACCCTTGACCAACATTTCAAACTCACTCTTGGGGGCTTGAAGTATTGTTTTCTTAGACAGAGAAGCACCAACGTTCATCAACAATAGAATTTCCCATGTCTCCTTTGCTGTTTTAGTGATGCCAATCTGAGTTTGAATGTCTTCACATAGAGCTTCAAACTTCTAAGACAAGGCACTCCGGTCACTCTTCGTTGCCATAGTTTCTCTATCCATAGCTTCCCATAAACTATGTGCTTCCAAGTGCAGCAGCATACGCATTGCCCACACTGCATAATTCATATTTTGATAAGAATGGGAATTTAAAAAGTATCCCAGCATCACTAGATTCCATTGTAGCTCCAACAAGGCCAAGATCCTACTCACCTTAAGCAGCAGTAGCACCGTCTCCACAACGTGGAATTTTCCTTTACTCGAAACAATGGTGTGATACCAAATTTTGGAGGGAACATGGAGTTTCATACCTTTTCACATGTTTTACGAATGAAGAGATAAATGTGGAGAGAGAGAGAAGACAGAACCGATAAAGAAATCTTAAATTTACCTTTCATGATAAAATGACATGCTTGTAGAGCATAAAGAAGATACTAACTATAACTTCAAACAATATTCGCTTTCCCATGTAGCACATACAAGAAAGAAAAAAATAACCAGAAGAATGAGTCATTGGTAAATGGGAATAGTGGCAGGAGTAACTGCCTTCAATTTTAACGATGATGTCGCAAACTGGGCTTAATGTCATTATCCTAATAAGAAATTGTAGAATAACCAAATGTTATAAATTAATAGATGATTGTTTCATTAATCGTTAAAAGGCATTTCTCTATATTTCCTTTAACAGGAAAGGTAACGAATGGATGGAATGAAAAATAGACCAGAGAAGAGCAATTTTGTGGGCTTGTTGTTGGAAAGATAGTTTGATCTTTATATGGGCAAATATGTAACCCATTTACATGTAGTGCGTTAGCTAATGGGGCCAGATACAGAGAGATTAAGAGTGAAAGATAGCGATATAAAGGAAATGCGATAAATTGAGGGGGGAAAGATTGAGCATAGTAGAAATAACAAGGGTGAATGATGGGGGACCATCCTGTGGACGCCACGACGGGACGACTCCAGCCACACCGAGCTGCTCGCGCTGATGGTCACCACCCGGGGTTTAAGTACTCCGCGTAAGCATCTTATTCTTGTCTTTTATTTGTTCTATCTTTGCTTTGTTTTCGTTCTTGGATTTTACGGACTCGGCCGGTGTTTTGGGCCTCGTCCGCCTTATGTTTTCTTTTGATTGTAACCGCTAAAGTGAGGCCAAACCACGTCTCACGACGGTTTGTCCTCTCCACGATCTCACTTGGCACCTATCCGCATTATATAAGGGGATAGCATACCCAAGTAAAGGTTGAGGCATTTGTTGAAGAAAATTCCACTCTTGTCTCCACCTTATCGTAGATAGAGTGTAGAGAGGATTGACTGTCCTCACCCACGTCGAGACCACTCCGTGGTTAGAGCCTGCGCCGTCACGTTGAGATTACTCTGTGGCGACATGCCTCAACGCCCCGTCGAGATTACTCCGGGTCGCCTAAAGATTCAAGGTTCGTCATCTTCTTGAAACCGGAAGATCCCTTCGTTGAGACCACTCCGAAGGTGTTTGGAAGGTCCAAGAAGCACCGCCATCGCCCCCCCACCAAGATCCTGCCAAGATTCGTCCAGAACTCTCAAAGAGCCCTCCAAGAAGATCAGAACTCTCCACCAGCCCCGCGCGCACGCGAAACGACGCCCGCGCGCGCCCATCCTTGGGCATGCGCCATTCTGACTTACGGTCGGTCTCCCGCACCGCCGCCGATCGTGCGCGCTGAACAGCGCCGCGCTCACCCTCTCACCGAAAGCGCGCAGGCCCTGGTGCACCCATCGCCGTCCACGGCCCTCATCATCACACAGTCACTGCCGCACGTGCCAGCACCGCGATTCCTCATTGACAGATCTACCTTCGCCCGGGCCAATCATACGACTCCCTACGCCGTGGATTCTCGTCAAAACAGGTACTTATTCGTCTCCTCTCCATTAATTCTAGTATTACTACCTGTTTTAGTGCCGTCTACCGCTATCTCTTCTGCCGCCTTGGCTTGTTGCGTTAATCACTATATGATAGCCACCGTGTCGAGTGATAGGGTTTCTTGTGGTAAAAGGTTTCTCGTTGGTCGTTAAACTTGGACACCTTTGGGTCGTAAATGCCCCTCATTCCTTAGACGTCTTAGTTGGTCCTAAGGGTCATTGGGAGTTTAATCGGATCAATATCTCGTTTCTTGATTGACGTTTGCTTCCCTTCCTACTCGTGGTCATCCACTTATTGCTCATTAACGGGATTTACCTTCTCAAATACCATCCATTTCGTATTAATCCCACATACATCATTGTCATTCCGGTGACGTAATACGAGCCGACCGATCCCAGCACGCCACCGTATTACATCAGTGAACTTGAAATATACATAACTATTCATGCTTGAGAGGGAGAAAGAAATGGATTAATGGACAAGGTTTAAGTCACATTTCAATTACCTCTCTTCTCTTTGGTATCAATAAACAATAGCTGCGCTAAACTCCCACCATCATACCTTTACAGCCATGTCTCCTCAGAACATTATTTATCTCCATTTTTCAATGTAAACACCACATCTTTCCATTAATATAGATATGTCTAGCAAGAATTCAAGGACCGATGAAGAATATGAATATATGATGTGTTTCTCTATATATCCACTACAGGCTATTAATGACATTATATAGCGACAAAGACGACTTTCCTTCACAATCCAGCAACGATCATGACGTTGCTCCCTACATAGGCTTCGAAATCCTAGATTCACATGCAACTCCAAAACCTCAGATGTCCAAGAGCTTTTGTGATTATATCAGGCACCTTATCTTTTGAGCTGACATGGTGCACACTTTACCATATTCAATGTAGTCCCTGATAAAATGAAACCTTATGTCAATGTGCTTCTAGAGACTATGGTCGATAAGGTTTTTGGCAAGGGCAATCGCAGATTTGTCGTCAACCATTTGTCTCACATGTTTCCGACTTTCTCTTTCAGTTCTGCAATCAACTTGGCCAACCAAGTTAACTGACATGTCACAATATTCATGGATATATACTAGGCCTCACAAGAAGAGATAGCTATGATCTTCTGCTTATGGGAGGCCTAACTTATCAGGTTTGGCCCAAGGAAGAACGCCATACCAACGGTTATCAAGGTGTCCAACATGGTCACTATCGCAATAGCCAACCAGCTCCTATTCTCCGACTGTTTTCTCATAACATAGACCAAGGTCTAATGTTTTTTTGATATACTTTAATATCCTCTTCACCACCGTCATTTGTTCAGCCATCGATCTCTCCATCTGCCTACTTATAATTCCGACATAGTAATTTAGGTCAGACATGGTACGAGTCAAGCACCTTAGACCATTGATCAGACTCCAGTACTCTGCAGTGTAAACATGAGGGGATGAGCCTTCAACGGTAAAATTTTATTTTGCTTCAAGCGGCATATGGACTGGGTTACAATTTGCCATTCCACTCTGCTGTAGAACCTTCCTCGCATAACACTTTTGACCCAGTTTGATCTGCCCATCTAACTGAATCACTTCTATGGCCAAGTGCACATCGGTGACAATCTTCATGTGGACTACATGCTCCTAGAGATTCTTGGTAAACCAATGGAAATAAGAAAGCTATCCAACTTCGTATACCATGCTTGCGGTGCTTGTCTTAGGCCATATAAAACGCCTTCTTCAGCTTCAGAACCATATGCTCTTTGCCCTTCCAGATGAACCCCTGGGTTGCTTCACGTACACCCTTTTTTATATCTATGCTGAGAAAAGCTGACTTGGCATTAAGCTAATCCAACTCCCATTGATGTGTGATCAGGCGAAAAGGTGCGGTCGTTTAACACACAATTTGCTCGTCAAAAATATAAAATTCCAAACTCAATGATTTGATTGAGTCCACAGAGATGAGTACAGCGATGAGTACGGGTCGAATCCACAAAGAACGCGGGTTGACTTAATCGATTCGGTTGATTCGGTAAACTGAGACCGAATTGAACTTAGAAAGAAGGAGATCCAACGGTACAAGAAGCACAAAATTCGGACTTAAAATGAGAGAGAACACTCTGTTTAAAGTTAACCAAAGAAATCGCGGATGAAAATCGAAGAGTCACGATCCTATCTATCTAAATCTTAACTAAACTCTAATTTAATCTATTCTATAGGGTAAGGATTGCGAAGATTACGCGCTACTAACCCGATTGCCCTGAAGATGTTGCCGATATCATCGATCCCTTGTTCGACGGCGTTTCGGTGTTCAAGGGGCGATCCTCAAACACTTTCTCACCCTCTTCGTGATTGCTCGCAGAAATCCTGGAGAAATGCCTCTTAAACGCGAAATGAATCACTTCTGACTCAAGAAACTTTGTCACAAGGCTCCAAGATGCTCCAAGACTTGAGATTTCAAGAGTAATCCGGGAAGAGAGAGAAAATGGGGGTTAAATAGGGTTACATGGGCACTCTAGGCATTTTACGAGCTTTCTTTTAGAGGCATTTTTCATATTTTAGGCCTTAGTGGGCCGTTCGTGGCCCACTAAGGCCATGATTTCCTCTATTTCTGCCCTTATTCAAGGCTGGGAATTATCTGGGCGTGCGTAACGGCCTCCACGTGGGCTCGCCTTGCGGGTCAACATCTGGGCCCGTTACTGGGCCTGATCTTGTGCTCGCTTAATGGGCCTCGGCCTTGACTCCTTAATGGGACGGTGGCCTGGCTGGTTCCTAATTCTTCACTTCATTCTTCTCTTCTCTCTTCTTCATTAAGTATCCACTTAAGTCCTGAAAGTCAATCTCAAGAATATCGTTAATTTCAAGTGATTTGACCTTCAAAAAGGTGAAACCTAAATTAAACATGAAATTAAGCGTAAAAAAATGCAGAAATGTGGACTTAATGAAATGACACGGTGATAGAGAAAATGTCATGAAAACATGATAACATGCATCATATTCATGATAATTAAGCATTTACGATAGTGAATTATTATCAATTCGCATATTAAATATCCATGTTATCACACCCCCAACTCAAATCATTGCTAGTCCCTTAGCAATATAAACATGAAATGTATGAAAGGACCAACAAGTGACTTTAAAAAACTTATGAGTTGAGCATTGATAGAAGCTGAAATTGAAGTTCTACCTTGAGTGATGCACGAAAACTCTTTCAAGTTACTGAAACTCATGTTCTAAGCACAGTAAGGAGTTTATACTTCAGTCCACAACCTTAACCAAGAAATTCTTGCCGCTCTACTATAATAGGGTAGATATAAAATATCTTTTTGAAGAAATTGGCGTCAACCAAATGAAGTATCAATAATACCTTGCACTATGGAGACGGAATGGTGGGCGCAAGAAGTATTGTGCATCATCCTTTTCTTACATAATGGCTATAAAATACAGTCGGCTCAAACCATGGGGGCACCTTTACACAACTCTTTTTTTTTTTTGTTCACAAAAAATTTCACACATATTTACACACACTTACATACGACTTTCATGCAAACATTTCACATTTACTCACTTGTCCAAGCCTTTATATACAGTAATGCTTTTTGGTGACTTATTTGGAACAACATGCACACTCAATGTTTTTTTATTTTTTTAACATTTATCCCCCATGGCCGTCCTTAGTAGACAGGCAGCTTATTTCCCTGAAAGAGGTTTATGTATCTCCTTAGATCAGGGGGCTTCACTCTGTCAATAATATTAGTTGCCGGGAACTGGATGATACATGATACAGCTTGCTATGGAGAGCGGATGGTTTTTCATGCAAGGTATGATTGATACCGAGTAAAAGAAATTGAGGGAGGGAGACGTATAGAAGTTTTGAAAACATAGGTTAAATAGGAACATTAAAAATTCCTTGGCTAGACCTTCCTCACCACAAAGAGATGCACCTATGACCAAAGTGCCAACAACTCCAAACAGTCCCGACATCACTCAAGGTTGCTCCTCCCATAAGTTCTATGTTTTTATGTGCACGTGGTTTGAAAGAATTTCTTGATGGTGCTCACATGATTTTAATATGTTTTCATGCATAGAATATGTAAATAGAGAACATGAATGCAATTAGATTTGATTTTTGTTTTTTTTTTTGAAGAATTTTCATGATATGCATATCAAATTTTAGAAAAATACAGTTTTTCTAGGATTTCCACCCCCCAACTTGAACATTTTATTCTCCTCAATAAAATTACCATGCATGGATATATGACAGTCATATTAATGCATGTATGCGAAAGAATCAAGAGAATTTGGTAAAGAGGGGTTTAGAGAAACTTATCGAGTTTTGAGCGATTGTTGCATTCTTTTTGTTCTCTTTTTGTACTTCTTATTTGTTGATCTTCTCTCCTATTATAATGAGCCTGTAAGAACGAAAACAAAACAAACATAAAAGCAAGGATAAAAACAAAAGCAAAAGCAAAAGTAGTGTTGGGGTGCCTCCCAACTAGCGCTAAGTTTTACGTCTTCAGCCAGACGTAACTAAGTCCCACGACTACATATCGGCTGAATCCTCCAAAAGTTGCAACAGCTCAACTTGAATCGGTGGTGGTGCTTCTTCTCCAATGTAAGGTTTGAGTCGATGACCATTTACCTTGAATGATCTCCTGGTCTTCAAATCAGATATTAAGACCGATCCATTTTCAAACAATTCAAGGACTATATATGGACTATCCCATCTAGAGCGCAACTTTCTGGAAAAAGTTTAAGACGAGAATTATAGAGCCAGACTTTGTCATTGACCTTAAATGATTTTCTATTAATGTGTTTGTCATGAAAAGCCTTATTCTTTGCCTTATAAATTTCTGAATTTTGGTATGCCTCGTTCCGTAATTCTTGGAGTTCCTGAAGTGGAAGAAGTCATTTTTTTCCGGCTTGATCAAGGGAAAGATTTAGCTTTTTAATAGCCCAATAAGCCCTATGTTCTAATTCGACCGGAAGATGGCAAGGTTTTCCATAAATGAGCCTAAAAGGAGACATCCCAATAGGTGTCTTGGATGCGGTTCGGTTAGCCCATAGAGCCTCGGGTATCTTCGATGCCCAATCTCGTGTATCCAGTCGAACTATCTTCTTCAATATGTTCTTGACTTCTCTATTACTGACTTCCACTTGGCCATTTGCTTGAGGGTGATATGGGGTCGTGACTCAGTGATGCACTCCACATTTCTCAAGTAACGTCCGAAAATGAGAATTAGTGAAGTGAGATCCACGTCACTAATGATCGCTTTCGGGCAACCGAATCGAGAAAATATATGGCTCACAATGAATTTGTTAACCACTCGATGATCATTTGTCCTAGTTGGAATTGCCTCAACCCATTTGGACACATAATCCACTGCCATAAGTATGTATTCATTCCCCTCAGAGGGCGGAAATGGTCCCATGAAATCGATCCCCCATAAGTCAAATATCTCTACTTCAAGTATGGGTTGCAAGGGCATTTCATCTCTATTTGAGATGTTCAATGCGGATTTACACTTTAAGCATTCCTGGCAATATTTACGCGCATCCTTGAATAAAGTTGGCCAATAGAAACCACTTTGAGGCACTTTAAGTCCAGTCTTTTTCAATGCAAAATGTCCTCCACATAATGGTGAGTGACACATCGCCAATACATCGGTTTGTTCCTCGTCTAGAACACATCTTCGGATAATCTGATCAGCCCCCAAATGGAACAATTGAGGTTCTTCCCAAAAGTAATATCGAGCGTCATGGAAGAGCTTTCTCCTCTAACGGGTGTTCCAATAATCCGAAACTGTTCCTGTGACTAAGTAATTAACAATGTGAGCAAACCATGGCACTTTACTTCTGGCGACAAGGAGTTGCTCGTCAGGGAATGTGTCACCAATCTCTCCAAAACTAGTAGTGTGGAATCGAGAAAGATGATCAGCCACTAAGTTCTCACCCCCCTCCTTATCCTTAATGTCCAAATCAAATTCTTGAAGGAGGAGAACCAATCTGATTAGCCGTGGTTTTGCATCTTTCTTGGATAGCAAGTATTTGATAGCTGCATGATCGGTGTATATGGTGATCTTGCTTGCCAAGACGTAAGGCCTAAAATTTTCTAGAGCAAAGACAACGGCTACCAACTCCTTCTCAGTAGTCGTGTAATGGAGTTGAGCATCGGCTAGCGTCTTGCTCGCATAACATATGGCAATGGGTTTCTTATTGATTCGTTGTCCCAAAACCGCACCTACCGCATAATCTGAAGCATCGCACATGATCTCAAAAGGTAAATCCTAGTTAGGACTTTGTAAAATTGGCGCTTCCACTAAAGATTGCTTCAGAAGCTGGAATGCGTGTCTTCCCTCTTGATCGATGATGAAGTCTTTGTCCTTGCGCAAGAGGGAAGGTAATGGCTTTGAAACTTTGGCAAAGTCTTCGATGAATCTGTGATAGAAGCCTACATGCCCAAGAAAACTTTTTAGTTCCCTTATCGAGCTTGGGAGGGTGAGGCTTCGTATCACCTCGACTTTAGCCTTGTCCACTTCTAATCCATTGCTTGAAACTAGATGTCCAAGTACTATCCCTTCTCTAACCATGAAGTGCGACTTCTCCCAACTCAAGACTAATCTCTTTTTGACGCAAACATCCAGAATTTACGTTAAGTGCTCAAGGCACTCATCGAAGCTCGACCCAAAAACTGAAAAATCGTCCATGAAGACCTCGAGACTATCTCCTAAAAAGTCAGAGAATATGACCATCATACATATATGAAATGTGGCAGGGGCATTACACAATCCGAATGCCATGCATTGGAACGCGTATGTGCCAAAAGGACATGTGAAAGTGGTATTTTCTTGATCATCGTGATGGATAGCAATCTGATTATACCCGGATATCCATCCAAGAAGCAATAATATCCTTGACCAGCAAGCTTGTCGAGGAATTGATCGATAAATGGTAAGGGGAAATGATCTTTTTCTGTTGTCGCATTCAACTTCCGATAATCGATACATACTCTCCATTTCATCGGAAGGCGTATTTGAATTTCTTCTCCCTTATCATTCATCGTGACGGTGATTCCAGCTTTCTTGGGAACTACATGTACAGGGCTCACCCATGGACTATCGGATATAGGATAAATGATGCCGGCATTTAACCATTTTAGAATTTCCTCTTTTCACCGCATCCCATACTTTAGGGTTGAGCCTCCGTTGTGCATCTCTAGAGGGTCGAGAGTCATCCTCTAGGTATATCCGATGAGTGCACAAAGAAGGGTCGATTCCCTTCAAATCCGATAAACTCCATCCTAATGCTTTCTCCTTTTCGTGCAACACCTCAAGTAATCTCCGCTCATGGTTTTCCTCTAGTTGTGAAGATATAATTACGGGTTTTGCCTTGTTTAGATCAAGATATGCATTATTTCAGCGTGGAAGGTAAGGGTTTGAGATCAAGAATCGACTCAATCAAGGGAAACTCAGGCTCCTCAATACTCTCTTCCTCAATAAGTGCCATAGTCTCATCAATGCAATCATCAATCTCAGCATTATCATAAAAGTCAATGGCACCTACTTCCTCTGATGATTTGGAAGGGTATCGCATCAACCTATTGATGCTCACCTTCACGGTACTATCTCCCACCTGAAATACAACTTCGCCCTTGCCCCAATCCGTAATAGCTTTTGCGGTAGCCAGAAATGGTCTCCCCAGAATAATGGGAGCATCTTTAAGCTCCTTAGTCGTCTTCATATCCACAATGATAAAGTCTACTGGAAAGTAACAATTTTCCACTTTCACTATCATATCTTCTACGATACCATGGGGACGTCTCATGGATCCGTCCGGTAAACTCAACTCTATGAATAAAGGTTGCAACTCCTCTAATGGACATGTGTCATAAACTCCTTTAGGAAGGATGTTGACACTAGCTCCCGTATCGAGTAGGGACCTTGTAAAGGTCTTTCCCCTATCTCACAACTAATCACAATAGCTCCCGGATCTCGTCTCTACCAGGGAAGTGTACTCAACATAATTGAGCTAATGGTCTCGCTCATAGGAATTCTCTTCGGCTTCCTTGTGGGGGTGCATAATCTCTTAAGGAATTTAACATATGATGGTATGTGCTGAATCGCATCTACCAGTGGAATAGTGATAGTGACCTGTTTAAAGGCCTCAAGTAAATTTTCATCATTTTTACTCGTGGGGGCCTTGGGTCGGCTAAGTAACTGAGGGTAAGGCACCGGAGGCTTGTAAGCCTCGGGATCTGGCTCAACTCTAGTGGTATCCTCCTCAAGTGCCTCCTCATCTTCAGAGCTATCCTCCTGAATAGTCATAGGAGACAGTTCATCCTCATTCTCCTCATTCGGGCTCTTGTGGCTCGGATGATCCTTGTAGGAGTCGCTTAATATCTTTCCACTCCTTAGGGCCGAGATAGCCTGTGCCTCATCTTTAATGCAATCAACGTGAACTTCATTCACATTGTGAGAGGGGCTCGCCGATGCTTGCCCTAGGTTCCTAGGGTTAGCTAAAGGTTGGAAAGGTAGTTGGTTAGCAAACTCTACGCGCTTTATCTTCCTTTGCTCGATGGGGGCATCGGAAATTTCAATTCTCGCTCCTTCGACTCTATCAAGTCGGTTGCTCACCTCGTTTAGCTTATTCATCATTTGTGAAAGTGCACTCATGACGGGATCAACGGAGGTGGCCGTAGGTGGCGCAATTACTGGCTGTGTAACTGCGTGGGAAGGTCCTGAGGCGTAAGATGGAGGCCTCACGTTCCCATTGGACTGCGTAGCGGAGCGATAGGGCTGATGATATGAGGTGGGCTGCCCGCTCTGCTGCTGCGCATAAAGAGGATTATAATAACTACTGTTATTATATCCTTGATTCGGGTAGTGAGTTCTACTCGATTGGCTCTGCCCCGGATAAGTCATGGATCCTTGCCTAGGAGCATACTGTCCTTGGATTACCATCACTGGACAATCCAGCTCGACGTGCTCAAAGCTAGAGCAATGAGCGCATGGAGAAGCATCACTCTGAGGTACTGGGTTGAGGCCTTCGGATCCATTTCGGATCTTAAGTGAGTCCATCATTAGGTTTTGTGCCTCAGTCAATCTCTCTATCTTCTCCAAGAGCATGCCTGTCTCCACAACCTTAGCATCTAGTAGTCCACCCGTCGTCGGAGTTCAAATCCCTTCCAAGGACTTGCTCGCATGATGATGGCTATTTTCTGCCACAAACTCAATAAGATCTAGGGCTTCATCCTCCTATATGCTCATAAATGTCCCGCCACTCGCGGCATCGAGCAAATATCTATCCAGTGCACCCAAACCATCATAAAATATCTGAGTGATCTCGTGTTTGGGGATGCCGTGATGAGGGCAACTCCTCATAAGATCTCGAAGTCGCTCCCATGCCACATAAAACACCTCTCCAGGTCCTTGTGAAAACTCACGAATAGCCTTTCTCATCTCACTAGTCTTCCCTACCGAGTAGTACTTACACAAAAATGCGTCTTCCATATCTCTCCAGGAGTTAAACTCACGACCAAGGGAGTTAAACCACTCCTTTGCTTTTCCTTTAAGTGTGAAAGGAGAAATACGCATCTTAACCGTGTCGGATGGAACTTTGTGGAATTGATTGAATTCACAAACTTGGTTGAATTCATCCACATGTTGATAGGGCTCATCCGATAGATTTCCTAGGAAAGTGGGTAAGAGGGTAAGAAAATGTGAGTCAATTTTAAAATGTACGCCTCTATCAAGAGGGGCATTGACTCGAGTAGTCTGCCTCTAGTTTACTGGCCTTGCATAATCGCTAAGGCGTCATCTAACATTCTCCATGGGGGGGTTGGCGATGGCTGCTCCGCCTCTCGCTGGACTATTCTGAACTGTTGGGGGTTCTATGTATGGGGCTTCAGATCCTGTTTGTGAATGGTTAGATGTGTCGAAAAGGTCATCATATAATGGATTGTTCCTTGTGTGTCTAGTGTTCCTTATGTTCCTCTGGTTTCCTCGGTTTTGATTCACGTTGGTAGGATGTATTATATAAGAAAATTAATAAAATCAATATAAAGCAAATAACGTACCTGATGATCATCTCCTCTTCTCAAGAGAGTGATCAAATGCTGAAAATTCTACCAAAATACACCCAAATCATGGATAAAGGGCAAAATGGTAGTTTTACCTCGATTTATGCATTCACCACGATGAGATCAACAAACTGATTAGAAACTTTCTCTACAATGTTAGAGATAGAATAGAACAGAAAAATCCAATTTTGACCTAAGTTCAAAGGAAAAAGTCAACAACACGCGTTCCCCGGCAACGGTGCCATTTGATGAGGCGAAAAGGTGCGGTCGTTTAACACACAATTTGCTCGTCAAAAATATAAAATTCCATACTCAATGATTTGATTGAGTCCACAGAGATGAGTACAGCGATGAGTACGGGTCGAATCCACAAAGAACGCGGGTTGACTTAATCGATTCGGTTGATTCGGTAAACTGAGACCGAATTGAACTTAGAAAGAAGGAGATCCAACGGTACAAGAAGCACAAAATTCGGACTTAAAATGAGAGAGAACACTCTGTTTAAAGTTAACCAAAGAAATCGCGGATGAAAATCGAAGAGTCACAATCCTATCTATCTAAATCTTAACTAAACTCTAATTTAATCTATTCTATAGGGTAAGGATTGCGAAGATTACGCGCTACTAACCCGATTGCCCCAAAGATGTTGCCGATATCATCGATCCCTTGTTCGATAGCGTTTCGGTGTTCAAGGGGCGATCCTCAAACGCTTTCTCACCCTCTTCATGATTGCTCGCAGAAATCCTGGAGACATGCCTCTTAAACGCGAAACGAATCACTTCTGACTCAAGAAACTTTGTCACAAGGCTCCAAGATGCTCAAAGACTTGAGATTTCAAGAGTAATCCGAGAAGAGAGAGAAAATGGGGGTTAAATAGGGTTACATGGGCACTCTAGGCATTTTACGAGCTTTCTTTTAGAGGCATTTTTCATATTTTAGGCCTTAGTGGGCCGTTCATGGCCCACTAAGGCCATGATTTCCTCTATTTCTGCCCTTATTCAAGGCTGGGAATTATCTGGGCGTGCGTAACGGCCTCCACGTGGGTTCGCCTTGCGGGTCAACATCTGGGCCCGTTACTTGGCCTGATCTTGTGCTCGCTTAATGGGCCTCGTCCTTGACTCCTTAATGGGATGGTGGCCTGGCTGGCTCCTAATTCTTCACGTCATTCTTCTCTTCTCTCTTCTTCATTATGTATCCACTTAAGTCCTGAAAGTGAATCTCAAGAATATCGTTAATTTCAAGTGATTTGACCTTCAAAAAGATGAAACCTAAATTAAACATGAAATTAAGCGTAAAAAAATGCAGAAATGTGGACTTAATGAAATGACACGGTGATAGAGAAAATGTCACGAAAACATGATAACATGCATCATATTCATGATAATTAAGCATTAACGATAGTGAATTATGATCAATTCGCATATTAAACATGCATGTTATCAATGTTGCACACCATTTTTACCATGGAACACGTCATCCAAGCTGCCGTCACTATGGTTGACTACCTGCCGTTGCGTCTAGCTGACGGGCATGCCAAGGTGCCAACAAAAGACATCTGGCTTTGACAACCTGGGTGAGTTATGCTCATTTATCGTGTTTTGATTTCTCGTCTTATTCATTAGTTTCTTCTCATATTATTTTGATTGTCGAGTCACATTCATTGCATCACGAGGTGTCTGTTGTTTTGTGCGTATTTGTCTTCGTCGTCATGCAAGAGGGGTCCTTAGTTATTGGGACCCCGTCACTTCCCCCCTTGTTATGTTTTTATTTTATTCTATTTTGTTTTAATGGGGGCCCATTATTTTATGGGCCCCTCTTGTTGGACTACTCCCCCCTCCCCTTATTGGACTCATCTTAAGGGGCCCATCATGGCTCTATACAAGGTCATAGTGGGCACCATGTTCATCAGATCTGGAAGTTTTCTTTGCAGTTACCCTGTTTGCTTATAGATCTCACCGTGAGTTACACAAAAGGGAAAAGAGGAAGGGGAGCAAGAGTGAAGGAGAAGGGGGAGAAGGTATGAGTAGGGCAGAAACTGGGAAGGAAATGCTGCCCACTAGGCTTCCTTCTGTTCCTCCCCCCCTCCCCATTGGGGTCATCAAGGCGTCGTCGCTTCTGGTGGGGTTGTTGTCACTAGGACTCCCAAAGGGACTTGCACCGCCCGTGCAACTGTAGTTTGCGTTGCGACACTTGATTCTCTATTGGCGGCTCGACCAAGCCATTCTATAGTTCTTAATCACCGTGGGCCCTTGCTTCCCAAGCGTTGATTCACATTAGTGTTTGGCTGACCCACGCCTTCGCCGGGTGCAAAAAGTCTGGAGTCATTCGGTGGACGTGGTCACGTCGTGGATGGGAGTCTCCCTGTGGAATCGTGGACCATGTTGGCCTCGGGTCAACCCCGTCCTTGATGTTGTGCCCGATCGATCGACTTCTGCATTTCCGCAGTCAGGAATTCTTCTTGTGGGGCGTCAGCCTCCGTTATGGAATAGTTGACCGCGCCCACGTCTACCTTGACGCTCCCTAGCACATGTGTTGATTTTGCCCCCCCCTTCCATCTTCCAGCAAGTACTGGTGGTTCCCTGGGGGGGAAAGGTGGTCACATGTCTGGCTGACCCATATCATTGCTGGAGATTGCTGGACCGTGGGTTGAAGCACCCGAAGATCGAGGGAAGAACACACTTGACCACCGCCATGCTTAACTCTGCCGACAAGCATGCGGTCGCCCTTAAATCTGTCAGAACAACCCGAGATCTCCCGGACTGACAAATCGCCTGCCTTTGAGCCATCGTCAATGGAGTCATTGTCGGCCATTTGGTCATCACGCCATCGGTTGACACCTCCATCATCACCTCTCGCTCCTCTCCCTTCTCAATTACTCTTGCGTCAATACGCTAGTCGAGCCGCCGACGTTCTCCAGCTTCTCTCCATCGTCACCAGCTTCTGGCTACTGCCATAGACGAAGAATCTGCACGACATGTCGCACGCTAACAAGGTACGTCATCTCTTCCCCACTTACCGTTTGCAGTATACTTTCATCTTGATTCCACTGCGCTCAGGCAAGGTAGATGAGAGAGGAAAATAAAGAGTTAAATACGAGAAATTGGAGGGTCTTACGAGTGCATCCGTTACGTGCAAGCCCTACAGTTGATTATGTTTGGCCCGTAGACATCGTCGTTCCATCCGACGAGGTTCAAGAGGCCACCGTCGCCTTCTTGGGTGACCTCTATGGAGCACGGAGCTCGGCATCTCCCTGGAGTCAGCCCCTACAAGTGCGACACGTGGGTCACATTCACTTCCACTATAGTTACATATTACCTAGTTAGAGTTTTATCCGTTAGACAACGACACTGTCAACCTCCGACCCTCTTTCTAGGTATCAAGCCATCATCCTCGATTCCGACCGGACGACGTCCCTGACGATATCCACCATCACCTATCCTCCTTGTACTTATAGATCCACCAAGACACACATAGTGTCAATTATTGCGACTAGCGCAAATGCCTCTTCAAAGTCAACTTCAAGCTTCTAGACGTAGTCCTTCCCCTCTAGTCTGGCTTTGTGTCTCACCAGTTCTCCTTGTGAGTTCTTCTTCCGTTGGAAAACCCACTTAAGGCCGATCAACTTGCAGCCTCTAGGTGGATTCAACAGCTCCCATGCCTGGTTCTTCTTAATGGGGTCCATCTCCTCCTTCATGGCACTTTTCCAAAACTCCTCCTTAGATGCTTCTAGGAGATTTTCTGGCTCCCCCTCTATCTCCAAGCACTCTTCATGGTGAAGGTTAACTTGCTCGCCATCTTCATAAACTTAACATAAATATTTGAACCCCCTAGGCGAGCTCTCTTTAGTAGTGAGAAGAGGACCTCCTTCCCATGGTTTAGGGCTCACTTCATGCGGAGGTGATGCAACATGAGCTTCCTCCGTTGGGTTAGCACTCATCCACCTAACTATCACAATCGTTAGTTAACATTGGAAAATCATGGGAGTGTGAGATACCTTGCTTGTTCATCAATTCAGGGACATTCCAGTCCCACTTTGCATCTTCTTTAAAGAGGATGTTTGTGCTCACATACACCTTTTCACTATTAGGGCCATAGCAGCGATAAGCTTTAAACCCAATCTCATAACCGATGAAGACCATAAGATTGCTTCGGTCATCCAACTTGCTCAAGTGCCAATTCACATTCAACTTGCTCAAGTCATCCAACTTGCACATTCACATGAGCTAGGCAGCCAAAACCTCTAAGGTATGCAACCTTAGGCTTTGACCCAGTCCAAGCTTCGCACAGTGTAGCTCGTTTTGGGCTTCTAGTCAGAGCGCAGTTCATGAGGTACACTATAGTGCTCACTACCTATCCCCATAGTTCCGCGGGTAGGCTTCTCCTCGTTGATCAGTCTTTAGAACTTTGAGCTTCACATTCTTTTCAGCTTATGCGATCTCCTCAAACTTTGTGATAGCGCCAAGAGCTTCTGACTTCTTCCCCATCACGTCAACATAAGTGAGTATTCTAAAATCATCAACAATCAACATAAAATAAGAATTATCACCCCATGTCGACGGAGTAATTGGACCAGATAAGTCAATGTGCACCAACTCAAGCGGTGTCTTGGCGATATATGTTGATGAAGATGGACATGGAGCCCCCAAATGCTTGCATGCTATGCAATTTTGACATAATTAGTCTGGAGACGGTAGAGAGGATAATCCTTCCATCACCTCTCAAACAGCCAACGAATTCAATGCTTGGTGGTTGAGATGCCCATAACGCTCATGCCATACTTGAACAGAATCACCAACCTAAACCAAGCAACTCCTACTATTATTTAGCTTCAACAGATATAAGCGAAAATTGGTCTTCTTAACACGAGCCAATAGTCTCCCCTCATGATTGTACATGATCAAATGACCACGCTCCATCACAATCTTGAAGCCTTGTTCATCAAGCTGTCCAATACTCAAAATGTTAGAGTGTAATTTAGGGATAAAGAGAACGTTACTTAGTGTCATTTCTCCTCCGCCTTCGACTTGTCGCCAGAGCAAACACTATCAATGTGAGCCTCTTCTCTCTAATAAAATGGACTTTGCATGCCTGCCATATGGTTGCAAGCCCTCGTGTCGAGATACCACATATCTGGCATAAGAGGATCTCCCTCAATCCCTTAGACTAATGCATGATCTATAGGCTTGGTTAGACTCATCAGCAAGGCTAACTCACCTTTCTCTTCGGTGTTGGTTAAATCTACGTTCTCCTCTTTCTTGTCGCTACGTTATTCAGAAGCATAATGTCCAAATTTGTCACACTTGCAACATTTAATTTTTGACTTATATTGTGGTCTTTGGTCGTTTACTATATCTCTGCAAATTTCTCAATGGAGGATGTAATGGAGTCAACCTTCACCGGAGTGGCTCAGAGTAGCTTGGCCACCATGTCTCATTCTTATAACTTATTTCCCATGATCCTTATCTGAGTGACAACCTTGGACAGCTTCCCTGCAAAGTCAGGTACAAGGTCAACTTCTCTCATCATCAGCATTTCAATTTTGCATTTTACGGCTTCCACTCCAGCCTTCTGAACATGAGCAGCTACCAAGTTCTTCATCTTCACCGACATCCACGTCTCCTTAGCTATCAGCTTGCTATCCAGATGAGCCAATAGTTCATCAGAAACTGCGCCATAGAGAACCAACAGCGCTTGCTGATCCTTCTTCTTTGTCACCATCTTTGTCTTAATAGCTTCCCATAAGGCAGCCGCCTCCAACAGAACTTGCCATTGAGAATATTTCTGCTTGGAGTGAATGGGAAAACCATGTTCAGTCTTGACCCGAGACCTGGGAATCACGACAGAGATTCCAGCAGACTCACCTTCTGCTGAAGACATCCCACCAGTTTGTGAGATAGATTCACCAGCCTTTCGTGACATGGATATGCTCCTAGTTCCTCCTTGGACCAGACTTCAGGTTTTGATACCAAATGCTTGGATAGAGTCCCTGCTGCCACTCCTTGGCAGCACAGATCCTGGTCGGAGAGAACAAGGGAGAAGGAAAAGGAAGGATAAGACCAGAAACAAAAACCCTTGTTCCAATAAAATAATGTTCAGCATTGTTCCTTTTATCAAAGGAACTTTAAGCAGGAAGTGTAGAGTGCTGAGCGGGAAATAAAAAATGAGTGGGACCCATATCTCACGGTCAAACCCCACAACGATTTCATCAGGTCATACTGCTATGGTAAGGGGGGATTCTTACTTATCTACACCTTCCCAAGGATGAAAACGACTCTCATTTGACGACAACGACCGTGACTCGCGTTCCCTTTGCAATCCGGTTTTGCATCGGAGAGAGAGACGAAGGTACACAGAGTGAAAGAGCAGGAGGGAGAGAGAGCGACAAAGATAGAGCGAGGATGAAAAAGAGATAGAGACATAACATCGTTGGTGGTCCCCCGTTAAAGGAGAAGTGCATGAACCATGTTGGTTTTCTTCGACCATTAACTCTGTCGACTGCATCTGCAGCCAAGATATAATGGAGTCCCTTAATCCTGATGTCTTTTCAATGGAAAGCGTTTTATATTGTATTCTTAATATTCTAAGCCAAGTGAGCCGTTTCTCAAAAGAAGCAATTTTATTGCGTTCTCTACTTGTGATATCCTACCACATAAACCTCGCAGTCTTATCTTTTATGGATTTGCCTCTAGAGCTACCCAGAAATATATATTAATGGGACAGCTTCAGTCTTAAAAAATTGAAGAAATCAATAATGTATGTCATAACTTTGTTGCTTATCAGACCATAACCATCCACATTTACCCACTTGGTGGTATAGGAAATGATCCTAGAAATTAATTGTCCTGGCTGTGATGTATTTTAATTTCGGGTGTGAGAGAATAAATGGTCCACTAGGATTGCATTCAGTACGTGAAACTGGGTGAACTTTCTTATCATGTAACGCCTAGATAAACCAAGGGTGGTGTCACCGGATCTTATATCCAATTGGTATATTACCTTATAATATATTCGTATGGGGACCTCTGAAGCATTGGTTGTCACGCGACCCAGAATAATTGGTTAAATGTATATTCATGGATGCTAATGAACTTGAAAAATAGAATTAATCAATAAACGCTCCTCATTTTTTGTGGCTGACTCGAGAATATCAATCCTTACTAACCCTCTACATGGTTCAAAAAAACGATCTTCAATATACCCAACCTTTTTGCATGTAGTCTGTTATCGGTTGCCCAAGGAACAGAGGAGGTTCTGTCGACCACAGTTGTATTCAATAAGGGGAAACCCGTCGACTGTCTTTGAGGTAACCCCTACATATCTGTACCATACCTTGATTTGTTTAATACATCATTACATATTTGTCAGGGGACCTCTGAGGCGCTAATTGCCTCCCACCCTTAACACTATCATATATTCCCCTCTATCTGTCTCTCGTTCCGTTTCCATCTCCACTCTCTTTTTCATTGCCATTTCTCTCTCTGTTTTTTACGTCTCTCGCTCTTCCTCTATCTATCGCTCTGTCTCTCTTCCCACCAATCCTCCCATATACTGCTCTCTTTCTATCTCTGCGTCTCTCTCGCCGCCATTCCCTCACATGTCATGGTCTCTCCGTCTCTCAATCTTTTTCCCCTCCATTTCCTATCTCTGTCTCTTTCTTATTCCCATCTATACCTCTGTCACTCCCCCCTTCATCTCCTCTCTCTCACTGTCTCATTGCCCACCCTATAGTTTTCTCTCTCTCGCTTAATATTTTCTGTCTCTTATTCCTCTCTCTCTCGCATTGCCCACCGTATCATTTTCTCTCTCTTCATATCTTCTCTATCTTATTCCTCTCTCTCTCTCTTGCTCACTCTGAATATTGGCCATCACCGATATTCCAGGGGGTAAACTGGGTCTCCAACACCGCTATAAACCGGCTCAACCCGAACGTACCTTAGACCAATCCCTCGCAATCGAATAGTCGAAAAACAACATCGCGTCCCCCTTCTTCCCTCCCTGATACGCGTTTGATCTTTTGCGACGACGCGATGATCACCGGGGCTGAGTGTTACACCGTAATAGTAGCGGTGGTGCCGCTGTACGTTGCAATGTTCTTGGCCTACGGCTCCGTCCGATGGTGGACAATCTTCTCGCAGGAGCAGTGCGCAGGAATAAACCGCTTCGTCGCCGTCTTCGCCGTGCCTCTACTCTCCTTCCACTTCATCGCCTCCAACGACCCTTACAAGATGAATCTCCGCTTCATCGCCGCCGACTCGGTCCAAACGATCATCCTTCTCTTCGCGGCGGCGATGTTTTACGCGCGCGGAGGCGTGATCCTTGACTGGGCAATCTCCGCCTTCTCGCTCGCCACCCTTCCCAACGCGCTCGTCGTAGGAATCCCCTTGGTCACCGCCATGTACGGCGACGTCTCCGCCAGCCTCATGGTTCAGATCGTCGTTCTACTGTGCGTTGTGTGGTACACGCTTCTTCTCTTCCCTACGAGTACAGGGCCGCTCGAGCTCTTCTTCGGGCCCGTTACCCCGACGCTGACGTGAGATCCGCCCTCGCTAACGACCCTTCCACGTCCTCTGGCTGCTATGTAAGAAGGATTGTGCCAGGAGACGAAAGGTCCATCGCCAACTCTCCGCAAAACTCGAGAGAACTTCCTACGTGTGCGCGGAAGGCAGACGAATCGTCAGTCCTCGACGACGCTGGCACGGAGACACGCTTGACCGTCTCGCACCCGAAAGGTTCCTATTTTGTGTCCCTCGTTTTAATTCTTTGGTCTATAGTTCGTCCCTGTGAAGTTGGAGTGCGACGTAGACGACGACGTTTTAATTTAGGACATCGTTAAGTGTTTTGGATTCTTGCTGAAAGGGCTTCGATACTGAACGATTCCCCTGTTCAGTCCGGATCCTATCTGGGTTGTTGGATGAAAAGGATGTTGTTTTTTTGGGTGGAGTCGGGCTCCAGTCCTTTCCGTTTTTCATCGGTCCAGGACGTGTACTCGTTAAGCGCAATCAGAGCGTTTACCATCCTTCAAGTAGTCAACCTTCACTAGGGTAAATTACTCTTACCGTCCAAGGGGAAGTAACGTTGACGGGTGCTGAATTAGCATTGTCTCCTCATGGCTGCCTTGTTTCTGGTTCTTTCTTTTGACGGTTGCGGGCCCCTTCTGTTGGCAGCGGAAGCGGAAGGAGGGGAGGAGAGATCTAACTCGCCGACGGCGACGGCGGGGAACCGGCAGGAGATGCCAACAGCGATGATAATGGGGACGACGATACTGATCATGGTGTGGAGGAAACTCATTCGAAACCCAAACACATACTGCAGCCTTTTAGGCTTGGTCTGGTCTCTCATCTCGTTCAGGTAAGTTCACACGATCAAAACCCTGTTAAGAAAATGTCTACGAGGAGCAGAACAACCTCAGCTATCGCTTTTGGTATTTTTGTGATGATTGTGATCCCTAGCTTCTTCATTTGGGGCAGGTGATATATTGGGATGCCCAGAATAGTGGAGAAGTCAATCTCCATCCTCTCCGATGCTGGACTGGGAATGGCAATGTTTAGCCTAGGCGGGTTTGAAGCTTCTCCTTCACTGGTTCTACCTTTTTTTTTTGTTTCCTGTTAACTCTTCAAATTAACGCGGTTACAACTTTACTCAAAGCAATAGCTCAAATTAAGGACTATAGATGTCTTCCTATCTCCAACAAAGTACAGCCTGACTCTGGTACTATCTTATGATTTTTGCGCCCCACATTTAATGGGTTCTACTTCTTTTCTCATCTCCAACAAACCTGCGACATACCTCTCACTTTGCAATAAGATTCAAGGTTGTTAAAGTCGATAGCGTGTTGCCAGGGCAGCACTGTTCTCGTGTCCAATAAACCTGCCACTTAGCTCTGATCCTACAACTGTGCTAAAAGCTATATCTGATAGCACGTATACAATAAACCAGACTAGCTTTGTTACTTCTTTTACGTACAATCGCTAACGACTGTACCAAAAATAAATATAGCTCATATTCTCATGTCCAACACCACCTGAAACCTAGATCTGGCACTATCTTAAGATTCAAGAGCCTACCACTCTGGTAAGGGCTATAGTTCAAAGCAAGGGATCCTACTTCCCTTCTAAACACAACCTGAATGTTTTTCTATTACAATAACTTCTTTCATGGGATCTACAGGACTGTTCATGGCGCTGCAGCCTAAGATAGTAGCCTGTGGGAGATCCGCAGCCATCTTCTCGATGGCGATGAGGTTCGTCACTGGACCCGCGTTGATGGCGGCTGTGTCTTTTGCTCTTGGCTTGAGAGGGACCCTTCTGCGCATCGCAATCGTACAGGTAGTGATAACGAAAGCTACCATTCCTTTCCTAAGTGCGAATTCTTACAGTAGTACCATCCTCAGGCGGCGTTGCCACAAGGAATCGTCACATTCGTCTTCGCCAAGGATTATGACGTCCTCCCCTCAGTACTCAGCTCTGGGTAAGAAGATGAAAAAAGCAAAAATAGAATATTTTAAGGCCGCTTAACCTTACTTTATCTGTCTCTTATTATGCAGGGTAATCTTTGGAATGCTAATTGCGCTGCCTGTTACTCTCTTATATTATATTCTTCTCGGCCTCTGAGATTGGTGTACTTAAGGTAGAACTAAGTATTAACTCACCATCAGTCGATAGTCAAAGCATCCATATCAACGTCAACAAGCAAAAAAAAACCGTTGCTGAGAAGGAATTCCCTTTGTCCTCTTTCTCTGCCTTTCTCTCTCTTATTGTCAGGGAAAGGAAGAAGAAGACATAATTCCTGGTTGGAGATTTCCTTGCAGCAAAATATCGGTTTGTGCCATATAGGGTATGGCCTAAAGGTGTAATATTAATCGGCCTTTAAAATTATGAACGAGGGTCAAAATTGCCGTTTTGGTCCTACTACCATTAAGAGTTAATGATTGACATATAAGAACACCACGCCTAACGGGTTCTCCCTCTGGACGAATGTTATCAAGAGTATACTAGTCTGAGAGGAAAGTCGAATTGCATCATTCATGGGTTTATCGTGTTTGGGTAAAAACAGCACGTGTTGGCAAAAATTAATCAATGAAAAGAAGAGAGGAAAAGCGAGGGTGCGATAGAACGACAAACAAAGAGAGAGAGAAAGAGAAGAGGAGACACTGAGAAACATCGAAAGAGACAGAGAGAAAGAAGGAGCCACACAGAGAGAGAAATAAAAAGGCAAAGACATAGACAGACATATTGAGAGAGGGAGAAACAGAGATAGTGGCAAAGAGACACGGAGATAGACCGGCAGAGACGAAGACAGAGAGAGTGAAAGAGATAGCTTGATAAAAATAGACAGAGCGAGAGAGAGAGAGAGCAAGATAGAAATACATGGACAGAGAGAGAGAGAGAGAGAGAGAGAATGACAGGCCGAGCCGGTGATAAAGACAGAGAGACAAAGATTTATAGAATGATAAATAGAGAAATATGCTATCTTGTACGGGTTTCCGATTTCATTTGGATCAGCGTCATGAACGGTGCCATGTTCTACGACTACCGCGTCTACCCACACACCCTCTGGCCTTGGTGCGGATTTTTAGAGTTATTTCACGGATGTAAAAGAGTTCTCTCGTTTGAGTAATGGTACTGATAAAGATGCGGGACAGAAAGTGTTATTTTGACTACGATTGATTATATTCTGCCTCTAGTACCATAGTGGGTCCTCTAATGGGGAACCACTCGTCCCCTACCACAGAGGTCTTTATCGCTATCCCTCTGAGTAGCCTCTGATGTCTGTGGTGGGATCTTTGTCCAAATTTTGTCTTTTAAATATATGAAATAGTGGATGGATGGCATCTATTTTCACCTCGAAATATTGTTCTACAAGCTCTTAAAAATCAACTTTCTTAACGTGGTGTCCAAATGTCCTGTCTTCACTCAGTTGCATTTAATTTCAGAGCTTCCTTCATCGCCCGAAACTCAAAACCAGAGCCCTCAAAGGGAACGTTATTTCTGTTTTCTCTTGCAAGAAAGGTTAGTTCGCTCTGTGAAAAGGTTGTTTTTATTTATTATTATTCTTGTCAACTTACCTAGCTTTGGTTATTATAGATTGGTGAAAGTATTCATTACTCAAAAAAGAATTTTATTGGCTGTTCGCTACATTTACACCTTCTCCTGTGAACCCTGCTTTGGATTCTCATGAGAGGATAATTTTGTTTCTCGTGTCAGAGTAATTCGGAATGCCGATATTCAAATCAAGATGATTTATCAAAACAACTTTTTATGTATTAAATTGGGAATTAACAAGCAAGTAAGCGATTTTGAAATTGGGCTTGAAGATAGACAAAATTTTGGATGAAATTTTGGATTTAGGTATTGAATTTTCCAACAATCAATTTTTAGATCTACATATGGAAGGTAAGTGAGCTAACCTAGAGAGAATAAGAGGACATAATTGGGGGGAAATGAATTACAGATAAATTTTGACTCTATCTAGGGATTGAAGATGCAAGATGAGATAAAATTCAATGTAGAACTAAGAATTTCATGTAAGATTTTTAAATCAAATTTAAATTGCAATGCTAATCACCATTCAAATCATTTCCAAGGGCATGTACATTCCGCCCATGCCTTGGCATTTTGAAATCATTTTAAAAAGTTAAAATAAATAAGAAGAAACTTACAACTTTGATTTTTTGTAGCAAGATCTGTCGATTACAAAAGCAAATATTGTGTCCTTCCTGGCCAAAACCTTTGGGGAGAGCTTCCTTGCTGGTTTTTCCCTTCTTCTCCACCTATATTCAAAAATCCAACAATATGGATCTAAGAGGATAAAAAGACAAACATACCCTTAAAATTTGGGTGGAATCGGACGGCTACATTGTGTTAAATAGGCCTTAATTATGTTTAATTTTTTTTTGTATTTACTTTACTGCGTGTGATATTTAATATGCCGTAAAGTAACTGTAACATTTATAGTAATCTTAATACTTTCCGTCAAAACACTCTTAAGAGGTTAATTTTGATTCCCGTGTCAGATTAATTTGGACGGCAAAGTTTCAAATCAAGATGATTGATCAAAACAAGTTTTTATGTATTAACATTGGGAATTACTAAGCATGAAAGGGATTTTAAAATTGGCATTGAAGATGGACGAATTTTTTGATGAAATCTTGGATTTAGGTATTTTAAATGTTAAATTGAATTTTCGAACAACCATTTTTTTGATCTAGAGAGAGGAAGTACATGAGCTAACATAGTTAGAGAAAGTGGAATATATTGGGGGAAATAAACTATAGATGAAATTCGACTGTAAACTAGGGATCAAGGATGCGAGATGAGATGAAAATCAATGTAAAAAAGAGAATTTGAAGTCACATCTTCAATGAAATTCCAATTGCAATGCTTATAACTATTCAAATCATCTCCATGGGAATGTACATTCCGCCCATGCCTGGACGTTTTTAATCGTTCAAGAAAAAGTTCAAACAGTGAAGAAGAAACTTACAAGTTTGATTTTTGAAGCAAGATCCGTAAAATTCAAAAGCAAATCTAGTGTCCTTTTCTTGAAAAACATTTGGGGGAGTGCTTCCTTGGTGTTTTTTCCCTTCTGCCCCACCTATATTTAAAAGTCAAACAATATGGATCATAGAGGATGAAAAGACAAACATACCCTCAAAATTTGGGCGTAATCGAATGTCTAGATGGTGTTTAATGGGCCTTAATTGAGCATAATTTTGTTTTATAATTACTTAATTATGTCTACTATTGAATCTCCTTTAAAGTAATTCTAATCTGTATTGTATAATTAATTCTTTTGGTCCGAACACATCTCTGAAAATAATTTTGATTCTGGTGTTAGAGTTATTCTGATTGCCAATATTCAAATCAAGATGATTTATCAAAACAACTTTTATGTATTTAAAGTGGGAGTTACTAAGCAACTAACGGATTTTAAAATTGGGCTTGAAGATGGGTGAATTGTTTGATGAAAATTTAGATTTAGGTATTTTAAATGTTAGATTGAATTTTCCAACAATCAATTTCAGATATTGAGAGAGGACGTAGGCGAGCGAACATAGAAGGAAAAAAGTGGAATGAATTGGGAGAAAATAAATTATTGATGAGTTTCAACCCTAATCTAAGGAAGGAATATGCAAGATGAGATGAAAATCCATGCAGATCTAGGAATTTTAAGTCTGATCTTAAGTGGAATTCAAATTCTGATGCTTATCACCACTCAAATCATCTCCAAGGGTATGTACATTTCATCCATGCCTTCAGGGTTCTTAAATCTTTAAAGAAGAAATTCAAATAGTGAAGAAGAAATTTACAATTTTGATTTATGAAGCAAGATCTGTTAACTTTAAGAGCAAATTTTGTGTCCTTCCTGGCCAAAAACATGGGAAAGAGCTTCCTCTAGGGTTTTTCTATTTATTCCAACCTCTATGTAAAGGGTAGCACTCTGGATCATATAGGATTAAAAAACAAACATACCCTCAAAGTTTGCAATTCATCGCGCGTCTAGATTGTGTTCAATGTGCCTTAATTGTGTAACTTTTGTATCGTAATTATTTAGTTGTGTTTAATATTTAATATGCCGTAAAGTAACTAAAATATTTATGTTAATCTTATTACCTCCAGTCAGAACACTCTTGAGGGGGCAATCTTTATTCTGGTGTCATAGTAATTCAGATTGCCAATATTCAAATCAAGATGATTTATCAATAGGTAGGAATTACTAAGCAAGTACGGGATTTTGAAATTCGGCTTCAAGATGGATGAATTTTTTATGAAAATTGTATTTAGGTATTTTAAATGTCGGATTGCATTTTCCCACAGTCATTTTTAGATATTGATAGATAATGTAGGCGAGCTAACATAGAAGGAAAAAGTGGAATGTCTTGGGGGAAAATAAATTATCAATGAATTTTGACCCTAATCTAGGGAAGATATATGCAAGATGAGATGAAAATCACTGTAGATCTAAGGATTTAAAGTCTGATATTAAATGGAATTCCAATTCCCATGCTTATCACCATTCAAATCATCTCCAAGGGTATGTACATTTTGCTTGTGCCTTTAGGGTTTTGAAATTGTTAAGTAAGAAATTCTAATAGTGAAAAAGAAACTTACAACTTTGATTTTTTGATGCAAGATCCATCGAATTAAAAAGCAAATTTGAGTCCTTCCTGGCCAAAAACATGGGAAAGAACTTCCTCTGTGGTTTTCCTATTCTTTCTGACCTCTGTTTTAAGGGCAACACACTCGATCATAGAGGATTAAAAGACAAACATACCCTCAAAATTTGTGGTTAATCGGGCGGCTAGATTGTGTTCAGTGTGCGTTATTTGTGTTTAATTTTGTCTTGTAGTTACTTAGTTGTGTTTAATATTTAATATGCCGTAAGTAACTAAAATCTTTATCTTAATCTTATTACCTTCTATCAGAACACTCTTGAGATGATAATTTTGATTCTCGTGTCAGAACAACTTTTATGTATTTAAAGTGGGAATCACTAAGCAAGTAAGGGATTTTGAAATTGGGCTTAAAGATGGATGAATTCTTTTATGAGACTTTGGATTTTGGTATATTTAAATGTTGAATGGAGTTTTCCAACAATCAATCTTAGATCTTGAGAGAGGAGGTAGGCGAGCTAACATATAGAGTGAAAGTGGAATGAATCAGGGGAAATGAATTATTAATGAAATTTGACTCAAAACTAGGGATCAAAGATTCGAGATGAGATGAAAATAAATGTAGAAAAAAGAATTTGAAGTCAGATGTTCAATGAAATTTCAATTGCAATGCTTATGATCATTCAAATCATCTCCAAGGGCATATTTATTCCACCCATGCCTTGACGTTTTGAAATCATTCAAGAATAAGTTCAAACAGTTAGGAAGAAACTTAGAAATTTGATTTTTGGAGCAAGATCTGTGGAATTCAAAAGCAAATCTTATGTCCTTTTCTGGCAAAAAAACTTGGGGGGAGAGCTTGCTTGGTTGGTTATTCCATCTTTCTGACCTCCATTTCAAAATCCAACAGTATGGGTCATACAGGATGAAAAGACAAACATACTCTCAAAACTTGGGCGTAATCAGATGGCTAGATTGTGTTTAATATGCCTTAATTATGTTTAACTTCGTTTTGTAATTACTTAATTATGTTTAATATTTAATGTCCCGTAAAGTAATTATAATCTCTATAGTAATCTTAATTATTTCGCTCTGAGCACTATTGAGAAAATAATTTTGATTCTCCTGTAAGAGTAATTCAGTTTGCCAAGATTCAAATTAAGAAGATTTATCAAAACAAATTTTAAGTATTAAAATTGGGAATTACATAGCGAGAAAGAGATTTTGAAACGGGGCTTGAAGATGGACAAAATTTTTGATGAAATATTGGATTTAGGTATTTTAAATGTGGAATTGAATTTTCCAACAATCAATCTTTAGATCTAGAGAGAGGAGGTAGGCGAGCTAACATAGTTGGAGAAAGTAAATTATAGAGGAATTTTGTCTCTAATCTAGGGAACAAATGTGCAAGATGAGATGGAAATCAATGTTGAAGTAAGAATTTAAAATCACATCTTGAATCCAATTCCAATCTCAATGCTATTCATCGTTCAAATCATCCCGAAGGGCATGTACATTTCACCCACGCCTTGGCATTTTATAATGGTTCAAAAATAAATTCAAATATTGAAGTTTAAACTCACAACTTTGACTTTTTGAAGCAAGATTTCTCGACTTCAAAATAAATTTTTGTTTCTTTCCTAGCCAAAAACTTGGGGGAGAGCTTCCTTGATGGTTTTTCTCTTCTTCGTGACCTCTATTTAAAGTTCAACAGTCTGGACTATAGAAGATGAAAATACAGACATACCCTCAAAATTTGCAAGTAATCGGGCGGCTAGATTGTGTTTAATGTGCCTTAGTTGTGTTTAATTTGATTTTGTAATTACTTAATTGTGTTTAATATTTAATATGCCGTAAAGTAACTAAAATCTTTATCTTAATCATATTACCTTCTATCAGAACACTCTTGAGAGGATAATTTTGATTCTCATGTGAGAGTAATTTAGATTGCCAGGATTCAAATCAAGATGATTTATCGAAACAACTTTTGTGTATTTAAAGTGGAAATTACAAAGCGATTTAAATTGGGATAGAGGATGGACAAATTTTTGGTTTCAGGTATTTTGAATGCTAATTTTTTTTGTCTTACAATCAATTTTTATATCTAGCCACAAAAGGTAGGTGAGCTAATATAGAGAGAGAAACTGGAATGAATCGGATGAAAACGAAATATAGATGAAATTCGACTCTACTCTAAGGATCAAACATGCAAGATGAGATGCAAATCAATGTAGAAGTAAGAATTTAAAGCCATATCTTGAACTAAATTCATATTTCAATGCTGATCACCATTCAAATCATCTCCAAGAGCTTGTACAATTCGCCCATGCCTTGGCGTTTTGAAATCGTCCAAGAAGCAATTCAAACAGTGAAGAAGAAACTCACAATTTTGATTATTGATGCAAGATGCATGGAATTCAAAAGCAAATAATGTGTTCTTTTCGGCCAAAACTTGGGGGAGAGAGCTTCCTCTATGGTTTTCCCCTTCTTCCTAACCTCTATTTAAAAATCCAATGATATGGATCGTATAGTGTGAAATGCCAAACATACCCTTAAAATTGGGCGCAATCAGCCCACTAGATCTCAAGATATTGCCATTTTACTGGATATTAATATGAACTGTTCGATCTTTTTTTTCTTTCCTACACGCGGGCGCTATCCAAACAGAAATGGTGAGTTTTGATTTGCCAGCGCTCTCTCCTCGTTTCATCTGCCCTCAGAACGGACGCTATCACATATTTTCACATAAGACAACACATTAATTCTCGTGTAAATGATAGAATAAAAAAATACATTTTGGAGCCTTTGGTCGTGCGCCCAGTCACCCATTGTGCACCAAGTGCCTCATTTTCAGCTAAAGATTACTAAAAAATGGATCTTACTATTTTCATAAATGCAAACAAACTATAGATTCACCGCGTACATTTATTGAACGCCGCTATTGATTATCCGCGTCATTTATTGCACAGAACTGTTGAAACCAAAAAAAAATATATTTTAGCTTTTCTCCCCACCGTTGGCGCCAATAATCATCGAACAAATGACTCGCTCATAACAGCATCGCGCATTACGGTGCCATAATGAGCCTATAAAAGGCTGATCTGGCGCATCCAATCATTCCCCCAAATTATAGGGTGAATTGCGTAAATGCCACATAAGGTTAAAAAAAAAAATTAAATGCCAAATAAATCCAAAAATACATTATTTTGATTCTTGAAATATTTCGTCGCTATATAAGGGTCAGAATTTTTTTAAAAAATGTAAAAAAATCCATAAAAATTAGTAAAGCGGTTACTAACCTCTAGCCAGGTATTTTATGCCCTGGAAAAAATAAATCTTCAATGCAATGAGGTCAAATATCATATAAAAACATACAAAAATTTATAAAGAATTATGAAACTATAGTGCAAGCTATTTATGTCCATTTAGTTTTGATAACATGCAAATATGACCAATAGAAACCGTATATGAATGTATTATTCATTAAATTTACATTATAATTTTGAAGTTATTAGTAGGCTACGTGTTTCAAAGGACCCTTGACCGCCGACCTATGTCGCCGACCGCACCCCGCAGAGCCACCGCTTCAACTACGCTTGTCTTTGGTGTTGATTGCTTCATTCGGGTAGTGGCCACTATTGTGCATTGATCTCCGCCGCCGAACCGCCGTAGTCATCATCCTTCGGTTGCACCCATCAGGAAGTTGTCACCGCGCCCCACCTGCATACTGCGATGGCGCCACACCATCGATGACCTGCAACCATCCGGCACACTACCGCCGCTCACATTCGTCTCGTGCCGCAGCTTGTGTCAATTTGCCTTGGGGTCACGCCTACTGAGCTCGGCTTGTGTTTGAGGTGCCTGGCCCCCCACTTCTCTCTTCCCCCCGACTTTGTCCAACATCACGCTCCAGCGCAGCATCTCCACCACATGTCGAGCGACATCATGCCATCTCCAACACGCACCTGCCTGACCTGCCTGCACCGGTTGTTGCACCAACGATTATATTGATAACGGATGGCACCACCGACGAGGTACATCATTCCCCTTACTCATCAGTTATATTATCTTCTTCAATATATTTTTCGGCTGCACACCACAACGATCTGGTTAGAGGAGGTGAGACTCCATATTCAAAAATCTACAACTTAAGTGAATTCTTAGTTAGGGACCTATCATGTTCCTTACGTGCGAGCGCCTACGGAATTATTTTGTTTGGCGCCGTAGTCGCCGTGCTCACTCCAACGCGGGTGAGAGTGTCACCATCACTATCAATGGCCGCCCGGCCTAGAGATTAGAGGTTGGCGAAACCCCATGAGTCGAGGCCAGCACATACTTTCACCCAAGACACTACATCATGGTGTTTTATATCTGTGGGAAATTACCCGTAAGATGACATCACCGTCAACGTCGGGCACCATCATGGTATCAGAGCATCTTCTTAGTACACCATCAGACAACATCCCAAACAACGTCCGACATCATCCTAGAATCCGAGCATCTTTTCAGGACCCCATTAGCCAATATACCCAACACATCCGACATCCAAAATATAGATAGAGATAGAGATAGATATAGAGATAGAGATAGATATAGAGATAGAGATAGAGAAAGAGATAGAGATAGAGATCGAAATAGAGATAGAGAACAAATTGGGATTGAGATAGAAATAGAGATAGAGATAGAGCTAGAGATAGAGGTAGAGATAGAGATACAGATAGAGATCGAATAGAGATAGAGATAAAGATAGAGGTAGAGATAGACATAGAGGTATGGATAGAGATAGAGGTAGAGATAAAAAGAGAGATATAGAGAAAGAGATAGAACTAGAGATAGAGATAGAGATAGTGATAGAGATAGACATAGGGATAGAGATAGAGATAGAGATAGAGATGGAGATGGAGATAGGATAGAGATAGATGGAGAGATAGAGATAAAGAGAGATAGATATAGAGATAGAGATAGGGATAGATATAGGGATAGAGATAGAGATGAAGATTGAGATAGGGATAGAAATAGAGATAGATGTAGAAATAGAGAAAGAGGTAGAGAAAGAGACAGAGATATAGATAGAGATAGAGATAGAGATAAAGATAGAGATAGAGATAAAGATAGAGATGGATATAGATATTAATATAAAGATAGAGTGAGAGATGGAAATAAAGAAAAAGATACATATCAAGAGAGAGATAGAGAGAGGGATAGAGATAAAAATAGATACAGATATAGATAAAGCAATAAATAGAGATAGAGGTAAGTATAGGAATATAGATAGACATAGAATAAGGATAGAAAAAGAAACATATAGAAAGAGAGAAAGTGATATAGATAGAGTTAGATATCAAAAGAGTGAGAGAAATAAAGATAGATATAGAGATCTAATTAGAAAAATATCTAGGCCGAGATAGAGACAGAGATAGAGACATGGATACAAATAGACAAAGATATAGAGATAGAAGTAGAAATAGAGATATAGTTATCGATAAAGAACGAGATGGAGATAAAGATACAGATCAACATAGAGATAGATATAGAGGTTAATATATTAGTAGAGATGAAAATAGAGATAGAGAAAGAGATAGAGATAGAGATAGAGATAGAGATATAGATAAAGATAGAGATAGAGATAGACCTATAGATAGGGATATAGACAAAGATAGAGATACAGATAGAGATATAGATGGAGATATAGACAGAGATAGAGATAAAGATAGAGATAGAGATAGAGCTAGAAATAGAGATAGAGATAGAGATAGAGATAGATATAGAGATAGAGATAGAGATAGAGATCGAGATAGATATAGAGATAGAGATCGAGATAGATATAGAGATAAAGATAGAGATAAGGATAGAGATAGAGATAGAGACATAAACAGAGATAGAGATAGATGTAGCGATAGAGATAGAGATAGAGATAGAGGTAGAGGAGGAGATAAAGATAGGGATAGAGGTAGAGATAGAGATAGAGATAGAAATAGAGATAGAGTTAGAGATAGAGGAAGAGATAAAGATAGACATAGAGAGAAAGATAGAGATAGAGATAGAGATAGATATAGATATTAATATAAAGATAGAGAGAGATGGAAATAGAGAAAAAGATAAATATTAAGAGAAGATAGAGATAAAAATAGATACAGATATAGATGAAGCAAGAAATAGAGACAGAGTTTAGGAATATAGATAGACATAGAGATAAGGATAGAAAAAGAAACATATAGAAAGAGAGAAAGTGATATAGATAAAGTTGGATATCAAAAGAGTGAGAGAAATAAAGATAGATATAGAGATAAAATTAGAAAAATATATAGACCGAGATATAGAAGGAGATAGAGACATTGATAAAAATAGACAAAAATATAGAGATATAAGTAGAAATAGAGATATAGTTGTGGATAAAGAAAGAGATAGAGATAACGATACAGATCGACATAGAGATAGATATAGAGGTTAACATATTAGTAGAGACAAAAATAGAGATAAAGATAAAGAGCTAGAGATAGAGATAGAGATAGAGATAAAGACACAGATAGAGATAAAGATAGAGATAGAGATTAATATTGAGATGGAAATAGATTAAAATGTTGAGATAGATATAGAGATAAGGATAGCGATGAATATAGAGATAGAGAGAGAGATAGAGATGGGGATGAAGATACTGATAATGATAGAGATAGAGATAGAGTTAGGCCAAAAGATGATAATGGAGCAAGAGGTATTGACCATAATAGAGTAATTTCTGAAGATAGAAGACGATGCATGATAACTCTATGTAAAGGTATTACACATTAGTTCACTAAGGCATATTTTATTCACATTTCGTATAAAATTTTCTCCTGAAGCATGTGCATTGGTGCAATATAATGATAAAAGTTTCCAGATATATGCATCTTTTTACTAGTATAAAAGTATATTTGTTTATTTATTGTGGCCCACTTGGCAAATCTGGCAAAGGGGATGAATTGAAACTCTTATTTGGAGCATTTGGGGCCTTTTTGAGGAGTAGTTAAATTGCTCTTACAAAAGGATCAGGGGACTCTTTATAAAGCCAAAGAAGATCTCATTACACTAATGGGTCTCTAATGCTGGACGTCGTCAAGATGTCATCCGGTCGTCACCGAGGGTACGGGCTCGGTATCGAATCAAGGACTAATCGGACTACGTCAACCGACGTCGTCCGACGGATGATAATGACAGGTGATAATGATGATGTGCAATGCGAAAGTCCCTACGTGTTGTACGTGCGTGCGCCGAGGAGCAGTGGATGCCGTTCCAGCGAATAGACGGGATCGCTTTGAGTGAGGTCGAACGGACCTCCTAAACCTCGCCCGAGAGGGTCGAGGGCGAGTACGTCGCCGAACGGGAAAACCCCGCTGTAGAGCTCACAAGCGTCGGGAGGACCCGACTCGTACCAGGTAGGCAAGACTCTCGTAGTATTTTCATCGTTATCTCAACCTGTCTCTCGCTCACCTATCTAACCCGAGCGTGGAAGAGCCGAACCGAAAGTGCACTAAAGAAAGTGAAGGACGTAAAGGAGGGCGAGTGAGGGGTACCGATGTCGCGCTGGCGACAAATATGCGTAACCGGAGATCCGTAGGAGTGCGGGAGTCCTGAGCGACGGGAAGTGATAACACAGATTTTGGGGTAATTAGTGATGAGCTAACTTCACTAATTAGTGTCGTTGGTTTATCCGAATTAAAACAACAAAAATTTGTAATAACCTTACTAGCGTAGGGAGAGTAAGGGTCGATCCAGGTCTTCTTTTAAGGGCCATGATCCATGTCCATTATGGTCCTCCAATCAGCATTGAGACCTTTGAAATACCCCCTGGACGTTCAAGGCTTCTTTCCTTAATTAGCATTAAAGATGCTATTTTTAAGTCTCCACCCTTGGATGTTTTGTGGATTGAATGGCTGGATCTTCTTCTCTGGCTTGGATCCACGTCCAAGGTTGTCCTCCAATCAGAATTTAAGCCTGTGAAATGTTTATAAATAATCATGACTGGACCTTCCCCTTGCCCTCCTTTCTTTGGCCCAACATGCCTCTCATAGTGGGCTTAGTGGAGCTTCCTTAGTGGGCCTTTAGACTAGAGCCAACTATCTTGCTTTGGGCCTTCTTTCTTGGCCCATGTTTGTGGCTGAGCCTGCTCCTCTGGTCCAAATAGCTTCCTCTTCATTTAATTATCCCCTTTATTCATGATTCATTCCTGCATCTTCCACATAAACTAAGAAGAGAGTGAGATTCATTCCACTTAACTCATTGAGTTAAGTGGGGTTAGTCCCACAAATGATAATAATTAACTCCAAATTAGAAAAAGGTGATTTTGTTTCATGATGCTTCACAACTTAACATAAATGTTGATAATATATCTAGATAAAGATAAAGAAGTAGATAAATTAGCTGAAATTGCACATATATATTACTCTCATTTTGGATTTATCAAATACCCCCCAACTTAGATCATTGCTAGTCCCTTAGCAATGCCCTTCGATTTTCTTTGGACTTCCCTTCTCGCCTTTACACAAAGAAGGTATCTGCATGAAGCGTTAAGTTTATCAATCACATATCTAGATGAGCATTTTCCTTCGACAATCTAGGTCAAAACCTTTGCAGGAATACATGAACTTTTTTTCTCATGGTCTGAGCAGAGCTGGTGGTCATAGTAGGGCAGCTTACTTCTCTCTAGGCTCAACACCATAAAAAAAGATTTCCTCACTTCACACATTGAACTGGGCCTCACCCCTCTTGGTTCACTCGCTCACAAGAGAAAGGGCTACCTAAGTGGTGATGTCCCTAAAAGCTTCATGAGACCTGAAATAGAGAGTATGCACTCTTCGCCTCTTATTATAAGCACAAGGTAACAAGGCGTGTTAAGAAATGGCTTCCTATTTACTCTAAGCTTCAAGAGAGATGAGAAGAAAGGTTTAAGGAGAATGGGCAAAGTCTGAGTTAAGAAAGTCGGAGGAAGATTACTTATATAGAATACTCCCAAGATTCAAGAAGAAATGTGAAAGGTAGAAGAAGGTAAAGATGATCCTCATAAGTTATTCTTCTAGGTAGAGAATGCATTCATTATGGAATGATAGGCAGTTCATAGGAAACAAATAAGAAGAAGAAGAAGAAACAAGCCCCATAGTAAGTTTTCCTTTCTTTTTTTCATAATTTTGTAAAATGTATTCTTCGTAGTAATTTTCCTGTATTTCCTGTTTTTTTTTTTTTGGGGGGGGGGGCAAATAGAAGAAGAGAATAGGAAAGGATGTATGAACTGCAAATAATTTTTCTTGAATGAATGTCAATCACAGATTTCATGCAACCACTCTACCCTCAAAGAGGATTTTTTTTTTTTTGTCTACTTTGAGGATCAGAAAGAGGAAATAGATTGAGAAGATGTAGAGTGAATATCAATGGAAAAGATTTAAAATCAGATGACAAATATCAATATGATATTATTTTTAAAGATAAGAGAGATAGAACGACTTGGGAGTAAGGCATTTCATAAGCAAGGAGGTGGAGTCGTATATAGGTACGGTGAGGTAAAGGTGGTAAAGGGTCAGTAAGCATAGATGGATGAAGAGGGCAAATGAAGAATTGTGGGATGAAAATTTTATAAGAGGTATGAGATGGAGGGGTAATGTGCTTAAGACTTGAAGAAGTGCATCTCACTATCCAGCATATGATTAGGCTGATAGGTAGTCATTCACATAGATAGGTTCGGTTAAATCAAAATATGGGTGTAGTGGGGGTGTCACACTTTCACTCAACACTCAAATCCTTATCTATGGGGTATACACCTTTTGATTTTCAGATCTGTCCTTCACCCTACCATGTACTCTCGCCATTTGGGGATAAGATCATGTACTACCTAGAAATCAACATTGATGCCCCTATAATATGATCATTATGCGCTCCGTGAGCCTAGCTTCCCCACATTTTCTTCTAAGGTAAAAAGATAAAAGGGGCTGTCCAAGGTTTGGTTATGGCATGATGTTGAATTCAAGAATCTTTTATACCCCCCATCTTATTAAAAAAAAAACATTGAGACATCATAGAAAATATAAAACTTTTAAGGCGGATTGAATCTCCCCCCCACATAGTAGTTGCATAGTCCTCAATGCATAGGAAAATATAAAAAGGAGTTTAGAGGGCGCAAACAGTGGGTTGAGCGCTTTCATGTAGGTTCCTTCACGTCCATTTCATGTACTGGTGGTAGGCATTTTCTTAAACCATAGAAAAGAAAAGAAAACAAAAGAAAAACAGAGAAACAAAAGAAAATAATAAACGTAAAAAATAGAAATAAAAGCTTTAATGCAGCTCTATAGATATTACTAACCTGCAGGTTTTTCCAATATCATACTAAGGGGTTGATGAGGAGGATCATCATGTAGGTAAGGCTGCAGCCTTTGCCCATTCACTGTGAATTGTTTATGGGTTCTAGGATCCGAAATTAAAATGGCCCCATTTTCATATGATTCTACTACCAAATAAGGTCCATTCCATCTACTTTTTAGCTTACCAGGAAAGAGTTTTAATCTTGAATTGTAAAGCCATACCTTTTGATCTTTGACAAAGGTCCTTCTTCTGATGCTTTTGTCATGGAAGGCCTTCATCTTGGCTTTGTATATCTTGGAGTTTTCATAAGCCTCATTCCTAATTTCTTCAAGTTCTTAGAGCTGGAGCAACCTGCATTTTCCTGCTTCATCTAAAGAAAGATTTAGCTTTTTAATTGCCCATGAAGCTTTATGTTCCAACTCCAATGGTAGATGACATGGTTTTCCAAATATCAACCTGAAGGGGGACATTCCTAAGGGTGTTTTATAGGCTGTTCTATAGGCCCATAATGCTTCATTTAGTTTGTATGGCCAATCTTTCCCATTGGGCTTCACAATTTTTTGAAGGATTTTCTTAATTTCTCTGTTACATAATTCAACCTGCCCATTAGCTTGCGGGTGATATGGGGTGGTTACTCTATGTTGTACACCATATTTTTTCAAAAGCTGTCTAAATTTAAAGTTTACAAAATGTGACCCCCCATCACTAATTATAGCCCTAGGACATCCATATCTGCAAAAAATGTAAGTCTCCACAAAATCATTGACAACTTTACTGGTATTGGTCCTAGTGGCTATGGCTTCTACCCACTTTGATACATAGTCTACAGCCATTAAAATATACTCATATCCATTCGAATTAGGAAATGGTCCCATGAAATCAATGCCCCATAAATCGAAGATTTCTACTTATAAAATGGGTTTTAGAGGCATATGATTTTTTCTATCAATATTTATAGATGCTTGACATGCTAAACATTTAAAATAAAAATCATGTGCATCTTTAAATAAAGTTTGCCAATAAAACCCACTTTCCATTACCTTATGGGCTGTTACCTTAACTGAATAGTGACCTCCTCCTGGGTTGGAATGGCAGAATTTAAGGATGCAGTTCTGTTCTTCTTCGGGTACGCATCTTCTAAGAATTTGATCAGCTCCTTGATGGAATAGCTCTAGTTCTTCCTAAAAATAATCTGGCATGTCCTTGATGGAATAGCTCTGGTGCGGGTGGCGAGTGAGCGGTAGTGGGATGGGGTGTCGCGGGCGGATAGGCTGAGTCGAATGGCGGGGTTAGAAGGAGGAAAAGGGACGCGAGCGGGCAGCGGTCGCGGAGAAGGGGACGTGGGCGCAAGGCTGCCCAACGACTATGGGCGACGCACGACAGGAAAAAAAAAACAGGCTGCGCAGTGCGGGCGGAGATGGGATGAGAGAGGGCGCGACGGTGGAACGCTGCGGCAGAGCGGCGGGAAGGGGAGTGGATGGCGGCAGGAGGCGCGGGGAGAGCGCGGGCGGCGACAGGCGTAGGGAGATAGCGTGGGCGGCGACGGGAGGTGAAAGGGCGCGGCCGTGGACGAGCAGCAGCAGAGCGGGGAAAAGGGGAAAGGACGGCGGCAGGAGGTGCGGGAAAAGCGTGGGCGACGTCAGGGGAGTAGGGAAATGGCGCGGGCGGCGGCAGGAGATGCGGAGACGGCGCGGGCGGCGGCATAAATGGAGGAGATGGCGCAGGTGGAGGCAACAACCGCGGGCGGCGGACGGCGGCGGCCGGGAAGCGGACGGCGGCGGCCGGGCGGCGGGCAGCGGCTCCTCTTCCTCTTCTCTCTTCTTTCCCTTCTTCTCGTTCTTCCTCTCCTTCCTCTTCCTCTTCCCCCTCCTTTTCTTCTTTCTTCTTCTTCTTCTTCTTCTTCTTCCTTTCTTCTTCCTGTTCTCACGATCGTGACTCTTCATAACTTAAAAATTCAAGAGTACTTTACTTGGGCGCCTACCCCCCCCTTATATAATGGGTGAAGATGGGCCCCCTTTGGACAACAAAAGGAAAATAAAATAAAAGGGGAAAATGGGCTTGTCAGGCCCATGGGAGGGGAAGACGTCCTCATATGGGCTCTTCCCCTCACTACACGACAACATGTGAAACGACGATGATAAGAGATAAGAAAGGAGAACAAAAGTAAAGATATGAAAAGATAAGGTTAAGTGGAATGCTCCGATGGTGAGGTGGCGCGTGCGTCACGCCAAGTATTTGAACTCGGGGTCGCGCGTCGCTGCGGCGGCTCGTCGTGTCGGCTGGACACGTGTCGGTGGCGGGCTCGATGACGACGGTGGCTCCTCACGTGCTGGCTCGATGACGTTCGGCGGTGCCGTGCCATCAGTCTCCCTCTTGAGAGAAGGCCCAAGAATGAACTCTAAGCGACACTTTAATAGAATTCAGATCTTTGAAAAGGGGTCTAGTGGGCCTACGGGCTTGGCCCGAATATCACCCTTCAAATTGATCCATTATCTAATGCACGCCTATAAATGCTTTAGACTCCTTTGTAAAAGACGTCCTGAATTTTCATTTGGAATTTGAGTGAAAGGATGAGAAGATTATTTTCCTGCTCTCTCTCTCTAAATTTTCGAGAGTTAGTGAGAGGCAAGTTAAAGATGAGCTGAGAAGAAGGCCTATGTGGAAGTGAGAAGTCCTCTCTCTGCTCCCTCTCCGAAGGGTTCCATCCTCTCTCTCTCTCTAGATTGGAGCTTCCAAAGGATCTAAGGAGTGAGAAGTGTCCTGGGATAGTGGAGGTGGAAGGAAAGGCCAACCATTCAGGTAAGCCAATTCTTTCTCTCTACCATTCTCCTTGTTGAATAATATAAATTTCTTGTGGTACAAATCAAGATTAGTGGTTCTTTCTCTCTCTATACCACCTTCCCTATGGGGATCGCGTGTTCTTGGCCCAAGAACGCACCCAATTCCCTTGACAATACCTTGCAGATCCCACAAGTGTGGGATAAAAATAGAATCTTGCAAATCTTGGTCGAAATTCATTTTCAACTAAGATTTGTTCAACAATTATAAATTCATTTCCTTTCGAATTCTTGCCAGATTAATCGCGGAATAACTAAATGAAGGCGAAAATGGGGTGTAAATCGTTGTTGTTATTTTCGCTTTCAATCAAATGAAAATATGTTGTGTAACTTACTCAAATCGTATAATGATGAGCAAGGTCGTCTCCTCAGGGATTGGCACTTAGAGATGAAATTCGACTAATGAGTAGAATGGTGAAGAAAGAATAAAGAGAAGTTGTTAAAGCTGTTTATAAGGAAAATCCTCGCTACAGATTTTATATTTATTTCAGACTTTATACACTAGAGAAGGAAGTGGATTAAGGATTTTTGAATATTTTTATGGAATTTTTAGAGATCAGATAATAGGGAAAAGAGAGTTGAATTTACGGTTGCACGGTGTTTGTTGAAATGTTCGAAAGAGAATATCTAATTTTTGTGTTTTTCTTACGAGGAACGAGAGGGAATTTTTTTAAGTATTTTATAGAGTTATGGAAGTATTTCAAGAATTATATCCTTTAATTTGGCTTTAAAGAAAATCGATTTCAAATATAAACTGCAAAGTGCTCGACGAAATGCTTGACTGAGTTTGTTTTCTTTTTCCTGTTTTAGTTTTGCTCGAAATTGATACGGATCGATTTTGAGGACTTGATTGATTTTAACTCTTTAGTGTTTCTAATTACGAAATGGTCTACTGATCCAGAACAATGTAAAAGTGTCGATCTTACCGGATTTGGAGGGGGACGGAGGTCGCCAACGGCTTCAGACCTCTGCTCCGGCCGCGTCTTCCTTCAGGTAAGAAAATGTGGTCTTCCGTGAATTTATTCCTCCTTCAGCACTCCCTTCAGGTCGCGGAGCTCTCACCACTGACGACCGAGAGAACCAGAACGAGAGAAGGGAGAATGGGCGCTCCGCCGTGCAGAAAAACGTGAATTTGTAGATTTGAATTAAGCGGCCAAAAAAAAAAAAGATCCTGTTTTCAATGATTCATGATCCTTTTATAGGTTAGGAATGGTCCAAAGACCAGCCTGACCGATATGGGATATCTCAGGCCAAATCTCCGGCGGTGAATTAGTAGAAAACAGTCTTCTTATTGCCGGAGTGATATCGCCGGCTGTAGAGTCAGCGGTCGACGGTGGAGAAGATGCTGAGATCCCACTGATCGTCAGGTCTAAGTCATTAGGGGTTCAACGGCCATGATTAAATCGTAGCCATGGACCCCTTTAAGTTCAGTAGAGCCCTGCTCCAGCTGTGATTCCATGTCATCGTTGACTGCCCACTTGTTCCTCTCCAATTCGTCTAGGATGGAGCGCGACGCTGAGCTGTCTTACCTGAAATAAAAGAAAACAGAGATAAAATATAAGGATGATCTTGACCGTTCGATCTTCCAAAGAAAGATCGACGGTCAAGATTAAGACATGGCTTTAAGTAAAGCCTGATCTGACACGGGCTTCGGGCCAGGTCAGCTCAGAGCCCGTTCAAAATTTTGATCTCGTTTCCCTTAGATTGCAACCTGATGGGCTAAGATTGTTTTCTTCCCACACTGGCCCAGCCCGATTGCATGTGAGATATGGGATTCTGCAATCCCACATCAACGATTTGAAAAATTCCTATGGGTATATAAATTCCGCATTTACTCCATTAATGAAATGGAATCAACACATACTTTTGGGCGCTGACGAATCCATGACTCGCTTTGAGGCAGCGGCCGTTGGCTGAGCTTGTGCTGCGCGCATTGCTTGCGGTCACGGCCTTGGCTGCGGCTGTAGGCGGCGTGTTCAGGGACGACTTAGCCAGGGCTGCGCCTTGGCTTGCTTGGAAGCGACCCATCTTTTTTTACCCTCTTTTTTTGTCTTTTTGTTCATTCGTTTACCCGTAGAATATAATGTCGCACATAGTGATTGAACGATTGCTATGCTTGTTAACACAAAAGCCTGTTGAAATATAATGATGCACATGATGCTTGAAAGACTGCATAATTGAGGAATTTTAACACAGAAACGCATGCCTCTTCCCTCTTCTTGATCTCTCAAAATACTTAATGAGTGTTGATTTATATGATTGAATCACGACTCAGCACTAAACCACCTGAAGAAACATTAAATACACCTGAAAATCACTAAAATATATTCCAACCTTATCTGATTTTTTTAGACTTATTAAAAAACATTTAGACTTATTAAAAAAACTATCCTTTTCATTTCATTTAACCAAAATAAAAGTAAAACTAATTCCTCAAATTGTTACACCCCTATTTTTTCACTTAATTCCACTCAGATTTGGTATTGTGCTCTCTCTGGTTCGACCTTCATTCCCCTATCCACAAGGAATATAAATTCATTGCTTAATTAAGGGAACTCCTCACTCGACTTAGGTTAGTGATACTAGACTGCTATTTTCCCCATTATTAATGCTATCCGCTGATGTAGGCAAGCCCCTTCACTTCTCATTTGCCCCTTCGCTACTAACCAATACATCAAGAAGCACTTGATATGCAATTGAAAGATAAAATCCCCTCTAAATTCCAACTCAATCCACCTCTTGCATTGTCAAATATGGGACTATGATGTTCGCTTAATCCTGCCAATTCATTGAACTCAATTTGTCAATCTTGTTGTTACCCTAGCTGCAGCTGCTATTGCACCATATCTAAGTTTGTGCTAAGCATTTTTTAGAAACCCCACTGCTCGCCTGCAATTTGGTTTAACATTATCAATCAACAGTTTCCCTTCTTCTATGTGGCCATACTATAAAAATAAAAGGAACGTAAACCTAATGAATATACATGTAAAGTTGTGACAGGTCACACAAGAACGCATCTCACGTGTCATCCTTATGGCCCTAGAGTGCATTTCTTGATGTCCCTATGAGAGATGATTCCCAATGTCCCCAACATTTTTTTATTAACCATAATAAAATAATATGAGAATTCACCTTAGTTAGGACAATGAATGAACACATTTTAACTCTACGCATCTGTATTTTTTTTTATCCAGAAGATGTTTGTCCTGTTCGGGGTCACCTATTCATCATTACGAATATTGAATATTATCTAGCAATGACTACCTCGTAATGGAAGGATTCAAACACACGGCTTGGTTAATGAAGTATTTGAATCAAGAAAGAATGTTGATATGTTTCTAAAGCAAAGAGGTATCTAACCATTTTAGGTAAATCTCTCAGAAAAAAACTAAGTTAAGCCGCCCCATTTCTTTGTAGGATATGGTCCTAGAATCATGTTGTAAACCTCTTTGAGTTATCATGAGGAGTAATTGGAAGAGATAACAAATGGCCTACTACGACTCTTCTAGAGTTTACTAATATTTGAAATTATGTATGCACAATATCAAAGGACCTAAGAGAAGATTCCAATTGAAAGGTCTTTATTTCATATTTAAAAAGTTATAGTCTTGATAAAGTAGGACTAGTTAGTGGTTCATTTCCCTCTAGTGTTGGCAATGGAACTACAAAGTGTAATATTACTATGACTCTCCCACCTATAATCCATGTACCAAATTTTCCAATAAATTCTCTCTTTATTAGTGCCATCACAGGTGACACTCAATTTTGTTGCAAGTTTTTCTGAATATCGTTCTACCCGTTATGAACTCATAACTGAGAGAACACTTGAGACTGGCAAATGCCTTGTGGAATCTACTATTTGGATGTCTGGGATCATCATGATGACACCAACCATGAGTTATTAGTACTATCTTCTCCTTAGCATAAACTACTTCTGCGCCATTGTCGACTTTGGCATATACCATTTAATATTTTGAAAGGCATTTATCCAATGTTGCTTGATGATTGTGATAAATCAAAGTTAGTGTGTGATGCTTGTGAATTAACAAAACATACAAGAGTCTCCTACCCAGAATCTTCGCACATTTCTAAATCATCCTCATTTGAAACTATTAAGTGTGGTATATGGGGACTGTGTTCAATGTCCTCTGATTCTGGCCATTGGTGGTTCATTACTTTTATTGATGGGTTTAGTCGTTGCACTTGGGTGTATCACATGGAGCATAAAAGTCAAGCCTTTGCTTGCTTCCACTCATTTTATAATATGCTATCCACGTAATACTCAACCACAATCAATATTTTACGCTCGGACAATGGCATAGACTATATATCATCTCTAGGCATCATACGCCAGACTTATAGCCTAAATACCCCTACCTAGAATAGAATAGTTGAACGAAATAATAGACACTTGCCGGAAGTGGCTCGCTGGTTGATAATGAATGTTCCAATGTTTCTGTGTAATGGGGCGGTACTCATAGCTGCCAATATTATAAACTGTTGTAGCTATGAGTGCTAGTGTTGAAAACTCCCATTAAATATTTGCAAGTTGATAGTTCATTTATTGTACCTCCCAATGTATTCGGTTGTGTATGTTTAGTGCAGGATCATCGACCCTCTATGAGTAAGCTTGACCATGGAGCCATCAAATGTATATTTGTGAAATATATACGGCCACACAAAGGATACAAATGTTGGTCGCCTTCAGGAAAAAAATATTTGTGAGTATAGATGAGACGTTTTGGGAGAATGAACCATTTTATGGGACTTCTCCAAGAGAAGAATACACTATAATTTGGGAGCCACCAATAGCAACAGAAGATCAGTCTATGATGCAGGATGACTAAGACTGACGCGAGTAAGATGGCTAACTCAACAAGGCAAGGGTAAAACAGACAACAAATATAAACAATCGACTTTGAACATTTAAATCTGACCAAAATATTGATGGTGCAGCCCCTTTCCTTAGGAAAGGCCGGGAAGACTATCTTACAACCACCATGGTGAAAACAAAACTCTAAATCCAGTATCTCAAATGGTCGTTTACGATAAGATTCAAACCCATTCTACGAAGTCGGACGGCGGTGAAAAAACACGCGATAAAACACTAGATAACATAATATGGATCACCAAATAGGGAAGGGTGGACCTTTAGCACCAACGTAGCATGAGAGGGCGATGTAGAAGTTGTCGACGCGTTGCTAGTAGAGCAAATGACATGTGCTGCGACAGGGTGATGCGGATCCAATTGCGGGGTGAGTTGGCGGGGATTCAAGTGGGAATCACCCCTTTCCACGGTTTGGGGCAGCGGCCGAAAACCTAAACGGTAAAGGGGGCATGTAGTTGCAGAATGATGTTTCTAAAGCACGTTGTAATGTTTTTGAAGCTGGCGGTGATGGCACATCGTAGGCACACATGCAGCGGCCCGTAGTGGCTGTGCGGGCAAGCACGAAGTGCGATGGGCGCCGGACAGGTGCGGCGCTGACGTAGGACGACCACGGGGTAAGCAAGGAAGGGCGGGACGACAGGATATACCGGCTAGGGGTAGGATGGGTGTGTGAGGGATAAAACAATCCACAGAATTCACGGTTGGATTCGGATTTAAAAACCGATGAAAATCTGGTGGTGCAGCTCCGACCCTTTCGAGGGCGGGAGTACGCTCTTACCCCACCGCGACGATGCCTAAGCACCAAAATCAATACCCGAATTCGTGTCGCGAGGAAACACTCGAGAAAGAGGGAGAAGAATGTGAAAATCCAAACCAAATCTATTTCTGATGGAGGTGGAAACTTCTTGAGAAAACACTGAACGAGGAACACTTCGACACCAAAGAGTTCAGGCGTACCTTGGCACCCTAGTGCGTGAGGAGGTCGCGAACAATTCTGATCGTGACTAATCTGGGCGAGTCCGGGCATTGAGCGGCCCACTAGATGAGACGAGGCTGGACATTCCGGGCGTTGAACGACCCTGGTTGAGTGGCAGTTGTCACGGGCGCAGAGTCAAGCGTGGGCGAACACCCGCGCGCGCGAAGCGCGCGAAGGGTGCGCGGAGCAACGCGCGGGGGCGCTGAGCGGGCGGATGGCGCCCTGACACAAGCGTCCTGAGCGCTGCCTCGGGCGGTCCGGTTTGGGCAGTCTTGGGCGTTCTTGGGCAGCCCTAGCGAGGGTTGCCTAGGGCGGCCTGGTCGGGGCTGCCTGGGCGGCTCTGGCTGGGTGGCCTGGTCGGGGCTGCCTGGGCGGCTCTGGCTTGGCGGCCTGGTCGGGGCTGCCTAGGCGGCTCTGGCTGGGCGGCTTGGGCGGCTCTGGCTGGGCGGCCTAGGCGGCTCTTGTTGGGCGGCCTGTTCGGGGCTGCTTGGGTGGCCAAAATTGGCGGACAAGAGAGGGAGAGAGAGAGAGAGAGAGAGAGAGAGAGAGAGAGAGTAGAGAGAGATGTGAGGCCGACGTCGCGAGGCGGTGGCCGCGGTAGCGGCAGCGGTGGCGGCGGCGGCGGCGACGACGGCTAGGGTTGAGAAGGATAGGGGAGGCTGGGCAGTCCTCCAAGAAGAGTTAACAGAACTCAATTCTTGAATTAATGACTGCCTGAAAGTTTCTTGAAAACAATGGCCTTTATATAGGCCTTGGAGGAAAGAGAAATTGAAGAGAAAGTAAAGACGAGAAAATATAGACGTGCGCCATGTCACGCCAAAGGGCAGTTGTGGATCTGCCTTTGGCGTCGTGTCATGACGCGCGTAGAGGTGTGCGCGGGTGGAGACGTGCAAGTTGGCGGTTGTGGCGTGTCGGCTTTAGGGTTGACGCCAGTTGATCGTGGCGGGTTGACTTCGGTTGACTCCGATTGACCGTGGTCCAAAGCATGTGTGTTGACTCCGGTTGACCGTGGTGACGCGTTTGTCGATGAGATGTTGGCGTCCTCGCCATCAGGCGCACTGTGGCCATGCAAGCAGGCGTGGCGCGCAGTGATCGCGCGGGGGGCCGTAGTGTGTAATGGTCGTTGGGACAGACGTGGCGCACAGGCAAGTGCGACACGCGGTGGAAGTGCGGGCCAGAGCGACTGCACGCCAGTACCACATGGCCGGGCGGCTACGGGCGGGGCTGGATGGCTGCGTGCCACGACTACATGGGCATGCGGCTGTGTGCAGCGTCCACGTGGGTAAGCGGTAGTTGCCCATAGCGAGCAACGACCTGGCGTGCATTGGTGCGAGCGGTTGTGCGCAACATGTGATTTCGATCAGACCAATGCGCCGGGGAGGGCAGCCTTCTCTCAGCTGCGACAACAACGCCGGCGACGGAGAGAAACTAGGGTACTTTATTTTGAAGAAAAAATTAATTCTAAAGGTAATTACTGAGGAGTTCAGTACAGCATTGGCCCATTTATAGGTCACGGAGGAAATACAAATATAATATGTGTAAAAATGAAATCTAACTTAATTGACGCTCAGACTTTGGGTCGGAATTTGGTGCTAGCGATATATCATGACACAGGATATCTGCTACGGCATTGGTGTCAGATCAAATGATGGTGTGTTGTCATGCACGCCACTAGACTCAACAGATACATCATAAACTCCAACGTGACACACAAGTTATCTCAAGAGAAAATTAAGGGGAGTAACTATTGTAAGAAACTTGAGCTCTAGATGAAGAGATTCATGTAGTATCAAAGGTAATTCCACAACCTTTCCCACATAATGATCAACAGGTGGACGCACTGTCAAATCCGCCAGCAGGAGACTTAGATTCCCAATCACCTTACACAAAAGGGCACATTCCAGTGTACTCCCTTGAAAATTTCATCATGGAATTGGGTACAAGCATCAGATAGGCAACTTTGAAGCCCTTGCACCATGCCATGGAAGCTTTATTCCATCTATACTTTTATTAAATATTCATAGTAACCGAAAAAAGGCGTGGGAAGAGCCAAAGTGGAAACCTGTGAGGGAATGGATGCTCTTGAAAACAATTAAACATAGGAAGTTACTACACTACTAGAAGTGATGAAGTCAGTAGGATGTAAGTGGTATTCACTATAAAGCAAACTCCATAAGGAGTGTAGATCGATTGGTGGAGATTGCACAATGAACGACACCACGTTTGTGGCTGTTGGAGTAGCAACCGCTGCCACCCTTTTCCCTTCCCCCCACGCTTCCCACTTTCTTCTTCCCCTCTATGGATCTATAAGATCCCAAAACTTCCATTGTTTTCGACGGCGAATTTCATTTGAAGAAAAGTTTACTTCGATTTCTCCTCTTCTATTTCTCCTCAGCCGCCGCCGCTGTCGCCGCCGGAAGTGCCGCCATTGCCACCGCTGAGGAGACGCCCTCCTGCTACCGTCTCCCTTCAATCAACCAGCCATGCATCGCTTGATAGTTCCTTTTTTTTCCCTTTCTCTTTCTCTTCCTACCCCTTCCCCTTTCTCAATCTTCTACCTTTATTGTTGGCTCTCTTCCTATCACATTCTCCCTCTCTTGTTTCTCTCATGTTCTAAATCTCTTGCTATCAGGCTCTCTTTGTCTCTCTCTACTGGACACGTTCATCCCACTCTTTCTCATTCGCCCTCTCTCTTCCCGTTCTCTCACGATCGTCCTTCTTTCTAGTCCTCTCCCTATCGCTCTCTTTCCCCGTTCTCTCTCTCAGTCGCGTCCCGTTCTAGATCCCCTCTTTTCTATCGCTATTTCTCTAAAAAATGTGTCCTCTCTCTTTCATTGATTTGTTTATCTCTCTCTCGCGCACTACCCCTCTCTCTATCACATTCTGTTTGGAATTCTCCCTCTTTCTCTATCGCTTGCGCTTCTCCAGTACGTTCCCTTATTGAATCGCACTCTCTCTCTCTTTATTGTTGTCTCTCTTCTTCCCTACAATACTCTCTCGTTCGCTTTCTCTCTTCTTTGTTTCTCTATCTCTATCGTGCTCTCTCTTAATCGCCATCTTTCCTTTCTCTATCGCGCTATTCTCTTTCCCTCTCTCCAACATTCTTTCTCTCTATTAGACCATCTCTCTCTCTCTCCGGTTCTCTCTCAATCAGTCTCTTTCCATACTTCGTCAGATCCATCTCTCCCTAGCTCTATCATGCTGCCTCTCTGTCCCGATCTGTCTATCGTGCATCCTCACTCGCCGTTGCCTGCCCCCTCTCTTTTGTCGCCTAATTCTTCTCTCAATCATGCGCTCTATCATTCACGCTCTCCTTCTCGATCTTCTTTCGTTTTATCTTCTCTATATTCTCCCGTTCTCTCCCTCATCCAAGCTCGTTCCAACAAACTCGCTCTCTCTCCCGATTGATCGAATTATCTTCGTCTCTTTCTTTATAGTATGCTTGTTCTTACCCTCTTTCTCAAACATGTTTCCCCTCTCTCTCTATCCCGTTATTTATCTCTCATTAATACCTTCTTTTTTCCATTCTCGGTAGCGCTATTTCTTTCCCTCTGACCCTCGCTCTCTTTCTCTCCTTTTTAAACATCTCTCTCTCCGGCTAGTCTCTCCTTGGTCTACCCACCCTCTTTAGTGATAAGTCAATGGTCAACTCAATGACAAGTCAACAGTCAACCGCCATGCGAAATCTCCATCTACGGACTCCTGCAACCCGTCGACACTAGACTGTTCACCCTCATCCGCAAGACTGTCCTGCATCATCGATAGAAGGCGACATTAGTGGATAAAGGATATGCTCAAACTTATGGACAAGATTATACATAGAGTTTTACACTTGTTACAAAGATGAGTTCTAGATGGACTTTTATCTCATGTGAGCTAAATAAAGGATGGGATCTATATCAGCTTGATGTTAAGAATTCATTCTTATATGGTGACCTCAAAGAAGAAGTGTGCATGGAAATTCCTCTACGATTTGATACATCACAAAAAAAGAGGCACTGTATGTCCTCTAAAGAGGCCATTGTCTGGCTTGAAACAATACCCGAGGGCATAATTTGATCGCTTCAGCAATTTTGTTGATGGAATTGGACATCAACAACGTAATGCTGATCACGCTCTCTCTACTTCCGAAGACACGTGGACAAACTTACTATCCTCATTGTATATGTTGATGCTATTATTATCAGTAGTGATGATGAAAAATCAATTAACACGTTAAAAATTAACCTGGCATAAATCTTTGAATTTAAAGTTCTTGGCCAATTGAGGTACATTATGGGGATTGAAGTTTCATAGTCACAATAAGGTATCTTTCTCATTCAACGCAATACACATTCGATATCATTACAAATACTGGGATGCTAGTGTGTAAGCCAATTATTACTCCTATCAACATAGTCATCAGCTTGTAATTCATGAGGGGGAGAAAGTTGATAAATTAAAATATCAATGATTGGTTGACAATTAATGTATTTGTCGCACACACGCCTTGTTACTGCTTATGTTATGAATGTGGTTAGTCAATTTATGCACTATCCAATATCACAGCACTTGGATGCTGTCATGCAGATACTAAGGTGCAGTACTATACTCGAATGAAAAGGATTTGAGAGTGGAATGTTACAAGGATGCTGATTGGGCTCGAAACAAAGATGATCGTTGCTCAACTACAGGATACTGCTTATTTGTTGGAGGGAATCCAGTTGCATGGCGAAGTAAGAAACAATGTGTTGTTGCAAAATCCACCGTAGAAGCCAAATAAAGATCAATGGCCCTAGGTGTCTATGAAATATTATGGCTATGGACACTCTTGGTGGAAATAAATCTACTTAGTCCTGATCCACTTATCTTATGTTGTGATAATATAGCTACTATCAATATTGCCAAGAATCTCGTGCAACATGAGCATACCAAGCATATAGAGACGGATCACCATTTCATGAAGGAAACATTGGAAACTGGTATCATATACTTAAAACATGTTAGATCAACTAGCAAAATTACTGGCATCTTGAGAAAGGGGGTAAACTCACCAATATTCACTTCCATGTGTACTAAAATGAAGCTGCATAATATTCACTTTCACGGAGCTCTATGATTCACGGAGCTCTATGATTCACGGAGCTCTACGAAGCGATGATCCATGATGCTACTGTTTTTGTTTGTTGTTGTTTACTTGGTGCTTATGTTTTAATCAGGCTGGATGTTAGTTAACAACACATACTGCAGGGGGAGTGTTGTGAACTCTCAAATGTGGATCCCACAAAGTGGAAAACCATACTTACTGTACATAGGGAGTACTGGTGTAGTATAGAAAATAATCGACTCTTTATGCCGCCTCCTCTTCTTTTCTCCCTTCTCCTTCTTCCTTGTTCTTACTTCTTTATTCCCTTCGCTACAAGATCTTAATTTGCAGTCTTCTTCTTCTTTATTATTCCTCATTCTTCTACATCACTTATCTCCGCTCTCTTCCTCTCCGCACAACAAAAGCTGCCACGTGTCAAGGCTCCGTAGTTGACTTTGTAACTTGAAAAAAGAAATCAGCAGCATATTAAATGTACACGTCTGGGCCGTCAGATATTCAATGATTACTCCAACCATCCAGGCTTATTCCGATCACGCCACGATGAACGATTAAAAGTTTACAATGGCTAGCAGTGTTCAGCAATTACTTTCTATCCATATACCTATTTTCGACAACGGACGCATCAAAGAGGAACGAGTACGGGAAAAAACAAAAAATAAACATTTAATCTTTCCGAGTGAAGACGCAAAAATAGAGAAATGCATGCGGTGATTCGTAAAAAAGTATGGAATAATGTACATGTTAGAAATTATGGAATAACGATTAATGATGGCTTCATTAATCGTCGAAAGGCATTCTCTATTTTTCCTCCAACTGCAAAGGAATACGATGGATGGAATGAAAAAAAGACCAGATAGAAAGTATGTTGGGGCTTCTCAATGGAAAGATAGTTTGACCTTTAGATGGGCAAATATGCAACACATGTACAGATAGTGTCTCAGCTAATGGGGACAGATATATAGTGATAGATAGAGAAACATAGCCATATAATGATAATGCGATAAATGGAGAGCGCGTAATACTGAGAATGAGCGAAATAACGAGGGTGAACGTAAAGTGTATATATATATATCTATTTGAGATGGAGAGAGCGAGAGAGTGATGGGCAAGATTTAAAACGTATTTCAATATCCTCTTTCTCTCCTTGGTCTCAACAGGCCCCAGCTGCGAGACACTTCTACCGTGATACCTTAATGATCATGTCTCATCAGAACAATCTCTTCCCATTTTTCGATATAAGTACCACGTTTTTCCCTTTAAGTAGCTATGATTAGCAAGAATTTAGGGACCGATGCAAAATATGAGTATATAATGCGTTTCTATATATATCCATTGCTGGCTATCGATGGCAATATTTAGCAACAAAGACGATTTTCCTTGCGATACAGCAACGGCAGCGGGACCACGATTTCATCAGGTGATACTACCACGGTAAGACGGCATTTTTACTCATCGACGCCTTCCCGATGATAAAAAGGACTCTTCGAGTGGGTTGAGGATGACGACAACGATGATATGCGTTTCTTATTTGACGACGCGACCGCGACTCGCGTTCCCTTTGCGATTCGGTTTCGCATCGAGGAGAGATGGAGATAGACAGAGTGAAAGAGCGAAAGGGAGATAGAGAGAGAAAAAAAAAGAGAGCGATGAAGAGAAAGATAGATAAACAACAGCGTTGGCCGGTCCCACGGTAAAGGAGAAGTGCATGAACCAGGTTGGTCTTCTTCGAGCATTAACTCTGTCGGCTGCAACTGCAGCCGAGTTATAAAGGAGTCCCTTAATCGTGCTGTCTTTTTCAATGGAAAGCGTTTTATACTGTATTCTTAATATTCTAAGACGAGTGGGTTGTTCCTCGGAAAAGATATTTTTAACGCGTTCTCTCTTTGTGATACCCGACCACATAAACCTCGCCGTCTTATCTTTCCTGGATTTGTCTCTAGAGCCGCCCCAAAATATAGACTAACGGGACGGACCCAATCTTAAAAAATTGAAGAAATCAATAATGTATGACCATGACTTTGTTGCTTACCAGACCATATCCATCCACATTTAACCACTTGATTATCTAGGAAATGATCTTCAAATTTAATTGGCCTGCCTGTGATGCATATTCATTTCGGGTGTCAGAGAAACAAAAAAAATGGGTCAACTAGGATTGCATTCAGTATGTGCAATTCGGTAAACTGTCCCATCACTTCGTTATATAAGCTAATCAACAAGTGTCCTAACGTTCAACGAGGTATGCGAACCATTAACAAATATGTTCAAGAAATACAAAGCATCACCACATCACTTGGTGTTGTCACATGCTCCGTCCATCAACACACACTAAAGTTCACTCTGTTTTGGGGACTTGGCACAAAGTATCATACTTTTTGTACTAGTATGAATACTCATGCCAGTACTCACCCATTTGATATTATAGTAGATATGTTAAGACCCAAAGAAATTATGCAAACCTTTGTGAAATGGAAGAGGGAAGAGAGCAACTACCTCCGATAGTAGACCAAGCTCACTCAGATCAACATCAACCGACACACTCAAACACATGTCATGGAGGTTAAGCTCAAGTATGTAGTTTTCAAGGTCCACAAAACTTCCATCAGCAAATGATAGCAGGTCCCAAATGCCAAATCTGCTCAAAGATCAGGCATCGGGCTGACAGATATTATGATCGATTCGACCCAAGAACTCAATAAAATGCCTCTCCATCACCTACCACCAAGTTCAACTATCCTCCTTCTCAAGCATATTTTCTGTACCTAAGAGCCACAACCTCCCAGCTGACTCATCCTGAAACACACGGGTATCCAGATAGCGGAGCAACCCATCATGTCACTGCAAATCCTCAAAAGATAAATCAACCAACACCCTATCAAGGGTCATACAATTTTTTCATCTATGACCACTCAGGTTTGCCTATTTATGCTCCTAGTAGTTTAATACTTTCTTACAAATCGCACAACATTATTCTTCAAATTATATTTAACATTCCTAAAAATATTATGAATCTCTTGCCTATTTGGCAGTAATAAAACCCTAAACTAATTATTTAATTCAAGTAATTACCCAAATTTATGAATTTAAGGAGTTTCAAATAGGGTTGTTATCATATATTTACATTTCAATATTGTTTCCAAGTAATTTCTGATTTTCCCTAATTTCCTGTTAATTTATGAATTTTATGGAATCTATTTAAGCTTGTAATAAGTTTGTATAACTTAAAATGGTAGGTTTAAAATTTCATTTTCATGTTAATAAAATTTGGGACGAATTTCTGATTTTTCTACAATTTTCCGAAATTTTATTGGCACTTTTAGGAATTGTTTGGAGGAAGAAATAAAATTTAAAGCAGAAAAAAGACATTTCTAACGAAAATATGAGTTTTAAAGCAATTTATAAAGTCAGAGGGATTTTCTTTAATTTTGGTTGCAATTATTCCCTTAAAACAGCTCTCAGTCGTGTTAGACATGGTCGTTCTGTTCTGTTCGTTTGAAACGAACATAAAATTCGCACGAAAGAACCGCTCATGCCCTTGCTCTTTGTTCTGTTATTTTTCTTTTAAAAAAACGAACAAAATTTCCACATTCGCACAAATTTTCACATTCGCAGATATGCACAAAATTAGTCTAAAATTCGCACAAAGCGAACAAAAGAACAGAACACTGATCTGTTCGATGTTCTGTTCAAATTGGTTTTGGTTCTGTTTGGAAAACCAAACAGAACGAACAATTTGCACAAATTCACACCAAAATAACAGAATGACCATGTCTAGTCATGTATGCACGCGTGAAGGTACAATTAAAACGGTTTCAGGGTTTTTGTGAGCTAAATAAGGAGTTTTTGTTTTTTAGGAAATATGTTGGAGAGAGAAAGTGAACAGGGCATATTCCTAAATACTTTTTCGACAGTGTCTATTTTCACGCCCACATTTAATAAGGGACTTTTCTGCAAATTTTAGGGAATTACGTTACCATGCGGTAAGTTCACCTACCGTGCGAACATACACAGCGCACACACGATAGATGACGTTGCACTTCATGACTAAGACAATGCAGTACAAGCACACAAATATGTGCAAAGCGCTTTGTACATTGTGTATTTTTTATATTTTTTCTTTATTTTGATTTCAGCACAGGGGTACGTGATGCCGAAGAATGAACTTGCCATTTGAAGTTCAAAATGTGCCAGCCAATCAGCTGTCGACACATCATTGGGTGTAACAAAAAAAGTAATTAAATAAATGAAAATTTATTCAATGGCTATTGATTTGTCAAAATTCATTTATTAATAAAGTTTGATCCTAAACTCCGAATGAGGTGATTTTTTAATAGCTTTTCTTTTGTTGACTTGTTACTTGTGTCTGTATGGTTGCCTCATTTACGTCAAGCCTAAATTCATATATAAAAATTAATTACTGGTTTGGGTAAAATGAGTATTTTTACCATTTAACCTAAGCATAATATCTAAGTTCGAGAGGAGGTGGTCATTCTAGAAGTGGTTCTTTTAAAGCTGCAAGACAGAGAGCAGCGTCATCCATGACCAACCCTGTCTGGTACTTTTTTCTTCATTGTATTTAATTTTTAGTGTGATTTGGATTTTGTTTTAGTGAATTTTGTGTTTTTTCCCTCTCGTTCTTGGAGATCATTTGTAAATCACCTAGCTTGACTGCCATGTATAAGCCCTTTCGAGGATTGGGAGGAGAGATCATCCAATCTATCTAAATATTCCAAATGGAAATTGAGATTTAAAAATAAAAAAAAAAGGTTTGAATTCTGGGAAGATTAAGGTGTGTTTATGAGATAGGATAAAGTCAATTTGGATGCATAATTCCCCCAAAACAATCATGCTCAAATTTTCATCTCATCTCCTCTAATTGACCCCTTTGATCTTTTTTATTGGACCAAAGAAGTCAATCTAGAGCTCCTTTCTTATTCTATTCTTCCTATCCCTTCTACCCCCCTTTCTAACTCTTCATCTTATTAGGGACATTTGATCTTCATTGAAGATTAATTTAATCCTAATTAGCTCCAATCATATCCTAATTATTCAAGCATATCACAATTGAATTACCTTTCTAGCTTCCCATGGACAATACCTCTAAGTATCATTATAAATCTTAATTTAAGGTTTTATAAATTTTATTGTATAAGCTAAAATTAACAACGACAAGGGATTATCAAATTGAAAAATTCACCCTTATTTTTTATGTATCATTTGGCGTCGTTTCTAGGGAAGCAATGCTAATAGAGTTCAACTAGTTTTCATTTCTATCATTTGTGTGCTTCCCAAATTGGGTTCAAAATGTGCTTGATTTAATTTTCTGTAATGTGATAATTATAAGTCTAACATATATTATTGCACTGCAATTTATTGGTTATAATATACAATATTTTCTAAGCATATGAAGGAACCATGTCTCACTATTATGGGCAAAGTTCTTGTTATCACTAGTTCCATTAAATTTATCTGCCATGATCAATTTTTTTTGTGGAAGCTCACAAACTGAGTATTTTATTGATCATATAGTTTCCTTGCATCACGGTGAGCAACTATGTTGTGACATCAATCCTTATATGTATGATTGTAACCATTCACACGAGGCATTATCTAATTATCATGTACGTTTATATAATTTGAAATCTAGAGAGTCAGCAACCCCTAAATTGTCTTTATACACTACCCTTGATTATAACTTCCACACTCATGCCATGCCTCTTTTAGAGAGTCCACGTTGTGAGTGGGGGCAGTTACCATCATTAGGATCTTTCTCTACTAAATTAGTGCAAAATGAATCAGCTTTATTTTCGAAACAGCATCAGATACTTGTTAATGACTTTGAAATGATTCAAGAGAATTTTTTTTAGCTTTATGACTCTGAAGAAAGTGACCAGTTTATGAAAAATCATTTTCTTGAATATGAAGATGAGTTAAAATATAAAGGTTTTCCAAAATTATTCTACTTCATAATATGATTAGAGGATTTCCTAATTAAACAAATGATTTATGAAAGGAAATAATATTTCTTAAGTATCTTACATATGGAGAAAGATGTTTGTAAACTTTTGAAGGATTTATAAGCAGAAAGTGGTCCTCTTGATGAAGATTATTTTGTCAGAAAAATGAAAACTATTAAGATGGAGATTGCTAAAAATTTTATTTTATATTTTCGTGAAGATGAAGTATATGGGTATGAGGAATCACAATCAGAATGTTATACAACTTCTGAGTTAGGTTTCAGAATGATATGGAAGAAAAGATGGAAAGATACGAGCAAGGTCAGATTGAGCACACCCATCCTCATCTTGAAGAGTATCAACCTCCTATTCTTTTTCCACAAGCAATGCGTACTGAAACTGTATGTATACCCATGTACAATAGGAGATTAATGAATTCATGGAAGGATAATTTTGTGGAATCAAACATTTCAACGGAAGAACTGAGTTAAATAATCTCTTATGTTTACATGGATTTTCTTAATGACGGAAATCATGCGAAGGGAAATATCAGTGTGAAGGCTTCAATGAGGATGACGTTCATGAAAATAGTAATGGAAAAACAAATTTTGCAGTATGCCAAAGGAATTATTTAAAATTCAACCTAGGACAAGGATGACAAAGTTTTGTAATGAAGTTGATATTGAACCTTTCGTATGAAAAATTGTTTCTATAGATGGGCATGATCATTTCCTTGAATGGAAAGGGAAATTTTCTATCGTGGTTTTCCTCATTTCTCATCCCTTTACCGTTGATATTTTCTAGCCCAAAATTACAAGGAAATCAAATCTTAAATATAGGTACATACACATGGGTATCGAGTTTCTTGTACGCAAGGCTTTGAGTTTAGTTTTATCCTTACGATAATCTTTAGTTTGATTTATTTTCCTTTTCATAATGGAATATGAGATCCTTTTCCAGTTCCCCTTAACGTCTTTTTTTCTATTTTACATAGATGTCAAACATTGTAGGTGGATCCCACATAAAGGAAGAATAGAGGGATGCAACCTTACCACAAGGAGGAGCGAGTTTGAAGACCTAGCCATGGCTTGATCTTTAAGGACCCAAGTCCTCAACCTGATTGCTCTCTAAAATTTCTATCTCTCTGAATACTTGAACTATTTTGTTCATGTGGATACTCAATTAGTCTAGTTTTTGTGCTTTTATTTTTTACTTTTACCAGGATGTTGACCAATTTGGAGCAATTATGATGCACAATGCAGCGATGATTTATTCAGGATTTTAAAATATATAATCTCAACGGCGAGCCACAACGTCCATCCCCATTGTATACCATTCTTTCTCTCAGTTTTTTTTTTGGATATTTGTTCAATTATGCATTGAGGACCATGCATGTTATAGTAGAGGGGACCTAGCTTATTTTATATGGCAAACCACAATGCATTGCATGAACTGAACATGCTCTTAACCATAATTAACCTTCATCACACTTTTCTTCCGTTGGTTAGGGATCATGTGTGGAGAAGTTAAGCTCCTAGAGCAGATCAAGAGCATGTTGCGGATAGAACAATGTGTAAATTTGGGCAATGTGGGTTCAATTTCAACTTGGGGAGAGTGTTTGGTGGGTGATTAGATGATGGAAAGTCAAAGGATAAAAGCTGTATGCTTCAAAGGCGAAGTAATGAGTGAATTGAGGGCCCCAATTCCATCAGCTTGAACTTACCGATCCCACTTATTTGTTTTGTCTCACCATTAGTCTACTCTTATTTCAAGATAAGAGTGAGACATTCTCCAAATGCTATGCACAGAATACATTATCTTCCACTACCTCATTGTTCCGACACATTTCACACTCTACCAGTCATCACCTTACTTCCACTACCAAGGGTATACCTATTTCCCTAGTATGTCTATCGTCCTTTCCAGAATATCACTACGATATCACCTCTTTGTCTCTTTTTTCTGTCCATGCTTCACTCTGCATTATCTTAATCTTATTCTTCTGTCCCATTTTCTCTTGACCTATGTGATTGTTATGTCATTCATACAAGTTGTGGTTAGATGTTTGGAAACCATTTATAGGATGGAAGGTGTTTTATTTTTGTGATGCCCTCTTCTATTAAGAAAAGAAAAAAAAAGTCAAAAAAAATATTGATATATATATTGGTGCATGAAATCCTTGTGTTAATATTCAATTCATGGGCATATGGATGTATATTTTTGTATCATCATATTGGTCACATATTTTCTATCTCCCCACTTCTTCTAAAATATTGGGAGTATGTTATCTTATGTAACACTACATCCATTCGACGATCAATTCATCCCATTTTTAACACCTACCCCATCCCATTCATGAGATTTCCAACTTTCCTATCACAATCCCAAAAGTTTTGCGATATATTCTTCACATTATCTTCCATATTCTGTGCTCAACAGGAGGAGGAAATTGGCTTCTTCTATTATTGGGTAGGATGAAAGCTTAAGGAGAGACAAGTACTAGGTGGCTGTCACCTCGGGAGAGAGTGATCTTGCTTGTGAGAGATGTGAGGCCAGTATCAAATGAATGCAATAAGATTACCTTAGGAGTATATTATCGTACCTAGCAACAAGTACACTCACTTTTTATCTAATTAGGGATCCAAGCCAAGGAGAAAGGAATCCCACATTTCTGAAAAATTCAACGCTCAACTTGTCACCCAATGTTTCTTCTCAGCTTGTGATTAAAATGTCTACCACTTCCACACATGTTTTCTTTCGCCTACAATGTGTAAAATGAATAATTGGCAAACTACTTAGATGTTGTCAGGGGACTAGCAAGGTTTAAGTAGGCGAGTATATGATAATACTCTAAATTTGGTGTTTCATTCAAGTAATTAGGGCAAATTTATACATATGAAGAGTTCAAAATAGGGTTGTTATCATATATTTACATGTAATTAATGTTTACAAATAATTTCTTAATTTTCCCTAATTTTATCTTAATTTTATGAATTTACTGGAATCTATTTCAGCCTGGAATAATTCTTTATAAATGACAATGGCGGGTTTAAAATTTAAATGCTATGTTAATTAATGTTGGGAAAAATTACTGAATTTTCTATAACTTTCTGAAATTTCATTTGTATGTTTGGGAATTTATTCGAGGAAGAAATGAATTTTAAGCAGAGAAAACATATATTTATAAGGCAAATATGAGTTTTAAAGGAATTTGTAAAGTATGAGGGGTTTTTCTTAATTTTTTGTTGTAATTATGCCCTTGAAACAGCTCTCATTCGTGTATGCAAGGCGCGAAGGTACAATTAAAATAGTTTCACATTTTTCATAAACTTTATAAGAATTCTTTGTATTTTTAGGAAATATGGAGGAGAGAGAAAAGAAGGGGGAATATACATATATACTTTTTTCTGGGGTGTCCCTTTGCAAGCACACATTTAGTAGGGGAATATACACATTTTCTTTATTGCATTTATTTTTAGTGTGATTTGAATTATGTTTTAGTGAAGTTGTGTGTTTTTCCTCTTTTTGTTGGACATCATTTGTAAATCACCTAGCTTGAGCATGATGTATAAGCCCTTACTAGGATTGAGAGGAAAGATCATGAAATCTATCTAGCTATTCGAATTAGAAATTAAGATTTAAAAGTTTGTAGAAAAGGTTTCAATTCTAGGAAGATTAAGGCGAGTTTATGAGATAGTAGTTACTGGATTTACTTTAACAAGGATCGACGAACAAGGGACAATCGACTCAACGGGATGTCGAGACAAACTATATCATCAAACATTTTATGCATATCAACCATCTTTTTGTGGACAAGCAACCACGGAGCTCTAGCTCCAGTGGCTTGGCCATCATGCTTTCAAAGTTTTCAAAAATATCATGGAGAGAAGGCATCTGACATCATATTTCCTGTTCCCATGCTCGCGAAATAAATGGAGTTTCAGAACACACGAACCAACATAACATTGAAGCATAGCTTTCAATGATACATCATGTAGTTGTTCCCCACCGGTACTGGAATGAAACATCAAAAACCACAACATATGTAGTTTATAATCAAGCCCCCCTTTGATGTACTGTATAATCAAGCAACATATGTTTCTTAAAAGTTTTGGATGCTTGGGATTTCCCAATCTCAGGCCATATGATGCCTCTAAGCTGAGTTCTCGATACAAACAGCGTGTGTTTCTTAGTTGCAGCTCTCACCATCATCAGTATAGATGCCTCAACCTTCGCACAAATTGAATTATCATCTCTAAAAATATTGTATTTGATGACAATGTATACACGTTTTTATCAATCACCATGTCCGTAGCGTCTTTATCGAACAGTCAACCAAAGCCTGACATTGGTCACCCTAGATAAACCATTATATCATAGTAATTCTCAATCTGAAGCACTAGAAGAAGGGCTGCCCACTATAATATGTCCTCACCTAACATTACTTCATCCTAAAGATTCATACCAAAGACCGCAAGTCAAATAACACAACCTGCCTCAACATATCCGAAATGTTTTAGAAAAGTATCTGAATTATATTACGCCTCTATAAAATATCCACGTCCATTGTATCATGTATCGTCCACGATCCCAACAGAACCTAGGAATATAGACTCCACTCTACAAGTTCCACTCTGCCATAAAGCCACGTATGAAGAATTATTACGAGAACATAATACAGTGATCACTGAACTTTAACCATGTATTCAAAATATTCCTATTTGATGGATAGTCAAGACAGACATTTAATTATTCAGATAAAATAGCACTAGCTGATCCTACTTATATGATAAGTATAGTTGACCCTATGGCTATTAGTGTGGTGACACTAAGGACCTATAGTGGGTGCTCTTTGGAGAAAGAGTTCACTGAATTGATCCATACTAATCCCTGAATGGTATTATACCTAAATGTCAATCATGTTAATTCAAGTCACAGTTGTATAAGTGATCCGTTGACCTAAGCCATCAACGACATCTCATGAGTGAATGTCTACGTTTTGACTATGACTAATAGGCCTCTAATCATTAGATTCAAATAGGTTATAGATTGGATGTAGTTAGAAGCTTACGGAGATGATTGAGTGGTCAAGATGGGATCATCCACCTTCGGTATAAGAGGAGATTGACTCAAGGAAGATGATGTAGAAAATTTCCTGGCTAAGGTAGTGAGGATATTAGAGAAAGCATTCTCCAATGATCCCCGCTACGCATCAATACTAATTGAATCACATATTAGGGTTTGATGATAAACCGTACCCAATGTCGTTCAAGAATCTCGTGCGGATGACGGATTATACATATATGGTAACCGATGATGGTAAAGGCTTGATGAGAGAGTTCGAGACTGCTCTGTATCTTCTAGAGATGAGGGGACGCTTGGCACCCCACAGGCTGGAAACTGAACTTATCGTTTGGGTGAAATCAATATTTATTTAATTTATTTATATAACGATATAGTTAATTAATAAGGTTGGTCAATAAATGTTATCGGGCCACTAAAGTTATTAACTATAATGATACACGGGCCTAGAGGGTTACACGCACAAGGTCATAAGGGCATTGGTGGATATATTTTGAGAAAAACCTTAAGCAAAATAGAAAGAGGGAAAGGGGTCTCATGTTAAGCACCCATGCAAGCCTGATTTGATAGCTCCTCCCTTTCTTCATTGTCTACATCACTACTCAACCAAGGAGAGAGTCTCCTAGGATAGTTGAACAAGAAGAGGTGGAGATCCAAGCGTTGAGTGATCGCATTGCCACTTCTAGAGGCCGGACGCATGAATGGGTTTGAATGATCTCAAAGTGAGCCTGTCAAGGATGGAATACATTCCCGAACGGTACGTTCACTGTTTGTTTTGAAGGTTGATTGTGAATTGATTGACACGAATCTGCATGGAGGGACACATGTTTTGATGGACCAATAAAGGCACAGAACCCAACACCTTTTGAAGATGACATTACTCGACATACTTATTTCCCTCGGTGCAACTCACAACCACCAAATTCATCAACTAGACATCTCTAATGCCTTTCTTAATGGTGATCTCAATGAAAACATTTACATGCACAAACCACGTGGTTTTGTGTCTAATCGACACCCTCAACATGCCTGTTGTCTCCTTAAGTCATTATACAAACTGAAATAAGCTCCTCGAGCTTGGTTCCACATGTTAAGTTCTTTTCTACTCATGGGTTTATAGGATTGCACATCAATTACTCATTTATTTGTAAACTAAGTGACAAAGAAACACAATATATTATTGTTGATGTAGATGATATTTTACTCCTCATTCCAAACTTGCACAATATTTCTCATATCATTAAAGCTCTAAGTGCTCGGTTTGACATACGTCATCTGGGATTGACCAAAAGCTTCCATGGTATTCAACTCCAGCAAAAGTAGGTAGGCCTTTCTTAATCTTAAGAACATAATGAAATAAATTATATCTCGATTGCGATAGCACGAACTATAGCAAAATTCTTGGCAGTCTACAATACCAAACTATCATGTGTCATGACATTTCATTTGCCATCAACAAGGCATCTTAATACATGCATAACCCTTAGACATGTAGTTGGAGATATCTTAAATATCTTCTTTGTTATATTAAAGGTACCATTCATTATTCTGTACAACATTTTTAATAATTCATCAAACATGCTTCGTAGACTGTGTTGGCCACTCTACTGATAAAAAATATACCAATGGTTTTTTAATATTGTTTGGCAACAATCTGATTAGTTCGGCATCCAAAAAGCAGACCACTATCACCTCCTCTAGCATAGAAACAAAATCTAAAGATGTAGCTGATGCGATTGTTCAACTTATATAGGTTATGTCTCTTCTTCAATAACTTCATATAAACACTAATTTAACTTCCACTTTGTGGTGTGACAATCTTGGCGATACTAGTCTTAGCAAAAAACTTATATTTCACACTCACAGAAAGCACATTGAATTTATTTATCAGTTTGTACATTCATGTGATTCTGAAGGCTCTCTACATGTTTATATTACTTTTTTACATGATCAAATCACTGATATCCTTACCAAACCTCTAGCACGCAACCACTTTTCATTGCTAAAATATAAAATCAATCTCCGACCAGCCCTGAGCTTGCCAATGGCAATTAAAGACATGTATTTCCAAAGACATCAAGGCAGCGGCTGAAACGTCACTTCCCAACACTAGGAACGACGCCCTTAACCGGACCAAGTGTGATTCATTGTAATCATGTCGAAGAATCCATTGGCCACCATTTGAACTTCTTAAGTTCATTTCATTCAGTTGGGGGACATCTGCCACTATAAATACGTGTACATTTTAACTTATTCTGACACATATGACTATTTTCAGATTTAGGCTTCTACTTCTGTCACTTATTTATTCACCTTTAAACAAATAGGGAGAGGGTTAGATAGACACAGATCGACAAGCACAGAGAGAAATAGAGCAAGAAAGAGAGTAAAGGACAAGTAGCAACAGGCGATAAAGACAAAGGGACACAACATAAGTAGCTGGATAGATAGAAAGAAAGATATTATCGTGTACAAATTTCAGATTTAATTTGGATCAGCATCATGAATGATGTCGAGTAATATGATTGTTACGTCCACTCACACTCTCTGGTCTTGATGCTACCATGTGGCTTTTAGAGTTATTGCATGGATGCAAGAGAGTTCCTTTGTATGATTGATGCTACAAATAAAGCTCGGGATGTGGAATATATTAGTTTGACTAGGGTCTATCATATTCTACATGTAGTACCATAGTATGTCCTCTAATCAAGAGCAGTCCATCCGTACCATACAGATCTTTATTCTAAGATCTCAATGGTGACCAAATGTCCCATGTTTTCTCCTTAGCTGCTTTTTTAGATCAGAGGTGCCTCTATATGATGAAACTCAAAATCAGGACCCTCAAAGGGAACATTATGTTTTTTTTGTGGTTCACTTATCTCCCCATGTACATTACACTCTAAAAGCAGTAGTTATTAGTTATCCATTGACGAGCAATAAATCCAATACTTAAAATCCAGCAGTCAAAAGCTAGATGTGAAAGGTCTGATCAGAGAAAACACTACGAGGTGTTTTATGATTTATAGTAAGTACCATACTTTTGGGCTATTTAAAAAATCTATTCAGTTTAATCAGTTTAATCATTTCAATAAATATTTCTTTATCATAAAAAATTATTTTGATTGACTTGGATTTAATTAATCACTTAAACTTTCGTAGTGGCCTCATACATTATCATACTTGCTCAAGCCTGAAAACATTTCATTAAACTAGTATCATGGTGTAAAACACTAAAAATGAGGATAATTGTATCTGCTAGTTATGTATTCCTGTCATCAGTTCCAAAGCACTACCTAAACAAACAAATAACTCTAATTAGTTACATACTAATTGATGTTTACATCAGGACCTAGTTTTTTAATGATTTAACATATTAGGGTATTCAGGTTATTAAATATTTAATTTTGTAGTCTATTAATACATTGATTATTTAAACCTAGTGGTTCACTAACCTATTTTTAATAAATATTGTTCTCGTTTTGTCTAATTTTTACAGAAAAAAATAACAAAAGTATTGATAAAACAAAGAAACAAATATAATGAACCCAGTCTAAATTTGGAAGTTTATATTTTATAATAATTGCTTCCAAGTAGGATTAACAAAGTAATCCTCGCTAAGATATTTTCATCTACACCATCTAAAAGTAAGAAAAAAATTATAATTTTTTTACTGTTGATGAATGAAATTCATGATGATATATTATTCCATGAGTTTAATAATGCATTCAAGGAAACCCAATTCTAATTATATTAGTAGAAATAAAATGCAGGAGTTCTAAAATAATAATTAAATATTGGGATTGACTATTTTACAAATTTAGTTACATTCGTGAACTAAAGTATTAAACAACATTAAACAAATGTTAAAAAGTAAACTTGTTAACAAAGGCCATACCCAGTTAATCATTTAAAAAACTAGAAACTTTTCAATTTACTAAATATTGGTTGAACCACTCAACTTATATGGATACTACAATTGAAGTTTACCCAAAATTATAATTTTTTTAGTTTATTGTTTCGTAAACGCAACCTTGAAAAGTAGCTGAGAACTACTAAGAAGAGCAAACTAATCGAATGAATTATATATTGACCCAAATGTGAATTTAACTTAATTTGAAAACCTATCATAACCAGTGACAAAATATGTGCCTTAGAATGATTTCCTTAGTATGGAGAACATTTCTATGTGTTAATTATAAATTCATTACTAAAGTTTACGCCTATAAGTCTTCTAGTTTGGACTTTCATTAGTTAGTTTAGAAATCTGTCTAAATAGTTTATTATGCCTGATGATGGGTACATGTCATCCTCACTTGGAAAAAAACAATTACAATTTAACATTATTAAAAGCGAAAGAGGGAAAGACGGAATGATGAGGCCATATGAAGATTATAAGGCAAAAGGGATGATGATCATCAAATGTTTTGTAAATATATAAGAGGATGAATTTAATGAAGCCAATATAATAAAATGTGCCCTTGTGTACTCAAATTCAGCCAAACTCATGACTATATGCTGATGTAGGCAACACTCTCCACTTATCTTTTGCCCCCTATCATCAACCGAATACCAAGAAGCACTATATGGTAGCTCAAACTTATACTCTTTCATTAAAATATCAATGTGACAGAATCCAACTACAAAAGATGATGTGCCAATCATCTTATAGATACAAGTTTATGGATCAAAAGTGGATGAATATGAAGATCCCCAATAAATTCCTGATCCACCAAGCTTATTGATTGTCAGATATCAAACATTGATATTGGGTTACCCCATGCACTCAATTGAATTCAAATGGTCTATCTTTTTTGCACTCGCATCATATCTGGGAATGTGCTAATCATTTGCTACAACTTACCTTAATACTATCAATTGACAGTTCTATTATGTCCATGTAGAACTGAGAGGATAACCTGTTCCGGAAAATGCACTGCAACATGTCCACATAAGAAAGGATGACTGAAATCCCTAGGTTTCTTTTTGTATGCACAATTTTAAAATACTATAATTCCACCTGAGTTACAGTGGTAAATCCATACATTTTTAGTTTGATGTTAGTAATTTGTGTTATGGGAGATCACGTCTACCCCATTCAGGGCGCACCCAATCTTATTTTGGAGATGAAATAATATCTTTAAATAATTACCAGGGATGGAAGGATTGAAATACAACACATACTAGTTAAAGTACTGGAATCAAAAAAAATAATGGTGTATGTTTGTAAAATATATCTGTGTGTAACAATTGTAGTTAAATTAATAAGAGAAAAATTTATGTGAAGGGAGTCACATTCCATTTTTTGATATAGCGTAGAAGCATTTACTCATCATCAATAACCACTTCAACTTATCACGAACATAATTTGAAAAAATGATCGATGATAAGATGCATTTCTTCTATATTTTTAGATATGTAGGGACAGTATGAAAGGAGCTGACATAATATTCCAAGAAATAGATGTCATGACATAGACCATGTCTGCCAGTGTAAAGTTGTCACATAATCATAATATGGTTATGCAGTATCAGGGAATTCCATGATTTCTGAATCTAATATATATACGTGATTATTTTTTATATTCATGCTTGCAATATGAGATGCTGACCTCTTGACCATAGTTTGATTTTAGTACACAAACATGTGTATGCCAGTTGGATAATAAATTGCAATAACTTCTAGTAGACAAACCATATCAAATATCAAAATTCGAATTTAATATTTACTTTATGAATTCTAGTGACATAATAACCAGATAACCAGATATAAATGAAGACAAAGTTCAATGTTGTTTAATGTTGTTATAAATGGAAACGAAGTTCAGTCTGGCCAGGATAAGAGCGAATCATGAGTAGACTGATGCACGAGTAAGTGAATATTAAACTGAATAAGGATACATTTTATGAAAATAGGGCAAGTAAGGGTCGAATCCACAAGGAGTAGTAAGTGAGAGTGTAGATTGCATTTTATATATACTTTATAATGGCATTTTATGTGAGTTTGTATTTGTTTGGATTTATTTTTAACTATTTTTTTAACAGAATATAAACAAAGTGAATCAAAACTTGTGAGAGCTATTCTATATTAATGAAAATTTATATTTATTTTTCCTATATGAAGTTCTATTTTTCTTTATGAGTTTAAAAGTTTTTTGATGTTTGTCGGGAAAAAATAATTTTAAGGATAAATAGAGTCTTAGGGTGCCATTTCCGCGGTAAAATTTGGGGGTTATGTCATGCCGTATGGTCGTGGAAAAAATAGTGGATGAAAAAGGCCAACCTTTTTGCTTCGGGAAGCATTTATTTAAGCTGTTTAATGCAATGAAAAGCTTAAGTAAAAGCTATCCATTGGAAAATATAGAAAACAGTGAGAGAAATTAACTAAAATATTTAGGACATTACACAAACCCTGTGGTCACTTCCGCCAAGGGCCATGTGGTGCTATTTTTTCAAGACTCTTGATACCCTTTGATGTCGTCCTCTCAAACTCTTGTAGAACAAGAATGGATCAAACAAATATCCACAATGTGAGGAAAAGTCAAAGATGATATATAAAATGAGGGAATAATAAATTAACCTTAAAGGGTTTGTGATAGCGCAACATCACCGGACGTCATCGAGCCAGCACGCGAGGAGCCTCCGGACGTCATCGAGCCTGCACGCGAGGAACCACCGTCGTCATCGAGCCTGCCACCGCCACTTGTCCAGCCGACACGATGAGCCGCCGTAGCGACACGCGACCCCGAGTTCAAATACTCGGCATGACGCGCGCACACGTCACCTTCGGAGCTGCCACTTTTCCCCTTTCGCTTTTGTTTTGTTTTGTTTTGTTTCGTTTCGTTTCGTATCTTGTGCGCCATCGTGTAGTGAGGGGAAGAGCCCAGATGAGGACGTCTTCCCCTCACATGGGCTGACAAGCCCATTATCTTACTATTTTCCTGTTATTTCTTTGTTGTTAAAAGGGGGCCCACCTTCAACCATTATATAAGGGAAAGAGGTGGGCGCCCAAGACTACTCTTTTCCTGAATTTGACAATTATTTTCATAGAAGTGGAAGAGTCACGTTCGTGAGAGGAAGGACGAAAAAGAAAGAAGAAGAAGAAAAGAAAGGAAGAAGAAAGAAGAGAGGGACTCGCCGCCCACCGTCGGCTGTCGCCGTCACCGCCCGAACGCCGTCGTCAGCCAGGTGGCTGCCACCTGGAGTCGTAACCGCCGCCAACGCCGACCCCGTCATCTGAGCCGCCGCCCGACGCTATCCCCGCCGGCCGTAACCGTCTTCGACCCTACCTCCGCCGCTCGCGCCGTCCTCTGTCGCCGTTCGTAGTTTCTCCGCCGGTCGCGCCGCCGGCCTCCGCCCACTGCCGCCGATCACCCTCCTCTCCACGATCTTACCTCGACCCGGCGCTTCCCCAACCTACCCTCTCTCCCATCCTGCGCCACTGCCCCTTGCGCTCCTCCTTCACCCTTAGTCTTTCTCCCTCCGCCCGTCTGATTCTCCCGCCGACCATTCTCCTCTTTCCATCCGTTCGACTCTCCCGCTGACCATTCTCTCTCTCTTCGCCCGTTTGACCCTTCCGCCGACCCTTCTATCTCTCTCCGCCCCTTTGAGTCTCACCCGATCATCCCCTCCCCGCTGACCCCCCTTCTCCCCACACTCTTGCCACGACCATGTGCTCCACCTACCATTCCCCACCATACTCACACTTCGTTAACCCTCAGATTCTCACCACACCACACCAATCCCTTTCTCACTCTGTCCCGCTTCTTCCCCCCCCGTACTTCTCTACCTTTCCCCGTTGTCGGCGGCTCCTCTTCCCATCCTCACCGATCGCGCCAACCCGAGGTCGCCGCGTCCGTGCTACTACTCTGCCCTCGCGCTGCCTCGATCGCCGCCGGCCACACGCGCAGCGCCCTTGGCAGCACGTCTCCGCATCACACTGCGCGACCGGTCTGATCCACCTTGCACTAGACACGTCCGGCTGATCACTCTCCCTCCCGTCCTTCGTCCCGGCGCCATTCAGCAGTGTGAGCCTCTACTCGGACTGCGACTTCCGGCCGTCCCGACTCTCTGCACCTCTACGGATCTCCGAAGTACGACAATCTGTCGCCAGCGCGACGACGGTACCCTTCACCCGCTCTCCTTTGTCCTTTACGTTATTCAGTATACTTTCGTATTGCCTCCTCCGCGCTCGGGTTAGATAGGTGAGCGTGAGACAGGTTGAGACAACGACGATATCTTTGAGGGTCTTTACCCGTCCGGTACGAGTCGGGAACACCCGACGCGTGTGAGCACATCAGCAGGAATTCCGCGTTTGGTGACGTACTCGCCCTCGACCCTCTCGGGCGAGGGTCAGGAGGCCCATCAGGCTTCACTCAGGCGACCCGTCATTTCCCTAGAGCGGCAATTCATTGCTTGTCGGCGCATGCACGTACCACAGTAAGACTTTCATTTATTTACTTCGTCATTATTTTCTGTCCCTCGCATTCATCGGACGACGTCCATTGTCGTAGACCGACTAGTAGTGATACGACACTGAGCCCATACCCTCGGTGATGACCGGACGACGCTGAGGCGACGTTCGGCATCAATGTGGATGGATAGGATAACTTGAGTTCAAGTCTGGATCTACATTCCCACGTTCCGGGTTTGAAAATAGATATTGCACATTGAAAATGTGGGTTAGTTCCACAATTCTTGCATTCAGTTTACCTGTTTTCTAAGGAGGTTGGAATCGGCTTCTAGAGTGGGCTTCTTGTGTATCTCGCCTCTTCATATGATTTATTAAATGGCTTTTGTTTCTCATTTTCTCCCATGTGTATCCTGTTTTTTTCCTAAATCCTGTTTTTAAATAAAACTCATTAAACGTTTTGAGAATTCTGCTTTAGTCTAAAAGAGTCTAAAAAATATATTATATAAAAGGTTATAAGGGAAATAAATCAGAACTATGTCACTTTATCCTTAAGCTGTGAATCATGCAAGTGCAACTTTAGTTATATTTGGTAAAACACATAGTTTCATGTTACATGATTGAATGAAGAGTATGGCCAAATTTGGTACTCAAATTATAGGTTTTGATGCCTTGATGTGAGGGTACCAAAAAATATATACGTATGACGAATGTTGGGATAGATTGCAATTTAACAGCTGACACATCAGACAATGTATGGACATGTGGGAACTTTTTCTACCCTTTACATGATCCCTTGGAGATAGTTCTGAAGTCATTTAGATGTGTGTAGCCATTAGAAGTATTGGATCGCTGCTACATGGTCTCGAATTCTTGGATCCACGATGGTCTTGAAGTTCTTCTAGATCTTATCATGAACACTCTCTTCTTGGATAATAATAGTTTGCAGGAAGAAAGGGGAAGGGAAGCTGTGGCTAACCCTATGTCACTAAAATACGTGCCCCTCCCTTGTTCATAGTTCACATAAGATTTTTTACCAAATCATATCAAGTAAAATATACCAGCAAGGTTCATATGATCTTATGTGTAACACACTCTAGGCACATGAATCACTCTATTGATAACTTCAGTGGCCATATAAGCACATATAGATTTACTAACCAAGGGTGAGTTTAGTCGGACAGAGAGGTTATGTTTCCATTCCACGGGCTATCAAGGTATACCTTGCGCCTTAGAAAATACCAGGAAGTATTCAAACTCCCTAATGGAGCATTTACTTTCATCAGTTATTGTATATGTGTAATGATCATACATTCAAGAATGCCAACTGATTTCGGATATGGTTGATTGTCAAAGCTTTTTTTGTCATTAAATTAGTAGTGATAATCAAAGTGGATCATTTCAGAACGCATTGTCAAATATTCTCAAGGATTTTACTGCATCTTGTTCCTTGAGTCAATATACTCTTGCACTTAGGGCTGATGAGCCCATATTGACAACTCAAAGGTATTTGTGTAGGTCTCGGTATACATGAGATAATACATGTTTGAAACCCATGATAGAGACTCACTAGCCACAATCAAAATAGATTCAGTCCATCGATGAGATATACTTGGTGTCTTATGGCAACAAATCTGTTATACAATTATGACATGAATATAGATGATTGACATGTAGGTATAACACCATCATACGACTCATTTGGATTAATTCAATGAACCTTTAATCTTTTTTTAGTCTCTCAACATTAACGACAGAAGACCTACCATACTTATTGTAAAAGTATGATTATACAATACTATTTATCTGGGCACTTAGATATTTGTATTGACTATCAATGGAATAAGAATATTCCAAAGACATGTTTAATGAGTAGATATCACTATACTATGTTATTATCGTGATTCACTTTGTCATTTTAATGTATTCATGGACTTCATGATAAACATCACAGGGGAATAATGATGAAGAAATATTTCAATCAACTTAGAGGAATACAAAGTGGCATGATTGCCCTGGGGCCCACAATATAATCATCAGCAATTCCTCTCAATCCGGTTGCTGAACGAGCCTCATGCCTTTGCGGATTCAGCTAAGGTGCTTTTCAAATGTCCTGTAGTGGAAACATTTATTTATCTGTCCCCCAGTTTAGTAGAAACACCCAATCAAAGTGGCCCTTTTATGAGGTATTTATTATACTCGCGAGGAGAATCCCAAGAGGATCTTATTAGCCCCATCTCCCTATATCGAGCCATGTATATATACCTAGTTCATGTAGTGTCTCTAGAAGATCATTTCTCCTTTCACCGTTTTATTTTGTTTAAAAATAAAGTCCTGTAATTTTCACTTTTTCTTATGGATGTGCAGTTCTATTTGAAGTTTCTATTGTTTTGGAAATTTTCATAATACCTAATTGATTTTAAGGTATAACGTAGTCAAAATAAATCAAGAAAATAATGAAAATATTATAGATTACAGATAGTTTGGATCAATAGTTTAATAAAACAGATATATCCACTTAAAAAGTTGGTGACAATCTATTTAGTAGAAAATTAATACAAATACAGATTAATATGCTTTTTGTAGATGTGGTATGATACAATTATGGGATGATACATAATAAAGCAGGCTCTTGATTGTAAATAGAATCTGTACTAAAAGTAGGGGAGTATGGCAATAAATGTGGTTTAAGTTTGCTCCTGAATTAGAGTATGTCAAGTTCAAAGACAAATTTATATGAGTTATTGTTGAAATAATTTTACTGAACAGCGTGAGTTGATGTTTACTAGTTATATCTGACATAATATTTAATTAGCAAAACTTTTAAGGTATGTTATTAACAGCAAGTGGATCAATAAAGATCACGAGTCATGTTTGTATTACTCTCACTGTTAAGATCAATATATTAAGATAGAAGTTGAGCCATAGGCGTTAAAAAATAATGGTTGAGTGCATAACTTAGACATGCAATGAGGGTTTCATGATGTTCTTGGAAAAAAAAGAGATATTTAATTAATTTTCAGTTAGAAGAGACGTATAATAAAAAAATCGATCTGATGTTAGATAATGTAAATTTACTCTTTCGATAAAGTTTTAATTATTGTTTTTTTATTGGAGAAATTAAAGTTAGGTACTTACACGAGGAGCTAAGTCAGAAAATGATAAATAATGAACAAAAATTGGAGGAAAACCTCCTAAAGTTGGAATAAAGGATCCATATGAGGTCTATCTTTGCATAGGTAACTATGGGGAAAGAACTGCATAAAGTAAGAACCTTAGAACTTTGTTTTATGACTTGTCAGCATTTATTGGGCAAAACACTTGGTTGGCCTCGTTGCATACGTCAATAGTTATACACACAAAAAGAGGTATAACACAAGTACAGTGGGACTCGATCATGCAGGGGGCATTCCTCAAAATAGATTCTTTCTCTGCAGGAAAGACTCGGCATACAGATGAGAAACCAAGTTTTTGCTTGTCTAAATAAATGAGAAAAACTTTGATGCCTCGACAGGGATGACGCTTTCGCTCAGAAAAATATATATATTTCAAGTCATACAGTACTTGCGATTGATATCTTCCCAGAAACTTGTAGCGTGTTTATTATTGCGTGGTTGACTTTATAATTTGGAAAGAGAAGTCAGCTGCATAGTTAGTGGTAGGCATCAAAGGCGTTCGATATTTGGGGGTTACTATAATTATCCAAATTTCGTGGCTGGCAAGATGGGTCTGAGTAAATGCCTTGAGCAATGATTAGACGTTGAGTGGGGCTTGGCATGTTGGGTCAGTTACTTCTTATCCATAGGACTCATGGAAATAGAACTGACATAGAAAAAATAACAACTTCTTTCCTGTGATCTCCAGGCGTGTTTGTTGCACCAAAAACTAAGATTGCAGCATGTCAAAAATTGACAAAAATATTGTCAATGGATGTGAGATTCTTGAGAGGGCAGACGGTGAGGGTGGCAACATGATTTGATCTTGATCTGACAATAAACCTTCCACGCACCACGAGTTTACAAGTACGCTTAGTTTGACTTCTTACTTTGATACAGTAAAGATGTAAACATCCCAATTGTATCATACTTGGGCAATCACATTTTCAAGGAAAGATCGAAAAGACATTTTTGCTAAATTCAGAGTGTTCTGATCATATTTATTCTACTTATTTTATTCCTTAATTTATTCTCTTTGTTTTAAAAATAGATAAAATGAAACCAATGTTCTTTAGCTGGGCATGTAATGTACCACTAGGGAGAAATGAGTTATGGATGAAAAAAGGTTAGGGAACTAAATTTTTGATACAAGAAATATACTACTCTGTTAAATAAATTGAAAAGTAGGTCTTCATGTAAATAGTTGGTCTGTATATAGTTACATTTAATAGTTTCTTCACGTGCATCATAAATGCTTTGCAAAAAAACAATATATTCTACACTGAAAGTAATTATTGAAGTACAAAACCATCAGAGATAATATGATTCCTGCTTTAAGTATTAGTTTAATGCAAAATTTTCAGGCTTGAACTAACACGATTCGGTACAATTTTGCTAATAAAAATGGGATGACAAGTTACACTTAAGTTAATCCGATATTTTTATCATCTGTTAGGATTTAGGAAAATCAATCAACTAACGAGAGTTCTATAATACCCTAAAATTATTGTCATTACTACATACATAAATAGTTGTTGGGGTATATAGCCAAAAGACCTCAATATTTGGACACGTAATCGGTACAGACTAGTTTCAAAAGTTGGACTGAATGATATGTGCTTGTATATTGGCTATAAGGATATATGCCTTCCTATGGACAGCAAAAATTTGCATAAACGCATCAAGGCTACAGGGCGATAGCAGTCGTGCTAGCCATATCCCTGGGCTATTTGGATGACACAGATCCAAGTGGTGACTCAAGGGACAGAGCGAAAGCTATGAAATAAGTGCCATTGTTAGTATGTAACTCCTTAACACTTTAAGATTTGTTCCCTCAACTTTCCGAGCCATTTAAGATGTGTTCCCTTTACTTTCCTGACAGCAAGAAAATCGGCTTCTGGCAAATTTGGCAAAGTTTTGAGTATCGACAAACTGCTAATTATGATTTGTTTAGCCAACGAGAGCCACGACAGTTAGATTTTGACTTTTAGATTGAAGTATTAAAAGTGTGTCTTGCCTATGGACAGAAAACAACTATGTTTTATAGGTCAGTGGATGTGGTGAGATCAATGACGGAGAAAAAAAAGCACAACGTTCCCTTGAAAGGTTCCGCTTCGAGATTAGTGATATAGAGGCGGCTTTGAATATTAAAAGCAGTCAAGAAAGGAGACTCGATCTCTTTACAGCATGTTAGGGAAATTGTATTTTTCAGAATTAGGCGAACCATAGTGCGAGATATCAGTACATCACATCCGTCAACTGTTTCGGCCCAATAAAAATCCCATCTCTGCACAGCACAAACAATTGGTTCGAGTGTGAGTGGCTCTGCATTAGCGGGCCCACTGTGGTACTCGACGCAGAATATGTTATTGCATTGTAAAAATAAGGGGGAATACTAACAAACGTCATGAACTCGTGTTTTTGTCAGCCCAACGGCACAAACTTTTGGTCTTGTTCATAAAATAGCACGGGCCAATAAGAAGACGCCAAGTGGCGCCTTCTTATTTTTTGCCAGCGATGGTCAACTGCTGATGTGTTAGCCACCGTGGTAGCCAGGTGGACTCCACGGTGGCATCCACGTCAGCAGCCGCCCCCGACGCCGCCCGTCACTGTCCGCCGACGCCGCGGACCTCCGGCCGCCGCCGACACGGCCCGTCTCCGTTCGCCGACGCCGCGGACCTCCGGCCGCCGCCAACGCCGCCCGTCTCCGTCTGCCGATGCCGCTCGTCTCTGGCCACCGCCGACACCGCCGACGCCGCCCGTCTCCGTCCGCCGACGCCGCCCGTCTCCGGCCACCGCAGACGCCGACCTCCAGCCGCCGCCGACGCCCCCCGTCTCTCTCTCTCTCTCTATCTCTATCTATCCATCTGTTTCTATCTCTCTCTCTCTCTTCGCGCCGTTTTCGCCATTTTTCTCTCCTCGCAACGCTGCAACGTCGTTCTCTCTCTGGAATATCGATTTTCACTCCTTCCTCAACGCCAAATCATCTTTCATCACGTTTGATTTTTCGCCCGCCGACAAATGTCAAACCGCAGAGAAGAAGGGCGAAGAGGAGGAGGAGGAGGAGGAGAAGAAGAAGAAGAAGAAGGAGAAGAAGGAGAAGGAGAAGGAGAAGGAGGAGGAGGAAGAGGAGGAAAAGGAGGAGGAGGAGAAGGAGAAGGATAGATAGAGATAGAGAGAGAGAGAGATAGAAACAGATGGATAGATAGAGATAGAGAGAGAGAGAGAGACGGGGGGCGTCGGCGGCGGCCGGAGACGGACGGTGTCGGCGGACGTAGACGGGCGGCATCGGCGGCGGCTGGAGACAGGCGGCGTCGGCGGCGGCCGGAGGTCCGCGGCGTCGGCGAACGGTGACGGGCGGCGTTGGCGGCGGCTGCTGACGTGGATGCCACCGTGGAGTCCACCTGGCTGCCACGGTGGCTAACACGTCAGCAGTTGACCACCGCTGGCAACAAAATAAGAAGCGCCACTTGGCGTCTTCTTATTGGCCCGTGCTATTTTTTGAACAAGACCAAAAGTTTGTGCCGCTGGGCTGACAAAAACATGAGTTCATGACGTTTGGTTGTATTCCCCCTAAAAATAATACTTTCCGTACCCCTGTCTCTTTCAATAACATAAATCAAACGAGAGAACTCATTTGCATCTACAAAATAACCCCGAAATCCATATGGAACCATCATGGCCAGAGGATGAGAGTGGACGTGGTCGCTACGTTACTGGGCACCTTTCATGACGCTGATACAAATGAAATCCGAAACCTATACACTCTAACAGATCACTCTCTATCCATGTATCTCTCTGTCCTCTCTGTCCCTAACGCTGGCTCTTCCTGTATACTTCTCTCTCTCTCTCTCACTATCTCTCTCTCTTCCGTTCGCTCTCTGTCACTCTTATGTCTCTTCTTCTATGTATCTCTATCTAGCTCTCTTTCTCTCGGTCGGTTTCCGTTTCTGCCTGTCAATCTATATGTCACTGTGCCCCTATATATCTTTCTCCCCCTATAAATATATGTTTGCCTCTCTCTGTCTCTTTGCGTCTCTGTCTATCTCTATGTCCCGCTCTCTCCATATATCCGTATCTCTGTTTCTCTATATCTTTCTCATTCTCACTGTCCCTCTTTTCCTTATATATCAACGACCCCTGTTCTTACCCATACGGTACAAAACCCATTCTCGATGAAATTCGATATTCCTTTTATTTCAGACACGTTGACGAATGATTACATTTTCGCACATATGTAAACTGGTCTATTCATGGTGATCTTTATTGCCAATCGGCAGCTGTTAACTAGGAGTATCACCCCCAACGGCGATATGAACTCTTGTTTATAATTTGAAAAGCCGAACAGTATTACATGTTTCAGACCAGGACTCATACACAGTCCGACATGATGGTGCAAGAAAATCTCCTAACAGAAAGTCCCCTTGTCTTCTACACTTTTTCCGACACCAGAAAAACTAAAAACGTAGTAAATTCCTTTCGAACGACGGACTACTGACTAATGCTGACTTACACTTGGTTCTACCCTCAAGTACCAAAATGTCAAACGCCCAGGCAAATGTAATATACGAGAGTAACGGGCAGTGCAATCAGCATTCCGAAGATTACCCTGCGTAAAAATTGCCAGTTACAGTACGCTTTATCTGCTTTCAGATCTTCTAGTTTTTGGATTCTTCTTCGGTCTTACCCAGTACTGAATACCGTGGGAAGGACGTCGTAATCCTTGGCGAAGACGAAGGTCACGATTCCTTGCGGCAACGCCGCCTAACGATGGCACCAGAGTAAGAATTCGGACTGAGCAAAAGAATTCTAAACTTGTTTATCATTACCTGCACGATTGCGACGCGGAGAACGGTCCCTCTTAGGCCAAAAGCGAAGCACACCGCCGCCATGACCGCCGGCCCGGTGAAAAACCTCATCGCCATGGAGAAGATTGCGGTGGATCTCCCACAGGCTATTATCTTAGGCTGGAGCGCAATGCACAATCCTGGGGATCACATAACTGAAACTGTTACTGTCAGGATAAAATGTTCAGGCTGAGTCAAGAAGCAAACTAAGGTCCCTTGCTTTCAGCTATAGTCTATCTTGCATCAGTAGGCACCTGAATCTTACGAGAGTGTCAGATCTTGGTTTCAGGTTTGGTGGACACGACAATATAAGAAATGGTCTAGATATGAGTTATCAGTTTTCGCACAATAGTCAGCGCGTGAATCTAAATGAAGTACCAGACTTAGGTTTAGAGGGTTATTTATATGACAAAAGAAGTAAACTCACTGCTCTCAGTTGTAGGCCTTACAAGCTTATATCATAGTGAAATTGGAGCTACGTGGCAGGTTTTTTATACAAGAGAACAAAACTAGTCCCTTGGCAATCAGCTATAGGTTTCAAAGCTCTCGAATCTTAGTGAGGAGTCAGAGATAGGTAAGATATTTGTTGGAGCTCAGAAAAGAAGTAGCACCCTGGTTATAGTGCGCGCTTAAATCCTAACACAGTACCAGAGTCACCCCTGGAGTTGTTGGAGATCAAAAGAGAACAATAGTCCTTGTTTTCAGCGATAACTTCGAGCACAGTGGTAGTCACAGGACTTGGAATGGCTGGCAAGAAGTGGAAAAAACGGATAAAATAATGAAAGAAGAAGCTTAAACGCACCCAGGCTAAACATGGCCATTCCCAGCCCAGCATCGGAGAGAATCGAGATGGACTTCTGCACTACTCTGGGCATCCCAATATGCCATCTGCAAATCAAATGAACCGGTGAGGAATCTCAATCCTAACAGAATGACCAAAAAGATTGAACCCAGAGCAAGAGTGTTTATTCTCCTCGTAGATTTTTTCTCGGTAGTGTATTGACCTGTGAACTTACCTGAATGAGACGAGAGACCATGCCAAGCCTGCTACGCTGCAGTATGTGTTTGGGTTTCGAAGGAGTTTCCTCAACATCGTGATAAGTATTGTCTTCGTCATCATCCGCGCTGTTGGCAGGTGCTACACGTTCCCCGCTGCATCCTCCATTGCAAGCGAGCTAGATCTTTCCTCACCTCCTTTCGCCGCTTCTGGCAAATGGTTTGGCAAGAGTAAAAAAAAAGAGCGACAAGCGTTTCAGCCATTACCTGATAATAACGAGTCAGGATCATGGGCAGATGACGACGGGAACATGATGGGGCCAAACCCACCACCTGTCTGGGCCTTGTCTTAGAGGAACAACCCGTTACCCGTTCAATCTCCGCTCTTTTATTTACCTTTACCCCAAACTCCGTCATCGTCTATGTCCAACAACCTGAACGAAAACGGGGCTGGACGGAACACATAAAAATCATTCAGTTCACAAGCGATGACTTAGATCGATGACATGGCTGAAGATTCCAGAAGAAAAGTCTGTTATTCTGTTTTTTTCAGTTTCTCTCCCCCCCACGTGTAACTAACTGTCCTTTACTATAAATAGGACAGAACTCTTAGTGCTAAATACAGAACGATTTTTCTCTTGTTAATATCTTGATTCTTCCTTCTTCTTGAAACTGTTCTTGAGAGGAGATCATCTTCTTGAAGCAAGGAGATCAAGGTACCAGCAGAGAGATTTCTACAGCTGCGAGGATTGAAAACACTTGTAAACGTGATCGGCGACTACTGATGTAACTGTGCAAGACGAGCGGATGAAAAGGAAAAACGGCAAAATAGGCACCTCTAGGATGCGAGACTGTCAAACGTATCTCCGTCGCGGCTTCATGTGGCACTGACAATTCGTCTGTGTTCCGCGCAAACGTGGGAAGCTCTCTCAAGGTCTGCGGAGAGCTGGCGATGGAGCTCTCGTCTCCTGGCACAATCATTGTTATGTAGCTGCCAGATGACTTGAAAGGGTCTTCAGCGCCGGGGTATCAGACCAAAAGTAGAGCCTGGGCGGTCCTGTACTCGTAGAGGAAGAGGAGAACCGTGTGAAGGTATCAAGCATTGACCTTGGATACTTCTGGAAAAAACTGGAAATATCCAAAAAACACAAACCTTCCAGAAGCAACATGGAAGTATCTGGAAATCTCTCTCGCTCTCTCTGTCTCTCTCGGAGGATCTTTCTAGAGATCTCAATGTTTTTGTAGAAGCATCCATTGGTGCCTATATAAGCACCATCGAAGCCCCTCATTTTAACGAAGTGATGTCACAAGCCATTGTGTGCGTGATAAGGAGCAAGATCAAAGAATGAGTGAAGGTCTCGAGTGAGTTGTGGAGAGCTTTGTCCTTCATCTCCTGTATTTTTCTCTGTGTAGTGAGAGTTCTTGTTCAACTAGTTCCAAGCTTTAATTACCTACATTTGGCATTAGAGCGAGTCTGATCCAAGGGAGTTGCTACCATGCCAAAGAAGGGAGAGATGCCATCGCAAGCTTGTGGACCTTCCTCGAGTGATAGGGAGTTTGTTGTTGCCGGTTCTGGATCAAGCAAGGGGCTGGGTGATCCAGTCACTTCGAGTCGTCTGTAAGACAAACTGCCTGGTGTGGGCTATGAGGATGCAAGTGCATCTTGAAGCGCATGCTTTACGGGAGATGGTTGAGTCCGATACTGTGTCAAGGAAGAAGGATTGTCAGGCCTTGTCCGTAATCTTTGGAGCATTGTCCGAAGACATCCTGGCACAGCTGGATATTTTGAAGACTACCAAGCAAACGTGGGAGTTCTTGAAGACAAGGCATGTGGCAGCCTCTCGAGTGATCAAGGCAAGAGTTCAAGCTCTTAGACGTGAGTCTGAGCCCATGGTCATGGGAGAAGAAGAGCCAATAGTGGATTTTTCTGGAAAGCTTTGAAAACTCACTACACAACTAAGAAGTCTGAGGGAGACCGTTGAAGAGAGTGATTTGGTCGCCAAGTTTCTTTGCTCAGCACCTGCCAAGTTTGATGCCATTACTTTAGCCATTGAGCAATTTGGAGACATGGACTCAATGACACTTGAAGAGTTGGTTGGTTCATTGAAGATCCATGAGGATAAACTCGGTGATCGGCAAGCTCGAAAGGAGGAGCAACCTCCACTATCAAAATCTTTCAAGAAGAGTAAGGAAAATTATGGCGAAGGATACACTAGAAGAGGTCGTGGACGTGGCCGAAGAGGAGGAAGAGGAGGAAGAGGAGGAAGAGGAGGAAGAGGAAGAGGAAGAGGAAGAGATGAAGAAAGATCAAGTGAAAATGCCTTTGAAGGAAAACCTTGAGTCAAGTCAAAGGTAAAATGTTATGATGGTGGGAAACTTGGACACTTTGCCTATGAGTGCTACAAATGAAAGGAGGAGAATGTCCAAGTAGCAGAAGTTGAGGAGAAGCAACAACCTACTCTGCTTATCGTCACTACGGAGGTTCCCGGAGAGCTTCTACTCCAAGGGGTCACTAAGAAAAGACAAAATGAAGGTATGTGGTACCTAGATAATGGTGCTAGCAATCATATGACAGGTGATCGAAATTTATTTCAAGAGCTGAATGAAGTCTCGCATGAAACCATAAGATTTGGGGATGGATCTACTACAAAGATAGGCGGCCGAGGGTGGATCCTACAACATTGTCAAGATGGAGGCCAATGGAGGATAGACAACGTCCTCTATGCTCCCAAGTTTGAATCTAATATTCTGATTTTGGTTCAATTTGACGAGCAACACTGTCAAATACTGAGGGAAGGTGGGTTCGTAACCATACACGATAAACAAGGGAAACTCTTGCTAAAGGTGAAGGCAAGTGCTAGCAGGTTATATCTATTGAGTTGAACCCAGTGTTGAATTGCCTCACTATGGAAGATACTTGAGAGTCAAGTTGGTCAATGCACATGAGGTATGGACACTTAAACTTTCAATCTTTAAAAATGTTATCCTTGAAGCATATGATAAAGAGAGTTCCTCAAATAGAGGACCCTAAGGAATTCTGTTGGGATTGTGTTGCAAGTAAGCAACATAGAAGTCTATTCCCATCTGTTGCCTCATATAGAGCAAGTAGACCCCTGGAGATGATCCATGGAGACATGTGGACCTATTTCCCAGCCACATTCGGAGGGAGTAAGTATTTCTTGCTACTAGTTGACGATTTCTCTAGACGCATGTGGTGGCGATGTTAAAACAAAAGAGTGAAGCCCTCCGCTCTTTTGTCAAGTTCAAGAATTTGGCTGAAGCAGAGAAGGGAGTAAAAGTAGGATGCTTGAGAACTGACCAAGGAGGAGAGTTCACGTCATCAGTTTTTTTGAAATTCTGCACTGAGCATGGAATCCAGCTACAGTTCTTAGCACCTTACTCTCCTCAACAAAATGGGGTGGTTGAGAGGAGCAATAGGACTATCATGGATATGGTAAGGAGTATGTTAAAATATAAGAATCTTCCACAGGAGCTTTGGGGAGAAGCTGTTAATACAAGTGTGTATATTTTGAACCGAGCTCCTGCTCGAAGCTTGGATGGAGCCACACCATATGAGGCATGGACAGGAGTAAAGCCAAATGTGGAGCGCTTAAGAATCTTTGGATCTTTGGTGCACGTGAAGACCTTGGGAGAAAGATTACAGAAGCTACAAGACAAAAGCAAGCCAATGGTGTTTATTGCGTATGAAGTTGGCACGAAGGGCTATAAATGTTATGACCCACGGTCAGGTTGGGTGCATGTTAGTCGAGACGTGATCTTCGAAGAAAATGGGCAATGGAATTGGAGCAGTCAAAATACACAACATGAAGGTACATTTTGCTCTCCAAGTTCCTTAATCTTCACAAGTGACGATGGGAATCAGGTAGATCAAGTCCCTCTACCTAACGATCATTCGGATTATGGAGATGCTCGAGAGGAAGAAGCAGTAGGCAGGGAGGAAGATCACTCAGCTACTGAAGAGAGCATCCCTAGAAGATTTGTTAGTCTTGATCGAGTTTACTAAGGGACAGAAGAAATAAGTCTAGCCCCAGAAATGTGTTACTTGAATCGAGAAGAACGAAGTTCATATCAAGATGCATCAAAGGAACCTGTTTGGGTAAATGCAATGGAAGAGGAGCTAGATGCAATAGAGAAAAATGGGTCTTGGGAAATGGTAACTCCTCCACCTTGATGCAAGCCCATAGGCCTCAAATGGGTTTATAAAGTGAAGAAGAATGCTGGAGGTGATATAGGAAGGCATAAAGCTAGACTTGTGACAAAGGGCTACATGCAAAAGTATGGCATTGACTATGAGTAGGTATTTGCTCCAGTAGCCAGAATGGAGACTATACGGGTATTATTGGCCCTAGCAGTGCAAGGAGGATGGCAAGTTCACCGTATGGATGTCAAAACTGCATTTCTAAATGGCGACCTGGAAGAAGAGGTATACGTGAGTCAACCCGAGGGATATGTGAAGAAGGGAAGCGAGCACATGGTTATGAGACTAAGGAACGCTCTTTATGGACTGAAGCAAGCACCCAGGGCCTGGCACACTAAATTAGACAAGTATTTGAGATTGCTCGGTTTTCATAGAAGTACTCAAGAGCATGCAGTCTACTTCAAAGGATCAGGTACCTCACACTTGATAATTGGAATATACGTTGATGACCTAATCATCATAGGGTCAGAGTACCCGCTTATCGAAAAGTTCAAGACCAAGATGAAGGGCAAGTTTGAGATGAGCGACCTTGGTCTACTCACGTCATACCTCGGAATCAAAGTCGTACAAGAGCCCAGTCAAATCAAGTTGAGCCAAAAGAACTATGCATTTAAGATATTATAAGAAAATGGGATGTTTGAGTGCAATACAGCACAAACGCCTCTAGAGGTTTGATGTAAGTTTGGTGAAGGAAAAGGGTCATCAATGAATCCTAAAAGTTATCGAAAATTAATGGGGAGCTTGAGGTACTTAACTCACACTAGACCAGATCTTATGGTCGCAGTTGGCTTTCTCAGCAATATATAGAGAATCCAACTACTGAATATATGGCCCCAGCTAAAATAATTTTGAGATATGTGAAGGGCACATTGGACCTTGGTCTAGTCTACAAGAGAGGAACACAAGGAATGGAGCTTATCGGTTATATTGAAAGAAACTATGCAGGAGACCCAGATGATAGGAAGAGCACAAGTGGGATGTTTTTTTCTTGGGATCCAACATCGTATGCTGGTCTACTCAAAAGCAGAAGATAGTTTCTCTTTCATCATGCGAGGCTGAATACATAGCAGCGAGCACGGCAGCTTGTCAAGGATTATGGTTGGCCAGACTGATCGGTGAGATAATGCAAGTGGAGCCGATATCAATGACACTTTTGGTGGACAACAATTCAGCCATTGCTCTGTCAAGGAACCCGGTATTTCATAGCAGATTGAAGCACATCGAAACTAAGTACAACTTCATAAGATATTGCCTCGAAGAAAGAAAGATGGAGGTAGAGCATGTCAGCTCGGAGATGCAGCTTGCAGACATACTTACGAAGGTGTTAGGAAGACAAAAATTAAAAGAACTCTGTCAACGATTGGGTATACAGAGGATAGCAGATGGCATCATGCTTGGGAGGGAGACCGAAGGTATCAAGCATTGACGCTGTATACTTCTGAAAAAATCTGGAAATATCCAAAAAACACAGACCTTCCAGAAGCAACATGGAAGTATCTGGAAATATCTCTCTCTCTCTGTGTCTCTCTCGGAGGATCTTTCTAGAGATCTCAATGATTTTCAAGAAGCATCCATTGGTGCCTATATAAGCACCATAGTAGCCCCTCCTTTGAGCTAAGTGATAGCACAAGCCAGTGTGTGCATGATAAGGAGCAAGAGCAAGTGCGTTGTGGAGAGCTTTGTATTTCATCTCCTGTATTTTTCTCTGTGTAGTGAAAGTTCTTCTTCAACTAGTTCCAAGCCTCCATCACCTATACCGTGTACCACACAACACACTGTAGAACAACAATCTGAACCATGAGGCTGGCGGAAGAATCCCCGTACATCGCTGTAAGCAAGGGGATTCTTACGACGAGCGTGTTGGGGAGGGTGCCGAGGGAGAAGGCGGAGATTGCCAAATCGAGAACACCGCCGCGAAGAGAATGATGATCTTTTGGAGCGAATCGGCGACGATGAAGTGAAGCTTCATCTAGTATGGGTCGTTGGAGGCGATGCAGTGGAAGGAAAGCAAAGGCACAGCGAAGATGGCGACGAAGCGGTTTATACCGGCGCACTGCTCCGGCTAGAAGATAGCCCACCATCGGACAGAGCCGTTGGCCAAGATCATGGCCACGTACAGCGGCATTATTGCCTCCATTACGGTGTAGAACTCCGCCCCGGTGATCATGGAGGTACGAGGGAAGCAGGTGAAAGGGGTGTTGTTATTCGACTGTTCGTCTGTGAGGGACACCTTTGAAGTGGGTTGAGTCGACTTATAGGGCCGGTGAGACCCGCTTCGCCTCCTGGAATATCGGTAGGCGCCAAAAATACTGAGTACGAGAAAGAGAAAGAGAGAGGATGGTTAGAAAAGAAAATGAAAGCGATAGATGCGGGGGAAAGAGATCCGGAGAAGGCAAGAGAGATCTCACGAAGAATGCGCGCGCGAGGGAGATAGAGAGTAAGATGGCAAGGAAGATACGGATAAACAAAAAGGAGGAAGAGATGAATGAGAGAAAGATATGTAGCACAGTGATGCTACTATGAGATAAAGTGGAAGAAATGGGCTGGAACGGAGAGGGCAGGGACCGGTAGAGAAAGAGAGAAAGATCTGGAAAGGAATGGAGGGGAGACAGACGGAAAGATAGAAAAAGATCTGGAACGGAATGGGCGGGAGAGAGGAGAGGAGATAAGAAAGAAAAAGAGTTTCGCAGAGGGAAATGAGAAAGAAAAGAGGGCGGACGAAGAGAGGGAATGAGAGAGAGATGGATGTGTATATATAATAACGAAGGACGGAGACAGTGAAGCCCTCAGAGGTCTCACCATAAATATGCAATAATGTAATAAACAAATCAGGATATAAGATATGGTGAAACCACCCATGTCTCATAAGGAACAAAAAATGAGTGGCCATGCTTGATTAGTTCTAAATTTTGTGTTTGCCCACATCCACTAATATACATTGAACCCAAAAGTACACGTCGCGTGAGAATCAGAGCGTCAGAGGTCCCATTACGAATATATAACAAACTAACAGCCCTTGGTTTCGCCAGGGGTTACCCAACGGGACACTTGAGCAATTTGCCGGTATTAAATACAATCATAGTTGACCGAACTTCTTTCCTTTTTTTACACAGCCGACATCGGAAGGTACCAAAGGTTAAAACTAAGAGTAAGCTTTTAGATTGTTTTCTCTATTTATATGATCCGGCCGGCAACAAAGAATTAGCACGTATTGTAAATTACTTTATATTTACTGTTCGCCGCCCTCTCATTTGTATCCGTTCAACTCAAAATGCTAGGCAAGTCTAGAGTTAAATCCTGGAAACATAGCAGTGCAACGTTGATATCCTTAACTAGGACAAACAGATAACACAATGAATTTTTTTTTCAAAAAAGACCCTGTTGTCTGAAGAATATTACATACACACTCTGCAAATCGAATGTTGACCCAACTTCAAGATAACATTTTAGGCTTAAAGAAGAAGAAGATATTTAAGCTGTCGACATAAACTTTCAATAAATCCATTCAGAAAAACAGTATAATCAAGCGACTCGTTTATAGCTGGACTCTAAATGCAGACGGCACAGTTAATGGTCGAAGAAGGCCAACCTGGTCTAAGGTGGAACCAGCCAACGATATTATCTCTCTCTCTCTCTCTCTCTCTTTCTCTCTCTCTCTCTCACGCTTTCTCTCATTCTCACTAGCTCTTCCTCTCCCTCTCACCCTAGCCCTGTCTCTCTCTCTCTTTCTCCGTTTTTCTCTCTAGGTTGCACTCCTCTTCATCTCCCTCTCTCTCTCTATCTCTCTCTCCTTTTTTTCTCTCACTGTCTCTCTCGGATGGGGATCAGGATTCCAAGGGCCTGGCTAGACGTTACTGTCGTCGTCGTGAACCGAGAGTTGATTTTCACGCTATGAAAAGTGTCGAAGAGTAAGGTTGTCGTTTTGCCGTAGCAGTATCACCTGATAAAATCGTCTCCTGGCTGCGCTTGCAGTGTCGCCGTCGTGGCTATCCACCGCTTAATTGAGAAGACACGACCGTAAATATAGGTGTTGGGAGGTTGAGCCGAACTCGTGGTATCCAGAATAATGAGAGCAAGCTATAACGTAAATGGGTTTCAATTTGCCATCTCTTTCTCTCTCTATCCCTCTCAAATGTAAATGTATATAACTCACGCTCTCCCTCTTTATTTGGCTCTTCATCATTCATGGTCTCCCCCCATCCGCTTGTTTTTTTTTTAGCACTATCTTTCTCTCTCTTTATATATATATGTCCTTATTAAGTCACAGGGTATCTATACATATTTTCCCATCAAAAGGTCAAACTACATCTCCAGCATGACTTCGGTTAATCATTTTCTACCTAATCTATTGGCAATAAAGTAACAAAAACAGTGGCTATAAGATATGGTGAAACGACCATTGGTTTCTCTTGAAGTTACCTAATGGTCGAACGACCATTGGTTTCTTAGGAGGTCGAACGACTATTGGTTATTCAGGATATTAGATAATGGTCGACCGACCATTGGTTTCTGTAGTAGTTACCAGACCGATTTCCCAGTACTGAATACAATCATTGTTGACAAACTTTCTTGTTTCTTAGAAAGCCCACATCAGAATGTATCTCAGATCAAAGCGAAAAGTCAACTTAAGAGTATTGCCTGCAGCACTTAGCGGGTAAATTTGAAAGGATATCTCTGATGACGGATCAAAAATATCACGCATTGCTGATTTCTTCAAATTTTTAATGTTCGCCGCTGTCCGATCAGTCTATAGTTAACCCCAAGTTTAAGACAGCTCTAGAGTTAAACCCAGAAAACATGAGGTAAAGAGAGTGTAGTGCACGGCCGTCCAGGACGGGACATGGTGGGCCAAGACGAAGATGGTCCGTACCACAAAACCACTCAGAATTTAACGCGTGGCACAGCAAGTGAGAGGGCAAGATGGAGGTCTCAGGCCCCGACTTTACTCACATGGAATGCATGAACCATCCCGTCTCCCATCCAAAGCCCAATATGGGACAGTTATTTCATCCATGAACAAAAACCTCCTAGACTGAACTATTTTTTAGTATGCGGACAAAAGTCCCATCCCTGTCTGTGCATTATGAAACAGAGGACCCAAATAATATACTTTCTTCCAAAAAAAAGACCCTCTTGTCATAAGAAGATTTTCACTACTGTATACAGCGTTTTCCATCGATTAAAACAGTGCAAATTAGGGATAGGAAAAAAATGTTTCGTTCGCTAACGTGTAAATGAACATGAACAAAAATGAACATGAACTAGGGAACGGCACGTCCGGGACGTGACGCCTCAGACGTGACGGGACCGATGACGATGCGTGACGAATAGTGACGTGATGAAATGTTCATCACGCCACCGTCTCGTCACACATCCGAGGATTTTGAAAAATTCCATCACGTACTCGTCACACGTCCCTTCTTCCTCGTTGCGTCACGTAACCGCCACCGTGGCACCGTCATCATCACCGGTGATGGAAATAATAATATTTACTTTTACTATGTTAATAAGCATAGTCAAAATATAATATTATTTATTTTACTATGTTATTATTTATTTCACTATGTTAATCCATCACGATCGTCATTCGTGACAGACCTGTGGTCACGTCACGCGTCCAGAGTATCCCGTCACCGCCACGTCACCATCACGTACAGCTCATCACACGTCACCGTCACCGTCACAGTCACGTCATCCATCACATGCCCGTCATGGTGACATGTGACGTGACGGATGATGTTTGACGATCCCCAACATGAACACACTTGCGAGAAAACAGTCCGCGAGCAGACAACCTGTTTCAGAACAGGTGGCATTCCCAGAGAAATTGTATTATAGTATAGTGATAACATTATTCTATCATAATAATGGTGATTGTTTACAATAGCAGAGAGAGAGGAGTGTGCTCCGGTTCCCACCTCTTCACTCCCTCTCTTTTTGCTCGCATCCTTCTCCCATAATCTTCTCTCGCTCTCTCTTCTCTACCCCTCTTCCCGTAACCCCCCCTCTCTCCCTCTTTGTCTCCGTCTCTCGACCACCTCTTCTTTCCCATGCCCTCCCCTCTCTTTCTCTTTGCCAACCTCTCCCATCTACCTTCTCTCGCTCCGCCCCCCTCTCCCGTCTACCTTATCTCGCTCCGCCCCCCTCTCCGGTCTACCTTCTCTCTCTCCGCCCCTCTCCCGTTCTCCCCCCTTTCTCTCCCTCTCCCATGGCCTCCTCCCATCTTGCTCCCCCATCTGTGCCCCCCTTCCCTCCGCTCTCCATGCACTCTCTCTCTCCCTTTCCGTACTCCTGTGCCCCTCTCCCCTCTTGTCCCCTCTCCATTCCCCCTCGATCTCTCTCTATCTCTCTGATAATATAGGTTTGTTGACCGTTTTAAAAGCGGGTTTGTATTCGGGAACTATCCACGACCACCGTTCGTTCTGTTGAGGACATCAGTCCACACGCCACTCGGCTTCTCAAAGCGTCACCCTCTTGTCACTCGAAGACATCATCACATGCGCACGAGCAGCCATTACAGGTGGCATCATTACCTGCCGCCAAGCACCACCGCCATCTCCCGCCATGATAACTAATGTCTCCTCACAAACGGCGGACTTCATTTGAATTCGTTTAACTCAATGTATAAACTGCTACACATACACTGCTATAAAGAGCGTAGTGTATGTCACATTCATCAAGGAAGGAAAACTACTCTTTTTCTTATCATTTTGTATCTATCTTCTCCTTCTTCAAGCTACACTTCCGTTTCAAGCACCCTCACAAGTTTGCTAGCATTTCTGCTTCCAACAGCTTCAACATGGTATTAGAGCACGCTCCCACGAGCGCTGAAGACATATCCTCCTATGAAGTAGTCATTCAACATCAAAGGCGACGAAGAACTCGATTGCCGGCGAAAGCCTCAGTGACCCACATTCCACATATAGGAATCAAGCTAAACCGGCCGAACTTCTTGGTGTGGCAACGCTGTGTGCAAGCTACCATCATGGCCCAGGGACTGGGTAAGCACTTAACTCATGAAAGACCTTCGTCTGAATCTATATTTTCAGATCTAGAAAGCAACTGATGGAAGAAAGATATGAACGTCATGGCCATATTAATGTCGATGATAAGCGACAACGTTCTCCCAATTATCGAAGACTGCGTCACTGCTCTTGACGCATGGAAAACACTCAAGGATGAACTCTCCTCCAGCTTAGAGGCACAAGTCATGGAGTTGACGAACAAGTTGTTGGGTTCTAGAGGCCTTGACATGGATGAACAAAACAAAATGATTCGCAGCGAAAGACTTGAACGAATCGAACAACATCAACAAGAACATTGAACGAAGTACCTTTCCACGGATGCATCTGTGATTTCTTTGATCTTCGAGTGAGCCGTGTCAAGCTCCTCACGTGTGCAGCCTCTACACCTATCCACGCAGTCCTTCGCACATCGGATCTCCTCCTTCTCATTGATGAGTCCCGTTGAATCTCCATCGTCGTCGTTACGTCGTCTCGATCGCATCCGAGATGGAGAGGGGGTGTGGGGAGAAGGGAGAAGAAGGGGAAAGGCCCCTAAACAATTCTGGCCTGCATGAATTTTTTTCAGGGCCTTCCCCTATTTATACTAAGTGGGTATTTTTCGTAAAAACCCCCAAAACTTAAGTATATCTTCCGACGTCCAAAAGACTATTTGCGTGTGACCCTTTACACCCATGCATCAGTCTAGCTAACGACTCCAGTGGCCCAATAAGCTTTATTGGTCTTCCACGTTAATTCAACATATCATCATATAGATTAATTAATGTATGAGCGATTTAACCCAATCAATAGGTCAAGACTCCGACACGTGGGGTGCCAAGCTACACCTCGTGTCCTACAAGATATAAAGGAGTGTGTATCGACTCATTCATGGAACCTGTTTCTCATAAATTATCGTGTATTTATAATCCCTCATCTACTTGACGCTCCTTGGACGACTTAGGGTATGGTCATTTGTCGAACCCTAATCGATCATCCGAATTAGTACTGATGCATTCGGAAATCATCAGAGAACTCTTCTCTAATAATTCACTGCCTTGGCCAAGGACTTCATCGCATCATTTTACATAAGCTGTCACCTCTTATACCGAGGGTGGACGATCCCATCTTGACCACTCAATCGTCTTCGTGAACTTCTTGATGTACCTGAACTAAGACCATTTAGAATCCCATGGTTAGAGACTCGTTGGCCATTGTCAAAGTACAATCGTCCGTCCACAAGACGTCTTTTGTGTCTCAGGTCTAAGGACCATCTACACAATTGCGGCGTGAATCGACCTGTTTGACATTTCGGTATAATACCATACAGGGATTCGTACAGATCAATTTAGTGAACTCTTTCCACTAAAGAGCACCCACTATCTATCCTTAGTATCTCAACACTAATGGCTACGGGACCGGCCATACTCATCATATGAGTGAGGCTAGATAGTGCGATTCTATTCGAATACTTCGATGTCCTTGTTGCGTATCCTTTGAATAAGAATGTTTAGAACACATGCTTAAAGACCAGTATTCTCCGTATTACGATCTTATCATAATTCACTAAGTCCGATCATGTATTCATGGACTTACTTATACGCATCACACGTGCACTCTAATGAATATGTTCTATTAATGAACATGGAACGAGATATGGAATGTGTGAATGACTTGACAGCCACATATATTTCCATTACAAGTTGCATAACATCTGAAGAGGTATGGATACGATTGATGAATTCTTTCAAGAATTACGCAACATTGCTACATCTCTAGGTGCCATAGGCCACATAGTACACGAACGAACACTGAAAATTGTTTTGCTTCGAGGTATGGGACACAAGTATCAAGCTTTAAGAATTAGCGTGAATACACACTGTAGCTTCCTTTCGTTTGATTCTATTGTTGCCATGCTTCGAGCTGAAGAGAACTTAATCACCTTTGGTGACGAAGAACAAATTGAAGAATAGTTTCCTCCCGAAGCAAATCAAACTCAAGCTGAGCAGTCGTCAAGGCAAAATAGGGGAAGATGAAATCAAGGATGAGGATGACAAGGTGGAAATCAGGCCACCAGGAATGGCCCCAAATGTCAAATATGTGGGAAGATTGGTCATCGTGCGGATATCTGCTACGACTGCTTCGGCCCAAGACCTCCCCAAAATCGCTCACCAAATCCGAACACGAAGTTTATGTATCCACCTATGAAGGCCTATTTCATGGCCCTTAGTGGACATTCCTCTACCCCATCAGTGTTGACTGCCAACGTCACCCATTGGTATCCGGATAGTGGAGCGACACACCATGTCACCGCAGATCCACATATTGTGGATCCATCCACTCCTTACACCGGCATAGAAAAGCTCTACATAGGAGACAGAACAGGTTTGTCCACCAAAGCCACCGATAAATCTAGTTTATTTACAATCTATACAACTTCACAATGTTTTTATGTACCAAAAATTCAAAAAAATCTACTTTTTGCTCGACAACTTACTCTTGATAATAATGTTTATGTTGACTTTCACCCTCACACCTGCTTTATCAAGGATTGACAGACAAGGGAAACACTCCTCGAGGGTGACGTACGAGATGGTCTATATCATCTGCCTACGGTACAACCTCCGCAAGTTTTTGCTGCGCGGGCATCCCACGAGCTATGGCACCAGCGACTCGGTCATCCTGCATTTAAGATTTTGAACAACATAGTTACGCATTTTGGAGTTCCACTTACTGATTTGCCCAGACATAACATATGTGAATCATGTGAAATGTCCAAAGCAAAACAGTTACCGTTTAAACAATATGATATTTCTTTGTCCAATCCTCTGGAGCTAATTTATTTGGACCTTTGGGGAACAAATCCTACCATTTCACATTTCAATTTCTCCTATTATGTTACTTTCATTGACGGTTTTAGTCGCTATACCTAGTTATTTCCCTTTAAGAGGAAAAGCGATTTGTATGAAACTTTCACTGTTTTTCAAAAGCTAGTTGAACGACAATTCAACTGCAAACTCAAAGCTCTCCAATCCGACAAGGGGGGGGGGGGGAGAATACCAATCTCTACATCATGATCTACGTCTGGAGGGCATTCAGCATAGAGTATCCAATCCACACACTCGTCAGTAGAACGGAGTTGCAGAAAGGAATCATCGACATGTCATCGAGACAGCATTGTCACTTATGCATCACGCGGCCATACCACAACACTACTGGGATGAAGCTACGGTCACCTCTGTCTCTCTCATCAACCGACTACCTATGGCTCAACTGCAGTTTCGATCACCATATGAGGTACTCCATTCTCAACCCCCCAATTACAAATTTCTCAAAGGTTTCAGGTGTCTCTGTTACCCAAATCTCAGGCCATACACCAGCTCAAAGCTAAGCTCTCGCTCCAAAAGGTGTGTGTTCCTTGGGTACAGTTCTCACCATCTCGCGTACAGATGTCTTAACTTACACACAACTAAAATAGTAATATCCTGAGATGTCATTTTTCATGTAAACATATTTCCATTCAAGTCTCCCAATTCCTCTATGTCACCATTATCAAATTTACATATACCTGTACATGTTCCTCCATCTTTCAGAAACCATCATCCACTAGATGGTCTCTGCTCATCACAATCTACGATGGAACCACAGTCTCCACTCGTACAATCATCCATTGACACTCCGGCAACACTCACACCCTCTAGCCCTTTGATTACCTCACCTTCTTCGACCCCACCTAGACATTTCAAAATTGTAGCCGAGTTATACTCTCCGTCGACTAGATACCCCATTCACTCTTGCTATTTCTCTGCAAAACTGCCTCCAGAACCATCCACTGGATCCTCTATGGCACAAAGCCATGTCCAAAGAATATTCGGCTCTCTTAAAGAATTCTACATGGGATCTTGTACCCCCACCTCCAAATGTAAAGATTGTGGGGTGTAAGTGGATTTTCCCCACCAAAATCCACTTGGATGGGTCACTTGATCAGTGTAAAGCTCAACTAGTGGCCCAAGGGTTCAGTCAAACCCCAAGAGTGGACTATCACGAAACGTATAGTCTAATTCTCGAAATGACCTCATTAAGAATCCTTCTGTCTCTAGCTGCCAATCATCACTAGCAAATTCATGAACTAGACATCTCTAACGCTTTTCTTCATGGTGATCTGGGCGAGACCATCTACGTATGACAACCCCCCGGCTTCACCTCTTCAAAGCTCCCCGATCATGTCTGTCGGCTACGCAAGTCTCTCTATGGCCTCAAACAAGCTCCACGAGCCTGGTTCACAAAGCTAAGTTCCTTCTTCACTAACCAACAATTCACTGGTTCTTGCACAGATCCCTCTCTATTTTTTAATTTTCCTAATCAAACTCCCTTATACATACTCATTTATGGATATGTTACTTCTCAGTCCAGGTCAACAACTCATTTCTCAAACCATCAACAACTTCGGCACGTAATTTGCCGTTAGTGACCTCGGTCCAGCCCAAAGCTTCATCGGGATCCACCTGAGTCTCGATCACACAGGTTTATCTCTTTCTCAAGAACAATACGCCATAAAAATTTTACAATTGGCGAAAACAGCTGACTGTAAGCCAGTTAACACTCCCTGCTCCACCACTGATCCTCTAAAATCAGGTGGTCATCACATCTCAAAGAAGATGATGTTTTATATCAAAAAATAGTGCGAGCCTTCAATACTTAACTCTTACGCGGCCCGACATTGCCTTTGCAGTGAACAAAGCATGCCAATCCATGCTCAAATCTAACCCAAGTAACTTGGTCTTTCTCAAACATCTGCTAAGATACTTTAGAGGTACATATGATTTCTCACTTTGATTTTATGCTAAAACGCCTTAAACACTGCACCTTTTCAGTGATGCATATTGGGCAGGCGATCCTACAGATCGCAAGTTCACCATTGGTTTTTTAACTTACTTAGGGAAAAATATCATCAGCTGGGGGTCTAAGAAGCAGACTACAGTTGCTCGCTCCAGCACTGAAGCGGAATACAAAGCTGTCGCCAATGCCACTGCCGAACTCATCTAGGTAAGATCCCTTCTTCAAGAACTTCAAATTCCAACTCAGCCATGTCCCGTACTCTGGTGTGACAATATTGGAGCCACATATCGAAGTAAAAATCCGGTTTTTCATGCTCAGACTAAAGACATCAAAATCGATTTTCATTTTGTATGTGATCATGTCTCACAAGGCTCAATGTAGGTTTCGTTCTTGTCCACACAATATCAACTTGCTGACCTCCTGACCAAACCCCTCACCAAGAAATGTTTTTTACTTCTAAGGAACAAGCTCAACCTTCACTCTAGCTTGAGCTTGCGGGGGAATGTTGAGGACATCATTCCACGCGCCAACCGGCTTCTCAAAGCGTCACCCTCTCGTCACTTGAAGACATCATCACCTGCGCACGAGCAGCCAGTACAGGTGGCATCATTACCTGCCGCCAGGCACCACCACCATCTCCCTCCATGATAACTAACATCTCCTCACAAACTGCTACACATACACTGCTATAAAGAGCGTAGTGTATATCACAATCATCAGGGAAGGAAAACTACTCTTCTTCTTCTCATTTTGTATCTAACTTCTCCTTCTTCAAGCTACACTTCCGTCTCAAGCACTCTCACGAGACTGCTAGCATTTCTGCTTCCAACAGCTTCAACACGTTTGACGGCGAACAGGGAATTTCCCATCCATAGCACTAATAAAACATACGTATAAATGGGCTTCAAATGTGGTGGGCAGAGTTAATGGTCGAAGAAGGCGGACCTGATCTATGGGCTTCTCACTTTCTATGGGACCGACCAACGATGCTCTCTCTTTCTCCCTCTCCCAGTTTCTCTGTCTCTCAGTCTCTCTCTCCGAACCCCATCCCTCTCTCCCTCTCTCTCCTCTTACTCTCTCGCTCTGTCCCTTTATCCATCTCCTTGTTTATCTCCCTTTATCTCTAGGATGCGGAATATGATTGCAAAGGGAAGGAGAGCTGTTACCGTTGTCCTCAAAGGGAAGTCATTTTTGTAGGCAGCTCTTACACCCACTTACGACTTAGAAGAAAGAAGAGAGAAGGAGAGAGCTACAGCTTTGAACAAAACTTTAGATGGCATTTCTGTGTAGAAAATAAAAGTGGCTCATTTATAGAGCAAAAAGATAATTGCTTGGTCGTTACTGCCTTGCCATGAACGAAAGAAAAAACAACGACGAAATTGACAGAGTAAAGGAGAGAAGAAAGGCCCGTCAAGTTTGAATAAGCAACAGTTTTTACCCTCTAGGTTAGTAGGTGTGGAATAGAAAGATTGCTGTGATGCCATAGCAGTATCACCTGATGAAACCGTTGTCTCGCTGCCGTTGGAGCATCATAAAGAAAAATCATCTTGGTAACTAAATATAAAAGACATTATCTTAATGATATAAGGTGGAGAGCAACTGGCAGCTTTAGAGAAAAATGAAAGCACGTAACGCAAATGGATCTTAAACACTTTCTATCTTTCTATCTGCTCCCTATATATTTACAAATATATTTCACAATCAACCTCTTTATTTCGATCATGCTCATTATTGGTCTCCCTCCATCCTCCGCCCTATTCTTGTACGGATATCTTTACATATCAGTTCCCATTAGCTGACAGCTTAGGTAGATGTCTTACATATTTTGCCATCGAAAACCCAAACTACTTTATCAAGAAGCAAGAGAATCAATTTTATCAAATAATTTTTGTTACCATCTATCGGTTTGTATATCGCTTAGAGGAAAAATAGAGAAATGCCTTGCGACAACCGATGAAGCAATCACCAACCATTCAAACATTTACGTTATTGGTAATTTTTACGATTCATCTATAAAAGTTTTCTATTTTATTCGTCTCCAATCCCAAACATTAATTGTTTCAGCCTACGTTTAAATAACTACGGCTTTGGAAAAGAAAAAAGTCGTCCAGATTGCAAGCCAGATTGAACTTTTAATCGTTTATCGCGTCCTCCACTTACACCCCTTTTCTCACCCACTGATTTCTGATGATCAAAGTGGACCTCAAATCTCTAATGCCTTCACTTATTGTGGCGCTGACTTCTATTTGCCAGTTTTAAAGTCAACCAGGCAACCTTCACACGCGGCAAGTTTTTAGGAAGTGAACAATCCCAACGACTGTATGACTTAAATAACACCTATTTTTTCGTCAGAGAACGCGCTATCCCGGTGGAGAAACCAACTGTTTTTCCTTTTCTTTAGTGGATGTAATTCTTCATTGTTCATATGTGCGATCCTTCCTTCCTGGCAGAGTCTCAATCGCTTTTAAGGAGCATCGCAGACATGTATAAAATGCAGTCACAAGGTCCTTTCCATATAATTCATTATTCCAATTATTGACATGAAGGAACGTAAGAAGGCCCAACAAGGCGCTTACCCAATAAATGCGGAAAATCATACCACAAAAATCTAATTTCTGGCTCATAGCAACTAGTTTTCCCTAGTTACCTTTAGAACGACAGGCCTAATACGGATTATGGTTTCATCTTATAGTGGATTCTTCTCCACCAAGCTTTATTATTTTATTGCCGCATTCTGACTTACTCTTTACGTCCGGAACTCATTTCAATTGTGCTACAAATCCAGAAACAATTTAAACCTTACGACAAAATAAATTTATATTCTCATACACAACATCTGTTTTAGATAATATTTGTCTCTACCATAATTAAAATCAATTAATTTTCTTCAAATCTTTTTTCATAATAACACAGAAAGCGCTTAATTTATACATAAGCTACTCTCTTACCCACTATTTATAACCTTCTATACCTTAGTTTCTTTTTGAGTATAGTAATCGTGACAAGCAGCAATTGCATCTTGACTGATGATCTCTGTTATTTGTCCAGCTGTTTATCAATTAAATTGCAATGTGTTATAAAATAACTTGAGTAATATCAAAATTTAAATATAATTCATTCGCAAACGAGTTGTATTCTTGGCATTATAAAATGATACCATCCTACAACAATGTCCTAATTTTATGGGGCATCTGATCTATAAGCCCTTATGTGTAAATAAATTTATTTCAGATTTATTTTTTTTCCTTTTTCCCTGAAGTTTGATAGCGTTGTTATTTCCAGATATCGGCGCATTGGACACTTGCTATTGGCTCGTCTAATGTTTAATTGTTTTACTTTTTATTGAATTATGTCGACTTGATTATACAGAAATATCTCATACTATTTTTTCACAATACTAAAAGAAAATTTTAATTTATTTTAAAAAATAATTATGTACACAAAGCTGGATAATCCAGTAGGAAGCAATTGTATATGAAACCTTGATAAATATGCATACCATGCAGTTTCTGCTACTAAATTGTGATGTGTATCATGTCAGCCTTATAAGAAATTACCTTGAAATTGGTCTGATCATCAAGCCTCACCAGTGGTACAATTTTATTGGTAGTCTATGACATTCTAATTGATAACTTGATACATGCATGGTTATTTGCAGACATTATAGATGAGTTTGCTTTTAATATTTGAAGTCGAGTAGTTTTATTACTGATTAGTATTTCAGACTCCCACATCTGCAATAAATTTACTGAATGAGAAGATACAATTCCTAAGGCGTTGGACAGTAATTGGGAGCTCAATGATTATTCCAATGGGCTTGAAATGAACAAATGGTCTTGTGGTTCTCCGAAAGAGCAACCAGGGGTGTGGGGAAACGACTGGAAGTGCTTATTAGTTTTCAAACACCTTAAAAGAAAAGAATGTTAAAATCACAAGGCAATCTTCTCAACCAATAGAGAAAGAGGCGAAATGAAAAGAAAATATACTACGAAATTCCCAAAGGGGTATTTCAGTAACTCTTCCTATGTACAAATACTCTTTTTGACAATGATTTTCCCGTAGTTCTGGTAGTGCTCTGGCAAGAGGCTGGCCAACAGGACAAGGCTTTTTTAGAATTGAACTTTTTAAACCTACTTGATGTAAATTTGTTGAAGCTTCTATTCAATTTCTCATTTTGTTTACATTTAAAAGTGCATGATCCTGCAAACATATAAGGATCTTATACTGAGACAAAGCATTCGGGGCTCAGTAAACTTGCATCGAGGGTTATGACATTAAATTTCCATTTTCTTATCATTATCTCTCTATTTCCCTTTTAAATCCTTTACATTGCCACTCTAAATGTTTGTTTTCCCACATTTTTCACTACAATCGACTTTTATCTCTATGGGCCTTCAACCATATCGCTTATTTGTTCCCCCAAATTGGTGAAAAGAGATCTCACCAAGATTGCCTTAAAATTCCATTTCAAACTGCATATACACCTTTTCTCCATTTTGTTTCCCTATCTTCTCATTTTGATTATTTTCTCTGTCATGTTCTTGGATACTAAGTATGCAACATTTCCCAAAAAAATAGCACAACAACTTCATCGTCTATGTTTTAAAAAATTGGATTTCTTATCCCCCCATCACCGCCGTAATTGTCGTGCAGCACATGTTTAGCCTGCTAGTCCCCCCACGAACAGTGGGTGTGTCAAGTTCTGACCAGATTTGGCCCACACCTATTGGGCCATATAGAATAGGGCGGCCTAAATGGACCCAAATCAACCTCAATGACCCAAATGCCCAAAGAAGAACACACACCCCCAACATCGCCATCCGCCACCCATCGCGGGGCGTCTGCCACCGGTGTTGTCGCCGGCAATCTCCCAAAATGTATACTAATTATTTTAGGATTTTAAGAAATTCAAAACAACTGGGAAACATTCTTAAAATCATTTTAGGCGTTTAAGAAAATCTTAAAAAATTCAGAAAAGATCTTGTAAATTAATATAGTGTTTTCTTTTAATTATAGAATTCCAATATCTAAGCAAACTTAAGCTCTTAATCTCATTTTTAATTCTGTTCATTGTGAATTTAATTCTAGAAAATATGAAAATATTGATTTGTTATTTCTGGTGTTTGGAAAATTAGTATAAAACAGTTTTCATGTTTTGTCTTTATATTTATGCTCTAGATTAAAATACTATATTGAAGTATATAAATTAACTAAAAATCCAAAAAAACTAAAAATATATTTCCCTCTCTTAAAGGTATTTCTTTTATGCTAATACATACAAATAACATCCAAAAATTAAATTTCTGCCACTTTGTGGATCGACCCCTTACTTGCCGTATACTAATTATGGAGTAATTAAATTGAAATTTTCATAAATTCTTTGGGTTATGTCTGGACTGAAACATTGACATTAAAACCTTTAATTTGGGCTTATCAACTAGTGCTGTTGTGGGAGAGGCTAGGCAAATGTAATTTTGGCGCTTCAAAGTTTGCAAATTCTGCCTTATATATTTAATATATGCTTGAATGACGTACAAAAAGCATAAATATCTTTCATGAGAGGAATGAAAAATGAGCACTAGGTGACCTCTAAACTTTTCTCCTTGATATTCTCTGTAATTATTTATTTTATTGCTTTTCTTTATTTGGATGTTTAAGAGTGCAGAACCCACATTGAATAACATTATAATTTGTGGAAAGTCAATGAATTTGGAGGAGTCAGGTGCATAATTTGAGGTGATACTTGCCGACAAGATTAAGAATATGGCTAACATTCCTAATGACGTGAATAGAATGATGAGATTGAGGAAATGCTATGAGCCTGCTGAGTATAACATTCATCGTAGAGTCTCTAGAACCATAGATGTAAATGTGAATCTTAAAATAGATCCTCATCTTCGACAGATTTTGCCATTATTTTTATGGAAAATTTAATGAAGATACTTATGAGTACATATATGAATTTGTGGGAAATTGGATTCTTATTGCATTGCAAGCGTAACTTCAGATGCTTTCAATGTGAGAATGTTCCCGCATACTCCAAGGGATAAGGCAAAAGATTGGTTCAGGACTAAGGGTAATAGTTTTCCTAACTCGAGGAGAATGCAGAGATGTTTATTGCAAAAGTTATATTCAGTTGGGAGGACTCGTGCTTATAGAACATCAATTAGATATTTTTCATGTAACTCATTCTTTTATTGAGACATGGGAAATATTGAAAAATCTGGTTAGAAAATGCCGTCATCGTGGTCTTCTTGTTTGGCAAATGGTTCAATTTTTTTTATAATGGATTTAATGACCTCAAGAGAGGTACAGTAGGTAGGGCTAGTGGATGTACCGTTATACATGAAACAATTGTTGAAGCTACTAGTATTGTTGAGAAATTGGAAAATAGTTCTGCATCTCTTCAGGGTTGAGTCATCGCGATAGAGTTTCAGAGCCAGAACATGGAGGTCTGATTGATGCTAGTGCAATCAAACATGTTGAACGAGAAGGTGGATGGGGACTTTGGCAGTGTGGGTAGGGTTGTCGACCAGCTTACCCAGAATATGAAGAAAATAATGAATTCCTCTCCAAATTTTACTTCCCCCTATACTGTTCGCAAACATCCTTCTCACCTTTGTTCCATTTGTAAGAGTTTTGATCATGCTGATGACACTTGTCCTACCAGTGAATTGGTGAATGCATGTGATGGATATAATCTAACGCAAGTAGCTTAAATCAGAGGGAAATATGGAAATAAGGGATGGATTAGAGAATATAAAAACAGCTTCCAGCCATATCCATTTCATCAGCAGAACAATCAAACTTATTTGAGTTTTGTTTTTTAAGATATATCTTCTTGCTCTATGATGAATATGTTGAAGCAGATGATGCTAAAGCAAGAGGAGTTCTTAGAAAAACAAAGAATAATGGATGTCAGAATGGATAATTTAGAGAGGAATAATACTGGACAATGAGAACAAAATTCTCATGGGAATTTAAGAGTTAATAAGAATAAAGGTATAATCGATGACTTTCGCACCACTAGCCGAAATTCAGGTCGAATTCCAACCCAACCTTATGTTAATGTCAAAGTATTTATTTTATTCTCAATGATTTTGATGACTCAGAACATTCTCCATCTACTTAAAATTTTGAGTCTCATGAATTTTTTCATTGACATGTGCATCTAAGTGAAATTTCTAGATTAAGGAAACAGAAGGAATTAAGTGTTCTATATGAGAAAATACATTATGCAGAACCTGTTATAGAGGAAGGTGTTATGTGTGCTGATGATTTGAGAGAAGATTCTAAGTAATCCCTAGAGAAAAAAGGGCACACTAGAGCCTAACCCAAAATATTAGATATTTCCCAATGCTTCCCCCTAAGCCTTAAAACCCTCCAAAATTTATCCTAGTAATAGCCACTTGCATAAATATTTTAGGCAACCCAATATCACTACTCCTTTGGTAGATACAATTCAAAATATTCCTTCATACTCAAAGGTTTTGAATAATAGCAGGATTCGATTATCTGAAAGCATCAGTTCTATTCTATTAATCAGACTCCTCAGAATAAAAGAGACCTACAAGCGCCATTTATTAAATGGGAGATTGAGGGATGATATTTAGTAGATAACCTTTGGACGTGGGACCAAGTGTAAATATTATGCTTAAAGCCATTTATAATAAGTTTAAATTTCATAGATTATACCCAATTTTGATAGAATTTCAGCTAGATGACGGATCAATTAGACAACCATATAGGAAGGTCGAGGATGTGATTGCGAGAGTAGATTTTTTTTTCCTGTTATCTTTATTGTGGCAGATATGAAGGTTACAGAACATTTGGGCCATGAAACCATAATTCTTGTTAGACCTTTCTTAGCAACAGTCCAAGCAACGACTAATTGGGGTAAGGGGACATTTGGCGAAGAGAAGATAGAAATTCTCATAAAATTCTGGCAAGGAAGCATGTGAGTGTAATTTGTGGATGAAAAATAATTTGATTTGCATGCATCTCCCTTAAGTTCAAATACTCGTAATGAAGATGAGAAGGAATCAGATGATCTAGATGTTCATGTTCCACCTAATATTTGTTCTTGTGAACTAGAACACAAACTTGTACCTAGGTCTCTCAAGTATGCATATTGGAACCTCATAGAATTTATCCGGTTATTTTTTTTCCTCATTTATAATTCAATAAAGAAGAGGCATTCAAAGTTTTATCTTTGCACAAATCAGCTATATGATGGTTTATTAATTATATCCATGACATTAGTGGAGAGGTCTATGAGTATAGATTTTTTTTTTACGAAAACATCAAACCATATAGAGAGGGCTAAAGGTGCCTAAATCTTCATATTTTAGAAGTGGTTAAAATCAAATCATTAAATGGTTGATGGCTGATTTTATTTATACAATTTCTGAAAGCCCATGGGTGATACCTGTTCATGATGTGCCTAAGAAGTCTTGGATGATTGTGCAGAGGAATAAACATGGAGAAACACTCCAAGCCAGACTTCAAACATGGAGAGTTTACATATCTTATATAAAAATAAATTTAACCACTAAGAAAGACTACTACTCTATTACATTTATTTCTCAAATTTAGAAACGCTTTTGGGGGATAATACTTTTGTTTTTTTTATGGTTATTATGGTTATAATTAAACTTTAATACATGAACATGATCAGTAAAAAAACACATTTACTTGCCTTGTAAGAACCTTTGCTTTTGGGAGACTGTCGTTTGGTTTGTGTAATGCACTGACCACCTTTTAACGATGCATGAGTGCCATGTCCTTTGACTTATGGGATATTATTATGACATCTTTATTGATTATTTTACTATTGTTGGTTCTTCGTTCGATGAATGTTTGCCTAATTGACCTAAGGTTTTGCAGATATGGGTGAATCGCAAGCTGGTCCTAAGCGATGGAAATATTTTCTATCGGTAAGCCAATCACACATTCCACATCTCGTTCGATGTTCATTAGTAGAACATATTCACTATAGTACAAAAATACATGGTTGGACAAAGTGAATTATGATGAGATCATAATATGGAGATCACTAATCTTTAAGCCTGTGTTCTATACATTCCTATTCGAAGGATACGCGAGAAGGTCATCAAAGTATCCGGAAAGAATAGTACTATCTAGCCTCACTCATGTGATGCGTATGGCCGGTGCCGTAGCCATTAGTGTGGGGACACTAAGGATAGATAGTGAGTGCTCTTTAACGAACAAAGTTCATTGAATTGATCCGTACGAATACCTGAATGGTATTATAAGCAATTGTCAATCAGGTTGATTCACATCACAATTGTGTAAGTGTTCCTTAGACCTGAGACACCAAAGACATATTGTGGACGGACATTTGTACATTGACTATGGCCAACAAGTCTCTAATCATGGAATTCTAAACGGTCTTAGTTCGGGTACATCAAGAAGTTCACAAAGACGGTTGAGTGGTCGAGATGGGATCATCCACCCTTGGTATATGAGGTGACATAGCTCAAGGACAATGATGTGATGAAGTCTTTGGCCAAAATAGTAAAATATCAGAGCAAAGTTCTCCGATGATTTTCGAATGTATTTGTACTAACTCGGATAACCGATTAGGGTTTAGCAGTTGACCATAACCTAAGTCATCTAAGGAGCATCAAGTCGATGAGGGACTATACATACACGGTAACCGATGACGAATAGGTTACATAAAATGAGTCGACACACACTCCTTTCTAACTTCTAAACACGAGGTGTAGCTTGGAGACTCAACCAATTGATTGGGTTAAATCACTCAAATATTAATTAATCTATATGACTATATAGGTAATTAATTTAAAAGGCCAATAAAGTTATTGGGCCGTAGGAGTCGTTAACTAGACTGATACATGGGCCTTGAGGATCACATACAAATGGTCTTTTGGATGTCAAAAGATATACTTAAGTTTTAAGGGTTTTTATAAACAATACATAGTATAAATAGGCGAAGGCCCTGAAATAAATTCACCTAGGCCAGAATTGTACAGGGGCCTTTTGCCTTCTTCTCCCTTCTCCCGACAACCCCTCTCCAACCCTGATACGATAGGGATGACATAACGGCGACGACGAAGAAAGAACGGGCCTCGTCAATGCGAAGGAGGAGACCCGATGCACCAAGGATCGTGTGGATACATTTGGAGGCTGCACATTTGAGTAGCTCGACTCAGCTCGCTCCAAGATCCAAGAATTCGCGGATGTGATTCGTGTAAAGCTACTTTGTTTCACGGTTTTAATAATGTTCTTATGATTTTGTTACGTGTCTTCCTCTGTGTTGAATCATCATCTTCATCTATGTCAAGGCCTGTAGAATCCAACACTAAGTGGGTCATATGTTGGCCATAAGCTGGTTCTAAATTGGCTCTAAGTTGGTTCTAAGTTGGTTCTAATTTGCCAAAGGGGATAGTTTTGGGGCATCAAGTCAGCAAATGTAGGCTGGAGGTAGACAAGGTCAAAATAGAAGTGATAAAGGGCCTTTCTCCTCCCACGAACCTCGAGCAACTTAGAGGATTCTGGTATAATATTTCCTAGAAAATGCATTAAATAAGGAACAGAACTCACCTCCATTGGCTTGTCGATGATTAAACACCGAGCTGGATCAACTGTATAATAAGCTTGACAAATCGACCTCCAATGAAGCTTGAGATCGGAAAATACATCTCTCCACTCTTAGCCTGGTTGAATGCAACCTAGAGGCTAGAAGGACAGATTTCCAACTGATTCCTGATCCTCCTTAAACACCCTTTTCAAAAGGGCCCTTCCTTCTCCTTTAATACTTGTTCTTCTCCCTTCTTCACTCGTGGGCTATTACATCATCTTTTCCTTAACAGGCCTGATTGAGCCCTTTCCTACTAAGTCATCATGTGACAATCCCGATGACAACTTTTTACATTTCAAGAAATTGACTTTGGGTCAGCCATTAGTTGACACCCACCATGAACCCCTTGACAATTGTCTCCTTGGATATGAACTCGTATAACTATTCCTTCCTTGGACTTCACTTGTACGATAACTATAGCACCTTATCAGGTTCCTCAGCCTAGCAGGCTTCTATACGAGATTTATAAAATACTTTGCTAAATTCTCAAAACCCTTAAGTAATGTGCTTCAAAAAGAGGTTGGTTTCATTTTTTAATTTTCCAGCTAAGATTGCCTTCTTAAAAATCAAATAAGTCATCATGCAAACTCCAATTTTACAACCCCTGACTAGGATGAACCATTAGTACTAATGTGTGATGCTTTTGATTTTGCACTAGTGGCATGTCGGAACAAAGGGTTGAGAAGAAGCGGGTGGCCATCTACTACGCTAGAAAGACCTTGGGAGAAACACAAGTGAACTACTTCACCACTGGAAAGGGTTCTTAGCAGTTTTTTGTGTTTATAAAAACTTCATGCATATTTATTTGGCCGTAAGATATTTTTTTTTTCTGATTATGCAGCTTTGAAAGTTTTACTAAATAAAAAGCAAGCTAAACCTATACCCATTATATGGATTTTATTAACAAAACTTTTGATCTAGAACATAAGGAAAGGCATGGGTGTGATAATCCTATTCCACTGCGTCATTTTTGATTTACTTTCAACTCGCCATCACTCAGTTTTTATCATTTTCATGATGAGCAGATATTGGAAGTACAAGTAACAAAAATAGCATGGCATGCAAACATTGTAGACTACTTAGATTCATGTTAACTACCTAATGATTGAGATGTGAATTCTAGAAAGTGGCTCTGTAAATAAACAAAGCCCTATTTCTGAGAAGAACATTAATTATTTCATCAATGGGTTTACCATATACTTTGGAGGTGTGAACCCTATGAAGAATACTAGAAGATTTTAGAATCTTGCCATTCTTATCCATATGGGGAACATTATTCTCCTTTAATTACAGCTTTCAAGATTTTGCAGCCTGGCTTCTACTCGCCTACACATATATATTTTTTCTGAATTCTGTAAAGTTTGTTTAACATGCCAAGATGCAGTAAATTTGTGCAAGCAAGATTACATGCCCTTGCATCCAATCATAAAACTTGAGGTGTTTGATCTATGGGGAATGGACTTCATGGGAGCATTTCTGATTTCTGATGGATATGAATATATCCTAATAGGAATTGATTATGTTTCCAAATGGGTGGAAGCCATGTCCACTAGATCAAATGATCACAAAGTGGTGCTTAAATTTCTTTTGTCGTACATTATTAGCAAGGTTGGATGCCCAATAGAAATCATTAGTGATGGTGGTAGCCACGTCGAGAATTGCCACTTGAGGAATTTGATGGAACGGTATGGACTCCATCAAAAGATGACTACCCCATACCATCCTCAAGCCAATAGGTAGGTGGAAGTTAGTTATAGAAAGATTAAACAGATTCTGAAGAAATTTGTAAGGCCAGATGGGAAAGATTGTGCAAGTATACTCTATGGTACTTTATCGGCATATAGGACTGCCCATTAAACACCCTGAGTCATGTCCCCATAGAGATAAGTTTATGGAAAATATTGTCACTGTCCTGTTGAAATTGAACATAAGCCACATTGGGATATTAGAAAACTTAATCTCTGTCAAGATGATGCGGGAAATAGTCGCATTTTGAAGTTACATGAACTTCCAAAGTTGAGAAATTACACCTCTAAGAATTCTCTTATTTAAAAGTCGAAGATGAATCACTTGCATGACAAGGTATTGCAAATAATAATTCGGCATGGGAATCAAAGAATTTGGCTTTATAACTCTCCTTTGAAATTATTTCAAGAACCTTCAGGTCAATGGAATGCTGATAAGTCAAAATCTAGGTTGGCAAACTAGTGGATGTGTAATTTTGACACTTATGCAATACAAGTTATAAATAACAACAATTCCCTTTTTGCTGTATGTAAATTGTTGGAATATCTATATGGCTTTGGGGTTAAGATTGATATTTAGGACAAAGTAAGGATTAAGAAAGTGGTTAAGATAAGAGACAGTGGAAAGAAGAGATACTAGATATATATTGTGACTTTAATTAAATTAATTTCTATGTTTAAATTTTTAATTCTTACTTATATGAATTTTTAAAATGTATGTGATGGTATTAAAATTGTGGAGTGATGATAGGATGAGAGGAATGTATGGATGTGATGAAGAAATCCTAATTGGGGGTTCCCCATCAAAACCTTAATTAGGTAAGGGCGGTATAAGTTATTAATCCCTACTTATCAGGTTTAATAACCTATAACAGAGAATGGAAATTTAGGAGAACGTAAAATGGATGGATGAAATGGGATCTGAGTGAAATGAAACACTGATAATTCAGATTTTACAGGTAATTAGAGCTGATTTAACTTCACTAATTAGTGTCCTTGGTTTATCCGAATTAAAACAACAAAAAATTATAATAACCTTACTAGCGCAGGGAGAGTAAGAGTCGATCCACAAGGAGCAAGGGTTTTTCCTAATGAATTGGTGCTTCATTTATAATTTGTTATAAATTTTAGAAGTGGGTTTACTACCTATATAGATATATAACTAATAAAATATAAAGAAATATATTTAAAATATAATTAAAATATTTATAAAAATATTAGTAGGCAGAAAATGTTTTTTTTTGGGATTTTTAAAGGAATATTTTCAAGCCAAAAAAAATAGAAACTGTAAGAGGCAGGCTCTCTGGACTTAGTCAAAATTTGTCTAAGTCTGGATGCTAAATGGGGCGACTGGCTTTGCGGAGGAGAGAGAAAAAGGGGTCTGCACAAACTTCACTCTATAATGAGTTCTAGAACAATTTTTTTAACGTGTTTGGACGTGTTGGAACCGTTTGGATGCTGGATATCAGCTCCGAAAGCCAGAAGAAAAAATATGAACAGATAAGAGTAAAAAGGGAGAAATAAGAAGGTAACCTCTTTGTCACACCCTCCAAGGCCCAAAGGACTTCTTCTTCTCCTTTCCACCAGCTTCTTCAGCCCTTGATGCTTCCTGCTCAGCCTCTCACTCACTAAGGTGAATGGATCTATGAATCAGTTACACTTAAGCCACCAAACATTACTCTGGATTGAATCACAAGATGAATATTACAACAGGGTGAAGGGGTTTATATAGGGAGAAAGAGCAAATGAGAGCCATTGGATTTTTAATACATTGGCTAGCCAGATCTTCTTTTCTGAGTCATCATCACCATTCATTATGGTCCTCTAGTCAGCATTCAGAACTTTGAATTTACCCCAGGGATGTTCAAGACTTCTTTCCTTAATTAGCATTAAAGGAGCTACCTTTAAATCTCCACCCTTGAATGATTTATGGATTGAATGGCTGGATCTTCTTCTCTGGCTTGGATCCACGTCCAAGGGTGTCCTCTAATCAATATCCAAACACCTTAAATGCTCATAAATATTCATGAATGGATGTTCCCCTTGCCCTCCTTTCTTTGGCCCAAGATGCCTCTCATAATGGGCTTAATGGAGCTTCCTTAATGGGCATTTAGACTAGGGCCAGCTGCCTTGATTTGGGCCTCCTTTCTTGTCCCAGGGTCATGGCTGGGCTTGCTCCTTTGGGCCCAATAGATTCTAATTCATTTAACTATCCCCTTTAGTCTTGAAAGTTTCACCTAATTCCTGCATCTACCACATAAACTAAGAAGAGAGTGAGATTTACTCCACTTGACTCATTGAGTTACGTGGGGTTAGTCCCACAAATGACAATAAATTACTCAAAGTTAAAAGGTGATTTTATTAATGATTTTTCACAACTTAACATAGATGATGATAGTATATGCAGATAAAGATAAAGAGGTAGTTAAATTAGCTAGGAATGCACATATATATTACTATCATTTTGGATTTATCAAACCCCATTAAATATTTAGGAGTTATTTTTTCCTTTGGCGATGCTCCAAGCATTGATCTCTTCTCATGAGCCCGTATTTTTTTCCCGGTGCCTCAGTATGTCATAATTGCATGAAAATAGGTCAAGGGATGGAAGAAACTCACTTTTACAAAGAGGAAAACCCTAAATTGGCACTCGTACACCTTTGTTTCCCAAGGTCTCCCACATGGAGAAATGCAAAATGAAGTACAAGAAGAGCCTAAATTGGAGATCTTATTATAACCTTAGCCGTAGGCTGTGGAAAGAAATATAAGAGGGGGATCTCCCGAAAAAATTTCAGCCAAAACTACCCATGGGATGAGCAGTTATAGCCATTGAATTTTCAGCATTGATAGCCATTCATTTGTTTGAGTGGTTCTGCCAGAATAGGGAGCCACAAAAGCATGCCACATATTCAACCCTTGCAGGGCAAAAGTTTAACTTGTTTTAGCAAAAAGCACCACCAGTTATTCCACATCATTCCTCCTTGTAGCACACAAATTCACTTGCTCCTCAAGAAAATAGGGCCACAAGTGTTTCCACATCATCCCTCCTAAGTGGGCCTCGATTTTGGCATTTCTAAATATAAAAATAATTAGAAAATATCAAATATAATCCAGAAAATCTTCTAAAATTTAATGTTAAATATGTCTTTATCTACAACTCATTTTTTATGACCATTTGAACAAAATATTCTTTTAAGTATACTATCTATTTAAATCATTATAAACACCAAAATATACTGAATTTAATGCAAGACGAATTAATTAATGGACATATGTATTTTTTGTGAAAAAATACTAAAGATTCATCATAACATGCATGAAATCTACTTAATTATGCTAAAAATGCATGAAACAAACATGACTTATCATTCTTATTTGGATATTATCAAATGTCTTATGTTGTTAATTAAAATTTTGGTTATGGTACAGTCCTTTATTACAGACCCTACAACAGGGAATTCCTTCAACGCCAATGGTTAAATGTTGAAGCTCTATGTAAAAGCAGATCAAATATAGCAACACGTGGGAACCATCTTTCCAGATAAACCAGCTCAACGCTGAATTCCTGACTCTTCCACCATCTTTTGGTTTTGAAGTTTTTCTAGCTATCCTTGTCTTAATTTAATTTCTACCTATGGCATTTTCATTTTTCTAGTATTATTTTGGACAATTATGGTGACAGCTGACCATTTGTTCTTCTTGCATAATCGTTTTCATTTTTACTTTGTCCATTAAGTAATACGACGATTGAGGCACAGTGAGTCCAGTGGCAGCCAACTCCAATGGGATGATCAATGTCTACTCCAACTCGGTTTGCATTTTCCTTTCCATTTAGTTTTTAATATTATTCACATAGGGCAATGCATATAGCAGTTGGGGTATATATTTTATATGTGAACTGTAGATGAAATAGGTCATCTTGCAAGAATGTGCTTTCCAATTTGTCACATTTTTTAATGCATACATCCCATATAGTCAACCAAACTTTAAGAAGTTGTCCAAACCACGATCTTAAAAGCATGAATAGAGAAGTTAGGCTGTTGTAGAGGATAAAATTCATATCAAGATTGTATGGAACGTTAACCTAGACACTCTTTGTCAGCTAATAAGTGGTTTGGATATCTAGTAGGGTTAGGACCAGACATAAAAATCAAAGAGTAGAAGTACTATCATTCTGTATAGGAGTGACGAGTGAATTGAGTGTACCCATATCCGTGCTTGTTAGGTTGATTAGACCCCATTCTCTTGTAAACGATGTGAACTACGAGAATCCATGTGGAAGGATAAATGGTCATTTCTTCCAGTCCTAACCATAGAATTACATGCCCTTGAACCACCTAGACTAAAATTTGGAACTATGTGTACCGTTCTCCTATTATTACATACCACCAATCTTCTCCCTCTATGTACTTGTGAACGTTTATTGTAATTTTTTCAGCTATTTTATGTGTTACTTATGACATGCCCAACTCCCAAAATTTATTCTCCTCGCCCCCTTTGTGAGGCTTATTGACGATATTTTTCATTGTTACCCTCCTTTTTGTATTTTATACATTTTCTCATATTATTTCGTCTCATTCTCACTTACATGGATGATTTACTCTTCTTTCAACTGCCACAAATTCATGATGTGTTATTGTCTCATTTCATTCTTCGTCATCCATCATTTTGCCGTAATCCAAAACTTCTTATTTTGATGCCTCCCACCTTTCTCATCTCTTTCTGCCCTATATATACAAACGTTTGATTTAACCTCACCACACCTTTATTCGTTGGGTACACTCTTGATATATTGTGCTAAGACTGCCATGAGAAGAATTACTGAGTTCAAACTTCAGGTCGAAGAGAGGTATTGGGGATTTCTAGACTTTGAATAGCCACATCGAGTGAGAAACTATGTCTACAAGAGAGATGAGACCCATTTTTCTTAAGAGGATGAGATATTTTCATAGCATTCCTAGATAAAAATAAGCTTACCTTCTCAAGACCACTAGTTATCTGATCTGGGCTTTTGTACCTTGGTTCATCCATGGAAATTGGATTTAATGTGTGCGGAAGCGTGTAAATTGATTGAAAATAATCTTTGCTCTGATATCCTTTTGAACTCATGTGTCCAGGCGATGGAAGCATCCACGCGATCACATGGCACTTGGATCTCCATTCTTCTTCAACTTGCCCTAAAAGTCTTTAAACTCTTCTCACCATAAAGACAATCTTTTGGTGGAGTGGAGAAGAGAATGGACAAAGGAGGGGCTCTCATATTTAGATGGCCTAAGTACATGAAATGAGTGCCCCTTCCCTATTTAGATTTTACTTAATTTTTTTCTCCAAAAAACCTAAGTATGATATAGCAACCAATGCCCTAATGACCTTATGCGTTTGACCCTCTAGGCCGATATATCATTTTAGTTGATTACTTTAATGGCCTAGTAACAATTATTTTCCAACCTTATTAACTATACTAATATATTGATTAATTAACTAAGGACCACTTTAACCCAATTGATGATGTAAATTATGTGGTCGTCAAGCCAGTCCCATAATCATGTTTATTTAAGTACCTTGCATGAAATATTTAAGTTCATTAATATTTTAGTGTGATGTTTATAATGAAGTCCATCAATGCATGCAAGGACATAGTGAATTATGCTGAGACAAAATACAGTGATCATGAGTCTTTAAACATGTATTTTAAATATTCCTATTCGATGGATAGTTGAGACATAGGTCGAATTATCCCAATAGAATAGCACTAGCTAATCCTGCTTATACGATAAGTATATCTGATTCTGTGGCTATTGGTGTGGCAATAATAAAGGAAATTGTGGTGCTCTTTAGAGTAATAGTTTACTGATATGATATGCATGAATTCGTGAACGGTATTATACGTTAGACAACAATGACATATCGTGAATGGATGACTACATTTTGACTACGACTTATGAAGCTCTAATCATGGGATTCAAACAAGTGCTAGCTCATATGTAGTAAGAAGCTCGTGAATATGATTGAGTTGTCAAGACGTGATCATCTGCCCTCAATATAGGATGATAGTAACTCAAGGAAAAGATGCCGAAACACCCTAGTGGGGGTAGTGAGGTTATTAGGGAAGGAATTCTCCAATGATATCCGTTGCGCATGAGAAGTAATCAAATGACTGATTAGGATTTGATGAGAAACCATACCCTTAGTCACCCGAGAGTCTCACATGAATGATGGATATTACATATATGCTAACCGATTACGATAAAGGTTCCATGAGAAGGTTCAAACACAACTCGGTATCTTCAATTGCACGAGGTGTAGCTTGCCACCCCATGGGCTGGAAATTGAACCTTTCGATTAGGTTAAATATATCGTGAGTTAACTAATCTATATGTCAATAATGTTATCATGCCACACACAACCACACACTATCATCGGACGTGACAGTTACCATGTATTTATAATCCCTCATCCACTTGATGCTCCGTGTACGACTTGGGTATGGTCAACTGTCAAACCCTAATCAATCATTCGAGTTAGTACTGATGCATTCAGAAATCATAGGAGAACACTTATCTGATATTTCACTGCCTTGGCCAAGGACTTCATCGCATCATCTTCCTTGAGCTGTCACCTCTTATACCGAGGGTGGACGATCCCATCTTGACCACTCAATCGTCTTCCTGAACTTTTTTATGTACTCGAACTAAGATCATTTAGAATCCCATGATTAGAGACTCATTGGCCATCGCCAAAGTACAACCGTCCATCCACAAGATGTTTTTGGTGTCTCAAGTCTAAGGACCACTTACACAATCACGGCGTGAATTGACCTGATTGACATTTCGGTATAATGCCATACAGGGATTCGTACGGATCAATTCAGAGAATTCTTTCCACTAAAGAGCACCCACTATCTATCCTTAGTGTCTCCACACTAATGGCTACAGGACCAGCCATACTCATCACATGAGTGAGGCTAGATAGTGCGATTCTTTTCGAGTACTTTGATGTCCTTGTCGCGTATCCTTTGAATAGGAATATTTAGAACATGTGCTTAAAGAGTAGTATTCTCCGTATTACGATCTCATCATAATTCACTAAGTCCGATCATGTATTCACAGACTTCATTATACACATCACGCGTGCACTATATTGAATATGTTCTATTAATGAACATGCAACAAGATGTGGAATGTGTGATTGGCTTGCCGGCACATATCTTTCATCATGGTTGACTTGAGGAGATAAAAGAAAATGTTTGAGTTCATGGAGAAGATGGGTTGAAACTCAAGGGCAACATAAAATTGAGTTTTTAATTCTGTTCAAACGATAGAAAATCTACATTTGAAGTTTGCTTACAGAATATGGAAGTATGACCTATTGGAAGTTTCCAAATAGTTCAACTTGGATCAAATCGATGAGAAAAGGAGTAAATCACTATAGTTGAAGTCTCCCAAGGAGAAAGAGTGATTGAAATGTTCATCACTAACCAAGGATTCAAAATTGACCATGAAACTCTATCCCATGGTTGTGTGACAACAATGGTGCTATTACACAAGTGAAATAGTCTAGGTTTCATCTGAAGTTAGAAAACTTATTAAGACACTTCACTTGATTAGGAATATCATATTTAGTAAGAGATAAATTAGTGGAAGTGTTCCATTGATTGACAATATAGAAGATCCATAGACGGAGCCATTAGCTCATTATATTTTAAGCATCACTCGAAAAAAAATGGTTTGTTTGCTAAGAGTGATTGGTTTTTCTCCAAGTGGGAGATTGATGTAAATATATGTGGCCAGGAAGCCAATCACACATTCCACATCTCGTTCTATGTTTATTAATAGAATATATTCATTATAGTGCACGTGTGATGCTTATAGTGAAGTCCACAAATACATGGTCAGACTTAGTGAATTATGATGATGTTGTAATATGGAGATCACTAGTCTTGAAGCATGTGTTCTAAACATTTATACTCGTATGATACATAAGAAGGACATCAAATTATTCAGATAGAACAGCACTATCTAGCCTCACTCTTACAATGAGTATGGCTGGGCCCATTGCCATTATTGTGGAAACACTAAGGATAGATAGTGGGTGTTGTTTAGTGGAAATAGTTCTCTCAATTGATCCATACGAATCTATGAGTGGAAGCTTACCAAACTATTAATCAGGTTGATTCACGTCACAGTTGTGTAAGTAGTCCTTAGACCTGAGATACCAAATACATATTACTGATACACAGTTGTCCATAGGCCAAAAAGTATCTAATCATTAGATTCTAAACGGGCTTAGTCTGGGTGCATCAAGAAGTGCACAAAGACGATTGAGTTGTCACGATGGGATCATCCACCCGTGGTATAAGAAGTGGCAGCTGATGGAAGATAATTCGATGATTTCCTTGGCCAAGGTTGTGAAATATCAGAGCAGAGTTATCTGATCATTTCTGAATGCATTAATAATAACTTGGATGACCAATAAGGTTTTGGTAGTTGACCATACCCTATGCTATCCAAGGATAGTCAAATGGACGAGGGATTATACATACATAGTAATCGATAACAAAAAGTTTCCATGAGTGAGTCGATACACACTTCTTTGTATCTTTTAGAACACGAGGTGGAGCTTGGCATCCCACCTGTTGGAGACTCGGCCGATCGATTGGGTTAAATTGATCTGACACTATTTAATTTATATGATGATATAGTTATTTATTTTGGAAGGCCAATCAAAGCTACTACGCCACAAGAGTCGTTAACTAGGCTGATAGATGGCCTAAAAGGCCCCACGTAAGTGATCTTTTGGACGTCCGAAGATATACTTAAGTTCAGGGGATTTTATGAAAAATACCCACACCCCCTCTTCTCATTCATCCCTCACCCTTGAGCACGTCTAGAGGCTGCACACTTGAGCAGCTTGACTTGTCCAACTCCAAGATCCAAGACATCGTGGATGCGATCAGTGCAAAGGTACATTGTTTTATGGTTTTATCTATGCTGTATGATTTCGGTAAAGTCTTTCGCTACTCGTCGCTCTGATTTCTTCATCAAGATCTAGGCCAACAGAACTGATCACCCACCATATCCATAGTCACTTTCAAACGTTTACTCTGCACTTTTGACTAAATTGGCTTTTAAAATTAAAATAAATCCCCTAAATTCTCAATTCCATGTATACAACCATAATAATAATTTTGAGATCTAAAGTAAATCAATAAGAGAAGCTCTCTTTATAAAAACAGATATAACCCTCTATATTTCTACTAGGTGTTTATATCAAAACATAGTGTCATTATTCATTCCTTTAACTATTGTTTTTATATTTGTTGTTCCTTGCTGATCATCATCACCTCAAATACGTTTTAATATTCCATTTGTAATTTGGAGAAACATGTTTTTACATTTTCTTATTTAGGATTCAAACATCAATAATCATAAACCCTCTTGATTGTATTATTGCTATGACTTCCTTATCTATACCTTCTAACTCATTAGTTAATTCTGTGTCTAAGATCTAATCCATGAGGAGATGGCTATAGCCCCTGCTCTACGTTTTTTAGTGGGATTACAAATTATTACATTTAATATGGTAGGAGTGAAGGTAATTGCAATGACATGAACACCCTCATTTTTCATTTATCAATTCCTAACTTGGATGACCAATTAGCCTTTGACAGATTACCATAGCTATGTCATCATTGTAGCATCGAAAGAGCAAGGGGCTAAACAACCCATACGCTATATGATGATAGATAAGTCCCATGAATGGTTTACAACACACTCCTCTGTGTCTTCTAGATCATGAGTGTATCACAGCAACCCATATGCTATATGATGGAGCGAGCAGGCCCACTCCATCCGAGACATCTTCCGAGCCATCAACCTCGTTAGTTCGTGTCCAACCTGACTAGCACGCCAAGGCAAAAGTAAAGAGACCCAAGTCCAAGTACCCCAGGTAAAGCACGTTCGTGTATTCAAATGTTTTGATTTTCCTTGGCACATGTTTGTTATCTTTGCCGTGTTTGCCGTGTTTGCCATGTTCGTCATGTTCGTGCATTCGCGGTGTGTCATTTTTTTGTGTTGTCTTGTATGTGACATCATGTTTTGCTTTTCATGTGTCCCGTCTATTTTGTTTTGTCTTAAAAGGGGACCCCATGTTATATTGGACCCTTTGTTAGGGCCCATTATGACCCTTATACAAGGGCATGATGGGCGCTAGATTATGGCAGAATAGTTTTTTCAGTTATTGAATTTTGCAAGTTTGATCGCTATTCTCTTAGAAAGGAGGATAAGGAAAAAGGAAGGAGGAGGGGGGAGAATAAAATAAGTGTCACAACTAGACTGCTACCAGACCGCCGCGCGCATCCTCTCCTTGGCGCCGCCATGTGCATGCTCCATTGGCGCACGCACCGACAAATTTATGCGGTCCGCACCATGCTGCTGGCATCGTTCCAAGCAACCGCACAAGTCTGCGTTGCAGTACGCCACACTGAACCCTCAGCATGGCCTGCGTCCCCGCTGGGATGTTACCTCCGGCCGCATCTGCATGCGGTGCATGTGCACTGCACCGCCATCATCACTACCGAAATTGCATTCCATGCCGCATGATGCTAACGCACCCCATGACCTTGCAAGAGCCATGCATGCCGTTCTTGTAACTGTTGTTGCACCTGCGCCGCTACCGCCGCGGCGCGCATCGATTGCTTCCAGTGTGCCCTATGCCCCCCAACACCCTCAGTGTGTTGTGGCCACTGCGCACCGCGTCGTGTAGTACTACTGCGACTGCGCACCACCGCCACTACACACCGTGCCGCTCGCGCCGCGTGCACCATGCCACTACACTCACGCCTTTAGCGTCGCCGCACCCGCATCCATTATGCCCCATTGCCCATTGTGCTAGTCACACTGTCCACACCCACTACTGACGATGGGGCCACACGCTGCTAATGTACCATGAAGACTAGCACCACCTGCCATGCTCCGCGTGTGCCAACCTACAACATTAGGCGTTGTTGCCGAGTTAATGCCGTTCGCCCATACAGCCTAGCCGCCACACCACCTTGTTCTCTCCCCTCGCCTTCTAGTGTCATGTTTTAACGTCGCGTCTTCGCTGGCTGGCCCGTCTTCAGCACCACTCGAATAGACCTGCCCACCCTAGCTATTGCACCCCGAGTACATCGAGAATGGGTGACACCACCGGCGAGCTACTTCGTTCTCCTTGTGCGCAAGTTAATTTATCAATTGTAGCATACTGCTCGCTGCACTCCACGACACTCGGGTTAGAATAGGTGAGAGTAGCTTACATTCTGAAAGATACATCTTGAGTGAGTTCTTAGGTACGAGCTGAGCCTGTCCATTACATGTGAGCGCCTAGGGATCTAATTGGCCCGACGCCGTAGTTGCCTTCCTCGCTCATACGAGGGTCAGAAGGTCCACGTCACCGTCATCAGTTGTCCACCCCTGAGCTTGGAGCGTGGTGAAACCCCACGAGTCTGGGCCTGCACGTACCTCCACCTAGGTTTACTACATCATGCAGCTACATATGTGTAGAGAATTACCAGTTGGACGACGTCACCAAACACACCCGGCATCCCTATCGGCTCAACCTATCAATTGACTTAACTCATTAATCATTAAGTAATCAATATTATGATATAGTTAAATAATTTGGAAAGCCATTGAAACCTATTATATCATTCAAACCGTAAAGCAGATTAATACACATGCATAGAGAGTCACCTGAAAATGGTATTTTAAGTATCAAAATATATAGTTGTAGTATGGGGTTTAAAAAAAAATTACATACTTATTATAAACAAGGGAAGGCCAAATACAAAATCCATCCAAACCAAAATTCTTCAGGCCTCTTTCCCTTGTTCTCTGTTCTCCCCTTGGCTCCTCTTCATCGTTGATGTGACCACGAGTTCATAGATCTGATGAGAAAACTTGAACAATGGTCCTCATGGTGAAGGCTAGTCGACACACCATGGATAGGGTAGATATGTCTAGAAAACACATACGTGAGTAGCTCACCATGACACAATGAAGGATCCAAGTAGTCTCATGCCAAAGTGATTTCCCTCTTAGTCTTAAGATGTAAACCATTTGAACTTTTATCCACACCAACGACCATCGAACCAAACCACTACCTCGTTGTTACACTTTATATTACCATTCATATACAACAAGTGATATTTAAGTATTTCAGAAGTTCAAACACCAGAAGTTCTGGCAGAACATGCACTACTGAGTAAAGAGAGACAGTCCAAATAATACACAAACATATATGCTATCTAATTGTGGATGTTGTTTTTAAAAACGCTATTCAAAATAAAGGATAAATGCCTCAATTTATGGTATTGATAGCACAGATGCTTTATTTTTTGAAATAAAAATATATTAAGGTTTTTTTAGGAGATTGGTTATATGCATTTTTTAGTTATCAAGCCCAATAAGAGATAGTGATATTTTTAAAATATCTTTTTAAAATTTAAGATTATAGATATGTGTTTGGTATTTTTTCTCATGTTGTATTATGGTGAAAGAATACTGAAATATAAATTTTCATGAATTTTTAATCGTCATTTTATAAAAATATATATTGGCAACTAGAGAGAATATATTGATGGGCACTTTTGTCAGTATAAACAGTTTACTTTTAACTTGTTGATATATAATGGATTTTAAATTTGGCCACACCGAATGTCTCTATTCGATTCATTTTATGACGATAGATCATTTAATATCCTTCATGAGTGGGCTACTACTGTATCACAATGTATTATTTTGGTATGTCCATTGTGTATGCTACGTTCATTAAAATGGAGTTAGGGTCGAACAAGAGGGAACAATAAACAAAATCTGAGTGGATTTAAGCTAAATAGGTGCATATGAAGTTTAGGAATTATATTAACTTTTGTGTTGATTAAATTGAGTGTAAATGGCAATGAATGATCACTTTGTGCATTGAAATGATTTATAATTTGTCTAAAAAAATTCAGGTAAGTTGACACTGTAATTTAGTAATTTTGGGGTATTATTATAGTTTTTCCGGATATAATTCGTTGAAGTGAAATGGGAAAGAAGTTCAGAGGAAAATAACTTCTTCTTGAACAAATCGTGTTTGAAAATAATATTTGAAAGATTTTGTTTCAGCCAACACTTGTGGGATCTACCAAGTTTTGTTAACGGAATTGGGTGTGTTCTTGGGGCAAGAATACCCAATTTCCATAAGGCATGTGGTCTATCACAAGAAACAATATTAGACAATATTTGCAAGATGATGTTTTGCCCAACAGGTGTGGGATGTGCGAAGTCTTAAATATCATATTCTGTGTTCATGGGGCAAGAAAACCAATTCCCACAAGGCATGTGGTCTAGGGAGGGAAGGACAACTAATAATTATCTCTAATAGTGGAAATCAATATAAGTCAAGAAGGGGGACAATATAGAAATAAATAACTGACTTGTCGGTATGCCTGTTCAGCCCGCTCCACAAGCTCTGGACGTTTCCCACTTCTTTGATCCTTTCTCAGCTCCAATGTTGTTAAAACTATGTGTAACATCTAAACAACCAAGGTGACACCTACTGTGCTGCCGAATGACACCAAACATTGTTGGTCTTCACCTGACATTAGGCTTCGTGATGATTACACTACTGCCGGACCTCATTTAAAATTGGTATACTCATTTTTGAAACTCAGGAACATCTGCTCCTATAAATACTCCAACAACTCACTTATCGAGTGTGGGATGATGTAAAACAAGTCGACGGATTCATCGGTCGTGTCACGTCAAAATGGAACAATCACTAATTGTGAGATTATGATAGTGGAATGATGTGTTTGATTGAAAGAATTTAACAAGAAGTACGCCATAAGACCAAGTGACCCAAACCCTAACCCAGATGATGACACAGAAAGAGGCCGATTAACGACTAGGGTCCCAATGACCCGACTATTTGATTTGATGCCAACGGTATGGAGGACGTTCAACGTTCGTAAGGGTCCACATTCTCCTCGAGAGTGACACTAATCCAACCCCAACAAGGATACGATTTTATCACGAAAATGATGGTTATTTATAAATGTGTATAAAAACACTCGAGGCAGAGAAGCAGTCGTTCCAGGCCAAATCATTGGGGAGAGCTTTCAAAAGTGATTTTTTTCCTTCTTCTGACCTCCTTTTAAAAAACCAATCGTATGAATTGTAGAGGGTAAATTGAACCGCTAGATCTCACGATATTGCAGATTTACTAGCGCTTAATCATGGCTGTTGGGTCAATTTCTCTCTCTTCCATATATCTAAAAAATGGCATTATCTACTTGCTGATATTTTTTCCTTGTTTTCTCTGCCCTCGGATCGCATTTTGACATGTATTTGCATGCTTCCACATGCCACTATCATTTCTCAATAATGATGCATTTTAGAGGTTACGAAAGTGCCATGTTGCCCCTTGTCAGCGTCTTTTTGAATAAATAAATAAATGATGTGAGCTCACCTCTTACGCAAAGTTGATTACCGTGTGCAATAAATGCACGCAGCTAATCGATTCTGCATACGAGGAATCTTGATGGCCATGCCATCGAGGATCTTCGACGATGTCTTCCGTGCCGCCCGCCATCGTCATCGAAGATTGGGTGATAAATGCTCACGTACCGCTTTTTGCTTTCATCATTCTTCTCTCTTGTTTTTGTTTTCCTATCGTGTTGTTGTGTTTTCATCACGTTCGCGACATGTCCCATATGTCCCTCATCGTCATCACGGGGAGGGATCCTTAGTCATTTTTGGACTCCCTCCTCCCTTGTGCCATTGCTTCTTCTTTTTCTTTTCTTCTTATTTTATTTTCCCCTTCTATGTGTAATGATGGGCCATTCTATAAGGGCCCCTAATGGACCATCTTTCTTGTCTTGTTGACCCACTAACGGAGGGGGCCCATTGATCTCTTCCCCCATTATAAGGGAAGAGGGGGGCGCCCTAGCCTCCTTAGACCAAGAAGAACAAGAGGTATTGTCGTTTGAAATTCTGGCCTCCCCCTTCTTCAGAGAAGAGATTCAGAGAGGAGGGGAGAAGAGGAAGAACGGGAAGGTTGGGAAGGGAACTCTACCGGCATACTGGTGTTTCCCAGCTCCTAATCGAAGGGTATGTGTGTGAATTTGCTGTTGGGTGAGCGTTAGCTCTCAGACATCGCCGGACGTCAACGAACGGAAGAGGAACATCACCGATCTGTCACTCTAAGGTCGGCGATCGAATAGAGGTTAGTGGGTGAAAAAGAAGCCTTGGGTGGAGGAAGGGGATCGCAGATCTACTCCAAACACATCTGCCTCGCCCTCCGCCCTTTCCCTATTGTCCTGAACCCCTCAGTTCAGCATAGAGGCAATTCATAGTCACGGACAGACGACGCTGAATTTGTCAATTGGCACGGCCAAAACCCCGCCTAGAGTCGCTGCTTGCTACCTGTGTGGCTTCTTTGTCTGGATCAGAACCGGTGAGCGTCATCCCTACAGCAAACTGGGTCAACTCCCCCCCACCCGATCGAGAATTCCGTGGCCGGCCTAGATGGTAGTTATCCTTGGTCGAGAATTCCAAATTGTTTGTGAGCTCAGCAGACCAAGACTTACGTCCTGGTCTAAGCTCCGACTGGTCATGACCCCATTAGCTAACTGAGACTCCAATTTCATCCAGATTTCTGCTGACCAACATCCGTTGGAATAGCCGCTTGACTCCGCGGTGAAATTGCGGCAGAGGTCACCACTCAATTCCTGCTGGGGTGAGGGTGTACCTGCTGGGTCCCCACACAAACTCCTCCTGCCGTCACTAAGTCACCGTTGCCCTACGGAACTCTCCATATTGGGTATCCCCAACACAAACGTCTACCACCTGGTGTGCTGAACCATCCGTTCATGCTACTCTATGTTGGGTTCTATGCTTTTGTTCATCCAAGGAGAAACAAGTTCCATGGATGCGGAAGTGTGGTCGATCCATTCTCAATTAATATTTAAACAAAAACATTGCAAGTACCTTTTGGGGAACTCGTTCCACCCTTGACTTTGCCGCTCTGAGATCGTTCTGAAGCCATTCACGTGTTCGGCCTCTAGACGTATCCATGCGATCACTCGGCGCTTGGATCTCCACGTCTTCTTCTTCAAATCTTCTTGAAAATCTAGAAGATCTCCTCACTAGGAAGATACTCTTCCTTGGATGAGTGGAGAGGAGAGTGGAGAGGGGGAGAGGATCTCAAAGCAGGCTTGCATGGGTGCTTGAAATGAAACCCCTTTCCCTCTTTATTGTTGACTAAAGGGTTTTCTCAAAAATCCCCCAAAGTAAAATATATTCACCAATGCCCTTATGACCTTGTGCCTGTGACCCTCTAGGCCCATGTATCGTTCTATTTAATAACTTTAATGGCCCAATAATATTTATTGACCAACCTAATTAATTAACTATATCAATATATAGATTAATCAAATAAGGATTGATTTAACCCAATCCATAGGTTAAATTTTCAGCCCGTGGGGTCCCAAGCTACACCTCATGCTCTAGAAGATACCAAGTAGTCTCGAACTCTCTCATGGAACCTTTACCGTCAGCGATTACCGTATATGTATAATCCATCATCCGCACGAGACTCTCGAATGACTTAGGGCATGGTTTATCGTCAAACCCTAATCCGTCATTTGATTAGTCATGATGCGTGACGGAGATCATTGGAGAACACCTTCTCCAATATCCTCACTACCTTGGCCAGGGATTTTTTTGCATCGTCTTCCTTGAGTCCTCTTATGCCGAGGGCCGATGTTCCCATCTTGACCGCTCAATCATCTCCGTAAGCTTCTTACTATATCCAATCTATAACTTAATTGAATCCCATGATTAGATAATCATAAGTCAAAGTCAAAATGTAGTCGTCCACTCACGAGATGTCCTTGGTGTCTTAGGTCAATGGATCACTTATACAACCGTGACTTGAATCAACCTAATTGATGTTTAGGTATAATACGGATCAATTCAATGAACGCTTTCTCCAAACAGAACCTACTCCCTGTACTTAATGTCACCACACTAATAGCCACATGATCAGCTATACTTGTCAAATAAGTAGGATCAACTAGTGCTATTCTATCTAGATAATTTGATGTCCGTCTCGACTATCCAAGAGTAGGATATTTTGAATACATTTTTAAAGACCAGTGATCACTGTATTATGATCTCATCATAATTCACTAAGTCATTGCACATATTCATGGACTTCATTATAAACATCACACGGAATAATAATGAACGTAAATATTTTATTGAATGGACTTAAATAAACATGGTAGTGTGATTGGCTTGACGGCCACATAACATCCATCACTCTGCTCACCAAGTGCTTGATTCTGGTCAACACTAGGCTGAGATACCTCGCGTGCTCACGTTGCACGGTCAAGCATCCCCGACGGATATTCTACTACTAAGGTGATTCAACCCATTGCTGCCCGCTCGCCGTAGCTGTCCTTTGTGATGGTGTTCTGCCTCCTCCACAAGCGCGCCGATCACGACCAATTGCAGGCTTGAGCCGCGGCTATTGTCTCTCCCATCTTCCTCTCCTCCGCCCATTTACCTATAGCTCCGGCATTACCCTTTGCTCGTTGGGCCGCCGTGCTCTCATCAGCGACTCTCTACCACACCCGTTCCGATCGCCGCTGACCGTCGATGACACTTTATGATGAGCCACACACCGACGAGGTACAGCGTCCTCTCCGCTGCTCGTTTAATTATCATTTCCAGTACGCGTTCGTCTTGACTCCAGCACGCTCGGGCTAGGTAGGTGAGAGAGACAAATTGAGACAAAACTACGACTCTCAGAGTGTCTTCCAGTACGGACGAGTACGTCCGTTACGTGCGAGCCCCACATATAGAATCCACTTGGCTGTAGATGTCTTTGTCGCTCCGACGAGGGTCGAGAGGCCACCGTCGCCATCACCCGGCAACCCCGTCCAAGCTTGGAGCTCGGCACCTCCCGCGAGTCGGAGCCTGCATGTACAACATGTATGACATTCATATTTGCATCATAGTTACATTGACCCGTTAGGTTTACCCATTGGACGACGACACCGTCGACGTTCGATACCGTCTTCATTTATGGGTACCGAGCCATCATACTCGGTACCGACCGGACGACGTCCCCGATGATGTTCGACATCAAATCTGTTCCCTTTTTATCTTGCCTAAAAAATACATGTGACTCGGTTGTCACATGCAATCAATGCACGCGGCTAATAGATTACATTTACAGAGCATGTTCCCACCCTTTTTAAATGCAGGCGGAGATCGATTCTCCGCGTGCATTTATTACACGCAAAAGACAATAAAAATGAACAAATCATACCTTTCTTTCTCATCGTTGTGCATTGGAATGCCATAATTAGCCAATGACCTTCTCTTTTTCATACATCCACTCATTCAGCCACGTGAAATATATATATATAGAAATATATATATAGATATATATATGCTTTTTTTCAAATGCCAAATAAAAAATATATATATTCTCAAAATTCTAAAAATCATTTATTCGCTAAATAATGATCAGAAATTATAAATAAATATGAAACAAATTCTATAAAGTTAGTAAAACCCATACCAACCTCTAGACAAATATTTATGCCTTGTAAAAATATTTATTCAATGCAGTAAAGTTGAATACCATGTAAGAGTATTTAAAAATTAGAAACAATCATTAAATCAAAGTCCAAGTCATTTATGTCCATTTATGTCCATTTATGTATGATAACTTGCAAATATGGCCAATGAAACACACATATTTAATGTAATATACGTTGTTTTAACATTATAATTCGCACGTTATCAATAAGATCATCTTCACAAGGACTGGCCTTTAGGGATGTATTCAATAATCGGGTTATTATTAAGATATAGTAATAATACTAGATATAATAAGAATAATAGGAGATAGGTAATAAGTAAGTTGAGAGAATATTAGTTTAATAAGATTACTAGGGAACATAGAATATCAGATACCATATGTATATATGTTTTATAAGTACTAATAATAGTAAAGAATGAATAGTTTGGATATTATATTTCAGATCATAGTAAAATAAGTAATGAATGGATAGATATGAATTTAATAAGATTAAGTAGTTTAATAAGAGTAAAGAATAGGAAGTAAAAGAAACTAGATAGGTAGGGAAACACTATTTACTTTCGCTAGGTAAGGTAGAGAGGTATTTATATATATTAAGAGAATAGATAGGAAGAGGGTAAGTAAGTACCTAATATAATATATAAGTGGTTAGATAATTTTAGAGATATGAAGAAAGGGAAAAGGGAATATTAATAGTAATTACCAAGTATTATTACTTATATAGGTGAAATATTTAATCTATGATTTATTTAGATATTTTTATACGGTTTATATGCATTTATATACTTTTATGTCTTTTTGAAGTAAGGAATTAGGTGTACAATGGGTTATTTAATCGAACACCATGGAGTGTTGGACCATATGCCCAAGATGGGGTCAAAATAGGAGTTTATATATAGTTTATATAGTTTTATATGATTTTTATATATTCCATATATACTTTAGTAGGAGGAAATCGGAGATAAGGGGTATGTCTGTCGAACGCCCGTAAAGTGTTCGACCGAATGTGCAAAAGAAGTCGGATAATAGGGATATGTTTATATTTTTATATTATAATATTGAGAGGGGTTAAAATGTTATATAAATCCAGAAATGTCTAAAAGATATCACGGTGCCAAATTTCAATTCAAATTAAATTTCTAACTAGATTTAACACCAAATTCAGTGTCCATGTGGAATGAAAATATACAAATTACACGTAGAGATTCATAAAAAATCATGAATCGCGCTGATTTGAAGATGAGAGTGGCGACGCCAATCTTCAATTTAAGAGTTCTCTCGTTCTCCTCCCACGTCTAGGTATAAATCCAAGGATTCTCTCACTTCTCCCGCTGCAGCCCGTAGCTTCTTGAGCATGTAGGAGGATGTCACACCCTCCTGCTCTCCTTGCCGCCGGAAGGGATCCCTGCAACTGTGAAAGCTTGTGGTCAAAAGATAGATTAATTGGGATGAAAGTTTCTCTTTAAAGGGCCGAGAGAGACTCTCTCTACCCCTTATAGGGACATGATTAGTCCAACAGCCTGTCGGCACCCTTGGACCGGCTTGTGGTCCCTTACTCGGCATCCTCCGCTAGTTGGCCGACGAAGAGAATGGCTGGGGGCAAAGAAGGGAAAGATTGCCCCTCAGCTGTCCAATCCTTCTTTGCTTTGGGTCAACGGCTTCCTTGTCTTCTGATTTGTACTCCAAAATGTCGCGCGTCTCCTTCATTCTCGCCAACCAATATGAAAGCCTAAAAAAATACATAAAACATCTTAAAACATTGTATAGATCTCACCATGCGATATTCTTTAAGAAGATCGGATGGACGAGATCATATCCATTTACCTAAAACGGCCTAATTGATACGGGCTTCACGCCAAGTCAGCTGGAAGTCCAATCATATTTTGCTTTTTAATTTCATCAGATTGCGACCCGTGAGCCAGGACCCCTTTGTTGTTAATCAACTCGGTCCGATGCGAGTAAAATAGATAATGGGATTCAAATATCATATCGGACAATATAGAAACGAGCAACACTATATAAATGTCGGCATATATCATTTAGTGCAACAAAATCTTCGCTCTTGAGTGCGCACATTTGTTTTCATTGTGGGCCTGTATGGACTTAGTCTTCACTTGCGGGATGGCTGGGCTTACTGGGGGCCGCCCCTTGCTGGGCTGCAGGTGGGCTTGAGCCTCCTGCATGCTCGCCCGCCCTGTGGCTGCCTTGGGTGCTGGTGCACATGGCCGGCTCCATAGGTGGCCCTACAAATAATTTGTTTTTATATTTATGTATATATATTTTTTTTCTTGATTCAATTATGTCTCTTTCTTTATGTCTATTTATTTCACGACCTTTGTTTTCTTCCCTGCAATATCATAGATACATACTAAATATGTTTTAAATATATTTTTACTAAGAACTATTCGGAGTTGTAGTACATGCATACAAATGGCATTATAATGCAATTTTTCATGACTTGCTCTATTTTGCGCATGAAATGTAAACTTCTTCTAAAAATGGGAAAAATACACATCAAATGACCCCATAGTAACTTTAAAATATATAAAATTACAAGACTCATTTTGGGTCTATCACGCACCCGTAGCGCACGCACCCACCAAGCACAACCGCAGCCCGCGAAACCATCATGCACTATCACAGATTGTGCGGCAAACAAGTGCACTTGCACACAGCCACAGTCCCCGTTGCCATCGTGCAGAACCACCGCTGGCATGGCCATTGCACAGATCCACCCCCGCGCGGTGACTGCACAAAGGCTCCGCTCTCACCGCCAATACATGCAAACATTGCCTGCAAAGTCACTACACGGGGCCATCGCTTGCACCACATTCTGCACCGATCTGCTTCAGTCCCCTTGCCCAGCGTCTGTGCATCCCTTTTACAATTGGATCCACGGCGGGCCTGTCATAGTGCCCGTCATCTGCTCTCACCACCAAACAGCTCCACATCTTCCTGCACCGCCCACTTCAGATACGCCAGCGCTAAAGGTCTACCCTTCCCTCCGTAGTGATCGACATTATTTTATCCAGTATTTTCTAGTGTATTTTTCCACGACCATCGGAGTTTGTAGAATAGGTTAGCTGAATATGTTTGTCATAATCAACCGCTTAAGATATTGTATTCGTAGCGTTTTTTTCACTGTGGTGGTTATGAGACATTCCTCCCACCCTCAACCGAGGAAAGGGGCTGCACCACCAACATTTTTGATCAATTTAAACGTTCAAGGTTGATCAGGTTGATTTGTGGTCTGTTTTATTAATCCCTAGTTGAGTCAGGCTATCCTACCCCCGTCAATCCAAGTTATCCTGTGTCAGGAGGCAGATCCTCCGTCTTCTTCTCGCTTCTCTTGAGTCATCCGGTTAATGGAAGTGACAAATCCATGACCTGAAGGGGGATAAGTGAAAGAGAAAAGTGGAAGAGGGAGAACAATTTGTCACCCAAACTAGGAAGACAACGCCGCCAAATGTGGCGATCGAAAGGCCATGGCGTTCATCCACTCAACAGCATAGTATGGTAAGACATAAATTAAATTCATCTAAGTCTTATCTTGATTGAAAAAAAAAGCATCAGTAAAAAAATGTATATACAGCATTTTTTTTCATTTGAACATTTCTTCAAACATGTGATGTGCTTGTCTTCAACACGAGTTTTTTAATGAAAGTTTTTAAAAACATTTTTAGACTAATTAAAAGCATACAGTAAAATTTAGGAAGTTACTCTTCCTAGTCTGCATAGTTCTTAGATAAAAATACAATAAAAATCAATGCCGATCTTTATGAAAACACATACATATCTATTTTCTTCTTTTTGGCATTCTATCAAACACCTTGTTTGAAAGGTTTGTCCCACAAATTTCTCCTACTAAGTGACTTCTTAAAATTCCAAAAGTAGTACCCTAAAATCACTCATCAACCTATATATAAACTTTGAAGTCTAAGTAAAATATATAGGAGGAATTCTCTTTACAAGAACATGAATAAACTTAATAATAGTTGTCATTAATATAATTACCCATTAGTATTATACTATTAGATCCTTCCTCCCTATTTTCCCAACTCATTAGCATAATTCTATTTATAAGAGCCAATCTGGTTGGATACAACCTTAATACTACACAATTCTGAATAAATTTTTAAATGAAAATTTTACCTCATTGAAGCAAAAAACAATACAACGACAAAATTAACACCCCCTCTTGCTCCATCAAATTATGCTATATATTTTCATCAACTATATAAATGAGTCCTATAACAGTTTTTAGACTTTCAAACATTCATTAAAAACATGAAATTTTATATGAGTAAATAATTGCATGAAATGGAATTTAACATGAAAAATGCATGTTAATGTAATTATGTGACTTACAAAACCCTTAAAAGTGTTAACTTGCATGCATTTTTTTTGTAGATCAAATACTCCCCTGTGTAAACATTGTAACCCTTATTAATGGTATAGATAGGGATGACACATATCATATAATCTTTTATTATATGCAGGTGACTACTTAGGAAAACAATTCACCAAAACTGAGTCTAGGATTTGTTTGAAATGTTGTCTTATGTCTCGAAAGTTCTCATGCCTAGAAATTCCCTGATGAATATACTTCTGTTCACTTTGTGATCCTAAACAAACATCTCAGTACTACATTTACTTTTATCTAAACATATTGAATAGGTAAGCAGAGTAAGTGGTGTCGAACGTCATGAACGATGTCATCGGACAGGTAAAATCCCTTCAGGAATGTAACTACGAAATGATGCGTCCTATGTGAATGTACTTCTAGGGCCCGACTCAAAGAGGTGTGCCGAACTCTGAGATCCAAAGGGGATGTTGGGTAACGTGGATGGTGGCCTCCTGACCCTCGTAAGAGGGAGGATGGCATCTAAAGTGCCGCATGGAATAAATCCATAGGGGGTCACACATAATGAATGGGCTTGACCCGTACCGGTAAGATACTCAATGATTGTAGTTTCTCCACTAGTCTTTCAACTATCTCTAGCCATAACAAGGTGAACTCCAATCGAAAGTGTACTACAAGAAGTATTGTAATGAGCAAGCGGAGGATGATGTACCTTGTCGGCGAGCCGTTCATTGTCCAAATCATCCTCAAATGCAGTCGGTGTGGATCACTAGCAGAAATGAGTGGAAGATGTGTTGGGAAAAACCAGGCATAGACCGACTAACGGCGGTGGCACAGCATAGGAGCATCGGAAGCAAGAGGCCAACAGAGCGAGGGGTAGCGACGAGGTGGCTCTAACAATCGGCGGTGCTAGACAAGCACCACCTGATAGTGTATGACACAAGTGAGGACCAGAAGCAGTTCTAAGCGGCACCATCATCATGGGGGTAGGACGCAAATTCGTGCAACAGCTAACAGCGTGATCAAGTGTGTTGATGGCCTTGACAACCAACGGGTCGTGCAGCTAGACGTTGAGAAAGGCAATCCAGTACGAGGATTCACCCGGCGCAGGCTGGCGTGTTCGTGATACCCTAACGTGGGAAAGGGGGGGGAGAGCAAGCCACACGAGTGGCGTGGGGTGCAACATCGGCCGGCGTGAATGTTGTGACTCGGCAGATCCTGGCGGCTAGTAAAAGGGTCATAGCTGTTGTCCAGGGGAGGCCTTGTAAGCATAAGGGCTCTCAAGGAACGATCTGCAGCTTGCCTAGCACTCCAGGACGAAGGGAGAACCAAAAACGTAAACCCAACCAAGGAAGAACAACCACAAGAGTTCACACACGCACCACGCAAAACAGCGTCCTTCAAAAGGAGCATTTAAACAAACAGAAATCAAAATATAGCAGCTGTAACCGTTGGGCCCCACTTCCTCCATCGTGGCTTAATCGATGCCGTTATAACTCCGCAGATCCGACGGCTACGATTTAACGCCTGCACTTAATTAAAATAAGACATTAGATCGTGATCCTACGGTGAGGATCACCCCTTCAGTCTCCTCCTTGATCCGAATCTTCTTTCACCAGCGAGAGACCAATTCGCCGGCGGAGCTCTGCAAATCTTATAGTACTGAGAGGTTTGGTGAATATATCCCCGAGCTGATTGTCTGTGCAGACGTGCTTCAGCTCCAGCTTATTTTCTTATACCAGATTTCTGATGAAATGGTAACGCACTTCAATGTGTATCGTTCGCCCGTGATGGACTGGATTTTGGCTGATTTCAATTGCCAATTTGTTGTCGATGCATAGATCAAAGTTCTGCTGATGTTCTCCATGCAATTCATCTAAGAACTGACTAATCCAGACGCCTTGACACGCTGTTGTAGTGGCAGCAATGTACTCGGCCTCACAGGACGACAGGGCTATCACTTGTTGCTTGCAAGAATTCCACACAATACAATAGGCTTGGATCCGTAGAAGAAAATCAGTCTAGATGTGCTTTTGCGATCATCCACATCTCCTGCATAGTCACTGTCGCAAAAACCAAGTAGGTTGCATACCTTGTCATGCTTGTACACCAAACCATGTTTGATGGTTCCCTTCACATATCTCAGTATCCTTTTTGCAGCCGCCATGTGAAGTGAGCATCGTTTATTCATAAACCTGCTCAAATAACTTACAGAAAAAACCAAATCAGGTCGGGTTAGTGTCGAGTACCTCAGACACCCGATTAGTTTTCTGTACATAGTAGGATCCACTTCGGCCCCTTCTTCTTCTCTGCTCAACTTCAAACGATACTCCATGGGTGTCTTGGATGAGTTGCAATTCTGCATGATAAACTCATCAGGAATTTTTTGTGCATAGAGGCTTTGAGATAATCTGATCTCGGAGTTCTTTTGCAACACTTCAATGCCCAGATAGGAGCTGAGCAAGCCGAAATCAGTCATGTCAAACAGTGTATTCATTGATTGCTTGAATTTGTCGATGTCTTCAGCACTTGAGCCAGTGATGATTAAATCTACATACACTCCCACCAGTAATCTGTGTTGATTTACTGATGAGATATACACTGCCTGATCACTAGCACTCCTCTTGAACCCAATTCTGGTCAAAGCCTCATCTAGTTTCGAGTTCCATGCCCTTGGTGCCTGTTTGAGCCCATATAGAGCCTTTTTTAGCTTCAGGACATAATCTTCTTTGCCTTTCATCAAAAATCCTTCTAGTTGAGCCACATAGATCTCCTCCTTAATTTCACCATTTAAGAAAGCTGACTTGACATCCAAATGATGTAACTCCCCCTTCGACTGAGCTGCTAGAGCCATGAGAATTCTGATAGACTCCAGTCTTGCCACAAGTGAGAAGACTTCATCGAAATCAACTCCCTTTCTCTGGCTATAGCCATTTGCAACTAACCAAGCTTTATATCTTGTCACTTCTCCTTCAGAATTTCTTTTGACTCTAAACACCCACTTTACCCCAATCGGCTTGCATTTCATAGTTGGCTTTACCAATTCCCATGTAGAATTCTTCTCAATAGCTGCTATTTCTTCGCCCATGGCCTTCCTCCACACTTCACTTTTAGCTGCTGCTGCATATGACGAGGGCTCGTCACTTGAGAGAAAACACACTTCATCATTTTCCACTTCTTGAGTTGTTTCATAGATGGACTGAATGGATCTCATCCTTTCAGGTCTCTCCTCTTCGTTAGAAGGCTGATTTTGGCCAATATCTTCATGTTGAGGTACGTTCTCATTTGAATCTTCAGCAGCTGTGGAAATTCCATACGTTAAATTATTTGCTGAAATAAAAGTGAGGTTAAAATCTTCCCTCGCCTGTTGACCAAAAACCCTATTTTCTGTCTCTTCAAAAATGACATTTCGGCTTATGACCACTTTAAATGTTTCTGGATCAAGACACCTGTATGCTTTTGTCCCCAATTCATAACCGATAAAAATCATAGCATGGCTTCTATCCTTAAGCTTGCTTGTTTTCTTAGTGCTCTTCACATGTACCACTGATCCAAACACCCGAAAGTGCTCCAGGTTCGGCTTTCTTGCACACCACTTCTCATATGGAGTTGTACCTTAGAGACTTTTACTGGATGACCGATTGAGAACATACACGCAGGTGTTTACAGCTTCTGCCCACAGCTCCAGAGGTAATTTCTTTTCCTTCAACATACTTCTGACAAGGGACATGATTGTCCTATTTCTCCTCTCCACGACTCCATTTTGTTGTGGTATGGGGCAATGAGTTGGCGCTTAATTCCATTTTCATCGCAATAATACTTGAACTCTTCAGAGTTGAATTATCCTCCACGATCTGTTCTGAGACATTTAACCTTTTCTCCACACTCTGATTCAGCCAGATTTTTGAATCTTTTAAAAGCACTGAACGCCTCTGATTTTTCCTTCAGGAAAGCTACCCACATTAGGCGTGAGAAATCATCAACAAGCAACAGAAAATACCTGCTGCCACCGATTGTTGATTGTTGAATAGGCCCACACAGATCACTATGTATTAGCTCCAGTCTCTTGGAGGCTCGAAAGTCTGAGGCATTTGGGAAGGATTTCCAAGTTTCCTTCCCAGCAACACAGTTCCTGCACAATTTTTCAGAAAAATGTACTGGAGGTAGGCCCATAACCATGTTGTTTCTTCTCATATCATGTATGTTCCGAAAATTTTGATGACATAGTCGAGAATGCCACAACCACACTTGCTTCTCTTCTTCTTGTGTGATCTGGCAGATTTCGGACACAGATAGCTTGAGAACATACATACTGCCACAAGTCTTCTTTACTTTAGCAAATCCTTTCCCACATCATCGGTAATAGTAAGAAAACCTCCACTTAACGAGCACTTAAAGCCAGCATCGTCCACTTTTCCAAGACTTAGAATGTTTGCCCTGAGATCAGGTACATATAACACTCCCTCGAGATTTAACATATCACCATCTGAACTATGAACGAAAATAGAGCCTCTGCCTTCGAACTTGATTGAGGATCCATCGCCAAATTTTACCACTCCACAGTGATTTTCATCCAAGGAATGAAAGTAAGACTTCTTACATGTCATATGAGAGCTCGCACCAGTGTCAAGATACCACACTTCATTCTCAAAACTGGGTTCTTTAACCCCTTGCAGCAGAGCCGTCTCCGTGAAGGCCATGAACAACTTCGATTCTTCAACTGTTATGTTGGCAGCTTCTTCTCGAACTCTCGGCTTTTTCTCATTTGTGCACTCATCTGCAAAATGCCCAAAATTTTGACAGTTATAGCATCGTACCTTTGATTTGTCAAACATTTTCCTGTCTCCATCTTGCTTTTGATCTTCATCTGGTTGGGTTTTGCTTCTGCCACGTCCTCTTCCTCTGCCTCTTCCTTTGGAGGACTGTCCTTCCTCTTGAGCCTTTGTCTTCTTTAGTCGATTCAAGGCACGAGTTAACAGGGCCTGCTCCTCTTCTCTGGCATCTCTCTCCGCTAGACGCATCTCATGGCTTTTTAGAGATCCAATGGCTTCAACAAGAGACATGGTCTCCAAATCACCGAACTGCTCGAGGGTAAGTGTCAGGGAATCATACCTTGGTGGCATGGACCAAAGTAGTTTCCTAACCGCTTCTCGGTCTTCGATGTTGTCACCGCACTGTCTCAACTCGAAGACAACTCTTGTAAACTTATCAGTGAACTCACTGATTTTCTCTTCCTTCTTCATTGTAAGATTCTCGAATTCTCGCCGTAGGTCTTGGGCTCTAGACTGGGCGAGACGATCTATTCCCACATGGAATGATCGGATGATCTCCCAGTTCTCCTTGGTAGATTTCTTGATATCCAGCTGGACTCCTGACGTTTCTGGAATCGCAGCTAGCATGGCGAAGAGAGCTAACCTGTCTTACTGCCGATTCATCTCGGTTCCAGCCACCACATCCCACAGATTTTGGGCATCGAGATGCACTTCCATTCTCATTGCCCAGTGCCGATAGTTCGTCGCTGAGAGCTGCGTCAGCGGCGTCGGTACTACGACTTCGAGCTTCCTCATCGAGTCGTCAGGCGTGGTCTTCTCTCCATGTGTTGATGGTTCTCCACGCTTCGGCATCGCGGCAGATCCATGGAATCAGAAGGCTCTGATACCACTTGTAAGCACAAGGGCTCTCAAGGAACGATCTGCAGCTTGCCTAGCACTCAAGGACAAAGGGAGAACCAAAAACGTAAACACAAGCAAGGAAGAACAACCACAAGAGTTCACACACGCACCACGCAAAACAGCATCCTTCAAAAGGAGCATTTAAACAAACAGAAATCAAAATATTGCAGTTGTAACCGTCGAGCCCCACTTCCTCCATCGTGGCTTAATCGATGCCGTTATAACTCCGCAGATCCGATGGCTACGATTTAACGCCAGCACTTAATTAAAATAAGACGTTAGATCGTGATCCTACGGTGAGGATCACCCCTTCAGGCCTAGCGGTCGCGATCGATCGGGAGCAGACTGTCAAGACGGTGCAATGGCATGGCGTGCATACGGGTCGTCCAAATCATCATGGGGACTGCATGGTCCGTGCTCGTGGGTTGAAGAATTAACGTCAGATAATGGCACCCTGCGAGTTATCCCAATATAGCTCAGGTCTCCGTGGACGTGGGTTGACTGCTCTGGCTGAAATTGGTGTCATTCTGGCGGTCCGTCAGACCAACTCGATCCTAGGTTCCTCACTGGTAAGAGGGACGCCGGGACTCTCTCTGCGATTGCCAATGCGGTGGCCCCACGATAGTGACGTGATCGTTGACCCGATGGTCGTGCTGCCCAAACACGATGGAGAGCGACCAGATCTGTGAGTTGACGCTCTCAAATAGTCGTGTGTCCTCCTCCGATAAGAGAGACGCTGGGACTCTCCCCGCGATTGCAAATGCGGTGCCCTCACGCTTAGGATGTGATCGTTGGTCTGATGGGCGTACTGCACAAACATGACGGAGGGCGACCGGATCAGTGGGTCGACGCTCTCGAACAGTTCGTGTATTCTCTTCCCCTCTTTTCTCAATACTCTTCTCCTTGTTACGGTGAGACCAAGATATGAAACAACAATGCAATACGATACTTCCGGGTCTGCATTTCCTAGGGTGCCACCCCTTCCCTTAAATAGGGAAACCAAGATGGGCCCTAGGAAGGTCCACTAGGGGGATGTGGGGGGGGGGGAGAAGGTCCATTGAGGGGGCCTTATATATGGGGTCCCTATTACAACCAAATAAAAGAAAAAAAGAAAAACATAAAACGGGTAGGGGCGCATGACAAGATGGACACATTACGACATGACAAAGACGGGTACAAACGTGATGAAAACAGACCCACGAACGCGATAAAACACTGACATACGAAGCATGTGCAAACAAAAAAATCAAAACCATCGGATGTACGGACGTGCTTTGCCCAGGGTGTTGGAGCCTGAGTGTATACTCTTCTCCTTGGCATGCCGGTCGGGCGGAGTGCTAACTAGAGGGCCGTCAATCACGATAATGATGATCCTGAAGACGTCTCCAAGGGAGTGAGCTGGCGCACTCCATCACATGGTGTATAAAAGGTGTCAATCCTCTATATTAAATGAATAGATACAGCATCTATAACAGATGGGTCATTGTTGTGTAGTGGTGAGTATTTCTATCTGTCATGCTTGCAGCCGAGGTTCAATCCCTGGCAATGGCGCCATTTTGATAAAGCCGAAAATGGGCAATTATTTTTTTGTTGCATTGTTTTGCATTAATCAAATAAAAATTTTATGCATAATCCTACTGAGATATGTGTAGGGTAGAGTAAGGTTGTCTCCACATGGACTGGCCTTTAGGGATGATTCAGTATGTGAGATGTTAGTTATCAAGATATAATACTCTTACTAAATGTAGCAAGTATAAGATAAGATAAGTAGAGGGGACATTAGTTTAATAAGAGATCTAGAGAAGAGAAAATATCATGTATTCTACCTACTTACTTAGTCACTGACACTAAGTATAATAAAGTAGAAAGCTACTAGATAATATAGTTAAAGATGATAGTATTATAGGTAGCGAATAGATAGATAATTAAGTAATAAGAGTAATTACTTTAAAAATAGGACATAACACGGAAGAAGAAGAAATTTATAGCTAATGGGAGAGTATTTAACTAAGTCTATATAGGTAAGCCACAGAAGTACTTCTATATATTAATAACATAGATAGGGAGGAAATCAGTAATTACATAACTATAATGTGATTAAGTAAGTATCTAGATCGATAGAAAGGTATTAAGAAGGGAAAGGATAATATTAATAGTAATTACCCAGTATTTATATTGATATAAGGTTGCATAGATTTGCAGAATACCCCTATATAGGTTTAATATTTATTATGGAATTACTATAGGTATTTTATACGTTTTGAAATGTATTTATATTTTTTATATGTATTTTTTTTCAACCGTTTTCAAGAAATAAAAGGGTGATTACTCAACCACCCAAGAGGTGTTCAACCAAATGCCCAAGGGAGTCGAAATCTCAATTCATATGTAGTTTCTATATTTCATATATTTTTCTATGAATTTCCCATATTCTATTTATATTTTTGATAGGAGAAATTTGAGGTAGAAGAGGCAGTTCTGTCAAACGCCCCCGGGGTATTTGATCGAATGACCAATAGAAATAGATTAGATGAGAGAGATGAATATGTTTTGAAATCTTATAATGTTGATGAGATAGAACTTAGGAAAATATGAAAATAATCATCGAACACATGAAATGTACTATGAAATGCCACAGAGAACTCGCAGTGCAAAATATGTGAGAGAACTATACCTATCCAGGATTTTAAAGAGATTTATAAAACAAAAAAATCGTCGATGGCTCCTGACCTCACTCCACTTGCCTCGTCCTTCAGGTAAGTACTTCCTGAATTATGCTCCTTCTTTTAATACCTCTCTCCACATTCTCTCTTCAGGTTGTGGCAGTGTCACTGCCCTTGACCAAGAGAATAGAGGGAGGCTGAATGGCAGAAGGAGAATCTTCCCCTCCAATTTTTATTTCAAAAAATGAAATTCAGAGTTACGATTGCGAAAGATGTTGATTTGGGATCCTTGGGGCCCCCTTTACCAACTTGGGAGGGGCCTTCCAGGACGTTCAAGGAAGGGGGTGGGCTTGGGGATCCTTGTAGGCCATTGGATCCCTCTATGATATGTTATTCAAATGGGTTGACAGCTGAAATTTAATCGCACCCGTGGACCCAACTTAAATTGGTGCACCGCATCCACATCATCAGCAACCTCGTTAACACTCTGTCGCCATCGCTGCTTCTAATTCGCCCACTGGAGGGTCTCACCTTGGCGTCATCTGCAACAGCCAATCAAAGCCATGGAAAATAATAATAAAATGTATTAAATATGGATCAATAGATCTCGTCCGTCCAATCTTCTGAAAGAAGATCAGACAGATGAAATCATATCCGCCTATTTAAAATGAGCCAAAAATGACACAGGCGTCAGGCCGGGTCGGCTTGAAGCTTAATCATGGTTTTCATTTAAAATGTGATCAGATCGTAACCTGTTGGGCCAGAATAGCTTGGTCACTCGGTGGCCCTGCCTGTTATGAATCTAAAATAGATAAAGGGATTTCAATCCCATGTCAAAAATATCTAAAATTGGGAGTGCTATATATTCTTTGAATGTATTCTCAATTGAATAGAAATCATATCCCTCTTAAGTGTGCTACCTGGATTATCATTACCTGCCTAAGTAGGCATGTCTGTTGGCCTCTTTGTGGGCTGCTCTGTGTGGCTGGATGGGCTTGCCTGCCAGGAGCCCCCTTTGCTGGCTGCGGGTGGGTTTTAACGCGTGTTTGTCCTAGTGTGGCCAGCTTGGGCGCTGATGCGGCTGGTCGGCTCCTTTGCCGGCCCTATACATTTATATATATAACGTGCTTGTCCTCGTGCGGCCAGGATGGGCGCTGATATGCCTGGTCAGCTCAGCCCCCCCGATATTTATATATATATATATATATATATCTATATATATCTTCATTTCATTTCCTCTATTTTTTTTCTTTGATTCCTTTCTTAAATTTTGACTTTTTCACTTCAATAACATATATAACATAATAAATAAAAAATTTATTAAATATAAAATTCTTAATATATTTCTACATAGAAATTACTAAGTATGTAAAACATGTATAAAAGTCATATAAAAAGGTCTTTAAAATGGGTATCTTTTGGGTCTATCAGCTTTCTTGCAAATTCAATCACAATCGCTTCCTCACTCATCATGAGGGTATTCAAATACTTGTTCAGGAATTGAATATTGGCCTTTATCACTCGACCCACACCAACATTCATCTTGCCAAAAATTTCCTACATCTCCTTTACTTTTTTCTTGATATCAAGCTGCTAGATGATCCCCAATATGATTGCACCAAGAATGGTAGACAAAGCTTGTCAATATTTTGAACTCAACATAGCACCAGTCTCAACCTTATCCCAAAGTCCATGTTCCTGTATATGGACTTGTATTCTCATTCCCCGATACGAGTAGTTAGTTTTCAAAAGCATAGGAAAACTATTACCCAGTTTGGCTAGAGACTTGATGCTCATTCCAATAGAAGCCATGATGTCCCCCTACGTAGGCAATGCATCATCAGCTTGAGATTCAGTTTGACTCCTCTCGGGTTGCATGGTAGCTTCTCCTCTCTCTTTGGATCAGATTTACTCTAATACCAACTGTAGGCGGGTCTCACACTTATTCACAACTCAGAAAAAAGAAGAGAAAAGGAGAGAGCTACATCTTTTTAACTAAACTTGACATGGCATTCACGTGTAGAAAATAACATACAAACCTAGCCGCAACTACCTTGGGATGAAAGAACGGAAAACAACAATAGAAGAATTCGACAGAATGGAGGAGAAATGAAAGGCCCATTGGCCATTTTTTTAGTCGATTCTCTAGTCAAGATTGAATAACCCAACAGGCGGTAGTTTGTTTTCCTATTGGCTTGATAAGGACCCTTCTCCACATCACAGACACACAAGAAGTGATGACGAAGGCTACCATTATTTTCATGACTGGGAATTCTTATTGTGGTATCATCCTCAAGCGTCCTTGCCACTAGGAATCATCACATTCTTCCTTGTAAGGGATTATGATGTCGTCCCTTCGGTACTCACCATGGGGTAAGAAGTTGAAGAAACCAAAACTGATGGATTTTGAAGCAACTACACCTTACTTTATTTGTCCCTTATTATGAAGGGTGATCTTCAGAAAGTTAATTGTGCTGCATGTTACTCTCCTATATGTTATACTTCTAGGCCTGTAATAATTTTTTGTACTTAAAGTAGAACTAAGTATTAAGTCACGATTAGTTGATTGTCAAAGCATCCACCTCACTATCAACAAGCAAAAATCTGGTTATTGAGAAGGAATTCCCTTTCTCATATGTCTTTGCATTTATTGTTTTGTTTAGCACAAAATAAAGCAGAAGAGAATTCATGTTTCAAGATTCATTTACATCAAGATATTTGTTTGTTTATATAGAGTTCAGAATAAAAGCTATAATATTAACTGGCTTTTGAAATTACAAATAATGGTCCAAATTGTCATTTTGGTCCTACTACGTGTGAAGAGTTGGTGATTTACGTTTAAGATAACCATGCCTAATGGGTTCTCCCTCTTGACAAATCTTATCATTCGTATAATAGTTTTAAAACAGTCAAATTGCATCATCCACAAGTTCTTTTGAAGTTTTACTCATCATGGCCATGCCAATTCAGCCAAATGGCAGCCAATAGGATTCATTCCAACATGTATTTTCTCGGTTGCAAAATACAACACTCTTAACAGTCATCTCTCTTGTTCTTTTGTGTTCTCTCATTCTCCTCTCATATTCTCTCTCTTTCTTTCCACTTCTTTTTCTTCGTCGTTCAAGAAATCCAAAAAAGCTCAACCTTGTACCCGATAATCTGGGTTGGAGAAGTGCATGTGGGAGCACTCTGCTGAGACCGTTAGACAAGTCCTAATGCACATTTCGCTACGATCCTCGGTTCTAGTCAGGCTCGAAGATGATAATTATCAAGTCTTGAAGAGCTCAGTCCTGCTAGATCTGAGCGAGTCTAAGCTTTGTAGATGCATTCAAGATGATCCACCTCCCTTTTTGGTTTGAGACCATGGCTTTAAATTGCCCTTTTGGTCCTAGTACCAAGCAAAAGTTGATGACAGACATATAAGATCACCAGGCCTAATGGGTTCTCCCTCTGGACAAATGTTATTAATTGTATACCAGTCCAAGAAGAAAGTCAAATTGTATAATCGACAGGTTTTGTCGTGTATAGATAAAACAGCACATGTTGACAAAAACTAATCAATAAAAATAAGAGAGAAAGAGCGAGGGTGCAAATGAAAGACAAACAAAGAGACAAAGAGAAACATGGAGAGAGATAGATAGAAAGAAGGAGCCATAGAGAGAGAGAGAGAGAAAAAAAAAGGCATCGACATAGATAAACATAGAGAGAGAGCAAGAAATACATATAGTGGCAAAGAGACATAAAGATAGACAACTAGAAACAGAGACAGAGTGCATGAGAGAGAGAGCTGTTTATGAAAGTAAGATACCATGTATTCCACAAGAGTGAAGTCGAGAAGAGAGAACAATATAAGAAGTTAAATCTCACAGTCCTAACTGAAATGCCATTCAGACTGAAATGTTAGATAACAAAAGAGAGAGGTAAGAATCAGAGAATGGGCAAGGTGACTTGTAGAGGCACCACCCTGGGAGACAAATTTGGTAAGAAAAGCCTCACTGAAACAATAAAAGTACAGAGTTATTTCTAGTCCTAAAATGAGATAGTTTCATAACGGATGGTTGTGATTCAGCTCTAGCAACTGATCATTTCTTGGCCATTTCCACATGCAACTGATCATTGTCGGACGGTCACGTCGTCTCTTCAACAAAATACATCTTTGTCTTCTTAATACCCCCCCTCAGGACCATGGTTAGAACAACCATTGGGCTTGCTAGGGAGGTCATATAGCTTGAAGCTTCTTTCGTACACAAAGGCTGGTTAGTAGAGCAGGGAAGTTCATGTTTCGTCAACAAACGAACACTATTCATTGAGGAACGGACAACCGAAAAATCATGTTCGTGTTCATGTTCGGAGAGAGGGCAGAAAGAGAGAAAGAGAGAAAGAGAGAGAGAGAGAGAGAGAGAGAGAGAGAGATGTTAAGAAATGTGAGATGCCCCGTAACCACGAAGATAGAAGTAGAGAAGAAAAGAGAAGAAGGAGAGAGAAGGGGCATCTCACGATCTTCATCATCGAGCCATTCAGGCTGAATCACCGAACAGAAGGTAGATTGGGATTAGAGGATGGACAGGGCGACGGGCGGAGCCGCCACCCTGGGAGATACAATAGAAAGAAAAGCCTCATTGAAACAAGAGCATTACAAGGTTTTTATAGCAGATTGTTTGGATTCAGTTATAGCAACTGACCCTTTCATTGCCGTTTCCTGTTTCAACAGTTTCCTAATTCTTGATCTCCCTTTGTCTCCTTTACATGGAAGAAAAGAGAAAAAGGAGAGAAAAAGGGGCATCTCACGATCTTCATCCTCGAGCCATTCAGGCTGAATCACCGAACAGAAGGTAGATTGGGATTAGAGGATGGATAGGGCGATGGGCGGAGCCGCCACCCTGGGAGACACAATAGAAAGAAAAGCCTCATCGAAACAAGAGCATTACAAGGTTTTTATAGCAGATTGTTTGGATTCAGTTATAGCAACTGACCCTTTCATTGCCGTTTCCTGTTTCAACAGTTTCCTAATTCTTGATCTCCCTTGTCTCCTTTACATGGAAAAAAAGAGAGAAAGGAGAGAAAAAGGGGCATCTCACGATCTTCATCCTCGAGCCATTCAGGCTGAATCACCGAACAAAAGGTAGATTGGGATTAGAGGATGGATAGGGCGATGGCGGAGCCGCCACCTGGGAGACACAATAGAAAGAAAAGCCTCATCGAAACAAGAGCATTACAAGGTTTTTATAGCAGATTGTTTGGATTCAGTTATAGCAACTGACCCTTTCATTGCCGTTTCCTGTTTCAACAGTTTCCTAATTCTTGATCTCCCTTTGTCTCCTTTACATGGAAGAAAAGAGAGAAAGGAGAGAAAAAGGGGCATCTCACGATCTTCATCCTCGAGCCATTCAGGCTGAATCACCGAACAAAAGGTAGATTGGGATTAGAGGATGGATAGGGCGATGGGCGGAGCCGCCGCCCTGGGAGACACAATAGAAAGAAAAGCCTCATCGAAACAAGTGCATTACAAGGTTTTTATAGCAGATTGTTTGGATTCAGTTATAGCAACTGACCCTTTCATTGCCGTTTCCTGTTTCAACAGTTTCCTAATTCTTGATCTCCCTTTGTCTCCTTTACAAGAGAGAGGAGGCGGCATAGAGAGAGAGAGATAGGTGGAGGTCGGAGGAAGGCAGCAGAGAGAGAGAGAGACGGAGAGAGAGGTGGAGATCGCAGGAGGGCCGCAAAGAGAGAGAGATGGAGAGAGAGAGGTGGAGGTCGGAGGAGGGCAGCGGAAAGAGAGAGAGAGAGAGAGAGAGAGAGAGAGGTGGAGGTCAAAGGGGGGGCAGCAGGGAGAGAGAAGGCGGGGGCAAGAAGAGAGAGGGGGCACGGGAGAGGGAGCAGGGAGAGTTAGTGAGTGAGGGAGGGGGAGGGAGGGAGAGGAGGGCACGGAGAGAGAGAGAGGGAGATCCCCGTTCTCCCTCTCCCTTTCTCTCAATTTTACTGTAAAAATAATAATTTATATTACATTACATTGGGAATGCCACCTGTTCGCGAATGGTTTGTCTGATTACGAACCGTTCGGGAACACGTTCGTGTCCTATTGAACCCTTCTTGTTCGTATTCATGTTCGTTCCTTGGCATGTTCGCGAACGAACGAAACATTTTTTCTCACCCCTACTGGTTAGCTCGGGCTCTACTAAATGTGTCGTATCTCGGTGGTCGTTCTACTAAATGCCTGGAAGCTCATTCTGTTGTTGCTCTTTATTTGGGACCAATGGAGTTGTATAGTCATGTTAGAATGCCGGCAGAACAGCTTTTCTCTCCGTCATTCTATATCCAATTAGAGAACTGGGAGCCATTGCGTCCGCAGGTCATCGTCGTAATTTTCTTTACTGTGGTCTTATTACAATAGTCCACTAAATCCACGGTTCTGTTTCCTCTTTCCTGTTTTGTTCTAGAGGAGGTTGTCCATGGCTGTATCACTGAGGCACAGCTGGTGGCGAATTTGATTATCTCAAGGGGGGTGAAGGTTACCATGCCATACAGCTAGATGACTCTGGCTCAGTTCATGTACCGCGACGAAGGTCCCCACTAGCAGGGCGAGGACGAAGGCGGCTTGGATGGGGTCATGTCATCGATGGTGACGCGGCCGGGGACCATCTCTCAGAGGAGGACGGCGAAGCTGTAGATGTCAACTTTGTGGTGGTAATGTTGTGCTCGATCATCTCAAGGACCATCCAACAGTAGGTGCCAGGGTCGTCGGTGAAGGCCTCACAGCGGGTTTCCTCGCAGGCAATGCTGAAGTTGGCAATCTTGGGGATGTCATCGTCGAAAAGGTCGTTATTAGGTTTGAGGTCGCAGTTGACGTCACCCTTTGAGTGGATGTTCACAATGTCACGAGCGATGCCAGCATTGAGGGGGATGAGGCAGTCAAGGCCAGCGGTAATAAGGAGTTTTACTCGCCTGCGAGGTCGTAGCTGAAAGTGACGGACAATTAGCTGACTGTTTGACTAAACCATTGTCGAAAGATCATTTTTGTTTTCTCAGGGACAAGCTCAACGTCGTCTGCGTCGCCGATGATCTTGTGGGGGGGTAATAAGGAGTTTTACTCGCCTGTGAGGTCATAGCTGAAAAGGTCGCCGATCGCAGCAGAGAAGGAAGCTCGGAGGCGACCACGCCGTCGCTGTTTCGTCCCAACGGCAGACCATTCGATAGGGACTTTAAAAAGATTAGTTAGTAAAATCTAATATATAATATATACTCGTTAGAAATTAGATAATAGGGTTCAATATAGGATTAAACATAGTTTAGGATTAAACATAGATTAGGAGTCAACATAGATAGGAAAAACACATTAATGGTCAGGATTAAGACATAGTAGAGTTATAACTGTCAGGATTCATCCTGATATATCCGTTATACTAGGTCGGGTCCGTAGCACCGATCAACGGCTGTGATCGGTGCACCCGATCCGTTATAACGAAGAGAATTAGTTCGGGTGTAACGCACCGATCAACGGTTGTGATCGGTGCTCCCGAACCGTTATAACGGACAGGATTATAACACACCTTTTATAACAACTATCCGTTATAACGTATACTCTCGAAGAATCAATCTATATTTTAATTATAAATATAAGAACCGATGTTCACGATGAAGCTTGCGGGTTAATACAACGATCTTGATTCCAACTCCTCCTTTTGTGTTCTTCTTCTTCTTCTTCTTCTCTCCATTCTCTCTTCTATTGCCCTTGGACGTGGTGCTTCAATGGATCTTAACAAGGGGATCTTCCTTGGGCTTGTGCACTGCCGTCCTCAGGAAACCCCCACTTAGGTACTCGGTGATGATGCAAAACACAGACGCCATCATGGCAATTGAACTGCTTCTCAAGGCGAGTAGCGAGAGCAGGATTTTCCCCATCATCCAGCTAGGAGATCACCATCACGGCAACAGTCAAACTGCTTATTCTAGAAAGAAAACTGGTATTCCCGCTGCTAATAGAAAAATTACTGCCAACGAATAAAGAACTAATGCGAGATGAGATAAATAACTTGTTGGCATATCTTGGCTGTGCCTAGACGACATAGCCATAGGATCTTGAACATTGTCGCAAGGCATATAGCTTTGATACCATGTTCACGAAAGTGAGATGCCATGTATTCCAGAAGAGGGAAGTCGAGAAGAAGATAGAAGAAGATAAGAGGGGCACTCTCACAATCCTAACTTAAATGCCACTCAGGCTCAAATGCTAGCGAACAAACGAGAGAGGTGAGAATCAGAGAATGGGTAGGGGGACACACGGAGCCGCTGCCCTGGTATATTAAGGAGACAAAGATGAATATTGTTAAAGAGTTGACGTGAATCTCCGACAACTATCAGTTGCTTTAAGAAATGGACACGAAACGATTAGTTGTTCCAACTGAATCGCAACGATTCAATTGTGATTGAGTTGTAGCCACTAATCATTTCATGGCCATTTCCAAATGCAACTGATCGTTGCCGGACCTTCACATCATCTCTTGAACAATATTCAGCTTTGTCTCCTTAAGCAGAGCAAGATTAGTTAGATAGATAGATAGATAGATAGACTGACAGAGAGAGAGAGAGAGAGAAAGTGAGAGAGAAAGGGAGCTAGATAGAGATACATAGTCAGAGACAGAGGAACTGAAAGCAAGAGAGTGAAAAAATGACAGGACAAGCCGGTGATAACAGAGAGACAACAAAGATTTATAGAATGATAGACAGATAGAAATATGTTATCGTTAACCATTTCCGACTTCATTTGGATCAGCATCACAAACGGTGCCACATAATATGACTACCAAATCCACCCGCACCCTCTGGCCTTGAAGAGTTACCTCAATTCATTAATGGTACTGAAAAAAATAGGGACGGGAAATATTAGTTTTTACTAATTTTTACCATATTCTACCTCTAGTAGCATAGTGGGTCCTCTAATGGAGAACCACTCATCCCTACTACAAGGTCTTTATCGCTATCCTTTTGAGTAGCCTCTCAAGTACATGGTGTGATCTTTGTCCAAATTTGGTTATTTAAATATATAAAACAGTAGAGGGATGGCATGTATTTCCACCTTGCACTATTGTTCTTTAAGCTATTAATAATCAATTTTCTTAACATGGCGTCCGAATATCCTGCCTACTCTATTTTGCTGCTTTTAATTTTAGACCTGCCTCTAATGCATGAAACTGAAAAGCAGAACCCTCAAAGGGAACATTAGAGAATTTTTTTTTGGTTCACTTATCTCGCCATGTGTATTATACTCTAAAGACAACAGTTAAGAGCAGTCCAGAGGCAAGACATACTGTCAACGCTATCAAATGCTAACTGTCAAAGGTCCCATCTAGAAAAAAAAGACAACTCTCTAATAGTCAGTATGCAGAACTTCCACAACATTTACCTCAAGACGATAGCCACTCCTCTTTTCCTTTTTCTCATTTAGGGAATTTTTGCTGGGTTGGTCTTTTATTACCGAAGATTCAACATCGCTTTAGATATAAGCAGCCATAAAAGAAAGAAATATTTTTCTCGCTTCCATGACAAAATATTTCCCTTGCGTTGTCAGCCCATGTAGAACCGAGGCACTATCTCTTCTCCTCTCTAGCAAACATGTGCCCATTTCCTATTGGATTTATCCTTTTCATTTAAACATCATTTTGGACCATATTTTCCCTTTTCTTGTCACCTTATCTAGCTTTGATTGCTATATATAGGTGAGAGTATTGATTGTTCAAAATATAACATTATTGGGTGATGCCAGACGTTGTTGGAGGCACTGTCTGGTCGGGTATCGACACGATGCTCTAATACCAAGATGATGTTGGACGTCCTCTGGCCCATACCGAGATGATGCTCAGATAACAAGAGATTGTCGGACGTTGTTAGTGATGTTGTCCAATGGATCAATCCTCTAGGGGATGTAATTATGTGATACAATATCCTAGGTAAGATGTATGTGCAGGCCCTAACCGATGGGGACTCGCCGAGCTCTAAGCCCCAACGTGGACGATCGGTGATGGTGACGATGACCTTCTGACTATGGCATTAAACAGAATAAATTCATTGGCACTCACATGTAACGGACGAGCTCGACCCGTCGCTGGGAAATCACTCAACTCTTAGTTTTCAATATATATAATCTCACTTAACCTAACCCGAGCGTGGTGGAGTGCAGTTGAAAGCATGATGTAGAAGGTAATATAACAGGTGAGCAAGTGAATGATGCACCTCGTCGGTGAGATGCTCAGCGTCACTAACGACGCCCGACAATCTCTTGTCTTGTAAGCGACCGAGCTGGGACAGAGTATGCGCCCGGAGGGTCTCTCGTGCCGGTCAACAGGGTGCAGCGAAATCAGGGTGATGTCCATGCCTAGAGGGTGGCTCGTGAGATTAAGAACTGTGGGCGTTGACTTCACGTCCACGAAGGGGGACGTAGGTGCACGACAAACGCCACCGATGGATGGTGTTGTGCTCATAGGGTTTGGCTAGAGGTGACCGCTGGCAGACGTGGCTACAAGAGCAGGCAACGTCGTCACTCCGTCCTCTTTCCTCCCTCTCCTTCTCTCTTTCCCCTTCTTCCTCTTCTTCTATCCTCGCTCCTCTTCTCCTTTCTCTTCCTCGCGTGAGACCAAAACTCAACAACAAATCAATACTAATTCTGGTCAACGACTAGGGTGCGCCCTTATCCCCTTATATAGAGATCACGATGGGCCCATGTGGAGGGTCCATTAAGAGGGTTCATATACATATGACCCCCTTTTAAATCCATAGACAAAATAGGAAAAAATTAAAGAAGCAAGCACAAGACACGACAACATACGATAACGCCACAAAACAAATCCATGCGGGACGCACGACTCGACTATCATGAGCACAATGACAACCTGAACGATGTGGCACACATTGATACATACATGACAAAAATGAACATGCGAACGGGATAAAACAATGAACTGAACGAGCATGATCGTGCTTTCACCCGAGGTGTTTGAACCCGGGCGTCTTCATTGTCGCTTTGGCGTGCCAGTCGGGATGACCGCAAACCGGCGGGGGCTTTGATGATGGTGATGGCGTATCAGAAGATATCTTTGGGGGAGCGGGCTGGCACACTCCATCATTGGGTCTTCACTGCAATTACACCCTCTACTGTGAACCCTGCTTTGAAGAGAACTATACACTGCAATTCATTCTTTGATTTTTCAGTCTGATTTTCATGAATCATGAGGGTACATACCTTGAATGGCCTTGAGAAGTGTTAATGAGTAAAAGATTAAATATGACACTTAACCCATAGATTTACCATGTGGTTTTGTCAAGTCCCATTCCATTAGCATTAAAACAAAGTTCACTCATATCGTTCACACATCCATTTAACCCTCTAGCCGTGATGCTTTCATCAAGATTCACACGGTACATTGAGAAACACTTAACCCATAGTTTTATGTTATTTTAAAAATCTCTATAATTTATTAATTTATGTCAATCTTAATTAATGGGAATATTTGTTCTAATTGAATTATTTGCACCCATCTTGTATCCTTTTTATCAACAGTTTATTGATGGAGGACCATTTTGCTAAGCATGCCCAGACTCATTGTCTGCGAAGTTGCGGAGCCCGAGCCAATGTAGAGGACCTGAGTTTTCCCTATCAGGTTTGCAAAGTGCATTCTCGGTACTTATTTTGTGTTCGGATTGTTTTACGGTTTTACGGAAGTCCTTCAGTGTATGGTCCTCCTCTTTGTGTCCTTTTGTTTTTATTTCGTCACCCCTTGATTGTAGGGAGGCCACTCCTGCGTGTGTATGGGCCTCCCCATGTGAGTTTTGTCTCTCACACTTTTTTGTTTAGACCATTGGTTGGGTTGGGGGGGGGGGGGGGGGGGAGGACATGGATGGCTTCTTCCCCTTGAAGGACCCTTTAGGAGGGGGAAGCCAACTAAGCCTCTTCCCCCCTAAAGGAGCCCATTAGGGCACTCCTAGTCCCCCCCTTTCTTTCACTATAAAAAAAGGGGGAGGCCCTCGACTTGGATCAGACTTGCTTTAGAAAATAGAAAAGAGACTTTGTTGTTGAATGGAGAAAATTGCTAGTTCGTGTAAGGTTTACCAAGTGTTTTTCCATTGCCTCTCCTCATATGGAATGATCCCTATGCTCTTGGTTAATGACATCATGGTAAGAGGCGAGGCTGGAGCCTTCCTTTTCTTCTGTTGTACATGACCATCATTGCCAGCCTGCAATGACGGTGGCCACCAGACGACCCGCCAAGAAACTCGACAACTCTCTCATCGGGGACACGGTCGCATCCATGGCGCACAACTGACAGAGTTCCCAAACACATCTTCAGAGATGCCGTCATAACCATTAGCGCCTTTGCCAGTTCGCGTCCAACCCAACCGACATGCCAAGGCGACTATGAAGGTGTCCGAGTTCAAGTAGCCCGGGTGAAAAGCAGGCTCGTGTTTGTTCGTATTTCTCGGTATCATTCTGTTTTTCTTATGGTTTTTTATCATTTCGTCCATCGTTGTGTCTGTCTTCAATTTTGTTTTGGACCCCTCCCCCTACCCCTTTTCTTTTTGTTTCTTTATTTGTTCTTTATTCTTTCCTAGTTGGTAGTAATAGGCCCCCCTTTATAAGGGCACTTTAATGGACCCAACTCCCTCTCCCCCTAATGTAAGTCATTAGGGCCCATCTCTGTCCATCTTTAAAGGGAAGGGGTGGCGCCCTAATGAGACAGATTTTTGTTTTCACTGTATCGCATTTGTTTGAAGAATGCAGTTCTCCCCTTTAGAAGAAATGAGGAGGAGCGAGAAAGAGAAGGATCAGGTGGTTGAAAGGAGCTTGGAAGATTTGTCTGAAAAAGGGAGGGCACGGAGTTGCTCACGCATACCCTCTTAGACCAGGGCCCGCTACTCCCACACCGGATGGGCGTCCTACGGTTGCACTGCCACTCTCCAGTCGAGACCTAGTTCTGACGTGGTCAATAGGGGGAAGAGAACTGGCTAGGTGCAGCCAGCCGACTCCGTGTGCGGCTTGGAAGTTTTGCCCCCCTCCCCCCTCTTTATTGGACCTGGCCAGCGGCCTTGGTACCTGATATTCCTACTACCCACCCCCCCCGGAGCTCATCAGGTTCTCCCCCCCCGATTTGCTGACCCCTCCAGTCGAGGGAGCACGGTGTTGACCACTCCATTTGCAATGCCCACTACTGACTCAGCTGCGCACAACTATTGGACCAACACGGGAATTCGTGGAACACATACCCAACGACCGATCTATCACAATTGGTAGTTGGTCCTGAGTTTGTCTTCCCCCGCTCATCATGTACGCCACGTGTTCGACAGCAAACTTGACCCTTGGTCTGGATAGCAAGTGTTGGGCTTGTTGCATCACCAGTTGTTGATTCAGCCATCACGGACCATTTTGGCATCTAAGGTCATTCTCGCTAGTTGCACTCGAGCCCATGCTGCCGCTTGGTCCCGACCACTTGACCTCATTGTGAGTTCGCCCTATCAACCTGGACCGCTCGAAGGTGCAACTCAATGACGCCGCCGCTTATCTCCCTCGCCCCCGTTCCTTTGAATTCTACCCTCACTCCTGCGCCACCGCCAGTTGAGCTATGCCGATCCGCTCCATCTCATCTCTGCCATAATTTTGCACCAACCGCTGCATCCGTGAGTAATGTGTTAGCGAGCCGTCTTCCGACAACGTATATCGTTCTCCCGCCTGCCAATTAATAAACCTTTCGTAGTATATTTTTGGTTATCTTCACCACGGTCAGGCTAGAGATAGGTGAGATAGGATTGCGAGACAATTACAAAAATTTGAAGCGTCTTACCAGTACGGGTTGAGCCCATCTGTTACGTGTGAGCCCCTACATATTTTTTCTGTTCAGTGCCATAGCCATTGTCGTCCCTCCGACGAGGTTCAAGAGGCCACCGTTGGCGTCACCCCAAGACCCCTTCGGAGCACAGAGTTTGGCACTATCCATCGAGTCGGGCCTGCAAATATGACCACGTAGGATGCATCATTTTTATTTGTAGTTACATATCAGTTAGGGTTTATCCGTCGACCTCCGATTTCACTATCAATGTATCCAAGCATCGACTCGTTATAGACTAGAGGACGTCCAAGACGATGTCTGGCATTACACATTCTCAAGACCCCTTGGCATTTTTGGTGATGGCTGCCCCAAGACTTTAAGTCTGTTCATGATCCTCCACCATGCGCTCCCCAATCAATGCGAGTTAGTCCGTAGCTGAAGTTAACAATTGCCCCGCTACCAACATCCTATCGCGCGCAATGCGATTGACTAGAGATTGTTTGTTGAGGCCAATATTCATGTTTTATCATTAGCACCACTCCACCCCCACACGTATCCACAACGTCAAACACCGCCTACATTGCACTGAAAGGAAACTATAATAGTTTCTTACATGTTTGTCACCATCTCCCACACGAATCACGCTGACTTGGCTCAATCTCTTTCTAACGACCAATCACTTTCTATGGCGACGCAACCCGGCGTGTCGTTACCTCAATTGTGATAAACCGTGGAAAGGTCCATCTCGGCGTGCACATAGAAGCCCTGCACTGAGTCTCCAACTGTTGTGGAAACACCACCTATACGGCTCAGCCTACAGCCTGACAATACATTGCTGCTCTCTCATCGGGTCCCTACGTGCTCCTTTTGCTTGCCCTTCACATCGGGAGTTGACCCCCCCCCCTCTCCACTGCCCATGCCAACCTCCACGCCATTATTGATCAGCCCCAGTTATCCGCCAACGAGCCTTCAGGTCCATGTTTCTAACCCCAGTTTACAGTATTATTATGTCTTTTAGTGTGGGTCTCTGACTGCTCCACTATTGCGAGAGAATTCATACGCGTTATAGGATTAGCCACAATATAGTGTTAGGATACTCCTTTGACGACAGTGGATCGGCATCGATCGGGCGACAAAAATGTGGACGTGCACGGGCAGTGAACGTCCTCCACTCCATTGGCCTTCTATCTGATGTAACACATAGTCGGTAGGAACGCACGACACATGTTACAACACATGAATTAAAAGATATGCATAGAATGGTATGGATGCATTTTAGAAATATCGTTTGACAAGCGAATAATGCAAGCAATCGACTCAAAAAATACGATTTCCCTTTATTATCGGGAGGGGAAATTGTCGCAATCAAACTCCCAACAACCCGTAAAATTCTTTTAAACGCATGATGCGAAGAGCTTGATTGCCCATTAGCATGTGTAACTCTCGTTATCAAGTAACCAGTCTTGAACCGAAACAATTAACCCAACACTCGATGATGGTGGTTATCCTATATATGTCGTACTTTAAATCTGAAAGAGATAACAAATAGCAGGAGACAGAACTAAAGAAGGTAATAATAGTGATGAAGAAGGGAAGATAAGTAGAACCTGGCGTAGGAGTGGGCGATTGATAGACAATCATGATTCTTGGCAATGGACTCATGGAGGGATGATTCACTAGGTGAACAAAGAGACGCGTGATACACGCAATAAATGGGTGGTAGATGACGGGCGGCCAAAAGGGCTGGTGAGAAATGGTGGTGAAGGCGAACACCTGATTGTGCAGCTTGCAGTGGACAATGTGCACTATTTGGGGGTGTACAGATGGTGTGCTACAGGGTGCAACATTAAGTGGTGTGCGGCGACCTGTGGCGCACGCAGTGGAATGCAGCACGAGCAGTATGATACGGCGCGTGTGCAACGATCATGTGCGCGGCAATGTGTGGTGCGTGCCTGGCCGTAGCGTACACTACTACATGCAGCGTGCATGTAGTGGTGGCACGCGTTGCTGTTGGTGGCGTGTACGGTTGAGTGCGGCTGTGCGCGACAGCCCTTTGCTGGACACGGACGGTGTGTGGGGTACAGCAGAGGGTTGCGCGGTCGGCGACGTGCGCTTGCGCACGACTGATGGCATGATGCAGGCACAAGTGCTACGTGATGGCGCGGCGGTTGTAGGGCAAATGGTAGAAGTCTGGGCTCCGTTCCAATGAGGTTCATGGAAATCTTCTTGATTCTGGCAGGTGCTCTAACAATGCATTATGGATCTGCTCCAAGAAGTCACATAGAGGAGGAGGTAGTGTCGATGGTGGTGATTCTTCCACAGAGTGATCTCGATGTGGTGAAGCTTGCGCCACGGTGAGGAACTCTTGATCTAGTACCTATCTAGATCTACAATGCTTCTTTAGCTAAGGGGGAAATAAAAACTCAAAAGAGGAATGACACTTAATTTTCAAGATAGTCTAAGGCGTCCTTTAACATACCATCCCTTTATACAGGGAGGGAGGATGCCCAAGTGGCCAACAACTGGGGAAAACCATCGTGAGATGATATTCCCCTAACGAACATTACCAAGAGGCAAAAGATAACAACATACAAGGCACAAAACATGGTGGCCCAAAACAAATTTGTCCAAGAAAATCAAAATACAAAGAAACAAAATGCAATAGTTGTGAGTAAGAACTATGCGAGATACTTGAAGTTGGGATCATGAACGTCAGCTGGAGCAACGCGGCGTGGTTGAACTCGTCTCGTGTTTATGCAGTCGTGAAGGTCCCCCATCATTCTCTCGGGTCATTGAGACCTCGTCCAAGACATGACTCGTCGTGTCGTTTATCTGTTGATTTCCCAGTACTTCTACTTAGATATCAAACTATCACATCTCTTAATTACATTGTGTCTCATCTTCTTGTTCATCCCCTGTGGTGTGACACGAGCTTTTTGATCTCGGCACCTCATGTTAAATCATATTCGTATTAGAGCCCATCCTGCTAACCTCCTTGCTTAGCACCGTCAGTCGCACTATTCTCAGTTTCACATTTTAAAATACATGCATCGCGTATTTCAAAATTCATTACACATGCATACATATACATTTTTTCATTGCATCATTATAGATATAGAACCCTAGAATACGACTTATCTGCCCATAGGATGGTCCAAATGTGAGGCCAGCTATGGGTCGATGGTACACATCATGAGGAGGATCATGACTACGATCCCGATCTCATGGATCTTCCACTGAAAGTTCCTGCTTTTGCCCTCCCCCGAGCCACTTCACTTGACATTGGTGAGGCAGAGGCGTCGACTCAAGAAAATAGGTCTGAAAGTGCCCAACTACCCCTAATGGGCCACCTATGAGCGTGCCCCCCCCTTGGTGAGATGACCGAGGATAGGCTGTACTACCATCAGCACCTATGCCAGCATCAGACCTCAATATTGCTTAGTATAGGCACACAATTTCATTCAACGTCCTGGAAAAGTGCCACCTATGGATAATACGGAGTCCCCGCCACTTCTCAACGTGCCACCTTGATAGTTCAAGCTGCCTACGTGCCCCTATCAGCCACGTCACATGCCATGGGGATAACCCCCATAACGATAACCACCAACCAACTGGTATCCCCGCCGCAATGCAATGAAGATCCATTCATTTCTATAAGTAGGCGGGATCAAGAATAAAGCCCCCCCTCCTATTCGAGCAGGCCCGGGTGGCCTCCCTTTTCCTTCTTCTTTTTATCTTGCTCCGTCGCACCTGCTCATCAATTCGCATGACATTACTACTCAGACTGGCTGTAATACTACCGGGAATAGAGGTTCCCGCCACACGAGGAGGCATCCACCATTCTCAAGTAATGCCTGGGAGGACCCCGCCATGACTATTAGGGTATCCGACCAATGAAACTTACGTCCCACCATACGCACGGGGCCATCCACCAGCACACGAGGAGCCGTATTACCCGCCTACCCCACAAGCTACTCTGGACCCGTACGGACCAGCGTCAACTCGCGCACCACCGTACGGTCCACTAGAGTACTACGGGGCACCTCGCGCACCCCCAGTACCACCTCACTAGACTCCCAAGCCAATGCCAACCTACGCACCTCACAACCCGTATACTGCCTCGGCACCCCTTGTTGCACCAACAGCTGCCAACGTGGCCTTTGCACCACCCGTGCCCCCTACATAGTGCAGCCAGTATACCCAACTGTCACCGCTCGCACAAAGAATTATAGGCATGCCTCTTGAACCGCCTACATTCCAGGATTACTGCCCAGCTCCTTGACATAGGAACCTCGATATCCCTACGAGCCCTAGGACATCTGGCAACATCAGGCAGCCTGTCATCAGTACGAGGATGATGATAAATATCGTAGATAAGAGGCACACCGAGCCATGATTTAGAAGAGCGTTTGAATTGAGGTTCCCGCCTATGAGGGCACACAAATCTGAAGGATTATGCAGACTAGGAGTTTGAGCTAAAAAGTTACTTCTAGTGGTACATTATGAACGATGAGCTGTGTCTCATATGCCAGGGCCATATTTGGAGGTCAGGCCAAGATATCCTGAAGAATGAAAATGATGTCGTGAGGTGACAACGAGATCCACCCACCGATCACATGGGAAGAGATGTTGAGAAAGTTAAGGATAAGCAAATCCCTAAGCTCTATATCACACGACTCCTAAAGTTGATGGATCTCAAGCAAGGCACGTGCATGGTAGGCGATTTCATTGAGGAATTGGAGGAGTACCAAATGTGCTGCCACTTTGCTGATGGCCCACATGTTCCGATCACACTTTTTCTGCACGCACTCTTTCCCCCAATGAGGAGCTAAAGTATTGAAGCAGGATCGAATGACAGTGGACCAGGCTTATAGTATAGTGGAAAGTAACGAGTTTTCCTTTGAGGACACAATTTAGGCAACGGCTTGACTTCCCGTACCTTATTTGCCGCCACAACTATCACACCAGATCATCCCTGACCATGGGTGGGATTAAAAGGGTATACATTACCCCTAGGAGCACGACCCCTCCACCGAAGACGGTCACTATGGTTCCTGCCACCTCATCTATCGTCTTGACACTTGCGCTCCGAACATGAACTGCGATCAGCTACAGTGCCTCAAGTGCAAGGGATACGGGCATCAAGGGTCTGACTTCCCCTACTTTATATGGATTTCAGCGGAAACCCAATTGATCCACCATCGGAGGAGGATGTCAAGGTTGATGTTTACTTGGGCGAGTGAGTTCGAAACGAGATCTATGAGGACCTGTTAGGATACATACAGATTACTTCCCTTGCTTTGACACCCGTCTCCCCTGTAGTGAACTTTAGGATCCAAGAAGAGACTGCATACGCTAACATCCCTAGAGTTCAGTGGCTCACTCCGACCACGACACTCGTTAGGATCCCGACAGCCCCCACTCTACGGCCTCCGACGCATCAAACACATCAGCCTATAGCATCACTGTGGGTCGTCTTGTCACAAAATCCTACCCCTACGGTCATACTACCACCCCTCAGAACCTAGTTAGCTCCTACATCACTCAACCTTGAGCAGCGTACGTCTATCTTCTACGTCTACGTCAAGATTAGTGGGCACACGTGCAAGCTCATCATAAACAGTGGGAGTTGCATCAATGTAGTCATGGAAGACACCATGGCCAAGCTGGGGTTTCCCCGGATGCCGCATGCTGCTCCATACACTGTAGCATGGATTGATGCATCTACCTTTCCAGAACGTTCACACTGCCACATATCGCTAAAGATCATCACCTATGATGAGCACGTGGTGTGTGACATTCTACCAATGAAAATCGACAGCATCATGCTGGTCGGATCGTGGTTGTATGACTACAACGTCTACCTTTCAAACTGATCCAACACCTACTCATTCATATATGGAGGATGTTGATTGATATCTCATCCTACGGAACGAGCGCCTACTCAGGTAGTGTCGACCATCCCAGCCCTTGCTCCTTAGCCGAAGGCACCATTGGTCACAAGCAAGTGTATATTCCGATGAACCCTTGACCAAGAGCGGTACGACTTACTCGTATGTTTCACTCTCGCCTGAGATGTTCCCTCTGAGGAACTGCCGCGGGCACCCGACGTGCCTGAGGCGCCCAAGCTGATTGAGATAATGGACAATTTTGGGGATGTCTTCCCCGAAGAGCTCCACGACAAGCTCCCACCCGTCCATAGCATTCAGCACGCCATTGAACTCATTCCGAGATCTTCGCTTCCGCTCAGTGCATTATCAAATGGACACGGTAAAATACAATGAGCTGTATCAACAGGTGAAATAACTCTTGGCGAAAGGACTTATACGATAAAGTCTCAGCCCATGCGTCGTCCGAGCATTACTCGCACCAAAGAAAGATGGGACATGGCGTATGTGTTGCAACTCCTACGCCATCAACTAGATCACGATGAAGTACAGTTCTCCCGTATCTCAAGTGGATGGCCTATTCGATCAAATTGTTGTCGCTACCATATTCTCGAAGATCAACGCGCAACATGGATACCACCAGCTCTGCATCCGACCAGGAGACGCGTGGAAGATGGCCTTAAAAATCAAGGAACGTCATGCCATTTTGGCTCTCCAGTTGCATGAGTACATTCCAGCACTTGATAAACAAAGCCCTACACCCGTTCATCAACAGATTTTTCATCGTGTAGGTCAATGATATACTCATCTTTAGCGGTTCTCGTGTAGACCACCCACAAAACCTACGAGACGTGTGTGCCGCATGGCAATGGGAGAAGCTCTACGCTCATCCGAAGAAGGACAACTTCTTCATGTCCGAGTCTCCTTCATCAGCCTCATCATATCTGCTCACGGGTCTCTGTCGATCCGGCCAAGATTGCGACCATCACATCGTTGCCTAAGCCCAAGGACATTCCGGACATACGAAGTTTAATGGGTTTGGCTACTTTGTACTAAAGATTCGTTCCAAGATTTAGCGGTGTTACCACTCCCATCAGCGATCTCATTAGACTCTACAAGTTTGAGTGGACGAAAGCGGCAATAAGGACTTTGAGGAAATCAAGCAGCGCATGACTGAGGCTCCCTTCCTATCACTGCCCGACTTTAACAAGGTGTTTGAACTCGCCTGTGATGCTTCAGGCGCAGGCGTTGGTGGCATCCTCAGTGAGGACGGCCGGTTCGTTGAATATTTCACCGAGAAGCTAAACGACACTAGGCGACGATACGACAACTACGATTGCAAATTGTATGCCTTCGTGCAGTCCCTCCACTCTTGGCGCCACTATCTCCTACCCAATGAGTTTGTGGTCTTCTCTGATCATAGTGCAGTGCGATGCTTGCACAAACAAAAGAAGATCAGCAACTTACACCCTCAATGGATCGCATATTCGCGGGACTACACACTCATCATCCAGCACAAAAATGGAAAGGATACTGCCATCGCTGATGCTCATACCTGGAGACTGGTTGTCCTTAATCTGACGAGGACTCGAGTTTGGGGTTTGAACAACTTCCACAAGATTACACCGATTGTCACAACTTCAAGAAGGTTATCAGTGCTATTAATGATGGCGCGAAGGCAGAATATCCAGACTCTTACCTCTCCATTGGATACCTCATAGGTCCCTAGACTTCATTTCAGTAGAATCACATTCTAGAGTGTATGAAGATGGCATTGCATTCGCACGACACATCGGTGACATGCATCATGACATTCATACTCGCATCGTGATGCAAAAGAAGAAGTACAAGGTTGCCCTTGATGTGGGTCAAAGGTCAATTAGCTACACTGAGGGAGATCTAGTCATGGTCAGGTTTAGGCCCAAGAGATACTCTCTTGCGGTCGCTACGAAGCTTCATGCTCGTAGTGCCAGGCCTTTCCCGATAGTATGTGTGGTCGGCAAGAATGCCTACGTTGTTGATATCCCCCAAGATTGGGTGATCTGTACCATCTTTAATTTTTGCGATATGGTCTGGACCATCCTATGCCACCCATTGTCGAGCCTCACAGCCCCTCGAGCCTTAGTAGTGATATGAGCGAGAGCTCCCATCTATTCCCTCGCATACTGTCTCCATAGAGGCATGATCATGTCTAGTTAGTACTGGAGGAGGTAATCAAAGCTATAGGGGATCGGAAAGAACGGAAGTTTCTTGTGCATTGGCAGGGTCGAACATAGTCTGACGACATATGAATTTTAGAGAAAGATCTCCTTTGACTATGGCCAAAGCTCTTCTAGCCCATCGAAGATATCATTGGCTCTAACTCGTTTGAGCCGAGTTCTTCCAACCCCAGGAGGATGATGGAGGACCATCTTGTTGAGCACACCCTAACTCGATGTCAGCAATGTTGCGGAGCCTGAGTCACAGTGAAGGACATGAGTTTTCACTACCAGGGCATTCCTAAGTCATTGGAGAATTGTTGGCTCCCCTGATGCAAAAGATATCATTGTGTCTAACTCGTTAGAATCGAGTTCTTCTCATTCTGCTAGGGTGGAGGACCATCTTGTTAAGCATGCCCAGGCTTGTCTTCAGCCACATTTCATAGCCTGAGGCGAGGTGAAGGACCTGAGTTTTCACTACTAAGGGGAAAAAATGCATTCGTATTGCTTGTTTCATGTTAGTCTTGTTTTATGGTTTTATGGAGGTCCTTCACGTGTAGTTTCTTCCTCTTCGCGTCGTTATGTTTTCATTTTATCACCCCCTTGACTGTAGGGAGGCCCCCTCCTGTGTGAGTCCGGGCCAACCCCATGTGGGTTTTGTGTCTCTTTCACTTTTTTGTTTAAGCCCTTGAGGGGTGGGGGAGCCATGCATGGGTTCTTCCTCTTGAAAGAAGCCATCCCACTAAGTCTTCCCCCCCCCTAAAGGAGCCCATTAGGGCACTCCTCATCCCCTGCCCTTTCTTTTAAAAAAAAAATAAAGGGGAAGCCCTTGAGTTGGATTGGACTTGTTTTGGAAACAAAAATGTGACTTTCTCGTTGAATGAAGACAATAGCTAGTTTGTTTAAGGTTTAACACCTGTTTCTCAACCGTCTCTGCTCCCCTAGAAGGATCCCTATGCTCTAGGTTAACTACATCATGGTATAAGGCGAGGCTGAAGCCTTCCTTTTCTTCTGCTCTACATGGCCATCATTGCTAGCCTGCTCTGATGGCTGCCACTAGACGATCCAACAAGAAACTCAGCTACTCTCTCATTGTGGACAGAGTCGCATTCTCCGGACCCGTTGGCATCATTGGTGATAGCTGTCTCAAGACTTTGAAAATGTTCATGATCCTCCATCATGCGCTCCTCAGATGATGTGGGTTAGTCTGTAGCTAAAGTTAATGGTTGCTCCGCTACCAACGTCCTTTTGCGCGCGGTGCGATTGACAAGCCGCATCCTATCTACTGCTCTAAGAGAACTCATACGTGCTATTGGATTTAGCGGCTAATGGAGGACCATCAAGAAGCTATTGTTTATGCTTGCCAACAGCTCTTGCGTGAGGCCTGAGCCGACGCGAAGAACCAGACCTTCAAGTACACATCTTGACGATTGATCGGGTAATTTATCTAATTTATTTTATTTATGCATTTCTTATGTGTTAGGCCATTTAATTGGCCACCTGTTTGGGCCTAGTTTCATTTTATGTTGTAATTTGTTATAAGTTAGCCCATAAGGGAATGTCTCTCAATTGGACCATTCCCCTAATGATCCATTAAGGTGCCCACCTTTATATAAAGGGGGGGGTATGCCCTGATTGAAGACCAGATTTGTATTTGAGAAAATTCGAGTTGTGTTTTTTTTCTTTCTCTCTTCTATTGGGTGGGTCCCACTATAAAACTACTTGAAGAAAAAGCAGTTACGACCAAGAAGAGGAGTCTGCGGCCGATGATCTTTGTTCTTGCATAGCTGAGAACAACAACGAGACCCCTTCACTTCTTCTTGACTTTCAATGGACCTGGGATATCAATTGGACATTTGTTCTTTACCGCTCCATTGCGATTAATCTTTGTTGCAACGCCTTTCATGGCCCTAGTTTGTTATTTTGCCAACACTTTGTGTTCCATGACCACATCCATTTTGACGTTGATCCATTGTACTTGGGCAACATGGGCATCTTGACTCATCGATTTTTCATCGAGTAACCGCCTAGACGGTCTTCAACATCTGCCGTGAATAGTCACCTACTCGCCTGAAGATTCCCTCTGCATTCACTGGCTTCTCAATGCCCAAATGGTTTTTCACCTTTGTTCGGTGGAGATATTATCGATGATCAAATTATTTACTATTTGAAATCTTGTCACCCTAACTCGGAGGGGTTCTCATATGTGGTGGATTCCCATCGTCTTTCATTGTTGATTGCCCCTTCTGATCACCCATCCCTGTGATCTCGTCCGTTTGACTGATGAGAAGATTTGTATATTTATGGAGCCGTATATCTAGTTGACTGACTGTGATGATTGCTACTCTCTATCAACATCCAGGGGAATCATCTACCCCGATGTTGGAGCTTGATTCATTCTTTGCCGATTGGTTGAACTTTAGTTCTGACTGGGTTCTACTTGACTGGATGCCACGTTTGTCCTCTAAAGAACTGTATTGACCATTCTAACTCACCATTATTTTGGTTAATTCTCTGTCCTAACAGAATTTTTTGGGTTCAATCAGTTGGATCTCATCGTTAATCATCAACTAGTTACTTTGAGTCCAAGAACACTTCATCCGTTCTAATAGGTCTTGTCGAAATATTTTCCTTTGATGAATTCCTGGGCATTGAAGAACGTGGAAGACTAAGACCTAGGTGAAGCATTTCTCTATCATCTCCATTTAATTTTCAGCTTAATTATTTACTTTAGTGCCAACAACATCGTTGCTCTACTAGATATATTTCTTTACCTAGGATTAGACACTTCAACTCTGAGGTAGAATTCTCTTTCTCAGTGTCGGCTTCGTATCGCCTCCGACAGGTTTGGAACACCTGCAGACAATGATTTCTCATCTCACTTTGTTCATGTTTGTGTCAGTCTATCGGTGATTGGGAGCCTTTCAAATTCCTGGATTTTTTCTCAAGTATTCTATCAGTTCTATGCTCTTATGTGACTGCAATTGAATATTATTAGTTGTTTTAATAAACATTGCGTCATTTGATCCCAGCCACAATTCATCCCTTTTTATGTGCTGTAAACCAAACCGACGGGTTTCTCAAACTGTTTTACACCATATTTGTATCAGACCTAGGTTGTGCTAACCTTGATGTCAGTCTGATAATTTTATTTATATCATCTTTGCATGTCTTGCATACATTCATAATTATCTCATCATCACATCGTAGTGGATAGATGATAACATGATAAATGAACCTATATTTGTATACATTTTAGATGTTTTTAGTATTATTAATTTATAATTTATCATGTTATTGTTTGAATTAACAAAATATTTATGCATTAGCTAATAATTCCAACTTTTGCACATTATGATTATTTTTCACTAACTTCATTGACTTCTATGAAGTCAATCAGTGTGATTTCTGATGAGTATTTTATAGTTCCAAATGTGCAGAAATTTACAAGAATTAGAAGATATCATTCTGAGAAAAATTGGAGGATTTTGGGAGCTTAGTGACTATCAAAATGGGCTACAAATAATGAAACGGTATTGTAGGCTTTTAAAGGAGAGATCAGAGGGCCTTGGACCATGACCTGAACTACCTATTGGGCCTGCAAACACATTACAAAAGAAACAAACTGGAAATTACAAGGCAAAGCTCTCAACCCATGGAGAAAAAGAGGCAAAATGGCAAGAAAAGAGAACAGATAATGCCCAAAGGGGTATTTTAGTAATTCTCACAATGTATAAATAGACTTTTTCTCCCTCATTTTCCCTCATTCTGGATGTGCTCTAGCAAGTGGCTGGCCAGCAGGACAAGGCATTCTTCAGAATCAAGGTTGTTCAACTTGCTTAATGTAAGTTTATTGAAGTTTTCTCTTAATCTCGTCTCTTGTTTGCATTGAAAAATGCCTGATCCTGGAAAAATATAAGGATCCATACTTGAGAGGAAGCATTGAAGGCTCAGTAAACTTGCATTGAGGCTTTAGGATCTTAGATTTCTACCTTCTCCATCATTTCCCATCCATTTACCCTTAAAATCCATCACTTTCTCACTGTAAACACTAATTTTCTCTACTTTCTCTCTCTAAAATAGGTTTCTTCTCTCACTAGACCTTCATCTATATCCATAGTTACTCCCCTAAAAATTTCATAAAAAATCTCCTTCATTGCAGATCCAAATTCTATCTCAACTCCTTCTACACTCTCTCTTCATTTTCTCTCTCTATCTCCTCATTTCGGCCCTTTCTCCCTCTAGAATCTGTCCTTTGTCTATCTAGAAGTCCATCCATATCCACAGTTCATCACCTCAAAATTTCATGAAAAATCTCCTTCATCTACACCTTCAAATTCCCTCTCAAACGCTCTCTACACTATCTCTTCATTTTCTCTCTCTATCTCTTCATTTTCTCTCTATCCTCTCATTTCGACATTTTATATCTCTAGAAACATTTTTCTCTCACTATAAAATATCTCCCTATATCTCTCTAGATCCTCAAGCATTCCCTACTTTGAATCCCAAAAAAATCGCATTGAAATATCATTTCTTATCTTTTCAAAACAATAATTTTTGTCTTCTAGCTGCCACCGTGCGGTGCCATGCGGCGCCGTGCGGTGCCTGTGCGGCAGAGACAGCCCTCTGCCCGCCGGTCCGCGTGTAGCCAGCGCACAAGACCGCAGGGCACAGGGTAGCCCTGTGCAAGAATTAGCCAAATCGGCTAAGTCCTGGCCATTGGGTTAAGCCCAATAAGGCTTAAGCCCAAGTTGGCTAAGTCTTGACTTAGTCAAATTGGGCTAACCTTAGTGGGCTCACCCACTAAGAGGCCTGCCCTCTACAGGCCAACCCAGGCCCGCCGGCCCAATCCGCAGCCGCCGCCGCTCCGCCGCCGCCACCGCCGCTCCGCTGTCGCCGCCGTAGTTCCGCCGCCGCCGCTTTGCCGTCGCCGCCGCTTCGCCGCCGCTGCCGCCGCTTCACCGCTGCCGCCGCAGATGTCGCTCTGTCGCCGCCGTCGCTCCGCCGTCACCGTCGCCGCCGCCTCTCCAGCGATCGCCGGAGTAGGTAAATTTCATATTTTTTTCGTGTTGAAAATTATTTAAATATAGAAAAAAAACTGAAAAATCGGAAAAATTATTTTCTGCATTGCAAAAAAATCCAGAAAAATTTGGAAAAAGTCTAGAAAATTAATATAAGTTATTTAAAGTCATTTTAACACCTAAAACATTTCAAAAAAAATCTCTTTTCTCATTTTTAATACTTATAGTTGTTTTTTGTATGTAAATTAATTCCAGAAAATTCTAAAAATATTTATTTCTGATTAATTTGCTAAGAGAAAACAGAAAAATCAGTTTAGAGATATGATTTTGTGTTTCTCCTTGTACTTTGGCTTAATTTAAATCATAGGGAATTTTGAAAATTACCAACAAATGTGGAAACATCCCAAAAAAATAGTATTTTTCACGTTTAAAATCATTTTCTTCATCCCAAGCTTGAGAAATAATTCTGAAATTAAATTTCTGCCTCTCTGTGGATCGACCCCTTACTTGCCCTATATTAATTATAGAGAATTTAAGTGGAAAGTTTTCATAAATATTGTTGGCTAAGTCTGAATCAAAACAACGACATAAAGTCAAGAAATTTGGACTTATCAATAGAACCCATTGAGAATGAGATATCTGGCCTTCAAATGGTCTGAACGTTCGGCCAATTATGGTACGAAATCGGTGATGATTATTATGACGAGGATCACATGCATGATCCGAAGGGCCCGACCCTCTACTTGAAGATCCTTCGAGTCTGCATGTAGAGGAGACCTTTCATGAACTTGCCCTATCTAAGTCATCTACTTGGGCTAACAGAATTTTATCCCCTAGGGTCTCTACCCTCTTAGTTGAATGCCCTAGATGGTACCTCCATTCCAATCTGAGGATCAGGAATCGGGTACCCCGGCATTGTCTCCTAGGTAAACGATTGGTGCATGTCGTGCTTTCACTCTAGTGAAAGAGGTTTGCCACCGCTCTGGGAAGACCCTAGTGAGGGATGGCCCTATGCCCCCCCAAGCAGTGACATGCAGCCACCCTACTCTCAGCACTGATAGTACAACCCTCCTAGAAGACCCCATTTCCAGCAACGACATCTGTCTTGGGGAAAAGAGAGACGCCAAACTCTGCCACCTGCCTGACCTCATTTCCAACGATGATTTGAAGATCGACATCACCCCTGGGATAGATTCCCGTGCCATCGCGAGATGAGATAGTCACCTCGTGACGAGGAGCTAGCACTACCAGATTATTACCTAGAATATGATCCATTTGAGTATCAAGATCGATAGTGTGATGCAAATCCCCTATTTTACCTATCACGAGCCGCACCCACTTTGATCGCAAGATTCGTAGTACGATCTGTCGAATCATCCCTCCCCATATGACGCTGGGTCACCATATGCCCCAGCAGCACATCCTCCACATGAAGCACTGGTACTGGCCTACACTACGTGTGACCCACATGTTGCCGAAAGCACACCCCATGACTATTCACCGGGACCACTACACACACCTTACATCCCACCCCCTCACCACGGGAATTAGAACCTTCACGCACCATATGCGCCACTGATTATAGGTATGTGAACCAGACAGCACACCAGCCACATTTACTATCCCGTCCGACCGATTTCACCTAATACCAAAGACCTAAAACCCCGTGATCACAATGGGCCACTAGTTGCCACAAAACCTCACCCTGTCTGTTGTCACCACAATGACGAAGATCGTGACAGAATAAGGGGATTACATCATGCTATGATCTAGATAAGCGTTTGAATTCAGGTTCCTATCTACAAGGGTACGAAGAATCCAAAGGATTATACTAACTGGGAATTAGACCTGAAAAGCTATTTCCACTGGTACGATATGGACGATGACTTGTGTGTCCCATAAGCTGAAGGTGCACTTGGAGGAAAAGGTAAAATAGTTTTTAAGAATGAGAAGAATGCTGCGCATGGATGAGGAGATCCGCCGACCACTCGGGAGGTCATGTCGAGAACGCTTAAGGATAAGAATATCCCTAAGCTTTACATGACACGTCTCCTCTTAAAGCGGATGGATCTCTTTGCAGGGCAAGCTCAAGGTGGGAGACTATATCGAGGACTTTTAAGAGTTACGCATGCGCTATCGATTTGTACAGAGTCTGGAAATCCAGATTGCGCTCTTCATACACGGCCTCCGATCGGAATTGGCCGCTAGAGTGCTGGAACAGAATCTACCAACCATGGATCAGGCTTACATCATCACAGAGAGCAACAAGTTTTCCTTTAAAGACGTGACTACTACACATGGTCTGACAACCTGTGTTGCGACCACCATTTTGAGTACAACTACCAGGACATCCGTGACCACCAGGTGATAGGGAACCCTCTCACAACATCCAAAACGGGATGTCATCAACCACACCAAGCAGCCCAAGCCGATGGCTGCAACCACAACTTCAAGTACCCTACCTAGCAAAGGTCGACATGTTCAGTGTTATTTCCATATGTTTGAATTATTTTCTGAAATATTTTGGATTGGGCCATTGTGTTTTGCCTTGTCTGTGTATTTCTGTAATGTTTTTTATGTACGTTAAACAACAGTTTTCCCTTCTTTTTGGCCCACGTGGGCATCCTCCCTATCCTATATAAAGGGACGGCATGCACAATGAAAACTTTAGAGCTGATTGAATTTGAGAGGTGTTTTCACAATTGCCTCTCATCATCCTCCTTCTTGATGTTATCGTATGTATTCTAGTTTAATGTAGATCGTGACTTCGCTAGTCATGCTCGCCTATCACATTGAGAGTTACCATGGAGGAACTGTCGTCAATAGCTTTTACCCTGTTTGGTTCTTTGTCGTGCCAAACTATTCTAGACCCCGTTCTTAAGAACGCTTGCGCTTACCTCACGGGCTTGCAAGAATGACACCCCTAGTCCCTTTCCTGTACGTCGTCTTTCTGCTACCCATTGACAGATCCTGGTTTGCATTATCAAACTCTTTTAAGAAAGTCGTACTTCAAATATCATCCAAAAAACTCTTTTCTCTTAGTGACACCACCAACGCTCCTTCGACGCGATCGTGGGGCACCCCCACCCGATCATTCAACCGCGCGCATGTTCACGCACACATGCCACCAGTGCACGGTCCTGTCCCAAGCGTGCCCCGGCACGCATCCACGCTGACCCGCGCACCCACCACCCCTGCCTCAGCGCTCCCTCTCCTGCCCGCGCGCATCATAACGTGCCCGTTCCTGCCCGCGTGCATCAGAACATGCCCGTTCCTGCCCACGCATGCCCAAGCGCGACCACACCCACCCCTGTGCCAAGTGCTCCAGTGCAGCACCACACGTCCTTGTGCGTGCTCTTTCATCGCCAACCGACGCACACCTTACAGCCCAACTGTATGAAACCCGCTCACAGAGGAACTGGCACCATGGCAAGTGATCCCCTGATCCCAGGCGCTCAGCGCCACTACGCACCACACCCGTGTACGCGCCCGGATCACCCTGAGTGCTGCTGCACCCCACGTGCTCATCTGCAATGTCAGCCCGGCCTTCCCCTCGTGTATAGTCATCGTGGACTTTGGCCCCTTCCAGGTTCCATTGTTTTCCCCTTGAACTCAAGTTACTTCTCTTAGTGCTTTCGTCAAATGTATTCTCTTAGCCAGTTATTGCAATAGAAATCACCACTTATCGTCGAAAGGTAGGATTCTTGTGATATGCGTAGTCCTAATGGTATGGGACATGGACGTCCTAGGGTACTCATTACCCCTCACTATCTAGTCGTCTAGTTGATCTAATTGGGACCTTGGGAGTCTGACTTTGACTAGTCAAATTCTGGAATTTTAATTGATCTTCCAAACTCGAAAGTCTTGTCGAAATACTTCTCATTGATTTTTTTCTTACACTAGCATATCATAATTTCATACTGTTTACGACATTTATTTTCTACTGCGTTGTTATACGAGCCGATCGATCTCGGTCGTTATCGTATTACATCATATTGTTATTAGAGCCGGTCGTGTTAGCTTTTGCTTAACACGGTCAGTAGTATATCAACATGCATTGTTTTCTTTGCTTAGTGATTCCGATCACATTTTGAAATTCATACGCATAAGTCATATCACCTCATATCATAACATATAGCACTTGTATTTTTTCCAAAACATGATAGTTGACCTAAAGTGGTTCAAACAAGCATCGTCCCTGCCACCGTGCGTCGCCACTATGCCAAGCCGGCGTATGCTGTCACTACCATACCACTGCACCACCGCGATATGCTATCGCTATGCCATTGTCGTGCCCATTGCTACATCCATTGTTACGCGTGCTGCCACGTCCACTCGCGCTGGAGTGCCTACTCGCACCGTTGTGTCTACTTGCACCATCATCGCACCTACGTGCAGTTCGCCGTCCACCGCTATCGAAACATACATCATCTTGCCAGCTGGTACGGGTATGCTCATTACTCCCTCTCAATGTTATATTATTTCTTCATGTGCGTCCGAATGTTTTTCTACTATCGGGGTTAGGTTAATGATAGATAGGAATACGTCAGTGGGAATGGGTTTCTACAGGTACGATATTGTTTGCCCTTTGAACGGTGCACGCACCGTCTGCCCTCAACCTGTCATCTAGATCATCGGGAGCCTAGTGGCATTACCAGGTTGCACTTATCGTAGCCTAGTGGTCGTTGGTGTCCGTCTACGCCAGATTTGTACTTCTCAGTTATTTCATCATTGCATCATGATCACTTGCATTACGTCCACTAGGGTTTGCCCAACCGATAATCGTCCGATATCAGGTATCGGATAACCGATATCCGATATCCGAGAAAAAATGGGACGGTGCCAGATATCGGATATTGGATATCGGACGATATCCGTCTCTGAGGGGTAGACGAATATCTGTACTGGATATGGCGGGGGTGAGGACGAAACCGGTATCGGATACCGGATATCGGATTTCGATATCTGGATATCGGAACCGATATTCGGATATCGATATCTAGTATCAACCGAAAAAATTAACCTTCGCATCATATACGACGAGTTAGTTTAATACACGTCGTATGCTTTTAATTTATATTCCATCTCGGTTAATATGTTGAATGCAAACTTTTTTTTCTTCCATATGGGATAACAGGATTCAAAGTTTAATGTAAAATCAGAATCCTGTTATCCCACATGGAATATATTAGAAAAGTTTCTCTGTATATATTAAGTCAGTTCGATAATACATTTAATGTTAAAATAATATTTATACCAATTATACCTATATTTTTAGACCCATATATATTCATGATTTAATATATGAGGACACCGTCCAATAAATAGAAACAATGAGTTCTATTTCCTTCCTCACGGGATAAAGGGATTCTGAGTTTAACACAAAACTCGAATCTTGTTATCCCATATGGAAGAAATTAAAAATACTCGACTGTATATAATAAACGAGATGTGTGACCAATCAGAAAGCTCTTTTGTTACTCTCATGCCCACGTTAATCTATGCAAAATGTGAGACATTAATAATTAATATTGTTTTTATTATAATTCAATGTGGATATCGGTTCTCGATATCCGCATCCCATATCCAATACCGTCATCTACCCTGTTGAGACGGAGACGGATACTGACATAGAGATGGATATCGGTATCGGATATTGGCACTGTAGCAACTGATATCCGATACCAATATCTTGTATCCGGATATCGAAAAAAATGGATACCGAAAAATGCCTTTCCGGTATCTGATACAGCATCCGTCCTGATACCAGGATCCGGTATCGGGACGGGCGAATACTAACGTCCACATTAGTCATCTCCGCTACATGACATGACTGTCATCGCCCTCCCTATGTGTAACACGATCCACTCGATCCCTGTCTCCGTCGTGTTACATCAATAACTTAGGAAGAGACGAATAGTAACCAAATTGGGTATTATGTTAGAAAAAAAGACTAATATCATCAAATTTTAACAATTAATGATGAAACTGAGTTAGCTGGCATGAAGAGCTAAGTCAGAAGACACGGCACATAATAAAGAAAATATGGAGGACAACTCCCCAAAAGAGAAAGGAAGGATTTATATCGGGTCGATATTTGCATAGGGAAACGAGTAAAAAGGGATGGATTAAATCAGAACCCTTGAGCAATGTTATATCACTTCCCATCATCAACTGGGAAAATCCTAATTGTATTTGCTCTATTTGTTGGTAGCTATAGATTGCAAAAAAGGTATAACACAAGGACCAAGGGTGCTACTAGTGATGTTCCTATCTGATATCAATAATTTGGTATTAGTAGTATCCATTATTCGGAAAGTTACAAACATGGAAGATATGGGATTCAAAACATTGATAACTGATCAAATTATATGTTCCTATTGGACAATGGTGCCAGATAACATTAGATGGATATATACATCGGATATCTGCTCATATTGATGTATTTGATGGATATATTGCATGGAATATTGATGTATTTCAACATTGAAATTATCATCCATGTGTTAACTAGTAATATTTGTGGACTAGATAATGGAAAATTTAGATAGTGTGATAATGTGGATCAAACCAAGGTCCAGTGCTAACACAATGTTACACACTGAAGTCAATCCACGAAACATAAACCAACATATGTTATAAAAGAAGAGATAAACGCAAACATAGCCGATGTCATCTGGTAAAATTGCGGCCACATCCTCTAGTTCATCAATGGGTTCCATGTCTTCCCTATTACAGAATTTGAGCATCGAGTGGCTGTGTGCCTTCTGAAACTGAATATTCATTGTCTTTGTAGTATTGAATTCCATGACCATACACATCCCGCATCTAAAATTAGACTTTTATAGCGATTGTGAGCTATGTGTTACAATACAAAGTGAATCATCGCCGGGAAAAAGCTGTCGCAGCTCTACTAGATGTCGTCAGTCAATGGGTCAGAATACATATCACAAGTTAAAAGGACGTGTGACTAGGTTATGGGGCCAACTAGAATCTAACAAATAATTGTAAGGATGCATTATCAACTAGCCTAAATCAATAAAATTTGCTCCAATGATAGCGCAAGAACACTAGTTGAGCTGTCTCCCTATATTAAGTCAAGCCTGCCATTATTTTGATGGTCCATTTCATATCTTGACCTGATTACATGCACACTTGAGTAGCATTGTTGTTTTACGACGCGTTGAAGGAGCAGTCAAACTGTCTAGCTTACTATGCGTGAACATTAGACTTTAGATGCCTCAAGGGATTGCATGACACCTGTAATGTAGTCCAGGGCACCAGTACGCTTTGAAGTAAGATTCAATTGTGAACTTAAAAAATAAACTTTTCTTTCGGGTTACAAATATTCAATGTCCCGACAATAGGAAACATTATACTAATATCATCCGAATAGTAACAAAAGAGAGTGTTTTTTCATGAATAAATTATAATATTGGTTTGGTCTTCCATCAGCATCATGATGCTTTGCCCAATATATGGTAATCCCCTTGTTGAGACATGTAATCAGTTATACGCTACTACTACATCTCAAATTAATTGGTAGTTATTAAGAATCCAAATGCTGAACATAAATTGTGTGATCCAATTGAATAATTTTCATGCTTTTGGTTGCACATTGGTACCACCGTCAACACAAATATCATAAATTTTATTTTTTGCCCATTAATAGCAACACCAGTCGGGATCGCGTGTGAGTGACAACTTCTGGAATATAGAAACACAAATGTTCTCATGGAGCATTTGTTATTGACATTAATAGATATGATTGTACAATTTTTCTGGGTGCTAGCTAGAGAATACCCTAAGCACCTGTCGTATCCCGGCTACTTGGTGTGTATTTCATAGGAAGGTCTCAAATTTCTCCAAAGCGGGATCTGGTCATGTTATTCTTGTAGATGGTTTCCTACTAATGACGTGACCATCCCAGGTGTTTGATGGTTGTTGATGGAACATATGTTTATTGGATCTTTCATGTGCAGTAGCTGGTGTAGTAGGGAGACTTTGTTGAACATAGGACACCGCCTTTGAAAAGGATGCCTCATCAGTCATTTTCCCCTTGCAAAATGGGTCAAGTAGTGCTACACCTCATCAGTCATCAATCATTGTTTCACTACAGCTTCTTAAAGTTACCAAGTTTCTCTACATGATGATCCATTCAGCCCTCCATTATGCTTCTTCATCGTAAGGTAGTTTCATGCCAATGAACAACATGGATTCAACATCATGATTCGTGAGATCCATCTTGTGGTGTGATAATGCCAGCCACAAGAGGAGGACATCTATAAGAGTTGATTCAATTGGTGAAATCATCTAATCTGTTGTATATGAAAATGTGACCAATAGAATGGTAAACGCCTTTAGCAGCTCCCATTATCTAGGGAGGTCATCGCGTGCAGCCCCCACAGTAGTCATATATCTCATTGAAGTGGTATATTGAGCATTTTGTGTGTTACTCCATCATGTCAGACAATAAAGCGAGCATAACCTTGGATTTAAATAATGTATATTCCACACATACACATAATATATTTTTTACATTTGTTGTTTAACAAATAGCCCAAACTATTGTTATTATTTGAGTGGTTCTGTCATTAAGACAAGTGATGCATTTATCCAATGAGTGGTATTCCACTCCCATCACCTCTAATTCATTGTCATAAAAGTTGACAATTGTATTGACATCACTCTCCTCCTCAGCGATGGGCACCATTGTGGAAACTCTTCAATGCAGCCTGAACAATAATGTTGACTACATGAATGATGTATAAAGTGCCTCGTCTAGCGTGAAACCCCATGCTTTGTCCCATAATTTCCTCCCAAATATGATCATCACTCTTTTGTTATTTAATGCCTTGTTACTGGTCACATCCCATAGCAGATTGATCATTTTCTCCCGCAATGAATATCTCCATAAAGCACGTCCACAATGATTTCGCCCAAAAACTTCACATCGTGATTCCCATAGAACTAGTAAACAACAAGGATACATTCACAATAGGTCCAACAAGCATTATTCTAGTGAGCTATTACACCCATGTGTCGAAAACCATTGTCCATCATCCATTCATATGTTTTGATTGACACATGATCAAATTCTGATGATGTGTGAATGATGAATCATGCACTAGGGCATGACACTTTCATTTTCTTGCCATATAACCTTGTCTCCTTCAATACATAACTATCAACCTAACGCCATGGCAGGTAAGTCCTACACGTTACTGATGTACCTATTTTAGAAATAAAAAGATACACATATTAAACCCATTCCATTTGCCATATTATTAACTATATCATTATTATGTTTCGTATGTCATATATTTATTTGGAGTACGCTAAAATTAGCCTTTAAATAAAACTTCCACCTAAAATGGGAATGCCATACAGTCTCATTTCGAACATGTTTCAAGACTACTAACTTCAATTGACCTAATTCTTGCACATTTTGATTATTGCACAAATTTCAGTCAGAAATTTATTAAAAAAACTTATTTTTAAGTGGCCTAGAGCCAACAGCTGAGAGAGCTTCTGGGAGCACTCAAGCTAGGCCCAAGCTAGCGAGGTAGGGTGATTGAGCAGGCCACTAGTGGGGGAATAGCGTTGTAAATGGAGCTCCACAAAGAGCCCTCAAAGGGTTGAACAATGAACCATTGAAGGCCCAAATTCATAAGGCCCAATATATATGGATTCATGAACCTTGCATGTGCACAACTGGGGAAGTGCATTTTTTAACTTAATCCAAATCCTAAAAAAACTTTATATGGGAACCTTTATTTCCTTAAAAATTCTTATGTTGGATAATATGTATATGGATTTATTTGGTACTGTGCTATGACAGTCTAAAAAGCAACAATAGGGATTGGGGCGTAGTGGGCCACAACCCTTACAAAAGGGTGAAGGAAACATGACTAGGAACTGAGCTGACACAGCTCAAAGCTCGCCTCATAAGAAGCCAATTTTTATGTTAGGTTTCAATCTGGACCATCCAACCCTTGTAAGGAGATTGCATGATCTATGTTCTAGCTCATGTTCTTCTATATCATATATTTTTGGCAGCCTCTGATTCGTTGATGAAAATTGATAAATATGGTGGGGTCACCCAATGAACCAATTAGAGAGGGAACTGCTCACGAAGCATATGGTGATTGGGCGCATATGGGTAAATGGTAAATATAGGATCGACGGCTGTGACTTAATTAAAGCTGCTGGACCCATCCTACGGCGATAGGATGCATGCGGGTAAACTTGTCCATTCTTACCCCTGGTCGTCATTCTCATTGGCTATCCCATGGAAGCTGGTGATATGGGACTATGTACCAAGCAGATAGGAAACCCATTATATCAGTTGTACTTGAGGGTGGAGTCCAGAGAGCTGCTCTCAACCATTAAACTACATTTTTGGAATCGAAAGGGTTATATATCCTTGTAGGAATTGTAGCATTGGCAAATACCTCTATAGAGAGCGAGGCAAGTGTTTTGAATTCATGACAGTTCCATCCCATCTCACCATTCTCATGAAGGCTCAACGTAGGTTTCAGGTCACGAGGACTCATGGCAGTATAGAAAACTCGATTGGGAGAAGCATACTAAATTGGATAGCTCCAACGGACATTTCTTTTTATCATATTATTTGGTCGTCTAGCTAAACCACACCACCATCTTTTGATTTAATTTTGTTGAATGAACTATCAGTTCATTATTTGTCTAGTGTGTTTTTTATAACGAAGTCAATGAATTTGTCCGATGATCTAGTGAATTATGATGAAATCACAATACATATGATTAATAGTCATTAAACATGTATCATAAAAATTCTTATTCGATAGATAATTCAGATGGCTATTGAATGATCCAGATAGAATATCACTTTGTGATCCTACTTATATGACAAGTATGGTTGATTATGTGACTATAAATGTGGCAACACTAATCACATATAGTAGGTGCTATTTGGAGAAATAGTTCATTAAACATCAATTAGGTTGATTGATTTCACGAGTGTATTAGTGATCCATTGAGATGAGACACCGAGGACATTTCATAAATGGAAAACTATATTTTGACTACGATTTATGAGTCTATGAGCACGGGATTGAAATAAGTCATAGCTCGGATGTAGGAAAAAGCTTACGGAGATGATCGAGTGGTCATGATGAGATCATCCACCATGGTCTAAGGTGAGAATGACTCAAGGAAAACAATGTATGTAAATCCCTTGATAGGGCGGTGACAATTTTGGAGAAAATGTTCTCCAATGATTCCCATTATGCATTAGTGTGAATTACGCGTAAGAGTCTGATAGTCAACCATAACATAAGTCATTCAGGATGTGATATGAATGATGTATGATACACATAGGGTAACTAATGAAGGTAAGTGTTTCATGAATGAGTTTGAACACTATTCAATATATTTTAAAGCATGAGGTGTAGCTTTTTACCCCATGTCTAGAAACTTAACTTATCAATTAGGTTCAATAGATTACTAGTGAATTAATACGTGTGTTGTTATTGCTAATTAACAAGGTTGGCTAATAAATGTTATTTGGACACTTCACTTGTTAACAAAAACGATACATAGGCCTTGAGTGTCAGAGGCATAAGACCATATGGCCATTGGTCAATATATTTTACTTGACAATATTTGAGAAAAATCTTAAGCAAAATATAAATAGGGGAAGGGCCACCAGTTTAGGACATAGGAAAACAAGAGTTGTGTACCCTCCCCCCATGTCCACTCTACGCATTTCTCCTCTCGACCAAGGAGAAAGTCTATGTGGTTGGATGATCTTTAAGGTTTTCCAGAAACTTTAGAGAATAATAATTAGAGATCCAAGAGCAACATGATCCCATGAATACTTAAAGTTCTCATGCACTTGAATGGCTTTACTAGAATCTCAAAGTGAGCAAGTAAAAGGTGGAATAAGTTCCCCACATACTACATATGTTATATTCATTTTAGAGATATATTATGTTGCATATAAAAATATATTTTATATGATTGAACCTTGGAATTACAACCCAACATCATTCTTTTACAGCCAGGGAGTCAGGGCACTTCTGGTACTCAGATCTTCCTCTTGATCTCAACATCAATATTAGAAGAAAGTGGAGTTGGAAATCATTGGAATCAAAATCAAAAGGTATGTTTTGTTTAGAATTGCATCAAACACACTCTGTAGACCGAGTATCATCCCATATTTTCACTATTTTCTCTGAAATTTTACTTAAATATGTATACATATATAAATTTTCTACATAATTTTGTAAGATAGTAATAAAAATAAAATAATTAAATACAATACGTCCATTACTTTGAGCTGACCTTAATGTTTGTATATTGTTTCAAACCCTGTATCTCTGTTGATTTGTTAAATTATTGAAATATATCCAATCTATATTATGACTCAATTTTGTCAGACTAGACATTAGAAACATACTCATCTATCTCCCTTAAGCTATTGTCTTATATAAACATTTGTTAAGTTATTAAACCATAGCTACGTAAACAAGCTCTTCCTTGTGATCATTAATACATTAATCCCATTTTATTCTTCATTGTGTAGTTTACTCAAGTAAACTCCCTGCCAACTACTTACATAGTTCTCACAATTCTCATTGCTAACTCCCAACGTCGTCATCTTTCTTCAGGATTATAAATTTTGATATTTCATTCTCATAACATACAGATAATAGTGTCCTTATTGTTTTGTCTTCACCTCATTTCCCCTGTGTCATAATTAAGATCCAACAAAAGTATACCATCCACTACATATATTACTATCTTTTAATATCCACCTCTAATTACTTTCTACAACACGCTACGTATATTTGACCCTTTCAATACCGTCCCTATTATTATAATTATCACTTAGATTAACTTGTACCTCATTTCTCTTATCACCCACATTAGCACATTTTTCTCTTTAACTATAATTCAACTATTAGATCGATCTCTAAAGGCAAGTCCATGTGAAGATAAGCTAGCTTCCATTATACAAACATTAGTGAGTTTTCTATTTGAATAAATCAATTTAAAATAGGAAATTTAAAATTAGAAATACAAGAGTTTACACCATAAATTGCCCCTGTCAACTATCTGAATAATGGAATTTTTTGTCTCTTGTGGTGTACAACCTCTCAATGGCCACCTTCCACCTTACATTTTTTGTATTTCTTTCCGGTGGTCTCCAGGCCTGTTCATGGCGTATCAGCCTAAGATTGTAGCATGTCGTAGATTGGCAGCAATATTCTCAATGGATATGAGGTTCTTCACAAGGCCGACGGTGATGGTGGCAGCGTTGTTTGCTCTTGTTCAGAGAATTGAACACAGTGCCATTGTAAAAGAAGGGATTGTTTTATTTATTAATTTGGTAAAGTGAACATGAAAGTATCCCAAAAGCATATCGTATTGTATTTGGACCGTCACATTTTAAACCAAAGCTCAAAAGACATCTTTTAAAAAATTCAGAAGGCTTTCATCACATTTTTTCAACTCATTTTATTATTACTTTGTTATGTTTGTCTAAAATTATGGAAAACGAAAAGAATACCTTTTAGCTAATAATTGAATGAATGACTGGGGAGAAATGAGCTATAACTAAATATTTGAAAGCAGAAATATACTACCGTGTCAAATAATTAAAACCTAGGGGGTTATGTAGTCCCTTGATCTGTAAATAATGACATGTAATCATTTCTTTAGGTAAATCATGGTAACTTCGAATCAAATTATATATTTTACATTTAAGCTAATTACTGAATTAGAATGCTAGCAGATATATGATACCAGCATTGAGTGTTTTACACAGGTATATTAATTTGAGGATAAACTTTCATGCTTGAGCTAAGCTAGTAAAGTATGAACTTAATTCAATCAAAATATTTTTATTATCAGATAACAGTTACGAAGAAATCAAAGAGACTTCTTAAATGAGATCAAATTACTGTGATCACTATATATACAGTTAGCAGAGTATATTGCTAAACTATCTCAGTGTCTTGACATGTAATCGGTATCGAATAGTTTTAAAAATTAAAGTAAAGGATATGTGCTTGTATATCTGCTATAAAGATTTGGGATTGTCTATCAACTGCAAAAATTGATGTAGCACAGCGCGACAGTTTCGTCGGGTCTATTTACACCACAAGGATGGCAAATAATATTCAAGGGTAAAGAGGCGATTATTTAGAAAATTCAAGGATAATACTCAGAAGTTGCCGACTAGGACAAATTGAACATTAGACATACACGAGAGGTCTAGGGCCGGATGGCTCCCAATGACCCGACGGATCAGTTCGAAGACGACGCAATGGGGAGGCAATCACTGCTTGTACCTGTCCACAACCATCTTAGATAACAAGTCTACTCTGGCACCAAAGAAATAAAGTAAATATTGCTCTTGATGAAGTAGTGGCTAGTCCTAGTAATTCCAAATAAAATTCTCTCCGGTGGGGAAACTATACGAGTGGCACTGAAGCAAGTAATCAAGCTGAGAATTTAAGGGGATTCAGAGAGGAGATAATGACATTTCATAAGCTCAGTACGGATTGAGGCACTTGGTCGATCTGTGGAAGAAAAGCCTTCTGCATTTGTTGCTCATTAGAAGATCGTCTTTCCCAGGTTCAAAGATTCAACTGTTGACCAGTAATGGATCTGGCAGAAGTGCCTCAAGAAATCCTAAGAGGGAGAAAGTGATTCTCTAGGTCAGGGCACAACTTGGGGACTGTCAAATAGTCACACAACGGTCTAAGCGTCAAGAACCGTCGGGTTATTTCCGTTCGGTGGAAAATATTTGATCGTCGATGGAGAAAAGGCAAAATCGCATTAGAGGATGTCCGTCCGCCTGCTGAAGGTTCCGCCTGCTGAGAAAAGTGGCTTCGCCAGGTCGTTCTCAGACGTTCAATCACAACAACAATAAATGATGGAAACCACTCAAGATAATCACCCGTGTAGAATACACGTGGGCAACCCGTCGGACAGGCGGGGCTTAAATATTCCGGCCGGCACCAGAGTTATATAACAATGTGATACACAGAATCGGAGGTCTAACGATTTCGAATTGGCACCACCGTGATTTGAAGGATACCCGTGATGTCACCTGAAACATTCACCAACAAAACTTTCCCCACCTCTGAACGGCCGTCGTTGGCATCAAGAACAATCACGTTCGCATCGACGTTTACAAACGACCAATTCGCACAAAGAATATCCAGGCGATGAGTAACAGATACCGTAATATTGAGAGGATCAACAGCAGCCCTTCTCTTTCTTTTTCACAGAAAAAATGCAATATCGTGGGGATTTTGGCGACAACATCTTTAACCGTAACCTTCGGAGCGAAATACTCCCAAATCGCAAATTGCCGATCAGTGTCGCCGCATCCGATAATCGGTTCTCTTCACGCTGCTTCCTCTACAATGCGATCAAAATAAGAAAAAATCCGGTGGGACTTGGTGAATACAGTCTCTTCCCACGATGAGGTATCAATGGTACCTGTCCCCGTCCACAGGTCTGATGATTATCGAGTCATTTACCATACGAAAATGCCCGATAGGCGATAAGGGAATTTAATGAAAATAAACCGGAAAAGCAAACTGGTCGTCTACAGCCTTTAGATCTCTGATGGCCAATGAACAATGAATGAATATAGAAGTTCACTTCAGGAACGACGATGATCCAACGATTTCTGATTTCGTGAGGCCGATCTAGTTAGAGTTCAGGCGACGACGACTTACTCTCGCCGGTGTAATTCACCGGTAACCGTTACTTCTCTTAGATCTGGGCAGGGCTCTCTCAATAGAAAAAACACAAACGACAAAACACTCCAATTCGAAATTTGACTTTTCTCCCCAATGACAATCTCTCCTCTTCATTAGTGTTAGGCCCCTAACTAGTCGGCATTCCTTGCCCAGAGGCCTGCGTGCTTATTGGGAAGGTTTGTCCGCACCTTTGGCTCACGACATTCTAAGGGACTGAGTCATAATGGATAGCGATATCCAAATACCTGATCTATTAGGCCATTGCCACTGTCGGTGGTGATTCCCGGCAGACTGCGCATGTGCCCGTCCGCGCCCAAGGCGAGACAGATCAGGTACGGTCCGCGCGTGCTGGGCGCCCAGGCTGAACGGCACAGGCGCGCGCACCAATGCCAAGCGCCACGCACGGGCGCCAGCGCTACCCGCGCAGCACCGAGCGCTGCGAGTGGGAGCGGGAAGCGCGGCGCGCGGGTGCAGGACGCGCAGGTCGGGCGGCATGCCGCGAGCGTAGCGCGTGGGGCTGTGCGGGATGCCGCGCAGCAGTCCCGCGGGCGGCGCGCGCATTGCGTGTGCGGGGCGCGCGGTTGGGAGACATTCCCACTAGGAGACTAAGGCATGTGGCGCACAGAGAGCGCCGAGACAGCACAGCGGGCGCGTGGCGCTCCTGCGGGTAGTGCTGGGCGCGCAGCGTCCAGCTCGGGGGCGTCGAATGCAGCGGCATCGCGCAGACTGCGCGCTAGAGCGTCAACATGGGTGCTGGTGGTGTGTGTGATCGTCAAGGCAGGGGTGGCGTGTGTGATCGCCAGGCCCGCGGGCGCACGGCGCCCGGCCCGGCGCTCTTGGGTAGCGGCAGAGCGGGCGCGCACGCCCGGAGCGGTGGCCCTGAGGCGGTGTGGCAACATTACCTCGGCGCAAGGCGCCTCGTCTCGTTCCTTGTAACACCCCTCGTCTTCCCCCATGTAATCTACGATGTATTCTTGATGATATTAATGCAATGACCTTGTTCACTGACGGTGCCTAGCACCACCATCTCCCCCAATCCCTTCTAAGCGATCTTAATCAATCTAAAGAGCTTCCGCTGCAAGAGATCAAGGCTGATCAGTGTTCTGCCCAAGCACTGAGGCCGGCACACGTCAATTCTGAGCAAAGAGTCGTAGCTCGAGATTTGACCGTGTGACAATTAGGCATACCCCCCTTTATACAGTTGGATGTCTTTATCGATCATTAGGGGAATGGTCCAAGTGAGAGACCTTCTCCTAATGGGCCAATTAAAACAATTATATCATAAATAAAACCAGGCAAAAACAGGTGGCCACCTTTAAAAGTCCATACACATAAACAAATGGGCAAAATAAACTGCATAATTTACCTGTTCCATTGTCAAGCCGTGTACTTGAAGGAGGGTTATTTGCGTTGGCTCAGGCGTCATGTCGATGTTGATAGCGGGCTTGAATAGGAGCTTCTCGATGCTTCTCCAACAAAAATACGCATCAACACATCAAGGCTAGAAACTGATAGTGGACGTGGAAGCCATATCACTGGGTTCTTGTGATGATGCTGATCCAAAGTGGTTACACCACGGCCTAGAGCAAGAGTTATGGAATAAGTGGTATCTTTAATATCGAACTCCTTTATACTTATCCAAGCGATTTAAGTTGTGTACCTTCATGTTCATGACAGCAAGACTATCGACCGGTGATAACTGTAGTTTTGCAAATGGACAAATATATAACTATGATTTGTTTCCACCATGAGACCTTTGACAGTTGGATATTGACAATTGAGTTTTAAGCATTGAATATTGACAATTGTCTTGAATATGGACAGGTAATAACTAAGTTTTAGAGTCCAATGCAGTGGCATGATCAATGATGCAAAAAAATAAATCACAATGTCCAGAATTGTGCAATAGAGGTGGCTCTAAATATTTAAAGTAGCCAAGGAGAGAAGACTCAGCCTCTGGACAGCATGTTAAGAAACTTGTATCCTCAGAATTCAGTGAACAATACTGCGAGATGGAAGTACATCACATTAATCAACTGTTCTAGTGATTTAAATACGAGTCTTGGGTTGAAAGAAAAAATTGATAGAAATCATATCACAGACAGCACAAACCATTGGGTCAAGCGTGACTGGCTCTGAATTAATAGACCCTATGCGGTACTAGGGGAAGAATATTATAAACTATAGTTAAAATAATACTTTCCGTACTGTTGTCGCTATCGATAGCATTTATAAAAAAAGAGAACTCTAAATCAAAAATTCACATGGAAGTATCAAGGCAGATAGTGAGGGTGGACGTGGTAGCCATATTAATTGGAACTGTTCATGATGCTGAACAAAATAAAATCCAAAACCCATACACTATAACTTGGGTTTGACACTTTGGACCGGGGACCAGTTAGACTGGACCGAGCCGGGACCGGCGGTCCACCGTTTCTAGGGGGGCCAGCTGATCTGTCCGGATCCGGTCTGAAGGTCAGACCAGACCGGTACCGGTGTATATTTAAAAATATATATAATTTTTTTTGTTCGTGCCTGCGCTCATCCGCCGCCCCCCGCTCAACTGCCCCCTCTCCCCTGACCGCTCCAAGCACTCGGTGCTCCTCTCTCCCCCCGTGCTCGCCACCGCCCCCTTCCCCCTCATGCTCACCATCCCCTCTTCCCCTCAGTCGCCGCCGGCCCCTTCCCACCGCTCTCTTGCCGCCGCCCCACCTCCCCCCCGCTCGCTGCTGCACCTCCCCCCCCCTCTTATCTTATATTCTTTTTCTTTTTATTCTTCTGTTGCTTTTATTCTGATTTTCCTCTTTTCTCTTCTTCATTTTTTTCATTTTTGTTATCTTCTTATTTCTGTTCTCTTCTTCTTCCTTTATTCTCCTTTTATTATTCTTGTTTTCATCTTCCTTACTTTTTATTGCTCTCTTCTTCTTTTACTGGTCTTTATTATTATTTTTTCATATTCCTTCCTTTAATTTTTCTCTTCTTCTTTTTCTTTCATTCTTCCTTTATTCCTCCTTTTTTCATTTCTCTTCCTTTTTTGTTCTCTTCCTCTTTTATTCATCTTTTTTCATTTTATTTTATTTTTATTGTCCTCTTTTTCTTCTTTTATTCTTGTTTTTCCTAATTATTTTTTACTAGAAGAATATTTGTTTTTTATGTTCTAGTTGGTTTTGTTTTGGTACTCTTATTTCTTATTATGTTGGTTAATACTCTTGCAGTATCTCATCTTGAATAGTTTTGTATTATTTTCTCTTTAAGTTCTAAGTCGAATCAGCATTGGATTCATGGATTTGGGTAAAGACCATGTACTAGACACTTTCAAGAACTCAATTAGAGATAATGGATGAGTGCCCGGCTTCCCATCGTCACTAGTCATCGTCAAAAGACCATCCCCGGCGTCAGCTTGCACACTCAAAAAAATACAGGGACCTTAATGCAAGTTGTCATAGCGAGGCCACGTGGCAAGATCTCAACCATCGGAAAAGAATCCAGTAGTTTTTCGTCCACATCCATCTGTCCATCATCCAAGACCTCTGGACGGACAGTTTTTACATCCCACGGGATGAAATTCGTCCCGTTCGGTGGTCCACGGGATGCATTTTTGTCCCGAAATTTGCCTGTATCCTCCGACGCGATGATTTTTTTTGGCCCGAGACAAACAAATCGTCCCGTCCGAGTCCTTGAACTATAAACATATCTTAGATTATTAGACAAGGACTTCAAATTATTCAGACAGATCTCCGAAAGAAGCAAAAGCACTTTTTTTGGACCTTGTTCTGAGTGTGGATCTACCATTCTTACTCATTGATGATTCAAAATTTAAGAATGTTTTAACCTTCTATGCACAAAGTGATGATCCATTTATTACAAGTTCCAAGACTGTATGACGCACAACAGGTGAAAAATTTACGTAAGAAAAGTCGAAGCTGAAAGAAGTACTCAAACCAATAGAAAATGTGTCACTCACGATGGACACTTGGACAACCTCAAACCATATATCTATACTTGGGAACATTGTTCATTGGGATTGATGCAACATGGATGCTTTGATGTATGAGTTCTAAGTGTTTGCCAATTATTTGGTTCTCCTCAGGGTGCTTACTTGGTAGAGGTAATGCACAATGTGTTGAAGGACTATAATCTCACCAACAAGGTATGTCATCATTATTTTTTATTATGTAGCAATTACATATTTGAATTGTTTTCCTTTTTTTCCTAGTGCTCGCCATCAGAACTGACAATGCCAGTATAAATAAAACTATGGTTGAAACTTTATAAAGGTTCATGAAGTCTGGTTCAGACTTCACCGACCAATATCACGCACATGTAGGGCACATATTCTAAATTGGGCAATTCAAAGAGGCCTGAATGAGTGAGGTATTCAATGTTCTTAACTTTTTCTAATGAAAATCTGTCTTTTAAAAAACATTTGGCACATAATTTGACTCCCATTACAGGGGCAACAAGCTCACTTCGAGAAAATATTGACGACCAAAATATCCTCCTTAATAATACTCAGCTTTCATTTAAAGAAATTCAATGTAGACTTTAAAGACTTGTCCTTGCAGTTGGAGTGTCACCACAGAGAGTTCACCATTATCGTACTTTATGCCATGATTTGGGCATGGAAAATCAAATCTTGCTCATTGAAGATGTGCCCACCAGGTAGAACTCTACATATGAAATGATTGAAACAGCTTACCAAAAGATAAGATGGTAAGTGATTATCTAAAGCCAAACAGAGTTAGTTATTCAATCATGGCTGAAGAGTGGGATATCTTGAAAAGGTTTTCTGATGAACTAGAAGGCTTTTGTGATGCTACTAACATCCTTTCACAGTCACAAACCACTACATAATCTACTATTTTGAGGGCGCATCAACTTTTGTTAGATCAGTTAGACTCTGCTATGCATGTGCCGGATGATATGCATCCTGAACTCTCAAGGTCACCAAGCAAGAAACAAACAAGGTTGGTTAAAATTGCATATGCTGCAATGAAGGAGAAATTGATAGATTATCAACATCACTTGAAGTTAAAGCCTATGTTCCCCGTTGCGACCATGTAAGACCCACGAAAGAAGCTTGAGTTTATTCCTGGTTATGAAATTTTTTTCTTCTTCCACACTACTGGACAATTGCTCAATAAAGTGTCAAGCTCTTTAACTTCAACTAACCAACAAACTATTGAAGAACAACCACCTATACATGTAAAACACTCAAAATTAATGGTTGCATTGATGGAACCTCACAAAGCAACTACAAGTCCAAGTCAAAGATCCACAAGAGATGATTGAGATAAATACTTGAAAGAGCCTTGCATTGGCCCTCATGATGACCCACTGAAATGGTGGTCAGAAGTTGGGTCTGCAAAATATCCTCGAGTTGCGGTTGTCGCAAAGGAGTTCCTCTCTATATGCGCTTCGAGTGCGCCATCAGAGCGTCTCTTTCCAGCAGGAATAGGAATTATCACTTTCAAAAGAAAACGGCTATCTGCAGAATCTATATCCATATTGATGACTTTAAAATGTTTGGCTTATAAAGCCGATGATGAGAACAAAGAGAAAGATGGTGAAGTGGAGGAAATTTCAGAGGATGACGATGAATGCTAAAAGTTTTATAATCATTGTATGGTATTACTATTATTCAAAATTCAGATTTTCTTTTCCAAATGTGTGTTGTTTAATCATGATGTATGTCTATGCTTCGTTTAGGTTGTAGCAGCAAGGTGGTGCCATAGCAATGTTACTTTGGAGGTTGTGCATCAATAGAATTGAAGAGAGCTAGGAAGCAACATCCAAATGGTGGTTTTAACTTTCGAAGATGGATATTGTAAATTGCCTTGTAATGCAATATTCTTTTAGGAAAAGCTCTTGCCAAATTTTCATATTTGATTTTGACTAGTCAAGTTGACGGGATCGGCACCGGACCGGAACCGGGCAAAACCGAACCGGAACTGGAGCGAACTTTAGGTAAGATTTAGGTCCATGCCAAAAAACCGATCCAGACCGGGTACATCAAGCCCTAACTATAAGATCTCTTTATCCATCTTATTCTATGGATCTCTGTGTTTCTTTCTGTTTTTCTCTCTCTCTCTGTCACTTTGCATGTCTCTCACTACCTATCTACATCTATCTAACCCTCTTTCTCTCTCTCTCTCACTCTACACGTCTCAAACTACCTATCTATCGCTATCTTGCCCTCTTTCTCTCTCTCGCTTGGTCTCGGTTTCAGTCTGTGTATCCATATGCCTCTCTGCCACCCTTTCTGTCTCTGTCTCTCTCTTTATCTCTATATACATGCCTCTTTCTCTCTCTTTCCCAGTGTGTCTCTGTCTATCTCTCTCTTTCTCTCCATGTGTCTCTGTACCCTATTTTTCTCTCTCCCCTTTTTCCCGTATATGTCTACGACCGCTGTTTTTACTCATACGGGATAAAACCCATTCATGATGTAGTTGGATTTTCCTCTAATTCAGACCCATCGACTATGTTAAGGAGGAGTTCTACTCAGCACATTCAAAGGACAGCTCGATAGGAATGTCAAAATATTGTAGTTAATCGTGGCCATTATAATGTGTGTGGGTGCACTGATATCCACCGTCGATCGGTATCGTGGTCTCATCAGTTATAACGGCATAAGTGATCTTGACCGTTATAACACATGTGAGTGCACCGATCTCCACCGTTCGATCGGTCCGACAGTCATCCTCTCTACGATATAATCCTATTCTATCTTTGATCCTAATTTCTATCTTTATTCCTATTTTATATTTAAACTTATATTGAATCCTATTCACAAAGCCTCTAACGAGTATATAATAGTTGATTATTACTAACTAATCTTTGTTAAGTTCCAATCGAACTGTCCTTTGAACGTGACGAGTAGAACTCCTCCTTAACAGACTAATGATAACATTTTCGCACATAGGTAAATTCCCAAACGTATGGTGATGTTTTTCACCAATCGTCAACTGTTTACTATGAGTAGGACCCAAATAGCAAGTTTGAACGCTGTTCACAGTTTGAGAGGCCGAACAATATTACATATTTCAGAACAGGTCTCACATGACAAAATCCGACATGGTGGTGCAGGGAAATCTCCAAACAGGATTTCTTCCTGTCTTCGGCGTTCTTTCCCTGACAAGAAAAACTCGAAATCTAGAGCCAGAGAAAAAGCGGAATTCCTATTAATGGACATCGATGCTTCGTCTACAGCGTAATGATGATGTAAGCTTAGCCGCACCCTTAAATTCCAAAATTTCACAGGCCCAGAACGATGTAATATACGAGAGTAATGGGCAGTGCAATCAGCATTCCGAATATTACCCTGCATAAAAAATGCCCTTTAAAGAAAGTTTATCTGCCGAAAAATCTTCTAGTATTCGCATTCTTCGGCAGTCTTACCCAGTACTGAATACCGTGGGAAGGACATCATAATCTTTGGCAAAGACGAAGGTAACAATTCCTTGCGGCAGCGCCGCCTAACGATTGTACCAGAGTAAGCATTTGGACTAAGTAAAAGAATAATACCCTTTGCTTTCATTACCTGTACGATTGCGATGCGGAGAAGGGTCCCTCTCAGGCCAAATGCAAAAGACACCGCCGCCATCACCGCCGGCCCCGTGACGAACCTCATCGCCATAGAGAAGATTGCTGCCGATCTCCCACAGGCTACTATCTTAGGCTGGAGGGCCATAAACAAGCCTGGCGATCACTTAACGGAAACTATTATCGTGCGGGAAAAATGTTTAGGCTGTAATAAAATGGAAAGTAGGATCCCTTGCTTTTCAGCTATAGACTTTGGCGGAGTGGTAGGCTTCTAAGTGTTAAGAAAGTGCAGATATACGTCTCAGGTCTGGTGGACGACAGTCTAAGTAATGGTCTTGGTATGAGCTGTCAATTTTAGCGCAGTGGCAATCGCTTGAGTCTAAAAGAAGTATCAGAACAAGGGTGGAGGGTTATTTACAGCCGCTATAGCTTTTAGCACAGTTGTAGGCTCCTGAAGCTTAGGCAAGTATACGTGTAGAATCAGAGCTACGTGGCAGGTTTATTGGACTCAAGAACAGTATTGCCCTGGCAATCAGCTATAGAATTCCTCGCCCTTGAATCTTAGTGAGGAGTCCGATCTAGGTTGAAGGTTTGTCGGAGCTAAGAAAAGAAGTAGCACCCTTGCTAATATTAACATAGTAGCAGAGTCACCCTCGGTGTTTTTGGTACTTATGTCCAGCTATAGCTTTCAGGATAGTCGTAGTCACATGACTTGAAAGAGTAAGCACGAAACAAAAGAAAAGGTAAAACAAGGAGAAGCTTTAAACCCACCCAGGCTAAACATCGCCATTCCCAGCCCAGCATCGGAGATGATGGAGATTGACTTCTGCACTACTCTGGGCATCCCAATATGCCACCTACACCGCAAAATAAACCGGTGAGGAATCCCGATCATAACAGAAGGACCAAAAACTATAGCTGATAGCAAGGGTGCTTCTTGTCCTCGTAGAATTATCTTGACAGAGTTGTGAACTTACCTGAACGAGATAAGAGACCAGATCAAGCCAACTAAGCTACAGTATGTGTTTGGGTTTCGAAGGAGTTTCCTCCACACCATGATAAGTGTTATCTTCGTCATCACCATTGCTGTCGGCGTCTGCTGCAAGTTCCCCGCTACATCCTCAGTGGCCGGCGAGCTAGATTTTTCCTCACCTCCTTGCGCCGCTTCTGACAAATGGGTCGGCAACAGTTAAAAGAATGAACCACAACTCAGCCCTTACGTGATAATAACGAATCAAGATCGTGGACGGCTGACCAAGGGAACATGATGGAGCCAAACATACCATCCGTCCAGACCTTGCCCTGGAGGGATAACCCGTTCACTCACCGTTCCTTCATTCAACTCCGTCATCCTTTCCGTCCGACACCCCGGGCGGGAACGGAGCTTGACGGAACGCAAACGAATCGTTCAGTCCCCAAGCACTATCAACGAGAATTCAAAACAGTAAAACAGTAATCGACGTCTTAAGTTGAAATCGTCATCGGCAACTTCAGACGTAAAAGTCCCAGACGAGAAAATAAAAGCAAAGACTGCAAAATAGGGACCTTTCGGGTGCGAGACTGTCAAACGTATCTCTTTGGCAGCGTCATGGCGGACGGACGATGCATCTGTGCTCCGCACAAACGTATGAAGCTCTCTCGAGCTCCGTGGCGAGCTGGCAATGGAGCTCTCGTCTCCGGGCACAATCCTTGATACGTAGCAGCGTGATGACTTAGAAGGGTCTTCGTCGAGAACATATCCCACGTCAGCGCCGGGGTAACTAGCCAGAAGAAGAGCTCGGGCGGCCCTATACTCGTAGAGGAAGAGGAGAAGCGTGTACCACACAACGCACTGTAGAACGAGAATCTGAACCATAAGGCTGGCGGAGGAATCCCCGTACATGGCGCTGAGCAAGGGGATTCCTACGACGAGCGTGTTGGGAAGGGTGCCGAGGGAGAAGGCGGAGATTGCCCAGTCGAGGGCCGCGCCGCCCCGCGCGTGCGAGAACACCGCCGCGAATAGAACGATGATCTTTTGGAGCGAGTCGGCGGCGATGAAGCGAAGATTCATCTTGTACGGATCGTTGGAGGCGATGCAGTGGAAAGAAAGCAAAGGCACGGCGAAGACGGCGACGAAGCGGTTTATGCCTGCGCACTGCTCTGGCGAGAAGATAGCCCACCATCGAACCGAGCCGTAGGCCAAGATCATGGCCACGTACAGCGGCACCACCGCTACCATTACATCGTAAAACTCCGCCCCGGTTATCATGGAGCTTGGAGGAAAGAGGGGGAGGGGGGGGGGGGGGGGTTGTTTTTCCACTGTTGGATTATGAGGTATTCCTTTGAAATGCGTTGAGGCGATTTAAAGGAACGGTGGAGACCCGCTTCGCCTCCTGGAATATCCCTGGGCGCCAATATTCAGAGTAGGAAAGAAAGATAGAGAGCGAATGCTTATAAGAGAATGAAAGAGACAGATCGAGGGGAAAGACAACCGGAGAGAGAGGGAGAGATCTTGCGAGGAGTGACCGCGACGGATAGATAGAGAGAGAGATGGGGCGAAAGACAGGAATGAGATAGAGATCGAGCACAGCGGAAAATAATAATGAGATATGGAGAACGAGATGGGCGGGAACGGAGGGGGGAGAGACAGATATACAGATAGACAGAGAGAAACCACTCTTGTTTGCTAGGGAATAAAAATAACTATCCATGGTTGACTAAGTTATAATTTTAAGTTTGCCCACGTCCATTAATAAACATTTAACCCAAAACTTTACGTCGCATTATAATGAGAGCCTCACAGGCCCCGCTACGACACTTCGTTTCTCAAGGGGTTATCTGATGGGACAGTCGACAACTTTGCGGCATTAAATACAATCCTAGTCGACAAAACTTCTTTTTTTTGTCACACAGACTACATCACAGTGTACCACAGGTTAAAACGACCAATAAGCTTTTAGATTATTTCCTTCACCATAAAGTGTGTACAATTGGATTGATACGGCCTGGTTGGCAACAAAAAATAAGCACGCATTGTTCATACTTCAAATTTAATTTTCACCGCCGTGCCATTGGTATCTATTGAACCCAAAATGCAAGGCAAGGCTAGAGTTCAATCCAGGAAAGATAAAAGTGCAACATGGATATCATTAGCGAGGACAAACAGAGAACAAAATGAAAAGACATTTCCAAAAAAGTCCCATTAGGCTTAAGAACATTGGAAATACAACACACGTTTCAATATCGAATGCTGATCCAACTTCCAGAACATTTCAGGGTTAAATAACAAGAAGAGATTTCAACCGTCGGCATAAAATTTCAATAAATCGATTGAGAAATACAGTATACACCTCAAAGCTAAGTGCAATCGGCAGAGTTAATGGTTGAAGAAGGGCAACCTGGTCAAGGGGCTTCTCCTTTGCCGAGGGACCAGCCAACGAAGCTCTCTCTCTCTCTTTCTTCCTCTCGCTCTCTATCCCTCTCTTTCTCTCTCTCTCTCTCTCTCTCTCTCTCTCTCTCTCTCTCTCTCTCTCTCTCTCTCTCTCTCTCTCTCTCTCTCTCTCTCTCTCTCTCTCTCTCTCTCTCTCTCTCTCTCTCTCTCTCTCTCTCTCTCTCTCTCTCTCTCTCTCTCTCTCTCTCTCTCTCTCTCTCTCTCTCTCTCTCTCTCTCTCTCTCTCTCTCTCTCTCTCTCTCTCTCTCTCTTTCTCTCTTTCTCTCTCTCTCTCTCTCTCTCTCTCTCTCTCTCTCTCTATATATATATATATATATATATATATATATATATCTTTATCTCCCCCATTCTCTCTCTGTCCCATTCCTAATCTCCCTGTTTCTCTTTCTCTCTCGCTCTGGGACGCGGAAAAGGATTGCAAGGGGCAGGTGCGGCGTTATCGTCGTCGTCACCAAATGCTTCTAGTTTTTACGCTTTGAAAGGCGTCGAGGAGTCAGATTGTCGTCCTGCCGTAGCAATATCGCCTGATGAAATCGTCTCGTTGCTGCGGTTGCAATATCTCCAAGGAAAGTCGTCTCCGTCGCTTAATAGAGAAGACAAGACCTTAAATAAAGTGGATGGGAAGTTGAGAAATGAGAGAAAGAGGTAATGCCAATGGGTCTCAAACATTTGCCATTTCTTTCTCTCTCTATCCCTCTCTGATGTAAACGTATCTAATTCGCGTTCACTCTTTTATTTCGGCTTGCTTGTTATTGGCCTCTCTCCATTAATCGCGTTATTTTTTTATATGGCTATCTTTTTCTCCCGACATATCACTCCCCATTAGCGGACTGGCTTTCTACACATGGGTTACATATTTCAACTCATAAAAGTCAAACTATATCAACATCAAGACGACATGTAATCAATTTCAATCTAATCTATTGGTTATAGGCAACCAAAAAATTGGATATAAGATACGGTGAAACAGTCGTAGTTTTATCTGTAAGTTAACGGACGGTGGACAGACCATTGGTTTTCCTACAAGTTACCGGATAGGACAGTCGAGCCATTTTCCGGTACTCAAGACAATCCATGTTCACAAACGTTTTCATTTCTCACAAAGCCGACATTAGAATGTATCACAGATTAAAGGGACAAGTAAATTTTAAGATCATTTCCTGGATAACGATGTGGGTATGTGTGGAAGGATATGCCCTGGTCAGCAATAAAAAAATAGCACACATTGTTGATTTCTTCAATTTTTTATGTTCGCCGCCTTCCGATTAATCTACAGTTGACCCAAAATTCTAGGCATCTCTAGAGTTAGGTCCAGGAAAGGTAAGAACGCAAGGTTCATACCATCAGCTAGGACAAACGGAGAATGAAAAGGATATAGTTTTTTTCAAATGAATGACCCACTAGTCTCAAAAGGGTTACATATACTGTATATAACGCTTCCCATTGAAATAGACAGTATAATGAAGACATTCGTTTATAACTTGACTGCATATCCTGTTGGCAGAGTTACTGGTCGAAGAAGGCACACCGGGTCCATGCGCTCTCCCTTAACGTGGGACCGGCCAACGATGCTGTCTCTCTCTCCCGCTCTCTCGTTCTTTCTCTCTCCCCCCTCCCCTTTCTCTCGCTCCCCCTCTCCCCTTCTCTCTCTTTTTGCCTTCCTCTCTCACTCTGTCTCTCTCCATTCTCCTATCTCTCTCTCTCTCTCACTCACCTTCTGCCTTTTTATCTCCGTCTCCCTATTTTGGATGTGGAATAGGATCGCAAAGGGAAGGAGAGTTACTCTCCTTGTCGTCAAAGGAGAGCGGTTTTGACGCTATAGAAGCTAAGGAAGAGTTAAGGTTGCCTTCGTGCACTCGTGCCATAGCAGTATCACCCGATGAAATCGCCGTCTCGCTGACGTTGCTGTGTCGCCAGGAACAATCTTGTTCGTCACTGGTGGCATAATCGTAAAGATAGACGGTGGGAAGGTGAGGGAAACTATCGGCTTTAGAGAACAATGAGAGAAAGAGGGAAATGCAAATGGGTCTCAAACATCTTCCATCTCTCTCTCTACCTCTCGAATATAAATATAAATATATTTCACGCTCACCCTCTTTTTTTTTGCTCTTGCTCTTTGTTGGTCCCTCTCCATCTGTCGCCCTCTTTTTGTTTGGCCATTTTTTTTCCTCTATCTATACCAGTCCACGTTAGCTGAGAGGCTATCTATACACGGGTAATATATTTCCCCATCTAAAAGTCAAACTATATCTCCACCAAGACGCCAGCGAATCAATTTCTATCCAACCAATAGGAGAACTATATTTGTTGATTTCCATCCATCGTTATACTTCCGGATCGTCCCGGACGAGGACGATGGACGAGACGGGACGAAATTCGTCCCGGCTGACGTCCATCATTTTCCCCGGGACGAAGGACAGGACGGTACTTCGTCCGGGACCGTCCTGTCCTACCTCTCTTGGACGAAGATTCGGACCGTCCCAACTCTCCTAGACGAATTTTCGTCCCGTCGGGACAAAAATAGATAGAATTTCACGCCGCCAGCCCTAGTATTGTCCTTCGAAAGGAATTCGGCGTAGGGAAGCACGAGTCGTACCCAGTACCTTGCAGAGCCATCGGGTTGCCTTCTGAAACCCACCTTTGTCTTCCTCCATCTCTGCGAGTGATAGCGGTGATTCACCGTCGCGAAGGTGTTCCACCGCCGGGAAGGTATGTTTTCTACCTATCTATTCTTCTATCTATCTACCTTTCTATATATCTATCTCTCTCTATCCATCTATCTATCTACCTATCTATCGATCTTTCTATCTATCTTTCTATCTATCTATCTATCTATCTGACGATCTAGCTATCTATCGATCTTTCTATGTAGCTATCTATCTACCTATCTAACTATCTACCTATCTATCGATCTTTCTATCCATCTATCCACCTATCTATCGATCTAACAGTCGATCTAGCTATCTATCGATCATTCTATCTATCTATCTTTCTATCTATCTATCTTTCTATCTATCTATCTATCTATCTATCTATCGATCTTTCTATCTATCTACCTAGCTATCGATCTATCCTTCTATCGATCTGTCCTTCTATCTGTCTATCGATCTATCCTTCTATCGATCTGTCCTTCTATCTGTCTCAGAATCAAAAAGAAGAAAAAATATATAGAGGGAAAAGAAAAAATATATAAAGAATAGAAAAAATAATTATAAATTATCGTCCACTTTGGACGTCCACCGTCCGGGTACCCCAGATGAACGAACTTTTCGTCCAATGGGACGAGATTCGTCCCGTCCGGGGTACGTCGAATGATTTTTCGTCCAATATTTCATCGGGGCCCATGGACGGGACGAAAATTTCGTCCCGGGACGAAATCTTCGTCCCATCCATGTCCCGGAAGTGGACCATCGTTCTCCTTTCTGGTCATAGGAGAACTAGATACATGCATTTCAACGACCAATGAAGCAAATATCTTTCAATTTCCAACAGGTACGTTATTCCATACATTTAATGAATTACTTCAGTTATCTCTTTATTCTTTGCGTTTTCACTAACAATGATTAAATGTTTCTTCGTTTTTTTTCTGTGCTAGTTCGCTATGAACGCCTACGCTCTAGTGGCTACGCCTATGGACAGGAAGTAATTGGTCTACATTGCAAGCCACAATCAGCTTTTAATCATTTCTCGCGTCGTCGACGCAGACCCATTTTCCCATCCACTAACTGGGCACGATCAAAGTCGACCTCAAACATCTTACGCCTCCACGTATTGTGCCGCTGACTTCTCTATGAAAGTTAAAAGTTCAACCACACAACTGCGACACGCGGCATGTAGGAAGGGACCGATCGCAAGGGCGGTATGACTTAATTTATACCCTTTTTATATCAGCGAAAACGGTATCTCGGTCGAGAAACCAAAGTTTTTTCTGTTTTGTTTGGTGGAGCTAAGACTTTATTGTTCATCTGCGCGATCGTTTCTAAAGATCAATCAAGCCACGTCAGCATGGTCATCGACAAATAGGAATTAAAATCACAGTAGACTAGTAAGAGTGGAACATGTACCTATACTCTGTTATGAGAAATAGACGATCAGGATTAAATATAAGATAATATAGATGGCTAGGATTAAATATATATATAGGATTTAATCTTGTAGATATGATTAAATCTAGACAGGTTAACATCACCATTAGACAATCTAACGGTCCGGATTAAATCTAGCTCATCTATTTCTCTACGTCTGAATCTTGGATAACAACGATCTTTATTTCTCACGATCTTTTCATCTATCTCCATTCTCATTATTCTTCTTCTATGTAATCTACTTGTACTTCTCCATAAAGATCTCTAAAGTTTCTCTCCGGCAAAGTTTCAATCGCTTTTATGGAGTATCCCAGTCATGTCTAAAATGCAGTCCTTATTTGTATATATTATAATCAACAAATGTTGTCAGGCCAACCAGTATGTTTGCCCAATTAATGTTGACAACTCATAACCCAAAATCTAATGTTCTTACTCATACAACCCATTTTCCTTCATAATATATGGAAGCGTCTTTCCTCAACTAGCTGTACTTCTCCCGTCTTGCCTGTTTTTAACTCGCCAGCAGAACAGTTCTCAAGTCCTGTAACTTTGCAGCAAAGAGAATAACCAAAAGACTTAGTAAGTTCTTCTGTTGTCAAAACAGAGAAATACTATCCGTATATACTAACAAGGAAATATCCAGGTATTATTTCCCCTTTTGATTGTACTCCCCAATCGAATATCAAATTGAAAACAAAAACTTTGGGAGATGTTTATAATGGTCAAAACTCTAGTCCTAAAGAGCTCTTCGTGTGTTTTGTATGATATCCAATTGCATCCTGTTTTTATATCAACAAAATAAACCTCTCGGAACCTAATTTATTTACTACTGCATCAAAGAATCTCAATTGGATGCAGGCCATGACTTTGGAATTTCAAGCTCCCATGAAAAATAACACATGGACACTGGTACTTCGTGATCCACATTTTCATGTTATTGGGTGTAAATGGGTCTATAAATGAAAATATAAACCATCTGGTGGAATTGAATGTTACAAAGCCCACTTGGTTGCAAAAGGATACAACCAACAAGAGTGTTTTTATTTTAATGAAACATTCAGTTCAGTAATCAAACATACAACAATTTGACACATGCTATCTCTTGTGGTTTGTCAAAAGTGGCATATTCATCAACTAGTTGTATCAAATGCCTTCCTTCATGGTGACTTACAAGAAACCCTCTTTATGGAACAACCGACAGGGTTCAAAAAAAGAAAATTTTCCTGATCATGTATGTCGTTTAAACGAGACCATCTACTTGTTAAAACAGTCTCCACGAGCCTGGTTTACCAACTTAAAACTAAGTTATCATCTTTTGGGTTTGTTGGTTCAAAACCGATACATCTCTGTTTTTAAATTTATGCCTAATCCAATTTCCCTTCTGATTTAGGTTGATGATCTTTTAACTCTGGGCCTAATATTATTGATATCAGTAATCTAGTTACTCAATTGCACTCTCAATTTGCAATAAAGGACTTAGGACCTGCTCATTTTTTCTTAGGTATTGAGTTCCTATAACAAGGTAACAGCTATTTATTAACTCAAGCTAAATATATCTTACCAATTATTGACAATTATAAGCAGATAATTTTAAGCCACTCCCCACACCATATACTCTCTTAGAATCTACTGACTTGGATACTCCACTCATTGACGGAACAATCTATAGGCAGACTACTGGTGCATTGCTATATTTAACCTTAACTAGACCAGACATTGCATTCTTCGTAAATAAAGCTTGAAATAAAATCACTCACCTACAGTTGGTGATTGGCAATTTCTCAAACAATTACTTTGATATTTGAAAGGAACGGTTTATCATGGACTTCATATGTATAATGATCCTTACCTTACTTTAAATGTTTTTAGCAATGCTTATTGGGCTGGAAATAAAGCAGATAGAAGGTCTAGGAGTGCTTTTCTATTATATATTAGTAAAAATCTTATTTCATAGAGTTTCAAGAAACAACAAACCGTAGCCCGTTCAAGTACAGAAGCCGAATATAAGGCGCTAGCTAATTGTGCTGTTGAGATTTTATGGACTCAATCTATTTTAAAAGGAATACAAATTCAATCGGATCCGAGTCCAATTCTGTGGTGTGATAATATTGGAGCTACTTATCAGGCGGCTAATACAGTTTTTCATGCAAGGACTAAGCATTCCGAAATTGATCTTCATTTGTACGTGAGCAGGTGGCTGCCAAGAAAATCAGAGTAAATTTTATACGAGGGGCTGACCAGCTCGCAACTGCCTTGACTAAGCCACTACTAAAATCTCGATTTATTCCATTACGGAGCAAGCTCAACGCCCAAGAGTGGTCACTGCGCTTGAGGGGGGGTGAAGATGAAACAAGGGAAACCAGTGGAGTAACGGAGGACATTCCCTAGCGGAACAGCCAATAGGAACGTTAATAAGAAGTAGCCAATAGTAATCAAACAAATACCTTATACTCGTTAGAGAGTATATGATAGGAAACATATAAGTTCAAACATAGGTATGATTAAACATAGACAGGGTGAAACAAAGATAGGATTCAACGTTCACGATTATAGCAGGACATAGCCGTTATACTAGTTATAACGGCTATAATTAAAACGGATCGAACGATCCAGGCCATTTGATCCATAGCCATTATAGCAGATATAATGGCTATGATTTAAATACTTACTAAATATAGTATCATCTTATCTTATAAATACCAACCAATGTCAACGTTAGTGATTAAGGGAAATAAGAGATTTAACTACGACTTTGTGTCCCTGTCTCTTTCTCCTCCTCTCTTCTTTCCTCTCCCTTCTTCTCCTTCTCTCTCTCCAAACGAGGTGTGATCTTTACAAAGGGAACATGATGGAGCCAAACATACCATTTGTCCAGACCTTGTCTGAGAGGGATTACCCGTTCCCTCTCCGTTCCTTCACTCAACTCCATCATCCTTTCCGTCCAACACCCCAGGCGGGAACGGAGCTTGACAGAATACACATAAATCCTTCAGTTCCCAAGCACTATCAACGAGAATTCAAAACAGTAAACCAGTAATCAACATCTTAAGTTGACATCGTCATCGACAATTTCAGACGTCAACGTCCCAAATGAGAAAATAAAAGCGAAGACTGCAAAATAGACACCTTTCGGGAGCGGGACTGTCAAGCGTATCTCCTTTGCAGCATCATGGGGAACTTACGATTCATTTGTACTTCGCAGAAACCTAGGAAGCTCTCTCAAGCTTTATGCGATCTGGAAGTAGAGCTCTCGTCTCCTGGCATAATCCTTGATACGTAGCAGCGTGGTGACTTAGAATGGTCTTCCTCAAAATGGATCCCACGTCAGCGCCGAGGTAACTACCCATAAGAAGAGCTCGACGGCCCTATACTCATAAAGGAAGAGGCGAAGCGTGTACCACATAACGCACTGTAGAACGAGAATTTGAACCATGAGGCTGGCGGAGGAATCCCCGTACATGGCAATGAGCCAGAGGATTCCTACAACGAGCATGTTGGGAAGGGTACCAAGGGAGAAGGTGGAGATTGCCTAGTCGAGGGCGGCGACTTCCCGCGAGCGAGATGATGTAGGACAGACGCGGTCGACGTCCTACGACGGAAGTGTGCGGTCCGTTCGTCCCTCTCGGGGACGTTCATCTTGGGCGGCACGCCCGCCTTGTCGGTGGGTGTCCCGGAAAGGTCCTGCGCGGGGCCTCAATTCGTAGAAGCCGAGGATCACCATTCTTTACCCGGTCATCGCCCACGGGGTCGTCGTAGAGGCATTGGTGGGCCTGACGACCGGTGGGCGGATAGGTTCAGCCGACCGGATAGCGAATACGGCGGCGAACGATACAACGGCTTACGGCAGCCAAGGGGCGCGACGCGGCGCGAGGCGCAGCGGCGGCGGCGCAGGCGCGGCAGCGCGGCGCGTGGCGGCGCGGGGTGGCGGCGAGGTGGCGAGGGTGGCGGGGCATGGGGTGGCGAGGCGCGGGGTGGCGAGGCGCGGGGCGGCGCGGCGAGGCGTGGGGTGGCGCGGCGAGGCGCGGGGCGGCGCGAAGCGGCGCGCGAGGCGGGCTCGCGAGCCGCACGCTGGTGGCGTGCGGGGGCTGCGGCGGCGGCGGCTGCGGCCGCCTAGGGTTTCGTCGGGTGAGGCCGACGGACAGGGGGGGGTGGAACGGGAAGGGCGGCCAAGAAGGGCCCGTTCCGTTCCGCCCTACACTCACTAACCTTCTTTTCTTCTTTCTTTCTCTCACGGGAACGGGACGGACTTATTTTCCAAAAATTAATCAAGACTTAAGATGGAACGGGGGCCCTCTCTGTCCCTTATGTAGGGAGGGTAATGGGCCCTAAGGAGGGATCATAATAGGGGGAACCCATTAGGAAAGGGTCCCCTCTTAAGCCCACTAGTACATGGCTTATTTTAACATGAAAATTTAGCTAAACCTAGGAATTAAACTAGATATTAGAGGAAAGAAAATACCTAGATAACTGAGGGCTACGCCATCACGAGAACACCACCGTGAATAGAACGATGATGTTTTGGAGCAAGTCGGCAGCGATGAAGCTAGGATTCATCTTGTACAGATCGTTGGAGGCGATGCAATGAAAAAGAAAGTAAAGGCACGCGAAGACGGCGACGAAGCGGTTTATGCCTGCACACTGCTCTGGTGAGAAGATAGCCCACCACCGGAACGAGCCGTAGGCCAAGATCATGGCCAGCTACAGCAGCACCACCGCTACCATTACGTTGTAAAACTTCATCGTGGTTATCATGGAGCTTGGAGGAAAGTGTAGAGTTTGACCTTGACTTGGTCCCACATGGTTTATTTTATTTACCGCTGAGCACTCTCTCCACTTCTCGCTTAAGTTCCTTTGATTAAAGGAATAATGTTGAACATTATTCGTAGAACGAGAGTTTCTTTCTTCTGGTTTTTTCTTTTCGTCTTCTTCTCCCTTGTTCTCTCCCACCAGGACCTGTGCTACCAAGGAGTGGCAGCAGGAATTATATCCCAACATTTGGTATCAGATCCTGAAATCTGGTCCAATGAGGAAGTAAGAGCAGATCCATGCCATGACCGGCTAGTGAATCTGCCTCGCAAGCTGGTGGGATGTCTTCAACAGAAGTTGAGTCTGCTGGAACCTCTGTCGTGATGCCCAGGTCTATGGTCGAGACTGGACATGGTTTCCCCATTCTCTCCAAGGATTACTATACCCTCTAGTCTATGAGAATGCAAGTTCTGTTGGAGGCAAATGGCTTATGGGAAGCTATTGAGTTAGAGACAGTGACAAAGAAGAAAGACCGGCAAGCTTTATCGGTTATCTATGGCCCAATATCTGATGAGATATTGGCTCAGCTGGATAGCAAGCTGATGGCCAAGGAGACGTGGATGATGTTGAAGATGAAGAACTTGGGTGCTGCTCTTGTTCAAAAGGCTAAAGTGCAAGCCCTCAAACCAAGTTTGAGCTGCTCATCATGGGAGAAGATGAGCTTGTGTCTGATATTTGCAGGGAAGCTGTCCAAGGCTGTAACTCAGCTAAGGACCATGGGAGAGAAGTTAGAAGAAGGAGACATGGTGGCCAAGCTACTCCGAGCTACTATGGCAAAATTCAAGTCTATTACATCCGCCATTGAGCAATTTGGGGAGATGGAGTCAATGACGTTGGAAGAAGCCGTGGGATCCCTCAAGATACATGAAGACAAGTTGTAAGATTTCCAATCAAGAAGTTAGAAGAAAGTTCTGTTAGCGAGAGCTATAAGAAAGGGCAAGAAGAAAGACGAAGATGAAAACTCTCATGGTCGTCGATGTGGACGCGGCAAAGGAAGAGGCTACGGCCGAAGTAGTTATGGCAAAGGATGGGGCAAAGGCGAGGACTACAAACCTCAAGATAAGTCAAAAATTAAATGTTACAATTGTGAGAAATTTGGGCATTTTGCTTCTAAATGACGCAGTGACAAGACAGAGGAGAAGGAAAATTTGGCCAACGCCGAGGAGAAGGGCGAGTTGGCCTCGCTAATGACGCTGACAGAGCCTCTAGATCATGCACTACTCCACGGGAGCGTGGGAGATCCCCATATGCCTGATATGTGGTACCTCGATATAAGGGCCAAGAACCATATGACAGGCATAAGAAGTTTCTTCTATCAACTAGAAGAAGCTCACCTCGGCAGTGGTCACTTTGGTGATGGGTCGAAGGTTGATATTCAAGGCAAAGGAAACATCATACTACAATGTCAGAGTGGAGGAGAAATGACGCTGAGTAATGTTCTCTTTATCCGTAAATTGTGCTCTAACATTTTGAGTATTGGGGAGCTTGATGAATAAGGCTGCAAGACTGTGATGGAGCATGGTCATTTGATCATATACGATCAGCAAGGGAGACTCCTAGGTTGTGTAAAGAAGACCAATGGCCGTTTATATCTGTTGAAGCTAAATACTATGAGATGTTGTTTGGTTTCGCTTGATGATTCTGCTCGAGTATGGTATGAACGCTATGGGCATCTCAACCACCAAGCATTGAAGTTGTTGGGTGATCAATAGATGGTCGAAGGATTACCTCTCTACCATCTCTAGAGTAGCTATGTCGAAGTGGCATAGCAGGCAAGCATTCAAGAGCTCCATTTCCATATTCATCAACATATAGAGCAAAGACACCACTTGAGTTGCTGTACATTGACTTATGTGGTTCGATCACTCTATCGGCATGGGGTGATAATTCTTATTTTATGTTGATTATTGATGATTTTAGTCGACTCACTTATGTTGCCTTGCTGAAGAAGAAGCCTGAAGCTCTTGGGTCTTTTACAAAGTTTAAGGAGACCGCAAAAGGCGAGAAGAATGTGAAGGTCAAAGTTTTCAGGACTGACCGAGGAGGGGAGTTTGCTTCAGCTGAGTTTCAGCTTATTATGATAAGCATGGGATAAACAGACACATGACGGCTACATAGTATTCACAGGAAAATGGTGTCATTGAGAGAAGGAATCAGACAATTATGTCCATGGTGCGATCTATGTTGAACGGGAGAAGCCTACCCAAGGAGCTATGGGGGGAGGCAATGAGCATTGCCGTGTACCTCATGAACCGCACTCTGACTAGAAGCCTAGAAGGAGCTACACCGTATAAAGCTTGGACGGGGTCAAAGCCTAAGGTTGCACACCTTAGAGTTTTTGGCTGCCTAGCTCATGTGAAAGTGCTAGGAGGGCACTTGAACAAGTTGGATGACCGAAGCAAGCCTATGGTCTTCATCGGTTATGAAATTGGGTCTAAAGCTTATCGCTGGTATGACCCTTGTAGTGGAAAGGAGCATGTGAGCAGAGACATCATCTTTGAAGAAGATGCAAAGTGGGACTAGGATGTCTCTAAAGTGAAGAAGAAGCCAGCTACCCCGCTCTCTCATGATTTTCCAATCTTAATTGACGATTGTGATGGTCAAGTGGATGAGATACCGGTGGAGGACGCTGATGTTGCATCACCTCCACATGAAAGTGAGCCCTAAACCATGATAAGGAGATCCTCTTCTCACTACTGAAGTGAGCTCGCCCAGGAGGTTCAGAGGTTTACGTCGAGTTTTTGAAGATACCGAGCAAGTTCTCCTTGACCAAGAAGAATGCTTGGTGATAGAGGGGGAGCCAGAAAATCTCCTAGAAGCTTCCAAGGAGGAGGTTCAGAAACGTGCCATAAAGGAGGAGATGGACTCCATTGAGAATAACTGGACGTGGGAGCTGGTGAATCCACCTAACGGCTGCAAGAGAATTGGCCTTAAGTGTGTTTTCAAGATCAAGAAGAGCTCACAAGGAGAAGCGGTGAGACACAAGGCCAGACTGGTCACAAAGGGTTACATCTAGAAGCTTGGAGTTGACTTCAAGGAGGCATTGCGCCAGTTGTGAGAATTGACACCGTCCGTGTCTTGGTCGCTCTAGCAGCACAAGGATGATGGGACTTGCATCATCGTGATGTCAAGTCAGCTTTTCTCAATGAAGAGATAAAGGAAGAAGTGTACGTAAAGCAACCCGAGGGGTTCATAAAAAGGGGCAAAGAGCATATGGTTCTAAAGCTGAAGAAGGCCTTTATGGCCTAACACAAGCACCATGAGCATGGTATACCAAGTTGGATAACTTTCTTATTTCCATTGGTTTTACCAGGAATGTCTAGGAGCACATAGTCTACATGAAGATTGCAGATGATGTGCACTTGCTCGTGGGAGTGTACGTTGTTATCTTGATCGTGACCAAGCTAGAGAGCTGTTACATTGAGGCGTTAAAGGGCGAGATGATGGACATGTTCGAGATGAGCGACTTGGAATTGCTCAACTCTTACTTGGGCATAAAAGTTATTTAGTTAGATGGGCAAATCAAACTGAGCAGAGAGGTTATGCGATGAAGATTCAACATCAGAGCAAACTGATAAATTGCAACCTAGTCCATACGTTGACTTGAAGCAAGACAGAAATTCAGCGTTGAAGGCTCGTCCACTCTTGTTGACTCAACGGAGTACCGGAGTCTGATCGACAGCCTAAGGTATTTGACTCATACCAAGCCTGAATTAAATTATTTTGTGGGAATTCTAAGCAGGTATATGGAGACACCAACGGCTGAATACATGATGCTGGTGAAGAGGCTCTTAAGGTATATCAATGGAACATTAGACCTTGGTCTATGTTACGAGAAAGCAGTTGGAGAACAAGACGTGGTTGGCTATTGCGATAGTGACCACGTTGGAGACCTTTATGACTGCAAGCGCACCACTGGTATGGCATTCTTCCTCAGGCCCAACCTGATAAGCTGGGCCTCACAAAAGCAGAAGATCGTAGTTCTCTCTTAGTGCGAACCCGAGTATATATCCATGACTGCTGTGGCGTGTCAAGGAATTTGGTTGGCCAGGTTGATTGTAAAATTGAAAGGCGAATGTCTGAAGCTTGTGACACTGGTGGTTGACAACAAATCTGCCATTGCTCTTGGCAAGAATCCCGTCTACGATAGTCGCTTGAAGCACATTGACACAAAGTTTTATTTTATTAGGGAGTACATTGAAGAAGGTAAAGTTAGTGTGCACCATGTCAGCTCAGAATATCAGTTGGCTGACATATTCACGAAAGCTCTCGGACGTCTGAAGTTCAGGGAGCTGCGAGCGAAGCTGGGAGTTCGAATCGTCCGCGGGGAACAACGTCAAGATCAAGGGGGAGATTGTGGAGTTTGACCTTTAATCGGTCCCACACTCTCTCCACTTCCCGCTTAAAGTTCCTTTGATAAAAGAAACAATGTTGAACATTATTCTTAGAACGAGGGTTTCTTTTTTCGGGTTTTTTCTTTTCTTTTTCTTCTCCCTTGTTCTCTCCCACCAGGACCTGTGCTGCCAAGGAGTGGCAGCAGGGACTCTATCCCAACAGAAAGAGGGGGAGGAGGGGTGTTCTTTTTCCACTGTTTGATTATGAGGTACTCCTTTGAAATGCGTTGAGGCGATTTATAGGAAGGGTGGAGACCCGCTTCGCCTCCTAGAATGTTGGTGGGCGCCAATATTCGGAGTAGGAAAGACAGAGGGAGAGCGGATGCTTATAAGAGAGAATGAAAGAGACAGATTGAGGGGAAAGAGAACCGGAGCGCGCGGGAGAGATCTTGCGAGGAGTGACCGCACCGGATAGATAGAGAGAGAGATGGGGATAAAGATAGGAATGAGATAGAGATCGAGCAAAGCGGAAAATAATAATGAGATATGGAGAAGGGGATGGGCGGGAACGGAGGGGGGAGAGACAGATAGACAGAGATAAATAAAGATCTGGGGGGGAATGGAGGGGAAAGAGACAGAAAAAGAGGGAAAGAACGTAACTTGATAGGCGAGAGGTGTGGAGGAAATGAGAAAGAAAGGAGAGCGGACAAAGAAAAGGAATGAGCAAAGATGTATAAAAATATATAATAATAAAGTAAGAAGACAATCAAACCCTCAGAGGTACCATGATAAATATGCAAATGTAATAAATAAATCAGATTATAAAATCTACTGAAACACTATTGCTTGCTAGGGAATAAAAAAAAAGTATCCACGGTTATAATTTATAATTTTTAATCTGCACATCCATTAATATACATTTAACCCAAAACTTTACGTCGCGTTATAATCAGAGCCCCACAGGCCCCACTACGACCTTTCATTTTTGAAGGGGTTATCTAATGGGAGAGTGGACTTTGCGGGCATTAAATACAATCCTAGTCGACAAAACATCATTTTTTTGTCACACACAGCCCACATCCATTAATATACATTTAACCCAAAACTAATTTATAATTGCATGTTTCCGCACATCCATTAATATACATTTAACCCAAAACTTTACGTCGCGTCATAATCAGAGCTCACAGGCCCCACTACGACCCTTCGTTTCTCAAGGGGTTATCTGATGGGACAGTCCACAATTTGCGGGCATTGAATACAACCCTAGTCGACAAAACTTCATTTTTTTGTCACACAGTGTACCACAGGTTAAAACGACCAATAAGCTTTTAGATTATTTCCTACACCATAAAGTGGGTACAACTGGATTGATACGGCCTGGTTGGCAACAAACAATAAGCACGCACTGTTCATACTTCAAATTTAATTTTCACCGCCGTGCCATTGGTATCTATTGAACACAAAATGCAAGGCAAGTCTAGAGTTCAATCCAGGAAAGATAACAGTGCAACATGGATATCATTAGCGAGGACAAACAGAGAACAAAATGAAAAGACATTTTCAAAAAAGTCCCATTAGGCTTAAGAACAATGGAAATACAACACACGTTTCCATATCGAATGCTGATCCAACTTCCAGAACATTTCAGGGTTCAAGAACAAGAAGAGATTTCAACCGTCGGCATAAAGTTCAATAAATCGATTGAGAAACACAGCATACAACTCAAAGGTAAGTGCAATCGCCGGAGTTAATGGTTGAAGAAGGGCAACCTGGTCAAGGGGCTTCTCCTTCGCCGAGGGACCAGCCAACGAAGCTCTCCTTCTCTCTCTTTCTTCCTCTCGCGCTCTATCCCTCACTTTCTCTTTTTCCCTTTCTCTCTCTTTCTCTCTTTCTCTCTCTCTCTCTCTCTCTCTCTCTCTATATATATATATATATATCTTAATCTCCCCCATTCTCTCTCTGTCCCATTCCTAATCTCCCTGTTTCTCTCTCTCTCTCTCTCTGGGACGCGGAACAGGATTGCAAGGGGCAGGTGCGGCGTTATCGTCGTCGTTACCAAATGCTTCTAGTTTTTACGCTTTGAAAGGCGTCGAGGAGTCAGATTGTCGTCCTGCCGTAGCAATATCGCCTGATGAAATCGTCTCGTTGCTGCGGTTGCAATATCTCCAAGGAAAGTCGTCTCCGTCGCTTAATAGATCAGACATGACCTTAAATATGGTTGATGGGAAGTTGAGAAATAAGAGAAAGAGGTAATGAAAATGGGTCTCAAACATTTGCCATTTCTTTCTCTCTCTATCCCTCTCCGATGTAAACGTATCTAATTCGCGCTCGCTCTTTTATTTCGGCTTGCTTGTTACTGGCCTCTCTCCATTAATCGCGTTACTTTTGTATATGGCTATCTTTTTCTCTCGACATATGACTCCCCATTGGCGGACAGGCTTTCTACACATGGGTTACATATTTCAACTCATAAAAGTCAAACTATATCAACATCAAGACGACATGTAATCAATTTCAATCTAATCTATTGGCTATAGGCAACCAAAAAATTGGATATACGATACGGTGAAACAATCATAGTTTTCTCTGTAAGGTAACGGACGGTGGGCAGACCATTGGTTTTTCTAGAAGTTACCGGATAGGACAGTCGAGCCATTTTCCGGTACTCAAGACAATCCATGTTCACAAACGTTTTGATTTCTCACAAAGCCGACATTAGAATATATCACAGATTAAAGGGACAAGTAAATTTTAAGATCATTTCCTGGATCACGAAGTGGGTATATGTGGAAGGAGATGCCCTGGTCAGAAATAAAAAAATAGCACACATTGTTGATTTCTTCAGTTTTTTATGTTCGCCGACTTCCGATCAGTCTACAGTTGACCCAAAATTCTAGGCAGCTCTAGAGTTAAGTCCAGGAAAGGTATGAACGCAACGTTTATACCATCAGCGCTAGGACAAACGGAGAATGAAAAGGATATAATTTTTTCAAATGAATGACCCACTAGTCTTAAGAGTATTACGTAAACTATATATAACGCTTTCCATTAAGATATACAGTATAATTAAGACATTTGTTTATAACTTGACTGCAAATCCTGTTAGCTGAGAGGCTATCTGTACATGGGTCACATATCTCCCCATCTAAAAGTCAAACTATAGCTCTATCAAGACGCCGGCGAATAAGTTTCTATCCAGCCAATGTTGATTTTCATCCATCGTTCTCCTTTCTGATTAGAAGAGAACTAGATAAATGCATTTCAACTATCCATGAAGCACATATCTTTCAATTTCTAACATATACGTTATTCCATACATTTGATGAATTACTTCATTCATCTCTTTATTTTTTGCGTTTTCACTAACAAAGATTAAATGTTTATGTGCTAGTGCGCTATAAACGCCTACGTTCTAATAGCTACGGCTATGGACAGGAAGTAATTGGTCTACACTGCAAGCCACCATCAGCTTTTAATCGTTTCTCGCTTCGTCCACTCAGACCCATTTTCCCATCCACTAGCTGGGGACGATCAAAGTTGACCTTAAATATTTGACACCTACACTTATTGTGCCGCTGACTTCTAGATGAAAGCTAAAAAATCAGCCACTCAGCTGCGACACGCGGCAAGTTTGTTGGAAGGGACCGATCGCAAGGGCGGTATGACTTAATTAAAACCTTTTTTATGTCAGCGAAAGCGGTATCTCAGTCGAGAAACCAAAGTTTCTCTGTTTTGTTTGGTGGAGCTGAGACTGTATTGTTCATATTCGCGATCGTTTCTAAAGACTAATCAAGCCACGTCATCATCGTCATCAACCAATAGGAATTAAAATCAAAGTAGACTAGTAAGAGTCGACAATGTAGCTATACTCTGTTATGAGAAATAGACGGTCAGAATTAAATATATATAGGATTTAATATTGTAGATAGAATTAAATCTAGACAGGTTAACATCACCATTAACCAATCGAACGGTCCTGATAAAATCTAGCTAGGAAGTTATAAATCTAGATTTATAACTTCCTATGGCTAGCCGTTAATATTATCCTACAAGGTATGAATACGAACCAACCTGTTGTTAATCAGATTAAGGAGGATAACACCGATCTTTATTTCTACGTCCGAATCTTGGCATCCCTTTCATCTATCTCCATTCTCATTATTCTTCTTCTTTGTATTATACGTGTACTTATCTTGAAAGATCTTTAAAGTTTCTTCCTGGCAGAGTCTCAATCGCTTTTACAGAGTATCACAGCCATATCTAAATTTTAGTCATTATTTGTATATATTACAATCAACCAATGTTTTAAGGCCAACAAAGATGTTTGCCCTATTTATGTTGACAACTTATAACCCAAAATCCAATGTTCTTACTCATAAAACCCTTTTTCCTTTGTAATCTATGGAAGCACATATCTCACATTGATCCTTCTGTCCTCTTTTAGTGGGCTATCCCCCACCAAGTTTTTTACTATTAACTGCATTCCATACAACCCTTCAAGTCTGCACTGAGCGAGGACTTATGCGCGAAACCTAGCCTTCAGAGTGCCCGGCCTAGTCAACAGGTCACAAAGGTTTGGTGTTATCTTTCCTTGTTTTTTTCTTGTTCAGGTCCTTGTACGGACCTACACAAAGGTTTGGCATGTGCGAGCACGAGTGTGCGCATGGTAAGGTCTCTCTCTCCTATTAGGGGGGCCTATTTACTTTAACTGGGCCTTCTTCCCTTTATTTCTAAGGGTGAAGGACCATATTTGCCCTTATAAAAGGTAGGGCCGTCCATAAGAGAGGAGAAGAGAAAAACGTTTGAGAAAAATGTGATTTTTAGAGATTTTCCTGTCTTTTTTAGTGTTTTTTTAGTTTTTGCCTCATTTATGAAAATGCCACTTCAAAAATAGAAAGAGAAAAACCCTAATTTTTGTCGTCAGAAACTGCCCCCAGCAATGCCTTCACCGGAACTCCGGTTGACATCTCCAACAGCCTCCTATAGCCTCTTGCGGCCGCCCGAGCCTTCCCCGCCGCCATGTTCATAGCCGCACGGCTACCGCTTCTTTCGGAGCCACCGTTTCAGCCGGTGGCCATCGCGGTAGGTAGCGGCCGCCACAATAGCCAATGCCCGCCGCAGCAACCGCGATCGCCACAACAATCGCGGCTGCCGCAACAGCCAAGCGAGAGCCATAGCAGCTCGCAACTATCGCGACCGCCGTAATTGCCCACAGGCGCCGCAGTAGCTCACGCCCACCAGAACAGCCATGGGTGCCGTAGTAGCTAGCGGTCAGTGCAGCATCCCGAGGCTGCTGTAGCCGAACGCAGATGTTACAAGGGCTGTGGCTGTTGCAACATCCCGCGTCGCCGCAGCCCTAGCGCCTAGCGCAGTTCTAGCAGCCGCCACAACCGGCCGCCGTTGCAACAGCCTGCGAGCGTCAATCACAACCGTTGGCAGATAACCGGGCCACAAATTGCCCAGCCAACTAGCTCTACGAGAGCCACGCCTGCTGCCGCTGAACTTGCTGCTGGCTTGCCCGTTGTCTCTACACCTGTTGTAGCGCCGATCGCCTCTTGCCGTAGCGCCCTTTTGTGCGCACGCCTCTGCGTTTGCCATGGTACCCATTGCCACAGCTCTTTGCGCTGACTGCTGCGCTTGCCGTTGCTCCGGCCTCTCTATCATCATAATGCCTGTGCGACTCTACTATCGCACCGTCGTCGCCGTCGCTACCCTCATCAATGCCGCACCATGCACGTCACTATTGTTGCTAGCCCCATCGCTGCCGTCATTTGCTAGTGCCCCGTTATGGCTCATCATCGCCCGGCCGCTCGCCCGGTCGCCTGTCGGCCTGCTATCATCGATACAAACATCAGGCCAACTGTAAGGAATCGGCTACACCCACACTTCTTCCCTCTTACGTGCTCAATTATTTCTTTAAGTGCCTCTCAAACATGTCTCCATCGCTGGGGTTAGATTATTGTTAGATAGGATTCGCGTTCTGAGGATTAGGATTTCAGGCATTACGTCCTTTGTTGAGACCATCGAGGGCATGTGCAAAAGTGGCAGTAGCCAAGCTTGCACTGTCAGCCTTCAACCCGAAGCTCGGATCATCGTGAGCCTAGTTTCATTCCCAGGTCACACTTACCCTAGCTGAATGGTAGTTGGTGTATGTCGACACCAGATTTATACTTCTCATAGATTTGATTGTCGCATTATCACTAGCATTACATAAGCATTATTCATCTTTGTTGCATGATATGACTGCCCTCGTCCTTCTTGTGTGTAACACAAGCCGTTCAATACTTGCGTCCATCGTGTTACATCAATGTTAGTCCCTCCCTCTCTCTTTTCCAACATCTATAGCTCAGTTTCCTCCAGAATATAGTAATCTTTATGAGCATCCATACCATCATTACCATCGATCTCAACTGTTCCTCGAGCTGTCTTTCAATTAAATTGAAACCCATCATTAAATAACTTCAATATTGTCTCAATTTAAATTATGTATGAACTTGACTTAAATGAATTCATGAGCAAAGCGGTTATATTGTTACTGTTATAAAAATACTCAATACCATCCAACACCACACTACTAGTTCCAGTTATATGGGGTAGCAATTAGATAAGTCTTATTTATAAACAAAACTAATACCAATTCTTATTCATTTCCTTTTCATTAAAGTTTAAAAATTTTGCTATGTCAATATATCAACACAACTGGACTCTTGCTATTGGCTTCCATAATATTTTGTATATTTCCTTTTTTACATAATTATTCCTATTGGATTATACCAAAACATGTTATTATAGTTTTGCTCAATATTGAAGACATAATTGATGATGTTAAGTGAGTGTCCTCGTGATTAATGTTCACAAATAAAAAAATGATTATAGAAAACTCGCTCATGTTTCTATAATGGAAGTGAGGTCGTCTCCACGGAGACTACCCTTTAGAACTAAATTGAATTCTTAACACAGGCTAACGGGGATTTCAGGATTAGAATAAGGGTAACTAAAGCGACAAGTGATAAGTCAAGTAAAAGAGGTAACAATAGTAAAATAGAGAGAAAAGTACAAGAATAGTTTGTAAAAGAGGTAGATAGTAAAGTGGATAAATTAGGATTAGATATGATAATCAGTAATTATCAAATAGTAAGAGAACATGGTAGTAAAAGGAATATATGAGACAAGAAAAATAGGATTTTAAGAATATAATTTTGTATGAGTAATATTTTTATAGAGAGTGAATATAGTAAGTATAATGGAATTTATTCAATATATTATAATTAAGGTATATGCTAATATAGTTAGCAGACAAGTTATATATATTAATAAGCAAGAGTGAGTATTAATATAATATTCTTCCTGAAATGTAGAGATGATATTTATATAAATAAGATGTCATTGTTTTAAACATATAAGATTGATACAATAATGATGGATGCTAAGATTGTGCTAGATACTGAATAAGATTATTTATTGAAAGGAGTAAACAAGAAAAAGACAAGGATTTGGAGAGCTAGAGGGAAACAAGGATTACTTATTGAGATATAAACTAATTGTGGAAATGTTTATACTCATATATAAATATATGCTTCGAGTTTACAAGTAAGAAGGACAGCTATGACAATAGGGACTATCGAACTTAAAAAGGATATTTGAATTATATATAGAGAGAAGAGTAAGGGTTAAGAAGATAAGGAGAGAATTTTTGGGTTTAATTTGCAAAACATTTTTTCTTGACATTTTTGGGTTTGAAATTTTTTCCAGAGGGAGAGGGTAAAAGAATATAGGAATAATAACTATAATTAAGACTATGTATATAATATTTCATAAGTATTATATATGTATATTAAGAGTGAAATAGCAAGACAAAATAGGTGGCAGAAACGTGTTTGGAAGAATGCTTGCATGAACATGCAGTCCTAAATTGATAGAAATCTAAGTTCCTAATACAATAAACAGTGATCTATATGACCAAATAATGCCACTATCAGGTGAATGACCCCAAACGTTGGCACATGTTGCTTGGTCTTCTCCTTCATGCTGCCGCATTTCTATTGTGCTCTGAGTTCTTGATTTTCCTAAAAGGCCTTCAAGCAAGAAGAGTCGTGTCATAGCCTCTCTTCCAGCCTCTAGGTTCCCTTCAAGAGTCATTGCCGTCACCCCAATTCCTCTGACAAATATGGCCAAAGTAGGTTTTCTGAGATTTTTTTTAAGCATCATGATTACCTCCCTGGGCCATTGATTGCATGGATTAGCCATGGGGGGCTTATGGGTCTTTCGATAACTTAGGGTGGTCGCTATTAGCTGGAAAACTCCATACGGCTTAGAGGAAGACAATGGCCAAGGTGGTGGATGACATATCTTTCCCTTGGTTTTTGGATATTGGTGAGGGGAATAAATGTATTTAATGACTGTGTCATTCTAAATGAATTACCGTAAATCAAACAAATGTGATGAAAATATAAAATTTTCTCAAATATGTGTATAAAGGGTATGAAATTGTCTCCACAAGGACTAGACTTTGGATATGGATTTAATGGTTTATTTATAGTTAAAGTGAATCAGGATTATATGTAATAATAACTACTACTAAGTAGTGATAAAGACAAGTAGTAAAAGAGAGAGTTGATATAGTGATCAGATAAGATCACTATGTCAATTTTTCTGATTAGTAATTTGTAATAAATTTTAAGATGGTAAGCAAGGTTGATTATGATTTCAGATTTTTAATTCTAGAATAAATAATGGTATTAAGATAAGTTGTTAAAATGGTATATTAGATCACCCAGGTGGAGAGAATAATAATACACTCTTGTTAATATAAACGATGAAGGCTATTTATTTAATTAATAATAACTTGTGTGTTAGACAGTGGATATATAATAATGATAGATCCTAATATTTAGGTAGGTAGTGAATGATATTTTTATGTTTAAATAATATGAAAAGAATTGAAATCATAAGATTAGTTTTTTTAAGAAGTAAGAAGAATAATGAAGAAAAAAATACTATGTTAAGTGGATAAAATAGGGAAATATTAATTGATTTATAACTTCAATAACTGAACTAGTCTGGAACCACCGGAAGGTACATATCTATATGTACGCGTGCAATTATATCTTAATAGTAAGCAAGATGGATATGAGAGTCAGGATTATCTAGTTTAGGTATAAGTTAATGAAAATGTTTCAAGTAGTTTATGTAAATAGTTAGGGAGATAGATGATAATGATGTAGACAAATAAAGAGGATTTGTGTGTGTTTCATGATTTAATATTTATGAATATATTAGCATTGTAGTAATATGACTTATATAAGCAATTATAGTTAAGAGGTGTTTTAAATATTTTTAAGGAAGAAAACTAAGAAAAGTGTGCAGTTTTGTTAACACGGTATAGGTGTTGCACATAGTGTCTCAATGAGGCCACGCTGAATATATGAGATGAAATCAAAAATATATTCTAATCAAACTTAACCTTAACATTTTTTACAAAATTTATGGATTAATTCTCATTCAGATAAAACTAAGATACTTACCGAATTCACCCTGAATTGTCAAATGGTTGTGGGGATGTCCATCGCCACCTACCAGCTTCACTGTAAAGTTTCCCCTTCTCCTTTTTGGTGCTGATGGTTCTCTTCCAAGCCTTTCTTTGAAGCCTTCCTGATCTTGTCGGGCCACTACAAATCTGTCACGATTCCACATCAACTGCTTCAAGCTCCAAAACGGTCTCTATTGTCTCTTCTTTTTTCATAATGATGGATAGGGTATTAAGCCTCAATAATCAAAATTAGAAGGTCAATTGAGCATCTCTAACAACCCTTCATTCATTGCTTTCTGATCAAATGGCTCAGAGAAGCCGTTTGATCACCAAATGGTCCCCCATCTTCGAGCCTCCGTCGGTCGGCCAGTGAGGAGAATAATCGATGTGACGAAAGTCATCTTTGTAACAATTCATAGGCGGTCTACCACTCTTTGCCATGTTAGTGGCCAACTCATCCACCCCGTCACCAGCTTGTGCTCTGATTTACTCATCACTTGGCCATGCCATCCCCATCATCAGCCGCAATTAATCGGAATCTTGAAGAGAAGAAGAAAAAATATTGGAAATATGTGGTAGATCTCACCATCTGATCTTCCTTAAAAGAGTCTGATATGACACGGGATTTACAACAGGTTGGCTTGAAGCCCCAGAATTTCTTACTAATTTTATTCAGACCGTGACCCATTTGCTTATATCCGCTCACTTAAAACATTTCCATATGGCATGGGCCTTGGGCTGGGTGTTCTTGAAGCCACATCACAATTTCATTCTATTTCTATTCAGATTGCAGTCCTTTGGGCAGCAATCTGTTTCTTATCGCCTTGCCTAAGCCTGAGGCGGAACTGAAATAAGTGTTAGGCATTATCAATATTGATAATATTAAAAAATAAAACATGTGTATAAATGTCGATTAGGATACCCTTTGAAATAGCTAAACACTTCTCCTATGATGCACATGTCCCTCTCTACCTAAGGGGCATGTGGACATCTTTTGGACTCGCTTGTGCAGGTCTATTTGGAGCGATAATGCACCTCCTTAAGCACAACAGTGCTTGTTGGCTATAGGTGATCTTGAGTGTCATTGGTGCTATGCTTGTCTCTTCACTCAACCCTCTTTTTCACTTATTTCACTTATTTTTTTCCTAAAAATATAACTACAATAATGTATTTAACCAGTTAATGCTTTAGCACATTTCCACGAAAGTAATTGAAGATGTAATTTTTACAAAAAATTAGATGAAAAAAATATTAATTTAACAAACTACTAGATTTAAAATATTAGAGTAAAATTGATAAACAGACGATAACATCAGAAAATGATTACAAAATTGGCATTAGAATATGCATAAATTCATATGCATAAGTTCATCCAGTCTCATATATGAGGGGTTAATGGCTGTCATCAAAATATGTCATTGTTTTAAAGTCACTATGGGTCCATTTCATGTGTGCTATCTTCAATTTTACTCATATTGGTATCTCGTGCACTAACTAGATCAACTAATAAAATAGCGCATTATTATTTGAATTTTTACATTATTTACAAGTCAAAAATTTCTTAATAAAAATATGTTTAAATTATTATTAGTTATTAGGAGACTACTGCTCTGTCTAGTATGTCAGTCTACAGTTTTAGAGGAAAGACTACTGCTCTATCCAGTATGTCGTCGGTCAGCAAGTGCACTCAGTACTCAAGCCACCCAACAGCTGGCGAGCACTCCCACACCAGCAGCCCAACAGCTGGTCCACTTACGATGCACACAAGATAGGCCCCAAGAGGCCCAATAGAAGTGCCACCTAGGCGAAAGAGTTGTCCAGCATGCGATACAGGAAGTCATTTATTTTCGATTTTCATACAGTAACACCTCCCCCAGTTTTTCAATATGGGATATATCATAGTTTCCTTGAAGATTCGTGTTGGGCTGGGCTGAGACATAACATAAACGATCACGGCCCAAGGAACCCCAATCTTAAGAAATGAGAGAAGAATTTGTAATCGAGCTACGCGCCAACCCAGTCTGAAGCCATTAAAATAATAGGCCATTTTTAAGTGGACGCACATTATCTCAACTGTCTGACATTTTAACAATAATCAGATAGTTACATATGTTTGCGATATTTAACAATTTTCTTCTATTTTTAGGCCCTCAGTATGACCATGATAGCTGACATCGATGGGGAGCCACATGAACGGGTGAATCAGAAAGTGCAAAGCTTACATGGCCTGCTAACGAGGCCGGAGAGGTGGCATGGCGGGTGCATCATATGAGAGAGGACCATGACTATGATTTAATCCTAGCCATTGGTCTCAGTCTTAAGAAAATTGGAAGGCAAGGGGCAGATGCATCTATCTCCACCATTGGCAGTCATCTCTTGCAAATGGGCAGTTGTTTGGACCTTGGGGTGACTGCATCAGGTGATTTGATGGACTGGGAGGACACCTAGAACCATTTTCCCCCGTTGACAGCCATGGGAGATTTCTCCCAGGGCTTAAAAAGGGCTCCATAGCCACTTATTTCTCATCCTTTGATGGAGTGTGTTTTACAGGGTGATAACACTTCTCGGGCATGTCTGGCCAACTCGGGCGAAGGTGACGGCGCTAGCTAGGCTCGGCCAGCTCAAGGCGGTGCCAAAGAAGGTCTGGAGCAGTTTGGATTCGCACCAGCCCCGAGAAGATGAGAAAAGGAGGTTGCACATCCAAGCTACACGACGGGAATTGGCGTCGCCACCCTTTCTTGTTGAATCAGGGTGATTTAGGTTATTCATGCTCTTTTTAGTTGATTTCTATGTTCTGATATACTCTAAACGCTTGATTTTAGTCATTCAAGTGGAACATTGACTCGTTTCTTAGAGATTTCATACTGTGGTGTTGTTTGAATATTTTATCGAGTACGCCATGTGTTTGATGAATATTGTTCGATTTATATTAGTTTGTTTTTATCAACTTTACACAAAGTTAGAAGTTATACATCTATCCTACCCCAACCACTCTCGGGCAATCTGTCGAAGAAATGAGAAACGCTCAACAGAACTGCCCCCTTAGCTAGATTTTCTCCTATTAAAAAATTTATATAAAATATATAAAAACATATACAGATTAAATACATTACTATCTCTCTGACACCTAGCCCTTTCGGGCATTTGGTCAAACACCTTCAAGGTATTCGACTAAATTAACCCCTTAACTCAGAAATTCAAGTGTAACTATATATAAATATATATAAAATAATTTTAAAATATTTATTAACCGTAGACTAAATATTATAAATATATAAGCCAACTCTGGTACTATAGGCAACCTTACACTAATATAATAATACTAATAAAGAAGTATTAAGTAGATAGAGTAACCTTATCCTCTCCTATCCATCAACTTAGTATATTATAGTTAGATGATCACTTACTCTTGCCCTAGCTATCTAAGTTTTAAATTCTTAGCATATCTAGGTACTTTAGATATCAAAAATTCTACTGTTTTCTACTTTTTGTTTCCTTATTATTATTAAGTAAAATCTACTTCTTCATGAACTATATTACTATCATTCTTAACTATAATATCTTATATATTACTTATTTATTATTCGTAGTTTCTATAAAATATGTATACATATAATATCTGATATTCACTCTTCTCTATTCATCTTATTTAACTATTACTCTATCGGCTGACTACTTCTTATTTCTTCTCACATTTACTATCTTTAGTAGTATTATTATAGCTTATTCACAAATGATTTAGTTATTAAGAACATCTATAATGGTCAGTCCTTTTAGAGAGGACCTTGCCCTAACTATATAGTTGAGTGAATTTTATACTTTAGTCAAATTATTTTATTGTAGTCACATAAAATTTATTATTCAACTTGCCTCCACCAGTGGGCCTGAGCGCTCCTGCACTTGCTTGCTTGTGGTGACCTTGGGTGCTCTATTGCAAGCACCTAAATATTGTTAACCCATTTTTTCTTCTTAATTATTACATTTTCTTGATGGAAAAAATATAATAACCGCTAGAGAGAACTAAATGCATTAATGATTTGGCAACTCATTTTGTAAGGAAAAAATTTAAGGTGTAATTTAAGTGAAAAAATTGCACTAAAATGCACTGTTCTAACAGAATGCAACGTGCAGTTAAAATTTATATAAATATATGGATAATGTAAATAAAATGATAGCAAAATGTCCATAAAATATCTATAAATCATGCTGCATTTAGGGCGACACAAATAGTCAGAAAATCTTGAAATCATTAGTATTCATATCCTGATCTTTGTTATGGACAACTCAATGTTTTTACCCACAGTTAAAAATCGCTGTTCTTAGAAAAAATGTAACATACCATGTAGAAGCTCAATGTATTTTAATCCAAGTATGTTTTCCCAAGTTCCTGACTAGATATAATCTATAGATACTACAATGGGTTGTTAAATAATCACAGATTATACATTAAATTTTATGAATTCGATCGATAAAAAATACTTTTCATTTTCCTTATATACTATTTTTGCCTAGGAACCTTTAGTTGCCGATTTTATTGCACTCATGCTGCGCACAAACTTATGTTTCCTAATTTATTTGGGCTTCACCTTAAGTTATTTAAAAGTAGAAATCAAATATTTCTGTAGGCCTACCTAGAATAAATTAAACATTTTCCTTTGATCTTCTTTTATTCACTATTTTTGTGAAGGAACCTTTAGTTGCCAATTTTATTGCACTCATATCCCCACAAACTATAATTCATTAGGACTTCACTTTAAGTTCTTTTATAGGCGAAACCCAATATTTTCCCACGTGTACTTAGAAAAAACAGTCAAAATAAGTAGACTTAAGATAATGAAAACATAATTTTTGAATTTCCATGAGTTGAAATGTAAAGCTCCAATAAAGATAGGAAATCTCAAATAACAAATCATATATGTTAAGGCTTTAGATTCGGAATGGATCTGATACATCCCCTTAAGACACTATTTCTGAGAGAGTAAGGTGAACCCCATAAAAGGGGCCCTCTCAATGGGATGTTTCCTAGAATAAAGACTAATGCCTTTCATATGCAAGACATTTAAGACAAACCTTACCATAGCTCATAAAGCGTAATGGCTTAGCTGGAAGTGCTCTATATTTAGAGGAGTTTCCTGACAAATGTGGGCTCGCTCGACACCTTACATTTCCTTGATTTTATATACCACATTTTTCACTTCCTCATATCTTGGTATACAGATGGATCCCACTCTTCCGATTTATACATTACCCTTGCAAATGTTGTAAAGATAATGACCTGATATAGTCCTTTCATGTGATCACATAATTGTCCGCTTATTGGTACAGGAGGCATCATATTCTCTGAATGTTTTGTTTCAGATTATAGTTCCAAGATTCAAGAAATATATAAAGATTAAGACGACCCTTAGCTGCCAGCGTTTATATAATTGTTCTAAAGGTTCCCTCTGAATTTACAAATTTAGATACAAAATTACAAATTTACAAATTTAGATAAAGATAAAACATTATTTCCTACACAATTTGAGCAGTTAGCTCAATATTGTAGAGACCAACTGGGAATTTCCACCTATGTTATTTCATGGTAAAGGGATGGCGTTGATGAGCGGAAATATTCTTCCACCTTTAGACTATGGTTGAGAGAGATCAGTTGTATCCAGTTATCTTACAAATCTAAGATACTGCCTTGGATTTCATAGTATACAATGAAAGGAATTTCATGATATAGAGTTAGTTAAATTTAATGCATACTTTGAAAGTCGGTTCTGTTTATCCGCTAGAAGTGAATATAAAGCATTATTCTGTTTCAATCAACACAACTTTCTCTAATACTAAAAAATTTTGTACTTAAAATATGTGTTAGTTTAGGTGGCCAAGGAACAACCTAAGAGGGGGGGGGAGTGAATTAGGTTCTATATTTATATTTTATTTTTATTTTAATTAGCCTCGGATTTTTCTACTTAAGAAATGAGGTAGAGGAAATGGAAGACAGTTATTTTTTTTATACAGCTTAGGCTAATCCTTAATGCTGTTCGGGGGTATCTGTCCCGAGGTAATGATGTGCCCTAACCAAGTTTGTGTGAATTCCCCCCAAGCAAATCACTTGGAAATAAGGCTGAACAAGAATACCAAGAAAAAGGAAAATTCGATGAAGCTTTGTCGTCCTCAAAGGCTTCCACGGAATGACACTGCTTAATCTACTTCAACTTAGCCCCCAAAGCAACCTTCTTATGCCCCCCAAAGCCTTGACCTGAGTGATCACAAAGATCTAGCAATAAGAGTATATTTATGAATGATGTATTCCCCTCAACAACACTTAATATTTATGGCGACTCGAAATAGTATCCAAGGCAATGATCAATGTTAAGTACTTCAACAAAAAACTTTTATATCAAAATTATATTGAGTTAAATATTCATAAATCTAACATAATACCGCCTTGTTTGTGATCGTTCTATCTTCTATCCTTTTCTCCTCCACGTTTTTCCTTGGATAAAAGTCTTAATTTGTGTTTGACCTTTGATGCTTAAAACACTGATATCTTTTTCAATCCTGCACCAAATGTAATGATTCTACCTGAAATGGTTTTGTAACACAATTTCGCACAAATATTATATCACACACGATATTAAAAAATGAATCATAGAAATCTCCAAATATAAATCTTTCGACGTCCTTTGTTCACGGCTCGATTCCCCGCGTGTTCAACTTCAAATCCCTGTAAAGCATTCAAAACTCAACCAAATGACGTGATTCGTATCTTTATCAAAAGCTCAAAATTGGGATAAAAAATATGCTAAAAATTATAAACTTATCATAGGGTCAAAGATGTGCGAAGTTCAGATTCTAGACTTCTTTTCTTCGAATCTTGAGAAACCCTGCACCAAAAACCACGATTCTCAGTTATAAGGACTTGGATTGATGTTAGAAACAAATTATCTTTTCAAATAATGCTAAAAAACTCCTTAAAATTTTCTCCAGGACTGGAAAGATCTCTCTAGCTTTTGGACTGCGATTTTCAAAGGGCAAGGAGAAGGGGGTTTGAGATTAGGGCTCAAAACTGCATATAAAGATTTGGAAATCTGAAAGGGGCATAATAGTATTCTGTCAAAAGTCCAATAGTCATATTCATGGATTATGATTAAGCAATATAAAATATTAATCATTTTATTTCGATTTTGTTTATATTTACAATTTTACCTTCAATTCAAAATATCTTTCAAGAGTTAAGAGCAAAACTAGCCGTTATGCCAGGGACTTGAGATCTAAAATAATATTAAACTTTTAGATATGTTTAACATAATATTGAACTAAAGATATCAACATAACATTTAATATATCTAAGGCTCTTATTTTAGTTTCCCATACAATCAGTCAACTACTTGACTGAGGGCCTATTGTGCTTTGATCACAACCCATATTGAGGCACGCATCACTTTGAACATTCATCAAAACATTGTGTTAAAAATACCCTTAAAGCTTAATCTTCAATATTGACAGCTCATAATCGACATATTGTGTCTCCTCACATACATCAAACTATTGAACCAGAAATCAAAAGAGATCCCGTGAGGCATATACCATTTTCTACAATAATACTACGCTATCTCATAGTCTATGTTTAATGAACTACGCAACAGCTTCAGCAATGTTATTAGGAACACCAAATTCACAATTTCTCAAGCCTAAATTAAGAGCACAACAGATGATAGAATTGTGTGAATGAGAATTTTCTTTGTGAAAAAAGAAGTATTTAAGACCATTGTAAAATTTTGGAAGAGATTTCATCTTTCACCATGCAAAGGTGCAATGCCACCTCCTCTATCTGAGAACTTGTTGAAATATATGTTGTAAAAAAAGTCAATGACACATTTCGTATCTTGTTCATGTTCATTAATACAGTGTATTCATATAGTCCACATGTGATGCTTATAATGAAGTCCATGATTACATTTGAAATATTGTATCAATATGGTTGGAGCTACTCTTGTATCAAGGGGAATATCAGATTTGTTGTACACTATCAGTCTCACATGCTCCAAGCTTTCTTGTTTCATTTCAGCAATCAAGCTGGCCAGCCAACTTCTCTGACATGCCATCACAGCCATGGATATACTCAGTGCTACAAAAGACAGGGACAATCTTTTATCTTTTGCAAGGTCCAACTTATTAAATTTGGGCAAAGGAATAATGCCACCCTAGTAGTGCTCTTACAGTCTTTAAAGTCTTCAGTGTGGTCACTACTGTAATAGCCAAAAACTTCGTATTATCCGACTTTTTTCTAATAACATAGACCAAGGTCTAGTGTTCCCTTAATGTACCTTAAGATATTTTTCATTATCATCAAATGTACCTTAATATCTAACACAATGTCTTAAATCAAGTATGCTCTAAGCCAAATGACTTAACTACGAGTCAGACTCCTCTACCTTGTGTAGTCGACGAGAGGGGAGGAGTCTTCAGTGGTAAATATCTGTGAGGCTTTCAGGGGCATATGGACTGTAGTGCTATTTATCATCATATGTTGCTGAGAAATCTTCATAGTATAAGCATTCTGACTCAGTTTGATCTGCCCATCTAATAGAAACACTTATATGCTTAAGTAAGAGCTGAGCGAATATTCTTAACCCCTCATCTCACAGGTATTCGTCATCTAGCCATTCAATATCTAGATGTGACAATTCTCTAGCTCCTTTACAGTTAAATTGTCAACATATAAAGCATGAGTATTGCACATCACCTGCAATCCTCGTGTAGGCTGCATGTTCTTGTTATACCGTGCTCGTGGTGCTTCCACTAGGCAATACAATCATTACTTCACCTATTGATGTCGGACGTCAACGGGGATGTCGTCCAGTCGACACCGAGTATGATGGCTCAGCGCCGATAATGGATAGTGGTATCAAACATCGACGGTGTCATCATCCGATGGTTCTAAACCCTGACGGGTCGATGTAACTACGATGCGTTGAATGCCCTACGTGTCGTACGTGCAGGCTCTGATTCGAGGGAGGCGCCGAGCTCCAAACTTGGGCGGGGTCGCCGAGCGACGGCGACAGTGGTGTCTCAAAACTCGTTGGAGCGACGAAGGCATCTATGGCCTAACGGAATCTATCCGTAGGGCTCGCACGTAACGGACGTACTCGTCTGTACCGGTAAGACACTCAGTTGAGCCTAGTTCTCTCAATTCATCCTCTCTCACCTACCTAGCCCAAGCACGGTGGAGTCAAGACGAGAATATACTGCAAGAGGTAAATAAACGAGCGACGGAAGAGGATGGCATACCTCGTCTGTGATGGCTCGTAGTGTAGTGTCGTCAACGGTCAGCGGCAATTCGGAGTGGGTGGGGCAGAGAGTTGTAGGAGATATCACGGCGGCTCGACAGGCGAAGTAGCGCTGGAGCTATTCGTAAAGGTTGGCGGAAGACTTGTTGAGGACGTCTTGTGCTCAAGGCGATGACCTCTTTGGGGCAGTGAGGAATGGCGTCCCGGGGCATCGTTCGTCTAGGCGTCGCGGTCGACGATGATCAGGGGGGGCGTAGGGCATGGTGGAGGTGTCCGGTGGCGATACCTAGTGAGGTGGCAGCACAAGGGGTAACACATAGCCCGGTGGCGGCGTCCGGCATCAGCAGTTGCAGCCGACCTAGCGGCTGCGGTTGCTCTAGTGGCTGCAGCGGCGCCCGACACTTGCAATCACCTGGGGTGGCTGTGGCCACTCCGGCAGCTGCGGCGGCGCCCGTTGTTGGGGGCGGCTCCTGCTGCTAGCGGTAGCGCCCGCTACTGGCGGCGCCGCCCGTGGCTTGCGGTGGCGCCCGCTGCTGGCAGGACGTGCGCCCCTAGCGGCACCACCCGCTTGAGCGGTGGCGCCCACCTCTAGCGGCGTAGGCGCCGCTTCTGGCAGGTCTGCTGGTCTGGGGCAGCTCGACGGCGGTTGCGAGGCAGCGCAGTGGCTGCGTACCCGCGGCGGCACACGTCTAGGGCTCTGAACGGAGCCCTAGAATGGGCACACGGGCAGGATGGAATGGGCGCGAACCCGACCCTATTTCGTTCCGCCCATTCTCTCTCCTATTTTCTCATTTTTTCTTCCTTTTCTCCCTTTTTTTGTATTTTCTAAAGGTGAGACCAAAGATAAATTAAAATCAACTCTTCTCTTCATTGGTTTGGTTTTTTTAGGGTGCCCCCCTCTTCCTTTATACACGGGAGAGGTTAGGGCCCTCTAAATGGATCAACAGAAAGGGGAGACGGGTCCAATAGGGGGCCCTTATATAATAGGCCCCCCATTACACATAGAAGGGAAGAATAAAATAAAAAGAAAGAAAAGGGGAAGGGGAAGGCCCCTTCCCTTGACTATGAAAATGCGGACATGGGTCACATCACAATGCGACAAAAACAAGACGATGGTGAAGAAAACACGAGACAGAACTATGAAAAACAACGAAAATCAAAACGAGATAATCGAGCACCTCTTCACCCGGCTTCCGATGACGGTGGTCGGCGGTCCTTGATGGCGTGCACCATCACCTTTCATACGATATGCTCTTACCCGTCTTTATCAACCACTCTGGTTACTTTGGTTAGACTTATTGCTTTACCTCTCAAACGAGAATGGTTTATTTGACATCAAGATGAGGCAAGTCCAGCCCTTCTTGTGCTGTAAGGACCATCAAGATTGTGATGCCAGCAATTATTTCCATTAGTGTAATACCTACCTCGAAGTCCACTGAACAAGCTTCTTAACACAACACCTTGAGATGAGCCTGGCGTTATGTATCACCACCTCTCCTTGTAATTTTTCTTGAGCTTGAAAACCCACTTAAAGCCAATAGGTTTGTGATAAGTTTAAATCCACGGGTCTTACGTTATTTTTTCAATCCAGAAATAATCAACAATATTTATAAAAATTTACCACTTAGATACTCTATAATTAATACAGGGCACGTGAGGGGTTGATCCACAGTGAGGCAGAAATTTAATTTTAGATTTTTTTCGTAAGTGCTTGAATGAAAGAAATGACTTTAAGAGTTAGAAAGATAGTGACTTTGGTTAATGTTTATGACTTTATATGATTTAAATTGAAGTAGAAATACCAATAAAAACACTTAATATATTTTATTCTAATTTGAATAACTTTATTTAATCACCATAAATAAATAATATATTTTTCTAGGTTTTCTATAATTAAACTTGCACCAAAAAAACCCTGAAAATAATAAAAACAACGAGTTAGAGTTTTTGAGGATTTTTTTAAAAAGTTAATATAGCTGGAAATGAGTTATATTAACTTTATAGATTTTTTTTTGTATTTTAAGATTTTGAAAATGCCAATTATTGCTTCGCTAGGATTGTTTGACTGGGTGAGACTGTTCGAACCAAGTGACTCCCTTCTGGACTTATCCCAAATTGGATAAGTCCTTAGAAAGTGAATGTTGTGTCTGGTAGGTGCGCCGTTGGAGGACCGTGCGGTGCACAACCGGCAGGCAAAAGCGTGTACTGGGTGGGAAAACTTGAATTTGAAGGCTAAGATAACGATATTTTAATGCAATGTTTTCGAGAAAGATAGTGAGGAATGGTGGCGGTTTTATAGAGCAGTAGTGACAGACTTTAGGGAAAGAAATAAAATGGTCTAGATAGAGAAAGCAATTGAAACGAGGATATACACAGAAAAAGTGGAAAAAGGGCGTAAATGGAGTTTGGTAACACGCAAATAAGAGCTCATAAACTGTTAATTTCATCATAGTTTTGGGCTTTTAATGCTTAAAACATTGATTTTTAATGTATGTTATCATGATTTTATATTAAAAGAAGAATTTTCTTAAAATTCAAGTTAAACAACACGTTTGATAAAGAATTAGGCCAAAATATACATTTTAAACATTTTTAAATTGAATGTTAAAGGAAATCAAATGTTAATTGACCTATTTTTATAAATAAAAAGGAAGTAAACAATAAAACATATCTTTAGAAATGAATAAATTAGTTTTCAGGCATTAATAAACAATTTCTACTCTTTATTTTACTTGTTTTTTTATAAAAACTCTTTTTCTTATTGAAACTGGCCCTTATTGGGCCGTTTTAAGCACAAAACGTTTGTTAAGTGTGCAGGGAAACTCACTGAGCGGCGCGCGGATGAATCAGAAGCCAGATCCAGAGTTTGGTGCATGACACGCATGAACGCAAGCGCTGTGCATGTCGCGTACCACGTCAAGCATGACGCGCGGCACAGGACATGTGACGTGGACCAATCATGCTCAACATAATGCTGTCATGTGCATCGCACGATGTGGACGAATCAGAATCTAGATCGAGATGAAGCTGGAAAAGTTATTCCATGCATTTCATACGCACGCACTGCCATGTGCATAGCGTCCCATCGTGCGACGTGTACCAAGCAGCATGCTCCGTACACCCTGTGTGAAAAGCAAACAAACTAAAAGGGAAAAATGACAAATTGGAAAAGTGTTCTTGATTTGAAGTTCAAGGAAAGACAGCCCAACTCCCTTGAAATCTCAAGAATCCACCAGGAGTGATTCAGAGCTCGAATTGGACCAGAACTTTGCAGATCCGGCGCTGTATTTGTCCCCAAATTGAAGCATCAATTTGTGGAAAAATTCAGTCGTTCGTTGCGTGGGATTCTTTCCAATCGATTCAAAATCAATCATGGTATCTCTAGGCCCTTATTGCTTTGATTTTACCTGAGATTTTACATTCAATTTAAGTGAATTTTCAGTTCGGCGATTCTCGCCATTTTCCCTTAAATTCCAATTTTAATCATAGTTATTCATATATCTTACCTTGTGTTTAATTCAATTAGTATCCCTAGAGTAGCAAGTAACAATTTTGAAGTATACTCATCCCTTAAATCATCCTATTTCATCTCGTATTTCTTGAATTAGCAAACCAGGAATCGTATTCAAGATTTGCTAATCTAGGACATTTCTACAATTTCAAAGTAATTAGGATAAAATTAAAATTGAATGAAAACAAACCCTCCTATTATGCCAAATCCGTGAGAAGTGAATTGGATTGTATTAGATAATTTCATAAATCAATTTGAAATTACTAGAATTACTTCAACTAAATCATACCAATTTCACTATCAATTTCCATTTGAAATTTACTGAAACATATTAATTCCACTCAGTCTAGTTAGTTAACAATTCAGAGATTACTTAGCGATTCTTACTAAAAATTGTTAACTAAGTATACATCCGAAGCTTATTGATAGAGAATTCAGAAAATTAATCTCCGTTACTTGATATGTTTTGAGCTACAAATACAAGGTTGCATACATCTTCAAGCATAATTTTCATTTTGGGGAAAAAGGATAGCATCTTCACCAAATTAGGAATCTAAACCCTACGTAGATAACAAGTGAATTTTCCCTATTGCCTCCCCAGGGTTCGACCCCTTGCTTAAACACTGAGGGATGTATAAATTTTATTGATTAAAATCAGAAAGTCCTAAAATAACGATATATAAACACACATTTTTTGAACTTAACAGAGTTCAGAGAGGAATTTGAAGCTGAAAACTGTATGATTTTTTGCGAATGTTTGGTAGAACAAATTTGGGTTTTCGATGAAGTTATAGAGAGAGAAAAATTCCATTCTAGAGAGAATGTAGGATAAACAGATGGTTAGAGTAAGAAAGTGATGGATTTAAAGAGTAAATAGACAAATAATGATGGGAAAATGGAAATATAGGTAGCTAAAACCTCAAGGCAAGTCTGATGAGCCCTGAATGCTTCCTCTAAAGTCTGGATACTTACATTTTAACAGGATCAGGAATTGTTCAATTTAGACAAGAGAATAGATTGAATGAAAACTTCAACAAATGTACATCCAGCCCGTTGAACAACCCGGATTCTGAAAATGCCTTATCCAGCTGGCCAGTCACTTGCAAGAGAGCATCCAGAATGAGAAAAAATGAGGGAGAAAACTAGTATTTCTACACAGGGAGAATTACTAACATAACCCTTTGGCCATTTTCTATTCTCTTTTATTTCCATTCTGGCTCTTTTTGTTAATTAGTTAAGAGCTTTGGCTTTAATTTTCAACTTCTTACTTTAAGATGTGATTGAAAGACAAATATAGGCAGGCCAGGTCAAGGGCCATTTCCCACTGATTGGTCTTTTAGAAGCCCACAACACCATTTGATCATTTCAAGCCCATTCGTAGAATCATTGAGCTTCGAAAAAATCTCCAACTCCTTAAGAGCTGTATCTTCTCATTCCTCTAAATTTCTACACGTGGAAATCTAAAATACTCATCAGGAATAAAACTGCTTCACCTCAAAGAAGTCAATGAGGTTATTTAAAAATAACCATAATGTGTAGAGATTGGAATTTATAGCTAGTGCATAAATATTCAGTTAGTTAAAATAACAACATGATTAAATCCAAATTAATAATACCAAAATCATCCAAAATTTATGAAAATGACCTTGTATTTTCATGTTATCAACATCTCTAACTTGATTCATTGCTACTCCCTTAGCAATGTGCCTTAGGTTGTCCTATGAGAAGTCCATCCATCCCTTGAAACAAAAAGACTCAAGTATGAATTATTATGAGTGTCAATCACATCTCTAAGTATAAATATCCCATAAAGTACCAACGCACTAATGATCAAGTCCTTTGTAGTGATGAAAAGAAATAATGGTCATGAGCAGGGAAGCTTACTTCTCTTTATGTATGGTACTATCACCATGAAAAGCTCTCACCCTCTCACAGGAAATGTGGCCCTCATCTCTCATATACACACAATTTGTCACTTTCTGTAGCTATTCAATGTCTAGATATCCTCAATACCTCTCTTCTACCATAAATTTTAAATTAGTTATTTGTCTCGTCCAAGTTTTAGCACAGAACATCAAGAGTTTACCAAAGGAATGCACGTGTGGTGAGGTTAAATTCAAAAATAGGTACCTAATGGCAGGGAAGCGAAGATAAAGGTGAATGACATCAAAATGAGAAGTTTTGGGTCAAGGGAAAATGATAGAGGAAAGATGGGTAGATGTTACTTAAACTAGCCCACTCCAAATGATAGACGATTGAGTAAAATGCACGGGAAGAGTGGGAACAGAACTTGAGGATGTGGAGTTCATCAAGAGTGTGGATACAAAAGGCATGTATCGAAGTAAATTAACGATCATAATGATGACCAAAAAATCATGGGAAAAGAGGAATGAGAGTGAACAAAGAAACAAACAAAACCCCATAATACTATTCTTGTTCTTCTTTTTTGGCATTCGTTTTTGAATATTGAACAAACCAATAACAATAAATATGTGATCATGTTCTACAAGAAAAGCAATGAAATGTGGGTCTATCTAGCTGATCTTGATATGTAGGGGGCATCAGCAACAATTGTAAAAAATATGGACTATTAAAATGCCCTCCTCTTGCTAATTTCATTGTCCACAAAAGAATCAAGTGAAATGACACAAGCACACAACATGAATTTCCTGCAATGGAAAGGAAACAAAGTCACCCAATGCTAGTTAGAGTGAGATAAAATATGTAGAAGAAACAAATACAAGGATAAAAAGGAAAACATATCATCAAAAGATGATATCACAAATGGAAAGAGAGAAGAAAATTTTGGGATTTAGACATATTCTAAGTTACATGAAAGATAGCTGAAAAAGGTAAACTAAAGCTTCACGTGCATAAGTAGGTAATGATGGGTGGTAGGTGATGAAATGAGGGTAGTACACATGGTCCTCAAATTTGGCTTTACGTGCTTCAGAGGCAGGTAATTCTGTGCTTAGGACTTGAAGAAATGAACACGTCTTCTACCAGATGAAGTTCTTCATCATGCATATCTTTGACCAAAGAGTGGGATCTAACCAATTCACTCATCACTCATTTCGACATTGATAGTAATTTTATCCTTTGATTTACATGTCTGCTCCTTACCCTACTAGATATCCTAACGATTTAGGAGCTGACCAAGAGAGTCTATATTCATGTTTCATACCATCAAGAGATGTATTTTGATCCACTCCAAGAGACTAACTTCTCAACTCATGCTCTTTTGGTCAAGATTTGGACAACTTCTCAAAGTGGTGTTGATTATATTGGATGAATGCTTCAAAGTGATAACATTCAAATCATTCAAAAATGAAAATAATGGTACATTCATGAATAACGACCTATTGCATTTTCAGTTTCACATCTAAACTAAACCCCCTGCCTCAAACTGCTTTATGCATTGACCCAATACAAAAATAGTTAAAGGATAGGAAAAAAACAAAGCAAAGCATGCTTGAGTAGGTGACGATCATCCCATTGGAATTGGCTGCTGTTGGAGTCATTAGTTGTGATTCAGCTATCATTCATCTTAATGGACAAACTAAAAAAAAGGAAAATAATAAAACAGAAAGAAAAACACATGGCTATTGTGGCCATAATTTTTAAAAACATAATTAGCAAAATAAAAAAGGCCCCAGATGGAAATCAAACTTCCACTAGGAGAATTAGTAAAAGGTCATAACTAATAGTTGGTGGACGAGTCAAGAATTGAGGATAAATCTAATAGGTCTTCATGGATAGTGGCCAAAGTTTGCTCTATTTGATCTGCTTCCACGTGGGGCTTCAACCTTTGACCATTGACTTTAAACCAATTCCCTGTCTTCAGATCTGTAACAACGACTGCACCATAATCAAAAGTTTCATTAATAATGTGAGGTCCATCCAAGCATGATCTCAATTTCCCTGAAAATAAATTCAAATGAGAGTTATAAAGCCAAAAAGCTTCATTCCTCTTCAAGACTTTGTAATGAAAGTGCTTCATTTTGGACTTGTAGATGAAAGAATTCTCATAAGCAACTTTTTAATGAAATTTTTTATTATGGTGCGGTTGTTATTACAGATCTGAAGACAGGAAATTCATTCAAAGTCAATGGTCAAAGGTTGAAGCCCCACGTGGAAGCAGATCAAATAGAGTGCTTCATTTCATTAGTCAACTCTTGAAGTTCTTGTAGCAGCATAATGCGACTTTTTTCTACATCCTCCAAAGAGGGATCAAGGTTCCTAAGTGTCCAATCTGCCTTATGTTCAATTTTAACGGGAAGCTGATAAGCTTTCCCATCGAGTACTCTATATTGGGGCATACCTAAGGGTGTGTGTTAGGCCCATAACTAGGCATCATTCCCTGCCCAGAGGCCTGCGTGCTTATTGGGAGGGCGTGTCCGTTGTATTTTAGCTCATGACATTTTAAGGACTGAGTCATAATGGGTAGCGATGGCCGATACCTGATCTTTTAGGCCATTGCCACTATTGGTGGTGATTCACGGCACACAGTGCATGTGCTCGTCTGCGCCCAAGGTGGAACGGATCAGGTACGGTCCGCGCGTGCTGGGTGCGCGGGCCAAACGGTGTGTGCGCGCGCGCCAAGCGCCACGCGCCAATGCCAAGCACCAAACGCGGGCGCCAACGCTACCCGCCAGCGTCAAGCGCTGCGTGCTGGAGCGGGAAGCGCTGCGCGCGGGTGCGGGACGCGCACGTCGGGCGGCGTGCCGCGGTTGCAGCGCGCGGAGTTGTGCGGGGTGTTACGCAATGGCCGCGCAGGCAGCGCGCGCATTGCGTGTGCGAGGCGTGAGGCTGGGAGACATCCCTTCAGGAGACTTAGGCATGTGGTGCACTGAGAGCACTAAGACAGCATAGCGGGCGCGTAGCGCTCCTGTGGGTAGTGCTGGGCGTGCAACCCCCAGCTCAGGGGCGTCGAATGCGGTGGCGTCGCTGATAAACTCAAATTATGGGTATTTTTACTGGATATTGACTGGTTAATCGTGTGAGGATTTTAGCTTATGCAACGATATTTTTTTACCTCATAGCCTTAGGGCAAGTAAGGTGTCAATCCACTGGGCGCAGATTAGACAGTGGCAGTTCCATTCAATTCAACTTATAATTGTACATCTCAATATTCAGTTATAACGATCAGCTAAATTGTCTTTAGTAAAATCCTACAAAGTATTATTTAGAAAATTCAATTCAGCAGAATCTTCAGTAACGAATTTCTTTACTGAACTATTGACCCCTGCCCTTTGGGGCAAATGCACAAACACCCCGCGGGTGTTCCTGCACGCGAGCATGCCTGCGCGAGGGCGCGGCCTGCGCGCGGCACCTACAGTGCGCAGGCTGCTGCCTACGCGCGGGCGAGCCTCGCGTGCTAAACACCTGCGTGCGGGGTGCTGCCTGCGCGCGGGTGTGCTTGCTCGTAGCGCGGCGTCTGCGCACGGCTGCTGCCTGCGCACGAGCGTGCTTGTGCGCTAAGCAGCTGCACGCGGCATATGCGTGCGGGCTACTGCCTGCGCGCGGGCGTGCTCGCTTGTAGCGCGGCGTCTGCACGCGGCTGCTGCGTGCGAGCAAGCGCGTCTGCTCACAGCGCGGCGTCTACGCGCGGCTATGGCTGCTGGCGGCCTAGGTTGTGCGCAGCCCTGCTGTGCGCAGCCTTGGCTGCTGGCGGCCTTGGTTGTGCACAGCCTTGGTTGGGCACAAGCTTGCTGCTGCTATGGGGAAAAACTTCAAGCGCGATTGTTATGTAAAAACTGTGGATTTTGGGGAAAATGAGAGGAAGAACGATTTGAACAAAGCAATGAACTTTCAATCAAACTAAAACGAGAACAACATTAGTTGGAATTGTTGGAAGATCACTGGTGTGCATCTACCAACCCAACCTAGATTGTCTGAAAGAGAGAATTACACAGTTACTGAAACTTGAGAAATCACTCCAACCTTGTGTCACGATCCTTACGGCGAGGTGGAGGTCGTCTAGCCTAAGCTACTCCTCAGCTTGCTCCTTCTCTCCAGCTATAATGCTCATCAGCTCTTGGAGGGTGCATAACTCTTCTTCTCCAAGCCCTATCCTGTTCAGGTGGAAATTCTGGACAACCAAAAATGCTCTCTCAAGAGGCTATTTATAGGTTTCTCTAATTTTGTGCTTCTTGGAATTTTTTAGGGCTTTTCTTCTTCATAATTTTCGCCAGCTCCTCTCGGTCAAATGCATTCTTCTTTGTGCTTGATCCACATCTGAACTCATTAATTCAATAAGTGAGATCTAATCCACTTGATTCAGAGAATCAAGTATGGTTAGTAAGTAGGAAAAATAATGCACATGAAACATGACTAATATGGACTAAATGTATGCAAACGACACTTTGATGCTCAAAAAAATCCTTACTAATTTATGACATATTGAGAGTCATCAGTCTCACAGACTGCGCGCTAGAGTGTCAACACGGGTGCCGGTGGCGTGTGTGATTGTCAAGGCAGGGGTGGCGTGTGTGATCGCCAGGCCCGAGGGTGCGCGGCACCCGGCCCGATGCACTTGTGTAGCGGTAGAGCAAGCGCGCGCATGCGGAGCAGCTGCCTTGAGGTGGTGTGGTGACATTACCTCGGCGCAAGGTGCCTCATCTCGTTCGTTGTATCACCCCTCGTCTTCCCCCGTGTAATTATCCCCAACTCCTAGCACCACCATCTCCCCTAACCCCTTCTAAGCAATCTTAAGCAATTGCAAAAGCTTAAGCTGCAAGAGATCAAGGCTGCTCAGTGTTCTGCTCCAAGCACTGAGGCCGGCACACGCCAATTCTGAGCAAGAGACCTAGCGTGAGATTTGACCGTGTGACAACTAGTATCAGAGCTAGGTTGGATTGCCTCCCCTTGTGCTTCTGAATTCTGATTGAGGAGATGGAGTCATTTCGAGCATAGCTGCGTGAAGAGAGACGATAGAAAGAGAAGGAGTAGAGGCTGACGAATTGCCTGCTGCACAAGAATGTGACACAAAAACAACGATGAGTTGAAGTCAGATGTAAAAGAAGTGCGGGTGGAGACCCGCTAGAGGCAAGACATCCTCGAAGAAAAGATCAGTCAACACGAGGACACCATCCTGCAGCTGACCGATATGGTCCTAACCTGAAAACTCCAGATGGAGAAACTGGAAGAAGCCACCAATAGTCGTCCCAGCAATGACACCGGGAGGAAGCACTCACTCCCCGAATCACGATTCAACGGTTCTCGTTGGGAAGACACAATGACAGATTCCTGTATGACTGCAACTGGTAATTTGGCCAAGGACAACGCTCAGATGAAAGAAAGATCCTACAGGCTAGCTACTTCCTTATTAATGAGGCGAAGTCGTGGTGGCGACAACGGGAAGAATGTGGAAATTGGCCACCCCCGATATACGAAGAGTTTGTGCAGGAGATTAAGGACAGCTTCATGCAGCACAACACGACGTGGATCGCGAGGGGACAGCTCGAAAGCCTCAAGATGACGGGCAATCCGAGGGAATATGTGGGCCAATTTGTGTCCATAATCCGGAGGATAACGGACATGTCTGAGGCTGAAAAGCTCTACCGCTTCACGAAGGGCCTTCCCCAATTGCTCCAAACAGAGCTGGAGAGGAGACAGTGCAGAGATTTGAACTCGGCCTATAAGGGCGTGGAAAGCACAGGGCTCCGCCCCGCTAGACCTGCCAAGACAGAGGACAGACCCATGAAAGGGAATAAGTCAGGCCAAGAGCGCGCCGAGGCACCAGTAACACCAAGCAGTCTAGGCCTAAAAAGGAAATTCAAGCAAGGCCACGATAAGAGTTGAGTTAAGGGCAAGAGCCCGAGATTGTGGAAACAGAATCCAGGAGGTGGGGGCAACAAGTTAACTTGTTTTGCTTGCGGAGGACCCCATTTCATGAAAGATTGTCCAAGAGGGACGGCAGCGACCACAAACGTTAATGCGATGGTTGTGCTGCCACCCCAACAGATGTTCCCGGGGGAAGCACTACGGTGACCCTAAACCCCCTCTAGTGCCTCGCGACATTACAAGGGGGTGCCCCAGTCTAGTATGAGGGTCTGAACCTCTTGCACGTTCCGATACTGATCAACGGCCATGGTCGACACGGGGGCAACACATAACATCCTCGCTGAGAAAGAAGCCAAGAAGCTAGGCCTGAAGCTGTCCCCAAGTGCGGGGAAGATCAAGGCCGTCAACTCGGAAACCCGAGATATTGTTAGCGTGGCCAAGGGGGTGTTGCTGTAGGTGGGAACGTGGGAGGGCCGGACCAACTTCATGGTGTCCCCCATGGATGACTTCACGGTCGTCCTGGATCTCGACCTTCTAATGGGTTCACGTGCTGTCGTGTTCCCCCAGTACCACGGCGTCCTATTCCCGGAGGGATCTCACCCATGTTTCGTGAGGGACCAAGGGGTCCAGAAGCCGCGGAACACCGCACTCCTGTCCGCCATGCAAATCAAGGATGGATTGAGGAAGGGGGAAGAGACCTTCCTCGTCACCATACGAGGGCCGACACCCCAGAAAAAGGGTGAAAGGCAGGGATGTACACCAGCCCGTTTGGTGACACTTAGTTGGGGTGATGACGATCACAACAACCCCGGTGAAGCCGCGAATGGACGTCCGGGGCCAATTGCGGACGTACTGCGGGAGTTTGCCAGGGTGATGCCTGCACAACTCCCCGTGAAGCTGTCACCCACGCGGGATGTGGACCACAAGATCGAATTGCTCCCTAGAACACGTCCCCCTGCGTGAGCGCCCTATAAAATGCCACCCGTTTACCTAGAGGAGCTGAGGAAGCAGCTCCAAGAACAGTTGGAGAACAAGCTCATCCATCCGTCCAAGGCTCCCTTAGGCGCCCCGGTTCTTTTCCAAAAGAAGATGGACGGGTCGCTCCAACTTTGAATGGACTACCGAGCGTTGAACAAGGTAACACTGAAAAATAAATATCCTGTACCGAATGCTGAAGAACTGTTTGACAGGCTCGGCAACGCTCGCTACTTCTCACGGATGGACTTGAAGAGCGGGTACCGCCAAGTGCGGATCAAGGAGGGAGATGAACCGAAGATGGCGTGCGTGACTCGCTACAGATCATTTGTATTTTACGTGATGCCTTTTGGGCTCACGAACGCTCCTGCTACATTTTGTTGCCTGATGAATAATATTTTTCAGGATTATATCAATGATTTTGTTGTTGTGTACTTGGATGATATTCTCGTATAAACCAGAGCTTGGATGAACATGTGAGGCACCTGAGGAAGGTGATGGCCAAGCTGAAGGAGCACGAGCTCTACCTCAACCCAAAAAAGTGTGAGTTCGCCTTGTAGGAGATTGAGTTTCTTGGACACCTAGTCGGGAAGGGAAGTGTGCGCATGGATCCCTTGAAGGTGAAGGCCATTAAAAGTCAGACGGAGACGAAGGGAGTGCCGTAGCTAAGATCTTTCCTTGGGTTGGCAAATTACTACCATAAGTTTATCAAAGGCTTCTCCCGACTAGCTGACCCTCTAACGGACTTATTGAAGAAGGATGTGAAGTGGAAGTGGACAGATCGGTGTCAACGAGCATTTGATAAGCTGAAGAGTGCAGTCTCCAGCGAGTCGGTGCTCCGATTGTCCAAGTTTAACAAGCCATAGAGGTACACACCGATGCTTCTGATTTCGCCCTTGGTGGTGTCTTGATGCAGGATGGACACCCCGTGGCCTACGAGAGCCGCAAGCTGAACGACGCGAAAAGGAGGTACTCGGTACAAGAGAAGGAGATGATGGTTGTGGTCCATTGCCTGAGAGTCTGGCGCCACTATCTCCTCGAAGGGAAATTTGTGGTCTACACTGACAACGTGGCCGCCAGCTTCTTCGAGTCCGAGAAGAAGCTGACCCTGAAGCGAGCAAGATAGCAGGACTTCTTGGCGGAGTTCGACTTCAACTTGAAGTACAAGTCGTGGCGTGCCAACTAGGTGGCTGACACCCTAAGCGGCAAAGAATCAGAAGTGTTCGTGGCCGCACTTTCAATTGTTCAAGGATGCATCGTCGACGAAATCAAGTTGGTGCTGAAAGATGATCCAAAAGCTGTTCGCCTGATGAAGCGCATTGCTCGGGGCGAGACAAGGAGATTCTGGACCGAGGATGGCATCATATACGCAAATGGGAGCAAGCCGTATGTGTCGCGTGCGAGTGGGTTGCGCCGGAAGCTCCTTTATGAAGCACACGATGCTCCCCACGCCGAACACCCAATGCAGGCCTGGACATTTGCACTCCTGTCCAGCAGCTATCACTGGCCGGGAATGGAACGAGATGTAGAAGCTTATGTTTGTTCATGCCTGGTGTGTGAACAAGACAAGACGGAGAAGGCCAAGGTAGCTGGAACGCTAGAACCTCTCCCGAGGGCGAGCAGACCGTGGGAGTCTATCTCAATGGACTTCATCACTTGCCTTCCGCGCGTGGGTGGGCACGACGCCATCCGGGTTGTCGTGGATCGCTTCTCCAAATATGCGACCTTCGTCCCCACCACGTCGAAAGTGCACGCAGATGGAGTGGCTCGTCTGTTCATGTCCTATGTGGCGAAGTATAGGGGTCTTCCATTGGACATCATCAGCGACAGAGACACTAGGTTCACTGGTCGTCTTTGGGAGTTGCTGTTCAAATACATGGGCTCCAAGATCAAATTTTCTACGAGCATCCACCCCCAGACAGATGGTTAGACAGAACATGTCAATTCCATACTCGAAGCATACCTCTGGCACTACGTTTCAGTCAATCAGGAGAATTGGGTGGAGCTGCTGGACGCAGCACAATTTGCACACAACATCAACCGGAGCTCCGCTGCATGTCACTCGCCGTTTGAGATTGCAATGGGAAGACAGCCACTGACTCCTCCGGAAGTTGTGAAAGGTAAAGGGAATGGACATTTCCCTACGGCCTTCCGATTTGCGTGCGACTATCATACTCGTATTGAGGAAGCCCGTGAAGCACTAGAGCGTGCTGCTCAAAGAATGAAGAAGTACGCCGACCAGCACAGAAGGGACGTAGAGTTCCAAGTGGGAGACAAGGTTTTGTTGAAGACCAATGGGCAGATTTTGAAGACGAAGCAAGCAAAAGCAGCGTCACAAGGGTCTGGTACCCCGCTATGATGGACCTTTCAAAGTGGTGGCAAAAATCGGACTGGTTGCCTACCGACTCAACATTCCTCGTCGACTGGGGGTCCACCCGGTCTTCCATGTGTCGGTTCTGAAGAAATATACACCAGTTCCCGAAGAAACGGTGAGGAACCAGCCCCAACGTGCACCACCAAATGTGCGGGCATACTTCGACCAAGAAGCAGAAGCTGTTTTGGCAAAGCGGGAAATTGACCGGGAAGGACGTCACGGTTGTTATCACAAGATTGAGTACCTAATCAAGTGGAAGAACATACCAAAGGAATCAGCCACTTGGGAGCGCGACTCGGACTTATGGCAGTTCGAAGACCCACTGCGAGCATATGAAGCGGAGCAGCGGGCGTCGACGAGGGCGTCGCAAGTTCAGGCCGCGGGGATGTGTTAGGCCCCTAACTAGGCCGCATTCCCTGCCCAGAGGCCGGCGTGCTTATTGGGAGGGCGTGTCCGTTGTATTTTGGCTCACGACTTTTTAAGGAATGAGTCATAATGGGTAGCGATGCCCAATGCCTGATCTTTCAGGCCATTGCCACTGTCACTGGTGATTCACAGCAGACTCTGCATGTGCTCGTCCGCGCCCAAGGCTGGACGAATCAGGTACAGTCCACGCGTGCTGGGCGCGCGGGCCGAATGGTGTGTGCGCACGCGTGCCAAGCGCCGCGCGCCAACGCCAAACACCACGCGCGGGCGCCAGCGCCAAATGCCACGCGCGGGCGCCAACGCTACCCGCCAGCGTCGAGTGCTGTGGGCAGGAGTGGGAAGCGCTGCGCGCTGGTGCAGGACGTGAACGCCGAACGGCGTGCCGCAGTTGCAGCGCATGGAGTTGTGCGGGGTGCTGCGCAGCGGCCGCGCGGGCAGCGCGCGCATTGCGTGTGCAGGGCGCGAGGCGGGGAGACATCCTTCCCAGAGAATAAGGCATGTGGCACACTGAGAGCGCCGAGACGACATTACGGGCGCGTAGCGCTCCTGTGGTTAGTGCTGGGCGTGCAGCGCCCAGCTCTAGGGCGTGAAATGCGGTGGCGTCTCGCAGATTGCGCGCTAGATTGTCGAAACGGGTGTTGGTGGCATGTGTGATCATCAAGGCAGGGGTGGTAGGTGTGATCGATAGGCCCGCGGGCGCGCGGCGTGTGGCGCCTGACCCGGCGCACTTGTGTAGAGGCAGAGCAGGCGTGCACGCGCGGAGCAGCGGCCTTTAGGCAGTGTGGCGACATTACCTCGGCGCAAGGTGCCTCGTCTCGTTCGTTGTATCACCCCTTGTCTTCCCCCATGTAATTATCCCCAATGATGATGTACTCTTTATGATATAAATGCAATGACCCTATTCACTGATAGTGCCTAGCACCACCATCTCCTCTAACCCCTTCTAAGTGATCTTAAGCAATTACAAAAGCTTCCGCTGTAAGAGATCAAGGCTGCTCAGTGTTCTACTCCAAGCATTGAGGCCGACACATGCCAATTCTGAGCAAGAAACCTAGATCAAGATTTGACCGTGTGATAGTGTGTTATCGGCAGTCTTATAAGCCCATAAAGCATCATAGAGTTTACTTGCCAAATCTTCCCATCAGGCCTTACTATTTTCTTTAAAATCCTTTTAATTTTGATAATGGTAGTACTCCCCCTAGTCTTCACTTTTACAGGCATGGCTGATCTTGGTCCTAAATAAAGTCATGACTTTTGATTATTTATCAGAACTCATATTCAAGTTAAATAAATATTGATTTAGTCCTTATACATATTCTAACATTCTAAAAGGTCTAATGTAAAATTTTGGGTAGCATTCTATATGGTGGAAATATATGTGGCTGGCAAGCCAATCACACATTCCACATCTCACTCCATATTCATTAATAAAGCATATTAATTATAGTGGAACTGTGGTGCTTATAATGAAGTCCATGAATACATGATCGGACCTAGTGAATTATGATGAGATCCTAATACAGAGATCACTAGTCTTTAAGCACGTGTACTAAACATTCCTTTTTGAGGGATGCACGAGAAGGATATCGAAGTATCCAGAGAGAATAACACTATCTAGCCTCACTCATATGATGAGTATGGCCAGTCCCATAGCCATTACTATGGAGACACTATGAATAGATAGTGGAAGCTTTTTACTAGAAAAAGTTCACTAAATTGATCCGTATGAATCCCTGAATGGTATTATACCAAACTAATAATCAGATTGATTCACGTCATGGTTGTGTAAGTGGTCCTTATACCTGAGAAACGAAATACATCTTGTGGATGGCGGTTGTACTTTGACTATGGCCAACGAGTTTCTAATCATGGGATACTAAACGGTCTTAGTTCAGGTACATCAAGAAGTTCACGAAGACGATTGAGTGGTGAAGATGGGATCGTCCACCTCCGTATACGAGGTGACAGCTAAAGGAAGACGATTCTATGAAGTCATTGGCCAAGGTAGTGAAATATTGGAGAAGAGTTCTCCGATGATTTCAGAATGCATCAGTACTAACTCGGATGACCGATTAGGGTTTGAAACTTGACCTCACCCTAAGTCGTCCAAGGAGCCTCAAGTGGAGGGAGATTATAACATACACGGTAATCGATGACGAACAGGTTCCATAAAGTGAGTCGATACACACTCCATTGTATATTCTAGAGCACGAGGTGTAGTTTGGCACCCCACGTGTTGGAGACTCGACCTATCGATTAGGTTAAATTGATCTGACATTAATTAATCTATATCTTTGTATATTTAACTAATTTGGAAGGCCAATAATGGTTATTGGGCCCCTAGAGTAGTTAACTAGACCAAAACATGGGTCTAGAGGGTCACATGCAAATGGTCTTTTGGACGTCGAAAGATATACTTAAGTTTTGGGGAAGGCCCTGAATGAATTTCACCTTGGCCAGAATTGTCCAGGGGCCTTCCCCTTCTTTTCCACTCTCCCCACAGCCCTCTCCATGCCCGATGTGATCGGAACAATGTAATGACAATGATGGAGGTAGAACGAAGCTTGTTAACGAGAAGGATGAGATTCAACATGACAAGGATCACATGGATATATCTATAGGCTGCACCTCTGAGCAGCTCAACTTGTCTCACTCGGGGATCCAAGAAATCACGAATGCAATCCATGCAAAGGTACTTCATTTAATGATTTTATTCATATGGTATGATTTCGTAAAAGTCTTCCGCTGCATGGTATTTTAATTTGTTCATCTAGGTCTAGGCCTCTTGAACCCAAATATAGGGCTATCAAAGCAGGTGTCAATTTCTTGTCCTTTTGAAGGAAATGAAACATCTTCTTCTTGGTTACTCTATATAAGGTGTCTGAAGATGTTTCCTTTATGATCCTAACTTTCTATACCAATGATGTTTTGAACTTCATGATCCTATTTTTCTATAAGAAATTCATCAGAATATTTCTGCTTCCTATTGCATTCAGATGTAGATCACAGTATTTATGCATGCAATCATCTCTTAAAATATTTAAACATTACATCAAAATATCATAAGTATCATAAACGTACCATCTTTTCCATATCTTCCTTAAAATATTCCTTTGTCAACTACAAATCATATCTTAATGTTGATGTCTTCACGAAGAGAAAAACAAATAGTTTCATCTTCATATCTAAACACTTGTATTTCTATAATTATGCTCATATTTTCTTTCTAAAAAATTTCCCAATTAAAGTGAAAGGTAGGATTATCACCTCAAGGGCTTGTATTGTATTGACCCAACTTTTGTTCAAATGGCTCATATTTTATTATTTGCTATTTCTTAAATATAGTCTATAAAATAACTGAAAATATAAAAACAATCTTCTAATAATCTTTATTAATGTAATTGTATCAAGAATATATCTGTAACCATATTATGAGGAACCTCATGCTGAAAATACAATAAAATTAACTTCCACATTCTAACTTGTAAACTATTTTAATTATTGGTAACTTTTAAAACACTCATTAAAATTAAAAAGGACTTATGGCATATAAAGCAAAACTAAAAAAGACATTATAATTCAAATAAAATGTTTTCCAGTTAATAAATATTTTTACATGGTTCGTAAATTGAACCATTCCTATTGACACCACAAATTGATACAGTTAAACCTTATGGTGTTAATTTCTTGTTCGTTTTTCTCACCCAAATCAATAAAAATAAGAACCATTTTTACAAGTAAATACAATATGATTGGCATATTTACTTGCATTAACTTAACCATATTCAAATATTTTTTAGGCCTTAAATTAGTAAATAATTTGTAGAGCAATGCTTTCCCTTTTCTGATTTATTAAGTATTCTCAATATATTTTAGTCTTATATTACCACCTCAAAAAAAAATGATGGGGGATCATCCAGCTTCAAAGACGCGTCAAACTAGTTCATCGAGCAAGGGCTCACGCGCGAGACCCGGCCTATAGAGTACCAGGCCTAATCAACGGGCCACAGAGGTTTGACGTTATCTTCATTGTATTGTCCTTATTTAGTAGGCCTTGTATGTCATTCGCATTTGTGTTTGTTTTTTTGTATGTTCGCACGTGTTTGGGCCATTATATGGACCTACACATTTGCGCGTGTGTGAGCTCATGTGTAGGCATGTTAGTGGATGTCTCTCTCATAATAGAGGGCCCTAGGATACTTTACATGGGCGTTCTCGCCTTTATTTTTTAAGGGGGAAGGCCCATACTTACCCCTATAAGAGGGAGGGGTGCCCATAGGAAAAAAGGGAGAATTCTCGAGAAAATGAAAAAAAGAAGGATAATTGTTGAAAAAAAGGAGAATTACCCCTATAAGAGGGAGGGATGCCCATAGGTTTTCCCCCTCAATTTGGGTGTTTTTAGTTATTTTTAGGTTTTTTCAGTATTTATGAAAATGCCACTACAAATTTGATTTTCCAAAAAATTCCTAATCTTGTTCCTCATAAATGGCTAATGTCACCGCCTCCTGGTGGTATTCCCAGCTGCAACTGTCAGTCCAACGGCTGCCTGCGCCGCCCACGCCCACCAGCACCTCTTCGCAGCAGTCCGCACGGCCCAAGGGTGTTTGCCTCACCAGTGATCTGTACCGCCCTCGCTGCCCTCGGTTGCCCATGCCACTCGACAGCCGCCCACGGTCGGCCACAATCTGTGCAGCCTACGGCCGCGACCACCCGTGACTAGCCATAACCAGCCACGATCAGCTGTGGGTGCCTCGACCAGCCTTGCCCATCGTATCAAGCAGCCATGACCTGGTGCAGCCTATGGCCTTGACCAGCTGTAGCCAGTCGTGGTTGTTGCGACAAGCCGCGGTGCCCGCTGTCACACCTTGCCACTGTGGCGACCGCTGCGACTTGCCGTAGCGCCTGTCGGCATGCCTCGACACTGTGCCTATTGCCGCCGTAGCTTGACAACGCCCCATTGTTGCTGATATAGAAGTCAAAGCAATAACGAATCTGGTATTCTCACACATCTTCCTTTTATGCATAAAGTTATTTCTTTCAGTACCTCCCGAGCTTGTCTCCACTGCTTGGGTTAGATTAGTGATGGATATGATTCACGTTCGGAGGATTAGGATTTTAATGGGTACGTCCTTGGCTGGGGCGTTCAAGGGCGTATGCACTTGGAACAATACTCGTACTCGCACTATCGACCTTCATCTCGGCATTCGGATCATCGGGAGCATTGTGACAGATACAGGTCCTGCTTACCGTGACTTAGTGTTGGTCGGTATTCATCGACGTGGTGATGGAGGACCATCTAAAAGATCTAATCTGAGCTCGTCAGTAGCCATGACATGGATCCTGAGCTGACGCCAAGGACCTGAAGTTCAAGTTTCCAGCTTGACAACTAGCCTCCACAATTCTTTTATTTTATCCATATTTATTTTATTATGAACTTTATCAAGGGCCGCGTATTTTGCCTCTTGACGTTCACGTCTCTTTCGGTGTCTTTCTTTTGGTTTTGTTCGTCCAATTAGGGGAACTCCCTCACTTTGGGCATTCCCCTAATTGGGCCCATTAGGGCAACCCTTCTACCCTATATAAGAGAAGGTACATCCAAAGAAACTAGTGGATTTTGGTTTGATGAAAATTTGAGTTATTTCACTCGGAGTCCCATCTTAGTTTAAGTTCTAATAGTTTGCGGCTGATGCAGCCGATCGGCGTTGCAAGATGGTACCGACGATGGGCGTTGCAAGATGATACCGCCACCAGAAGAACAGCTGTAGCCGGCGCCATCAACGACATAATCGTCAGTCATCAGTAGCCTTAGCTGGATCGGCCTGCCGTCCATGATTGTTGGCTTTTGGCGGTTGAATCCCGCCATCCCCAAGAAGTCTCTGAGTAACTCTGGCTGCGTGGGACCATTGCGGTTGCCTCCGATTGTCCCGGCCACCACGACAATGGCCACACCCCGTGTCTCCGACCAGCTCCCACCATATCCGGCTGCCTCCGGCCGTCGTCGGTTACCTCGGCTAAGTTCTGGCCTCTCCTCTGCTGGCCTAGTCGCCGCCCATGAGGTCTCTCCAGCGTCGTCTGCAAGGGTGCCCTAGCGGGCCCTGTGCCAGCGATCGTTGCCCTAGCGACCACCCTAGACGTTGCTCATGAAGACCACCCTAGTCGACGCCCACTAGGGGTGCCCTAGCAGCCGCTGCCTGCGAGGGCTGCTACAGGGACCCCCCTAACAGTCGCCCGCAAGGACCACTGCAACGGCCCCCTTCCCTCATCTAGCGGCTGATTCCAAAGCCCGCCAGAGTGCCCCCCGTGCGAGGGCTGCTACAGCAGCCGCTCTAGCGGCCCTCGTGGTCGGCCATGAGAGCTGCCGTAGGGACTGCCCGCAAGGGTTGCCGTAGTGGCCGCCACCCAATTGCCGCCGCCATAGAGGTCGCCAACCCAACGGGCGCTACCGTAGTGGCGCCATCCAACAGTCGGTGGACCAGCAGCTGCCTGTTGCGCCGCCCCAAGGCCCCACCCCACGACACCCCTAGGTGCTACTCTCCGCGGTCCTGCTCACGGCCTCTTGTCGTCTTGCCCGCAGGGCTACTTTCCAATGTCCACCGCCACACCTGCTACCGCGCACGTCACCGTGCGTGTCGTCATGCCCGTGGCCACTAACCTTCTCTCCCATGTGCATTGTCGCCAGCAACCACTTGTCTTCTACTCGGAGGTTACGCATCTGTTCCCCTTATTTTCAATATCATTATCTTCATCAATGTCATCCTCAACTACTCCACTGCCCATGATTTTTGTGTCCTAGGAATAGCCACCGAATTTGTGTCAGGAACTTCTAGTTTTGGTGTTGGATTTGTGGTCCTAGGAATAGCCATCGCTCTTGGCAAAGGTCATGAACGCTCACGAATAGTGATTGTTCCCCTCCTGTCGGCCTTCAAGCTGATTACCCAGGGTCATTGGGAGTCTGCCGCTGCCCAAGATCCCTCGTGTCATTACCCTGGCCTTACAACTTAGATCTGAGGTTCCCTTTATATATTTTCATTAATTTTTTTTACTTCACATGCATCACGTTAGCATTGGTACATGTCTAATTGTACGCTCATCCTTGTGGTGTAACACGAGCCGTTCGATCCCGACGGTTGTGTTACATCACGGGGGCTGTCGTACTTCTCACCGATCTTATTATCGCATTGTCGCTACCATTACATTATCATTATTTGTCTCAACTGCATGACATGACTGCCACCGTTCTCCTTGTGGTGTAACACAAGCCGTTCGATCCCGGCGTCTGTCGTGTTACATCAGGAAGTACTATTTGTGGCCCAAAATGAACTGTTCTCTATTTCTTGACAATTTATTGTGCATATATGGTTTTTATATGGTCTAAAATATCATAATTTATATATTTGTTTGGATATTTAATTTTTTAACAACCTAGTGATGCATTCTATGTGGTATACCGTAATTGCCCAACATGGCATAATCTGAACTGTTAAACAAAGAACTATGCTTTTCAACCATGATCAGGACTCTAATCATTGTCCAAAGGACCATGATGGCATCCCATCTCCTGATGCCATTAGGGCCAATCATTTCTAACTATTTTTCTCTGATTTTGTAATTCCAATAAACATGTCACCCAATCAATAACCAAAACAAGGCCCCACATGTACACATGGCAATGTGTATGTATGGCACTTATGTCTCCAATGTTTATTAAAATTTTAAAAACATGTGTACACATTGCAGACCTGATATGCCATCATGTCACAAATGGGGGTGCTAGTGTGCCATCATGTCACTCATATATTTTTGTTGGTAATGTTTATCATATACTTTAAGCTTTTTTTATTTTTTTCGTCCAATAACAAATAGTGCTGCACAAACAATCAATTGCACTCAATGCTAAGCTAAAGACGAAATGCTTAGAGCAATATGGTATTTGTAATGTGGATAAGGAGATAGAAATATTTAGATTTTCTCAACGAATATGATTAATCAAACTTCAGGGATTGATATGTGACAATCTTCTAGGCCGATTGAGCTCAAAGTTTGATGGCAGCTTTGTGTTTCTCAGCTCCATTAATATTACAGACTTATCTTTAAAGTTTGTACGATTCTATAAAATAATATTTACCCTGATTTATTTTTAGTGATGCTAAATAGAAGAAGATGAGGTTTTCAAAGATCCGTAATTTTTTTTTGGTGTCCTAAGTGGTTAGAAGAGCGTTCTCATAAAAGTGAAGAGCCTGATCTGCACTAGAAGCTAAATTTGATTCTAACAAAAGACAAGGATGTGAGGTTAATCTCTAGACTTAGATATCAACCATTTCCTTACCTCTATTACAATCAATGAGAAGCCTTTATCATCTGCACACATAATATATCTCATCCTATTTTTCATCACTTGTTATGGTCTTGATTAAAGCACAAAAATCCTATATAAAATACTTATATCACCTTAGAATCTTACCTACCTTCTACTTTCTCCCCTCTTTCATCTTACACACTTTGCTCTTTATTTATCATCACATGCTAGTTAAATATCATCACATACCTCTATTCAAATATCACAATTTATTCTAGACCTAGTTATATTCATAAAATCCATCTTCTACGGAGCTGACCCATACTCCACCATCTAGAATTAGTATAAAAGTGTTTTATACAGATTTAAGATATTAAAGTAAAAATGAACCACAGCCTAATTTAAACCCTAAATTTCACTTTGTTAATTGGCCTCGTGGCTCCGAAACAGTTTCCATTTAGAATTTTTACCCTCTTTGATGTAACACAACTGCTGGGATTGGACAGGTTGTGTTACACCACATGGGGAAAATGGGGGAAGTGTTAAATTTATAATGAGAAAGACACGTAAATACTGACTAAGGTGACGATCGATTAACTAATCGGAGATGGATCGATGTTCCCAATGATCTAATTGTTTGACTCGACGTCCTACAAGGTGGGGGACAATTAATGTCACAATGGCATCCACAACCCTCTCTGATAGAGATCCTAATCGATATCTCAAAGAATTCCTATGTCTCAACATGACGGTGCCCAATCCCATCAGACAATGTTATTCAAGGTAGAGGAGAAATTTAAAAGCTGCAGTGAAAGAAATAATGATACCGCGAAGATGAGGGAAGCGATTGAACCTGATGGGTCGAAACCCAGAAGTCTGTGGCGAACGGTCACAAAGGTAGTGATGTATTTTTCTGAGAACGTCCTAGTTGATCAATGGCGGCAAGGGTGTGCTGGCATAGGGACATTGCTGAAAGGTGCAAAGGTGCACATGGGCAAAGGTGGACATGCATGCGTACGCTGCAAGGGCAGGCGCCTAGGTGGTGCGGGTGAGGGTTGTTGCGTAGGCACTGGGCATGCAGGCACCGAGCATGCATGTATTGGGCCCAAGGCATCCAGTGCAAGGGTGGTGGGGTAGAGCAGGTACGCACCGCGAGGGGTTGGTCGCCCGGGCATAGGTTGTAGGGGCGCTAGCACAGAATGCTGAATATGCGGGCCAGGGCACCGGCGTGCGGGTGTTGAGCGCAGACCTTTGGAGTTGGTGTGCGGTGCTTGACATGAGGCACTGGGCACACGGAGTAGGGTGCCGGTCGCATGGGCTATGAGACACACGCAAGGTAGGGCATTGCGCATGGGTGCGATCGCGTAGTCACTAGGATGGATTGTGCAGATGACAGAAATGAAGACGATGGCTGGGCCAAACAAGGTCCCCAATAATTTAATAATTGGCAATGCAAGGGCTCTGGCCAAACAAGGTGGCTTGATGGATGGCATTGTAGGGTGGCGTGCCAGATGTTGGTGATCAAGAACAGATGGGCTCTTGGATAGTGTTTCATGAAAGCCAAGAAACAATTGCGGGGATCAAGAAGCAAGAGGTGGTGACGATTGTCATTCTTCCAACGGAGACGTGGGCTTGACGTGATGAACTGATGGTTGCAGCAACGTGCAGCTTCCTCGCGATCTAGTCCATAAAATGGTAAAGCATAACTCCCAAAGGGAGAAAGGTGGGAGCCCTGATGAAGAAATCTTCAAAGTTGAACTTTCAAATGAACTCCAAGTTGCTCCTTGGGAATGCCTCCCTTCATACAAGGTAACGAGGATGCACAAGTGGGTGAACTTAGGAGAAAACATACCGTGAGGAGGACTTCCTCCTAGGTACATACAAAATAAACAATAATGGATGAGGCCCAAAACACAATGGCTCATCAGAAAATTCAGAGAAAAGCAAATTACAGAAAATAAAATCAAACCATGGTGACCCGTTGCTAGACACTGTACTAGAAGTTCGGATCTCTGGCATAGGCTCGAGCTTCGCGCCGTGGTTGCTCACAAGCAGTCGCCTTGCTAGTTAGATGGTCTCTCGTCGCAGTTTATTTAGGTATTCTTTTATTTTACAAAAATCTTTTCAGTGTAAGATCACATCAGAAAATCTTGCAGATGTTCCATAGTACTATACATTTTTTTTAGTTTCCACTTGCTTTCCTTATTTTATGTACAATTATCATACTTCCTATTACTTTAAAATGAACGATGGAAGGCCACTTAGAGAACACTTGTTGGGAAATAAAGCTGAATGGGTCAAAACCTTTCACAATACTACAACGGATGATAACTGTAAAGACTATATCATAAATCAAAATGCAGGCTCTCGATGGAAGAATAAATAATGAATCGATAGCTGGCTTTTTTAGGACATGAATGTCTAAAAAATGTTAATGTTCCTATTTCTGAATGATAAAATTTTAATATAGGTCAACACAAGACTCAGTCACTTTCAATTTTTAATTGATCATCTCATGATAAGCTTTTTTAGCATTGAGCAATTTAATTATTTGTAAAATATTTCAGGATCATGATGTCACAAGTAACATTACTAAAATTTGGTAATTTATATATTTTTTTTTGGGAAAAATCTTCAAGTTGGCTTACATATCTATCTATGATTTTGGATGATTGGAAATAGATGGAAATTAATTTTTTTTAAGTAGTTTTTTTAATTGACAGGCCTAAGCTGCAAAAGACAGCAGTACACAAATTTACCTAGGAAACTAATGAATACTTCAGAAAAGTGCTGCAGAGATGGAAGGAGGTGACTCAAAAAAGCCTGCATTATGGAATATATGAATTATAAAGCTGATTCAAAAAATCTGCATTCTACCCGTTTATGGAGAGTTAGGTGACCAATATCCCTAGATGATCGATGATACTAGTCGAGATACACTTATGCATAAATATTTAGACGAGGTGATATAGTTTTTAGAGACCCTTACAAACAATTATGCATAGTATTTAGTCCTCAACTGTCATGCAAGAAACTCAAATGGTAGAAGATAAGGACTTATCGAGGAGACTGTAGTTGAACCATTTCTGAAAATTGACAATCTAGTTTTGTTTATAACGGAAAATTGAGTACACCAAGATAAATTTGACACACTACCTCAAATAGGTCTTGGTATGAAAAAATGATTAAACTATCTCCAATTGGAATAAGTCTAATCCAATTGGAATAAGTAATTTAATCCAGATCCAGCCTAGAAGAGTAACTGATGTCACTTGATTTGAGGATCAAGATGTGGGGATATCAATCACGCCCCATAACCTCAGTTTGCCCCTCTCCTGTCTTTTATCCTAGTTTAGTTCTTCGTCTCCTTAAGCCTTCTCTTGTCCCATTACGGCATTCCCAAGAGCATCTAAGGTTTTCAAGACCTTGTATGGCTAGAAACTAATAACATCACATCAGATAAAAAAGTTACGTTTTATACTTTTTACCACTTATTTTAGATTTTCAGTTGTATAATTCACCATTCAAGGATAAAATAATAAATTTATGATTTATTTGCTTAAATGAACTTTATAGATTTTATCGATCTTTTTATGCTAAACCCACTGGAATCCTTATAGTCAAGTGTGCTTATGATATCTTCTTGGAGTTTCATTTACAGTGGAATAATTATGTAAATAAACTTGTGAATTTGGGAGACAAATAGGAGCAACAAAGATACTCAAGCCATCTCTGGATGTTAGGCGGAGGCCCGCTCTTAAAATCTATTCAAACCTCTTTATGAACCGAGTCAACTAAATCCCACACTCACGTAATCCTTGCCCCACAGAACCTTTTAATTAAATATAATGACTCAGACAGTTAGGGCACTTTTATTTGATCTTGTCCCTTCATTTTGTATCTTATCTTAATTTTGTGCACCTAACTTTTTGATGGAGCCCTACTGCATCAGGTTTACTTGATCCATCCTCGTTTTATTCTTGTGTGGGATAGAAAGTTGAAATGTGATCAAGATTATGGGGAAAGCACAGTCATAAGTTCCAAAATACGTGTTTATATGTCATTATTTATGGGTTTTCGAAACTTAACCAATAAAATGTATATATCCGTTAGTGTTTAAGTAAGGGGTCAAACCCTAGGGAGAATTCACTTTTTATTAATAACGGATTTAGAATTCTAAATCTGGTTAAGATGACATCTTTTTTTTCAAATGAAAAATGCTTCTAAGATGCATTCAACCTTATACTTTTTTAGCTCAAAATGTATCAATTAACAGAGATTCAAGTTATCTAATTCAGTTATCAATAAGCATCCAATTTATGATTAGTTAGCATTTCTTGGTAAGAATTGCTAAATAATCTCCAAACTAGATTGATTATGTGTTCATTGGATCTTAGATTCTCAAGATTTCAGCATTACTTTTTACTTAGTTATGTTAATCTCTAGACCCAAATCAAAATCTGCCACTAGTATTCTGTTAAGACCCCTCTCACGGTCTACGGTCGACGGAAGACGGAAGGCCCAGGGGGGGGGGTCGTTTCGTCTCCACAGGCGGGCCGTTTAGGGCCCCGTCCCTCACGCGTATGACTCACGGGAGTACCGCGAGTCATAAGGAGCAAGGGCCTGAGAAGCGGACCCAGGAAGCCTAACTGTAAGCTCTCTCTCTCTCTCTCTCCTCTCCTCTCCCCTCCTCTCCTCTTGCCCTAACCTTCTTTCTGGTCTCTTCCAGCGCGATACCCCACCGAGCTCTCGCGCCTCCTGACGGACCCAATGAGCCGCGTACCTCAGCGGACATCTCGCCACCCCTCTTCCCTCCTGCTGTCTCTTCTCCCTTTCTATACCGGACCTCTCTTTGTTTCTGTTGAGAACTACTTGGAAGTTGATTCGAGTTCGTTGGGTTTCGAGGGTTCTAACATTTGGTATCAGAACCACCATCCAGCGACCTGTGCATGCCGAAGGGGCTCACATTAGGGCGCATGGAAGAACTAGAAGGACGAGTGGACCAGCTGTCGGTGGTCTCCCAAAACACCGCTGACGCTCTGGCTGCGCTCACGACAAGGTTGGACGAAAGCCAGAAGACTACTACCAAAGCTCTGGAGAGGATTCTTCAGGATCTCGCCACCAGAGGGACGAACTCGGATACCGGGCAGGGTATTTCCCCAAGACCCCCAGCGCAACTCCACAGCTCGGGAGATGACACCGCTTCGCTCCGAGACACGATGCCACTGCCGGCCATCGTACAGCCCGAACATCGTACATCCCAAAACTACTCGCTCTCGGCATACCACGCCTCGCCCCACTCCCACCACATCCTCGCCTGCGTGGGTCTCCGTCCATCCATATGTCGATGCAAGACATACGGGGCTTGGTGCCATTTGTCTCTGGACATATTAGTGCAAGTGACCCCAAACGGCGATTCCAAGGATGGGATTCGGGATTTCCACCAGCCCGAGCTTTTCCCCTCGAAGACAATGAGGGACACCCCTCGGGAATCCTTCTCATGGCGGATCGTCAGGCTACCCAACGCCCTCGTGTTATGGGTCGACTGCCACCAATCCTTCCACACCGAGACACAATTTGGGCCTCTCCGTCTGCTGGCGACATGCCTGATGAAGACCCTCGTGTTGGCATGGGACATAACTCAGATCGCCCCCGCATCTACTTCAAGGGTGATTTGCCGGTGTTCTCGGGAGACAATCCAGAAGGGTGGCTACGTCGAGTGGATCAGTACTTTCGCTTGCACCCGATGGCCACCCATGAACGTCTCCAATTGGTGGCAATGCATCTGGAAGGGAAAGCGTTGGACTGGTTCTGCTATCGTGATGACCACTTCGGGTTTTTGGACTGGGACGACTTCCGCAGATGAATCTCCAAGCGCTTTGGTTATTCAAAAGACGAGGCGCACCATCGCTTGTTTAAACTCGAGAAACAGGGATCAGTGGAAGAATTGATCGCAGAATTTGAGCTCTTGGCCGGGTACGCGTTCACCATTCCTTCCGACATCCTCGCAAAGGCATTCCTCTCGGCACTCCAACCGGATATTTGCTTTGAAGTCCGAAGGTGTAAGCCGCGATCCCTCGATGAGATGCAAGAGTACGACTTGGAGGCCGAGCATCAGCTGTCGCAGGTCCTGCAAGGGGTTCAGACAAAGACGGCAACGACTCAATCCTCACGGGAGCGAGGAAACAGACCACCGCCAAGCACACAGCCTCTACCTGCTGCCACAGGGGGGCCAAGTGCCGTTAGATCAAGAAATAAAAAGTGGCCGGACATACGTGGGTCTGACAGAGGATGAATGGAGAATGAGGAAGGCGAAGGGCCTTTGCTTCCACTGTAATGAGAAATTCACGCCCGGCCACTACTGCAAGCGGGACTTGTGTCTCTACCTGGTCTAGAGCGATACCAATTATTGTCCCTCGTCCGGGGATGAGGAGGAATTCTCCCTGACCACGGACGATGAACTACAAGGAACAGCTCAACTAACGCTGAATGCCATGTTAGGCCTCACTTCGCAAGGCACACTGAAGATGACAGGCGTGCTTCGGGGCGGACAAATTTCCATATTGGTAGACGGAGGAGCAACGCACAGTTTCGTCTGGAGACAACTTCTTAATGATTTGAATATCCAGTTGATTGACATCAACCCATATGACATTACTTTGGGCGACGGCTACGTTCTTCAAGGTCATCAATTATGCCTCAATCCAAGATTTCTTACCGTTGGAGCGCATTGGGATTGAGGTGATTCTAGGGGTGCAATGGCTGCGGAGCCTCGGGTGGGTGAACACCAACTATGATCTCCTTATGCTCCGTTTCAGTGTCGACGGTGTTTCCCATACCCTCAGGGGTGATCCATCGGCGCCTCGCTCCAGTCGAAGCAAGCACCATCGGTCGGGTTCTGGGGGGCTCCAAGTAGAGTTCCACTACGTCTCGGGTGTATCTCAGCCACTCTCGGCACCGGATGCATCTCGACTATGCGCGCAGCTTCAAGCAACTTTTCCCCGGACATTTGGGGCACCACGGGGACTCCCTCCGAGGCACGACATTGACCACAGCATTCTTCTGTTGCCGGATGCCATCCCTGTCAGCATTCCCCCGTACCGTTAGTCGCCTGCGCAGAAGAATGAATTGGAGCGAGTAGTGCAGGAGCAACTTGAACAAGGAATAATTCGCCACTCAACCAGCCCTTATTCGAGTCTAGCGTTGCTGATCCCTAAGAAGGATGGAACCTGGTGTTGTTGTGTTGATTATGGGGCATTGAATTGCATAATTGTGCAGGACAAGTTCCCCATTCCAGTGGTTGACGAGCTGCTGGAAGAACTGAATGGGATGGCGATCTTCTCCAAGCTGGATCTTAAGTCCGGGTATCACCAGATCCGGATGCATGACGAGGATGTGCCCAAAACAGCGTTCCGCACGCACCAAGCCCACTATGAGTTTTTGGTGATGCCGTTCGGCCTTACCAATGCTCCTGCCACTTTTCAAGCCCTCATGAACCAGATATTTCAACCCTTTTTGAGGAAGTTTGTGCTCGTCTTCTTTGATGATATTCTGGTCTATAGCTGTGACAGTGCCTCCCATGAGCAACATCTTCATGAAGTATTCCAAACCTTGGCGGCTCACCAACTGTGCGTGAATGCGAAGAAGTGTGTCTTCCTACAAAGGCAACTAGAGTACTTGGGGCATGTGATTTCACAAGAAGGGGTGGCTACAGACCAGGGCAAGATATCAGACATTGTGGGATGGCCCGTCCCCCACACAGTGCGTCAATTGCAGGGATTCCTCGGGTTGACTGGTTACTACCGCAGGTTTGTGGCTAATTATTCAGCTATCGCTTGGCCTCTCACCCAGCTTCTCAAGAAAGAAGCATTCAAGTGGACGCAGACTGCGCAGCAGGCCTTTGAGAAATTGAAGGTTGCTATGACCACTACCCCAGTATTACTTTTACCTGACTTTTCACAGGAGTTCTGCATAGAGGCCAATGCCTCCGGAGTGGGGGTCGGTGCAGTCTTGATGCAGCAGGGTCGCCTCGTGGCTTACTTCAGCAAGGCTTTTCCACCGACCGCCCGCGAGCACTCGACATATGAACATGAGCTCATTGCTATTGTGTGGGCGGTTCACTGCTGGCGGCATTACCTTATGTTTCGAAGATTCATTATCCGGACTGACCAATACAGCCTGAAGTATTTATTCGAGCAGCGAGAGGTACAAGGTACTTAGCACAAGTGGGTTTCTAAACTAATGGGTTTTTTATTTGAGATTCAATACAAGGAAGGCAGGGCTAACAAGGTAGCAGATGCGCTATCTCGTTCACCCCGGCTGGACTGGGCAGCTCACTGCTCGCTGTCCATTCTGGTATGGCACGATAAGGAGACCCTACGTCGTGAGCTCGCGGCAGACCCCAAGTGGCAGCAGGTTATGACCGAACTTCGTCAAGGTTCACTTGGGAGTGCGCAGTATACTCTGCGCGAGGATCTTCTGCTCTATAAGGATCGGCTCATCCTTCCAAGCAAGTCCGAGCTCATCCCACTTATTCTGACGGAATTCCATGACAAGGCGGTGGGTGGACATATGGGATTTCTGACGACCTATCACCGCATCAAGCAGCAGTTCTATTGGGTCAGATTGAAGAACGACATCAAGAAGCACATTAACCAATGTCAGGTGTGCCTCCAATTCAAAGCCTCCCATCTAGCTCCGGCAGGTCTTCTTCAACAACTTCCAATACCGGCGCAAATTTGGGACGACATTTCCTTGGATTTCGTGGAAGGGTTGCCACGATTCGGGGGTTTCAACACCATCCTTGTGGTTGTGGATCGTCTCAGCAAGTACAGCCATTATGTGGCAGTCAAGCATCCATTCAGAGCCAAAGATATTGCCACTATCTTCATCCGCGAGATTGTTCGACTACATGGGATCCCCAAAACCATGGTGTCAGACAGGGGTCGAGTCTTCACAAGTGCATTCTGCCGTGAGTTACACCGACAGCAAGGCACACATCTCCACATGAGCTCGGCATACCACCCAAAATCTGATGGTCAGACGGAGATTGTTAATCGGGGTCTGGAAGCTTACTTGCGTTGTTTCGCTGGGGATAAACCCAACTCTTGGCACCAATGGTTGCCGTGGGCAGAGTTTAGTTACAGCATGGCCTATCACACGGTGACCAAGACCTTACCTTTCCAAATTGTCTACGATCGGGACCCTCCCCCCCTGGTGCGTTTCGGCTGGTCCCCATCGCTAGTGGCAGAGGTGGACCGGCTCCTGGAGACACGGGATCAGATGTTAAATGTCTTAAAGTACCATCTCCAGAGATCCCAGGCCTTGATGAAGCGTTCTGCTGACAAGCACCGTCGTGATTATCCTTCAAAGTTGGAGACATGGTGTACATCAAATTATGCCCCTACCGTATGAACTCTCTTGGGCGCCGCCCTAATGAGAAGCTAGGTCCGAGGTACTTTGGCCCATACCGCATCAGTCAATGCATGGGGTTAGTGGCGTACAAGCTGGAATTACCGGACCCTTGCTCTATACACCCAGTTTTTCATGTATCGCAGCTCCGCCAGGCAGTGGGCATCCACGAAGCCTCTCAAGACATACCTCCCACACTATCAAAAGACCTTGTCTGGCAGGTTTCACAAGAGGCCCTCCAAGATTATAAATACACGGGCGACGGTACGCAGGTCCTGATTAAATGGCGAGATCTCCCCGGCTTTGAAGCTACCTGGGAGGATGCTGCACAAATGGCCTCTCGTTTTCCCGAATTCCAACTTGAGGACAAGTTGGCACTTCAAGGGGGGAGAATTGTTAAGACCCCTCTCAGGGTCTACAGTCCACGGAAGACGGATGGCCCGGGGGGGGGGGTCGTTTCGTCTCCACAGCGGGGCCGTCTAGGGCCCCGTCCCTCACGCGTAGGACTCACGGGAGTACCGCGAGTCATAAGGAGCAAGGGCCTGAGAAGCGGACCCAGGAAGCCTAACTATAAGCTCTCTCTCTCTCTCTCTCTCTCTCTCTCTCTCTCTCTCTCTCCTCTCCCCTCCTCTCCTCTTGCCCTAACCTTCTTTCTGGTCTCTTCCAACACGATACCCCACCGAGCTCCCGCGCCTCTTGACGGACCCAGGGAGCCGTGTACCTCTCTCCCTTTCTGTACCGGTCCTCTCTTTGTTTCTGTTGAGAACTACTTGGAAGTTTATTCGAGTTCGTTGGGTTTCGAGGGTTCTAACATATTCTTTGTTTATTTTACCCAAAAACTTAATTCAATTTGAATTATATATTTTTTGGATTATTTAGTGAATTATAAATGATTTGGAGAAGATAGTTAATCCTCAATGTTTTTCACAAATATTTCTATAAAGATTAATCCAAACTTCTCACTGACTCAAAGCCCTATGGGAAACATTTTATGGTGTTTACCTATTTATCTAATTAATTTCTCACAGATTAGGAATAATAAAAATGGTTTTTATTGAATTTTTATTTCACCGTATTTAATTCAATTGTAAAATGCATTCAAAATAAGCCTAGAAGTATCAGGGATTATCGAAGAATATATCTGGGCTGATTTCGCGCAACGAACACTCAATTTTCTAGAAATTGCTGCCCAAATTGTGCTCTAAATCGCTCCTGTAGGATTCTTGAGTCTTCAAGGAAGGTGGGCCCTCTTTCCTTGAGCTTAAATCAAGAACAACTGTAAGAAATGATCTACTCTTCCTTTTGTAGCCAAAAATCACAAGAACACGTTATTCCGCTTTCTGGTAGATCACCATGTTGTTTGCTTTGTGCGCAGGTTGCACGGAGCAAGCCGGCTGGTCCACGTTGCGCGGTGGAGCATCAGGCCTCGTGAACACGGCGGGTGTGCGTGTGAAACCCATGGAAGACACTTTGACAGTTTAATCTCAATCTATGCTTCTACTGGTTCAGGTCGCGCGTTGCACGCAACAGAATTATGTCAAGCAAGATTGGTCCGTGTCACGTGGCGTGTGCTGCGCTTCGTGATTGATGTAGTGTGCTACACGCACGGCCTTGCGTGTGTGCATGTCATGTACCGAAACCTGTTCTGGCTTCTGATTTGCCCGCACGCTGCTCGGTGCATTTTTCGACGCACTTAACAAACATTTAGCGCTTAAACTGGCCCAATAAGGGACAGTTTCAATAAAAAAGAGTTTTTATTAAAAAAACCTTTAAAATAAATCATACAAATTGTTTCTTAATGCATAAAAACTAACTTATTCACTTCTAATATATGTTTTATTGTTTACATTCTTTTTATTTACAGAAATAGGTCAATTAAACATTTAATTTCTATTAAAATTCAGTTTAAAAACTTTTAAACTGTATATATTGACCTAATTAATTATCAAACGTATTATTTAATTTGAAATTTAAGGAAATTCTTTTTTAACCTAAAATCATGATAACATGCATTAAAAACTAATTTTTTAAGCATTAAAAGCCCAAAAATATGATGAAATTAAAACTTTTTGAGCTCTTATTTGCATGTTATTACTCACCACTTGACCCATGGGCCAAGTGGCAACAAGGTTTTAATGACCCCCTTAATGTTTGATTTGCATTCGATCACTTTTTTCCAGATTTTAAGGGTTAATGTTATTGTTTTGATGCCGACTTTGATGGATGACCATCACGCTATACAGGATTGGGATGCCAACAACCTCGCCAAGCTGCATGAGCTGACGTTCGCAACCCTGGCTTCAAGTATTCGGCATGAACGACTGTGAGTCATGCCATTCTCTTTTCTTGTATTTTGATCTTCATGAACGATTCGGATTTGCGCCACTGTGTTTTGGCCTCATCCATTGTTATTTTCTTTATGTTGTTTAAGGGGAATCCTCGTCACACGATGTTTTCCCCCTATCTCGTCCCACTTAGGCATCCTTCCTTCTATATAAACAGATGCCATGCCCAATAAGTCCTTAGAGGGAAATTTGAATCAAAGTTGAGTTCCTATTTTCTTTGGTTATTTTCACCCTATTCTTTGGAGGTAGTTATCGTCTTCTAGAGTAGAACGTGGGAACTGAATGTGACGTGAAGCCATTCCCCCGACGAGATCACTCCGTGGATGATTGCCCGTCGTCATCTCCCCCACCTTGTATCAGTTCTTGGGAGCACCAGATGAAGAAGTAGTTTTCTTGATCGCCTTATCCTTCAAGAAAGCATTCGACCGACATGTTGTTCGCCAACCGATGCTCCGCCCTCGCCTCGGATGTTCGTTTACCAGGTCGCATTGCTAAGAACCCATTTCTTGGGTATTAACCTCCAATAATCGCCCTTCTTATTGATGTTCTTGGATATTTCCCTGCCTCCCTTGTTGCTGCCGCCGCCACAGCTGCTTCCAACACCGCTGACCCCTTCCACCATCGCTGGTGTAGTCACCACCGAGAACCTTCTTAATTGGTGACATTCTTGGATACTGCCTCACCTCTATTGTTGATGCCACCGCCGCTGCTGCCTCTGCCACAGTTGTCGACCATTTACACCATCGTCAGTGTAGTAACTACCAAGAATCGCCCATCTTGGTGACATTCTTGGATACTTCCCCGTCTTCATTGTTGCCACTGCACCACCGTCGCCGCCGGGCCCTTTACCATCACTGGTGTTCTTCCTCGCCGGCTCCTTGCCCTCACACGTCCTGTACCCAGGCTGATGCTGCTCGTGCCTCCCTGTTCAGCATCCTAGCACCGTACCCGTGGCTGCCTTGTCCTCACTCCGCCGCAAAGTGCCGCGGACTACCATCGCACCTATCCTAATTATTACCTGCCACAAACTACTGGGTCTTGATCCATAAGGTACCACCGTTTCCTCCCTTTTACATTTGCAGTATCCTTCTTTTAGTGCTGTCTTCCCCTACTTTCTATCATTATCGAATTTCTTGACAACTCATAGGACTAGCCACCATTGTCGCAGGAAAGTAACTTTCTTGTGGAAGCGAATACTTCATTTGCAACAAAGGTTGTGGACACCCTTGGGCATTTGTGCCTCTCACGTCCATATCATTTAGTTAGTCAAACTGATCATTGGGAGCCAGACCGTGGCGGTTTGCTTCCTGACCATTAATCGATCATCATACTTAGATTCTTAAAAGAACATACTACATCATTTCATTGTTCACGTGCCATCCTCTCTCATCTGTGTTACAAATGAGCCATCCGATTCCGGTACACTTTGTATTACATCAGACTTTAACAACAATACTTAGGAAAATTTATACTTTAATACTCTATACTAATATAGGGCAAGTACAGGGTCGATTCACACTGAGGGAGAAAGTTAATGTAGGACTTTTTCTTCGACTTGATATGAAGAAATGAGTTAATAAATGAGAAATACAATTTAGTGAGATTTCTCTGGATTTATAGTTATTTTATATAATTTCTATGACTTAAAGTGAAGCATAAATGCAAATAAAACACTAAAAATATTTTAATACTAATTTCCTAATTTCATTTAATACCTGAAATCTAAAATACATATTTATTAGAGTTTTATGGAATTAAATTCACAATTAGATCCACTTGACATAATAAGAAAGAGAGTTCAATATTTTCTTATACCTTTTTAAATGCTAAAATGACTAGATTAATTTTAAGAATGTTTTCGTATTCAAGAGCAGGGGAAATGTCATTGGTGTGATCATAACTCTCACAAATGGAACTAAGAGAATAAGCATGTTTAGGAATAGTAGATGGGGAAAATAAACGTTTGAGAGGAACTCAGCATCTTCTTCACGGTCTGGGTAAGCTCCTCTATAGCCTTACCCACCTTGCCTAAGTCCCGCTCTACCCTATCTTTCCACAAATCAGGTTCTACTGCATAAACATCTATCAGCCCTCCATGTTTAATTGGCCTTGAAATTCTCCCATTGCGACTCAAGCCCTAATGATATGCACAACTGTCTGTAAATTTTTCACTAATACTAGTAGCTTCATCAATTGTTTTATCTATAAAAGTACCACCACAATCACTATCCACTGTACCTCTCTCATGGTCATTTAATCCGTCATAAAAAAATTGAAATTTTTGCAAATCAGAAAGACCATGATGAGGGCATTTATAGTAAGATCTTTCAATATTTCCCATGCTTTGCTAAAAGAGTCAGACCCATCGGTAAGATTGATAATTGCTTTTCTAAAAGCATGTTTCCAACTGGTCGATAACAACTAATTCGAACGGAAAAGAATTTTTGCAAAAAGTCATCTCTTCATTTCATTTCAATTCTGAACATTTTTAACCAAGGCTCTGAACAAATCTTTTGCCGTATCCTTAAGAGTATGGAGAATCATTTTCATATTCAATGAATCTGAAGTCACTACTGCAATGTTATAAATATCAAATTTCTTTACAAATTCATATAAATACGCATAAGTATCTTTATTCAATTCTCCATAAAGTGATGGCAAATTTTGATGAAGATGAGGGTCTATTTTAAAAATCAGATTCACATCTATAGGCCTATGGACTCTAAGATGAATGCTGTTCTCAACTGGCTCATAGAAGTTCCTTAATATCATCACTCTATTAGCATCATTAGAAATGTTAGTCATATTCTTAATCTCATCCACATATGTCTCCCAAATTCCTAGTCTTTTCCACATATTATAGAGCTATTAAATGTGAGTTGTAAGATCTTCTACATTGCATAAAACAACTAATTTGAAGAAAAATAAAAATAACTCCATATAATAACTAAAGGGAAATATTTACAGATCACCTAGTGCTCCTCTCCCTTTCTGCTATCAAAAATATCTATGCACTTCACTTCGGTCAAGTATATAGAAAATATAATGAGCAGAAATCCTCAACCTTAAAAAAAAAATCAGAATTCAAATTTGCCTTGCCTCCCGGCAACGACATTCATTGATAAGCCCAAATTTGGGGGTTTAATTTGATTGTTTTGATTCAGACTTAACCAACAATCTTTATGAAAATTTCAACTTAAATACTGATGGAGAACCATTCCGTCGAGCACGCTCAAACTCATCATCAGCCACGTCGCAGAGCCCGCATCGACGTGAAGAACCTCGAGTTTTTGCTACGAGATTTGAGAAACCACATTTGCGTCATTTATTTCATGTTCGTGTTGTCTTGCGGTTTTACGGAGGTCCTTTCCATGTATGGTCCTCCTCTTCGCGTCGTTTTTGTTTTCTCTCATCACCTTCTTTGACTGTAAGGAGGGCCCCCTCCTGCGCATGCATAGGATTCCCCCATGTGTGCTTTTTGTATCGCTAGGTCTTTTGTTTACAGCCTTTAGGGGGGGAAGGCCATGCTTGGTTCCTTCCCCTTTAGGAGAGGAAGCCCAATAAGCTTCTCCTCCCTAAAAGATCCCATTAGGGCACCAATAACTAAAAGCCCCCCCTCTCTTTTTACTATAATAGGGGAAGGGGAGGTTCATGATAGGATCGGACTTGTTATTGAATGAAGAAGACTCCTTGTTTTTTCGTTGAAATAAGACTTTGTTCGAAAGAAACTATGAACGTGTTGTTTTAGGGTTCCAGCGTCCTCCTTCCCCTCAGGAATAAGCAGGTTCGCTCCTTGTTAGTCTTCTAGATTACCTCTGCCCAGAGGATCCGAGGTTCTGTGGATCACCAGGACCTCCACCGTTAGCTTTGTTTACAAGCCTTACCAAATCCCAACCGCCGATGGTCGCATGTTAGATCGGAGAAGCCCTAATCTCTGCCAGCCGATCTTGCACCAATCGTGGTCTCTGCACTTATGACTCTGACCCACCTGTTATGGAGTTGCATCTATCAGGATTCGACGACTCGCCGACACAACATATTTGTTGTGTTGCCGCTCTGATGTGTTGCCACTCCTTCCCTTGTGACAAAGATATTTGTTGCACCACAGAAGACTGCACCAGCATGCAGCATGGATGACGTCGCTCAGAACACTTTCTGGGATGTAGTCACCTTCCCCTCCGCAGTCCCAGCTATTCTTGAGACATGGTTCCCTCGCCAACCATGTCAGGTCATCATGAACTATCTGTTGAACCTTGGCTGGTCACTTGTTTTCTCCCCCGTGATGGGTCCCCGATCACCACGCTCCGCGCCAACTCCGGTTGTGGCCTTGACGTGGTGTGTTCCCCTTGAACAATCTTCATGCATGTGGTCAACTGATCATCACCCACATGTTCACTGTTTGCGCCCCTGCTCATCTCGTCCCAACTTGGCATGTTGTTGACCATAGACCTACTCTTTACTACGCCGGCCTCAACTGCTACCCATCAAGTACACGATAATTAATATAATGCAAGTATGGGTTGATGCAAACGCCATCTAGGATGTCATCCAGTCGATACCCAGTATGATGGCTCAGTACCGATAATAGGTAGTCGTATCGAATGTCGACAGTGTCATCGTCCGACGGGAAAACCCTAATGGGTGGATGTAACTACGATGAAAAATGAATGTCCTGCGTGTCATACGTGCAGGCTCCAACTCAAGAAAGGCAGTGAAATCCGAGCTTGGATGGGGTCGCCAGGTGACGGTGATGGTGGCCTTTCAAACCTCATCGGAGTAATGAGGACGTCTACCGTAGAACAGAATCAATCCCTAGGGCTCACACGTAATGGACGGACTCGTCCATACTCGTAAGACACTCAAATATGTCATAGTTCTCATAATTATTCCTCTCTCACCTACCTAGCCTAAGCGCGGTGGAGTTGAGGCAAAATTATACTGCTGGAGATAACTAAACATGCAATGGGAGAGGGCAGTGTACCTCGTCGGCGAGGCTCGTGGTGAAGATTTTGTCGACAATCAGTAGTGATCGGAGCGGGTGTGGTAGAGAGTCGCCAGTGAGCTAATGGCGGCTCGACCAGCGTTGAGATGCTAAAGCGATTATAGAGGGTCAGAGGAGAGGAGAGCGAGGGTGAAGCCTTGGGCGACATGGCTGAAGCCGCAATTAACCCCGGCGGGAGGACCGTTCCGAGGATGGGTGCAGTCGAGTGCGAGCGATTGAGGCAAGCTTGTGGCTTGCCTGTGGAGTGATGCCACGTGAATGTCTGGTGAGGCTGAGTTGAAGGTAACCACCTGAACAGTTGGTAGGCAGCCAGAGTTGTCGACCCGCGGATGATACTCACGGCATCTGGTTCACTAGTGGACCCGATAATTCTTGTCAGAGTCCTTTACTGATTCATGTTTGGGGCTCGTGGTGTTGAATCACAGCGTCCCATCTGACAGAATCCAGAGGCGTCAGTCAAGATGATGCGTACGCTCACTACGTGAGATCTTCGACGTCTGGGGAACTCGACGAGAGCTCAATTTGTTTTTAAGGGGGAACTCCCAGATTTCCCCTATAAGAGTGGGCGTGCCCATCGTGAGGAAACAAGAAGAAAAAAAAAGGAAGGAGAAAAAGATTGCAAAATTATAGTCCTTTGGGTTTTCCAGTTACTTTCATTGATTTTTATATGAGTTTTAGAGTTTGAGAAATTTACAAAAATACCCCTCAAGAAGAGAAATTAAAGTATTTTCATTGTATCTTTGTCGAAGCTATGCCGCCCCCACCATCACCAGCGCTGCCATCTCCATTCACGGCTCTTCCACGTCATCGCTAGACATGCAAAAATAGGTAGCTGCAAGCCCAACCATCGCCGCCAGATAGAGCCACAATCGCCGCCGTCGGCAGGGCAACAGCCGCAAGCTACGGCCGAGATATCCTTATCCACAATTGGTCGCAGCCGCCAGCCGCAGTCACAACCGCAAGTACAAACGCAGCTACAGTCCGTGGCCATAGCCAATGCCGCAACTGCCAGCAGCAGCCGCGACCGCCCGTAGTGGCCGCATCTGCCCACAGCCGTTGCACCTGCCGTAGTGGCTGCCGCTGCTTGCAGCAGTCCTAGCAGTCACAATTGCCTACAGTTGACACCGTAGAGGTCTTCGTCCTTACAACTACGCTCACCTCCATGCCCGTCGTCGCGCCCACCTCCGCAGCCACTGTTCTCACGGCGACGCTCGCTTCTAAGCCTGTCCTAGCGCCAACCTACACCGTTGTGCCCACCTGCACCACTACGCCCACCTAGGTCATCGCAACTACAAGTACTGTCGTGCCTACCTGCGCCATCGTGCTTATCCACTCCGCTACTCCTATCTACGATGCCACGTCTACACGCGCCACACGCGCGCCTAGTGTTCTCTAGAGTAGTTTAGAGTAGAGAGATCGCCGGACAACCCGCCGTTGCCAGTTCACCGCCGTGAAGTACATGACATCGCAAGAAGAACATCTGCCACCGTCACCACCACTGCCTACCTCCATCCATCAATAGCTAGATTTAGTGCCATCATCATCATCGTAGCGTTGCCAAACATCTTCATCGCCGTGAAGTCCAATAGTACCTTGTTACAGTCACCCTATGCCGTTGCGCCTTTGCTTAATCCAAGGCCTGCGACTATAGTCTCCTAGAGTAGCTTCAAAGGACGCCTATGCTGGACGACATGCCACTGCTAGTTTATTGCTGCAAAGTACATGCCACCGCAAGAAAAACAGCTGCCACTCTATGCCATCGACGCCCACCTTTGTTGCCTATGGCAAGGCATAGCCAAGGCACACCCTGACACTTTTACCGATGAAGTCACCCTGCACTGTCGCTTTACTTGTCAGCCCATCTCTCCTTGTGGTGTAGCACGAGCCGTTTAATCCTGGAGTGTCGCGTTACATCACTGGGCTTTGCCTAATTGAGTCAGGACTTGGGCAAAATAGACTAATTCCTATACAATGCACTCCTTTGCCCGATGGTTGCGTGCACTGCCTATAGACAGACCGGTAGGCCGAATGTTTTCTTTGCCACACAAGCGCCGCATGGCATCGGAGAATAGCACACAACAGCAGTGATGAGGGGGAAAACTCGGTTATTGAGGGGACATAATTTTTAAATATGATTTTTATGGAATTCAAAGTGGTAATTATGGAATATCTAGAGATAGATGGGAAAACATTTTGGAGAGAGAAAATAACTCATATAGAGAGATCAAATGTCAAAATGAGGAGATAGATAGAAAAGTGAAGAAAGGGTGTAACAGGAGTTTTGAGTGGAATTTGAAGGTGAAAAAGGTGGGAGTTTTTAAGAAATTTTGGGAGAATAAATAAGGGTTATGGATAAAGGTAGAAAAAACAGATGTATAGAGCTAGAAACTGATGGATTCAAATAGTAAATGGACAAATAATGATGGGAGAATGGAATGTAAGATCCTAATGCAAGTTTGATGAGCCCTGAATGCTTCCTCGCAAGTCTGGATCCTTATCTTTTGCTAGGATCAGACATTTTTCAATGCAGACAAGAGAAGAGATTGAATGAAAACTTCAACAAACTAACATTAAGCAGGTTGAACAATGTGGATTCTAAAAATGCCTTGTCCTGCTAGTCAGCGACTTGCTAGAGCATGTCGAGAATGAGGAAAAACGAGGGAGAAAAAATTATTTATACATAGGAAGAATTAGTAAAATACCCCTTTGGGAATTTTCTATTATATTTTCTTGCTATAATGCCTCTTTTTCTCCATTGATTGAGAGCTTCCCCTTGTAATCTTCAGCTTCTTTCTTTTTAAGGCTCTTGAGAACTGAATGGGCAGGCCAGGTCATCGCCTATCTCCCTCTGATTTCTCATATGAAGGCCCACAACACCCTTTACTCCCTTCAGGGCCTTTTTGAGAATCACTAAACTCCCAAAAATTCTTCCACTCTTTAAGAATTGTATCTTCGTATTTCTGTAAATTTCTGGGCATGAAAAACTATAAAGTACTCATCATTAATAAAACTGCTTGACCTTAAAAAATTCAAGGAGGTTAGTAAAAAATAAACATAATGTGAAAAATTTAGAAATGATAGTTATTGCATAAATATCTACTTAATTCAAATAATAACATGATAAGTTCAAAATTAATAAGACCAAAATCATCAGAAATATATGTAAATACCCATGCATTTTTTATGTTATCACCTAGAATTAGGCCTTTCCAATGCATCAAATGACACTAAAAAATACTTTTTTAGTAAAAGCTATTGCATTTTTGTTGAAAACATGTTCTTGCCTGATTCTACTTTGTCGTGATGAGCCACTACCCACAAATGGGGAGGGGGTATTTGGGTGTCTTTGCCTGGCTATACTGGGGGCCTAAAATTGGTATCCCCATGATTTATACTTAGGATTTTCATAAAAATCCATTTAGTGAACGGATATTAATCAGTACGCCTTGAATCTTGATCCGATGGCCCTATATACTGAGGTATCATTCTAGTTAATAACTTTAGTGCCTGTGGTCTTCAAAGCTCATGGAGATCTTCTCACAAATAACTCACTCTTGTTTTTGATGGAGAGCACGAGGAAGAAAGTTGGCGAGGTAGGGGTGAGAACAATGGCCTCGTCAACCAGAATGTATCACAGGCGGCAATGACAACATTTATTGACTCGGCACACTTCTTGGTGAATATACACGTTATTGACTCGACAGTTATTGACGGATATTAATCAGCTGGTGAAATTGCCCAAATCACTCGTGTGGCTCGGTGGACCAATGGCCTGGTCAACCGGAATGTATCACAGGAGGCAACGACGACAGTTATTGACTCGGCACACTTCTTGGCGAGACGTGGCCCGGGCTCGTTCGCAGGAGGCGTATTAGCGCCCATATTTTGCTGGGCGTTGACATCTCAGGTTTGAGACCTCCCTAGCAGCTGGTGAAATTGCCAAAATAAACGATGGGGTGAGGGCCACAATTGTCATTGGGGTACGTTGGGTGTTGGCGAAGTCCCGAAGCGGCATGAACTTGATGACTACAGGCCGTGGAGCCCCCTGGTCAATGATTAGCGGGACAACCACCTAGTGAAGCATGCGGGGATGTCCGATGGTTGCTTACGGTGTCACGAATAAATATTTGGTAGCCCGAACGTTGACAAACGGTGGCCGCGGATGCGGGTGACTTGTAGTGCAGGTCGTACGTGACATGAGCGGTCCACCCAAAGCACTGGGTATGGATCGGGGATGTCCAAATGGTCCTTAGTTGTGTCCAGGGGCACGACGAGCAATCTAGCACGCTGCGGATTGCCAGACGATGACTGGCAGATTCTAATCCAGCGGTGGAGACAAGGCCGTGATGCTCTTCATATCTTTTCCTTTCCCACTCTCTCCACTCTCTCTTCTTCTTCCTCTCTTCTTCTTGGTGAGACCAGATGAGAACAACAAATTCACTTCGATAATGCCTGGTCTAAGTTCTAGGCACCATTGTGCCCCCTTTTATAGAGTCACGATCACCTTTACAAAGGGAACGGGAGTCCTTAGCAAGGGCATAAATATTCTTACTGGGGGGGGGAGGGGGGGGTTGTCTTATAACACAAATAAGAAATGTATTTGCCGCGTACGTTGATGACACGGAACATCACAACATGTGACGATACGAACACGTACGCAACACAACGGATACCGACACTTCAAAAACAAAAAGACAAACACAATAAAACGACGAAGGCAATACAAAATCTAAATGCGAGAAATATACGAACAAAGCCGGGTGCTTTTACTTGCGCCTTGGTATGCTGGTCGAGCTGGACGTGAACCGGTGGGGCTGTCGATGACGACGACGGTGGCTCCAAAGATGTCTCCGGTGGACCGGGCTGGCAGGCTCCATCAGTAGCTCCTCTCTCTCTTGCAGCTGTGAAAAATTCGCTTCTGGAATGACCTCCTCAACTCAAATTTCTGCTTATATACTTAGGTTAAATGGTGTAAATTACCATTTTATCCCCATCAAGTAATTAATTTCTATCCTTTGATGTAGGCTTGATCTGATCCAACCATGCAGATAGAAGCAGGGGTTGAGACGAGCAAATCCATAAAAAATTGAGCTCAACCCAACTTCAGGATCAAAAGTTAATAAACGAAAATCTGCAAATCTAAGACGTTGGATCCATTTTCATTTATTTAACTTAGTTTTTTTCAATACAAACAGTCACGTGTTGATCGCTTATTGGTCGGCAAATTTTAAAATTGTTTTGGTGCATCCTCTCTCAGCGTGCCATGTACCCCATGTCCTGAAATTAAAATAAAGATAAAAACAGACCAAATACATTTCCGAATGCACTTACCTATGGGTTTTTACTGTCAACAGCCAAGTACAAATAACCACGTAGCAGGTATAAATAGTTACCCAAAAAGCCTTGTATCATCAGTTTAGATCTCGAGATACAGAACCTAGTGTTCCAGAAATTCAGCTTCTAGATGGACGGGCAATCTTATGAACTGATAGAAGATGTAGTTAAAATAAACCATTGTCCTTTTCTAATAGATTATATTGTTGTTGACATGAATGTCAGTGAAGAGCCTAGCAATGCTCCTATAATATTAGGCAAACATTAATTAGCCACAGCTAGGGTGAACATATATTGAGAAAAATGGATTATTGATTTGGAGTTTGAGGATGATAAAGTGTGAACAAACATTTCTAAACTAATGAAATGTCTTATAAAATTGTTAGATGATGTTTACCTGGTTGATTCCTTTGATGAAATCGAGGTATAATGAATTGATTGACAATTTTATTTTTCAGAGGTATGATTATTATATGGATTCAAACAATGAATAGAAACCATTGGTATCTACAATAAAATATAAATTTAATAATAATAAATCATTAGTTACCAGTTAACATCACATAAATTTTCTTTTTGCCTGAATAATAATATTTTTTTGACATACTTACTAGTTATAAATCAGAGTTTTGAGCAGACTGTGTATATGACAAAGGAAATTGAACCCGAGCATCCAAGAGCTTTTAGGAAAGAAGACTAAAATGGTTGGAATCTGAATTTATTTATTCAGCCTCAAATAGTCCTTGGGTTTCTCCAATGCATGTAGTTTCTAAGAAAGTATGAATTACTGTCACAAAGATATCCAAAGTAAACTATACCTAGTGAAAGAATATGCATCAATGTTAGGAAGCTTAACATTGTGACCGAGAATGATAACAGTCTCTTGGCCTTCCTTATAAACTTTAACATTGGCGGGTCAGAATAGTTTTTCGCCTTCTATATGGATATTCAGGGTATAATAAGATAGAGATTAACCGTCAAGATCATGAGAAGGCTTCCTTTACTTTTCTATTTGAACCTTTTGGTTCTAGACAAGTGTTGTTTGGACTATGCATTGCTGCATCTACATTTCATAGATGTATCATTGCCAAAATCAAATAGATATGAATTTCAGATGTAAAAGAAAAGTGCTTAGAAAATCTTTATGGACCATCTTTGTGGGCTAGTGATAAGCAAAAACTAGGGGTAAATTATGCAATTTTATAATCCCTCCTCGTTGTTAACTTTAGCTTATACAATAAAATTTACAAAACCTTATTTTAAGATGTATAATGATAAGTATAGGTTTTGTCCAAGGGAAGCTAGTAAGGAATTTCAATCGTGATCTGTGTATATAATTTTACCCGAATTAGAGTTAACTTGATATTCAATGAAGATCCAACCACCCTGATCAGACGATTAATTTAGAAAGGGGGGTAGAATAGATGAGAAGAATAGAAGAAATAGGGAGCTCTAAATAGAATTCTTTGATCCAATTTAAAGGATCAAAGGAGTCAATTAGAGGGATTAATAAGAAAATTTCATTGGTATTGGTTGGTTTTGGAGGGTTGGTAATTAAAAAATTACTTAACTATTAGATAATACAAGGGGCAACTTAATCTCCTAAAAATTAGACCCTTTTTTAATATTTTTTATGGTGCACTTCAAATAGCTAAGTAAGTCTCACAATCTCTCTTCTGAATCCTGGAAAGGGCTTGTACATGCCGCTCAAGCCAAGTGATTTAGAAAGTAAAACCAAATTCAAGAGGAAAAATCACAAACTTCATTAACACACAATCCAAATTACAATAAAATTCAAATACAATGAAATAGAAAGCACCTAATAGAGTTGATCCAGGATGAAGCTCCTCTCTGTCTTGCAGCTGTGATAGAGCCACCTCCTGAATGACTCCCTCCTCTCAAAATTCGGCTTTTATACATAGGTTAAATGGTAAAAATTACCATTTTACCCCTATAAAGTAATTAGTTTTTATCCATCAATCTATGTTGATCCGAATGATTCAACTGCATGTAAAGAAAGAGGAGGTCAATACGAGAAAATCCATAAAAAAGTCATCTCAATCGGACTTCACCATAAAAAATTATTAATATATGAAAATTAACCAATCTAATTTGTTGGATCAATTTTCATTTATTTAATTTGATTTTTTTTCTACACGCGATGATGTTCAATGGTGGATTGGCTGGCAAAATTTCAACATCATTTTTTGAGTCGATTCTCTGAGCGCAATGTACCCTTGGCAAAAATAAAAATCTAGAGAAAAAAGATCAAAAAACCGATGGTCGTAAATTTAAAATGCACTTATTTATGCGTTTTTCATAACGTCACCCAATCAGAAAGGGCCATGTCACCTTTCATGCATGCCCTTTGTATGTGCTGCACGGGAGGTGAACTTACCGCTCGGAGAGAGAATTTGATGGATTTTTGCAGAAACGTCCATGATAAAATTGGTGCATTCAAACGAACGACGCTCAAAAAATATTTGTGTATGTATCCTTTTCACTTTCTCTCTCCTCTTTTCTTCTCATAAAAACAATTAAAAATTACTGATTAATTGCAATGAAACACCGTAGCTATTTAGATAATATATTTACACCTGCACACACAATCGACGGACCAAGAGCTGTTTTAAGGGCATAATTGCAACAACAATTTAAACCCCCCCCCCACTTTAGAAACTGCTCTAAAGCTCATATTTCCTTATAAATATATCCTTTTCCTAGTTGAAAATTCATTTCTTCCTTGAATAAATTCCCAAGAATTAGAATAAAAATTCAGAAAATTATAGAAAACTCAGTAATTCATCCCCACATTAATTAACATCAAATTTAAATTTTAAACCTGCCATTTTCATTTAAACATAATTATTTCAAGCTTAAATAAGGTCCATACAATTCATAAAATTAACAGAAAATCAGGGGAAAATCAAGAATCACTTGGAAACATTAGTTACATGTAAATTTAGGGTAACAACCCCATTTTAAATGCTTTAAATGCATAAAATTCTGCTAATTGCTTGAATAAAGACTGAATTTAGGGTCTTATCAGTTGGGTTATGAAGCCAAATTATGTCAGTAATCTTTGTGTTGTTGTAATTTTTAATTTGCAAAAACCAAACATATATGACAAAAGATAAAAAACTCACTCGAACATACTGTAAGAGTAAGGTGGCCTCCATAGGGACTGAACTTTAGATGTGAACCTAATAGTTGTGTTATAGTTAAGGGGCAGTAATAATAGTTCTAAAGATAGTGAATGCAAGAAGGCATAAGTAGGTAATAAGTGGAGGGACTATTGGATAAATATGAAAAACAGTAACATATATTATTTATACCTTTGTAGAGGGAGTACAAATAATAACAAATTACAAGAATTGATGGAGTAATATTTATAGGTGATGTTAATATAGGTAATAGAGAAACCAAGTAACATTAATAAGATAGGTAGAGTGGTAAATGCTCTTAAAAGGAGCTAGGAGGTTACTTATTTAATTAGTGATAAACTATAACTTTAGTTAGACAGGGAATAATAGGCGGTAGTAATAAGATGTAAGTGGGTAGTAGATTGAGGTATTAAGTTTTGAAAGAGGAAGGAAGAATAATTAAAGAGAGAGAACAAGTACTATAAAAGATAGAAGAAATAAGGAATTATAACATAGTAATATGCAGATTATAGGGATAGCGAAATACTTATATATATAGATCCTACCAGTTTAAACTCAAGTGAATTCGGCAACATAATAGGGTTTATCCAGATTATAATGTGATTAAGTAACTAAGTAGACGAAGAGTGGGATTATAAGAGCAGAGGGCACTAATAATAATAATTAAGAATGAATCCATATGACTAATGAGTTGATTATAATAAATGTTACGACTTGTATAAATCTAGTATTTAGTATATAATTATTTATATAATGTATTTGTTATAGCAGAAAATTGAGAGAAATGAGGGATATTATGTGGACACCCCACAAGCATTCAATAGAGTGCCCCAAAGAGGCTGAAAGGCAAGAGCAAACTTAATCGGTATTTTAAAGACTTTTTAATATGGAAATTGGGACAAAATTTGGATTGAACTCCCGGTGCTCGTATGGTGTTTACTAAAATGCGTCAATGAGGCGGATCTCGGAAACAAGAGAGAAACCAATCTGTGACTTCTGTTTAAGTTATATACACATACGTAGAAAGTGAAAACAGACATAATCCAACACTCTAGAGTTCAAGAATTTATCAGAATCACCCTCATTCAGGCAGTCGGATATTGGGTGCCCCGATCACTGCCCCCTAATTTCTGGCATACTTCTCCTCCCACTTTCCTCCTTGCTGGAAATAATCCCATGAGTTCGAGCATTCCTAAGACACTGTCCAGGGTGTCCCGAGTAGTGAGAGTAATGTCACTCCTCTCCTTTGCTCGTTTTGCAATCGGATGGGTCTTCCACCATTAACAAAGAAAAAAAATGGGAGATGCTGAAAATTGGGGGCACGGTGCGCCTAGTGAGGCCTCGAGGGATCTCCCATGGCCGTATGTCACCCCGACTGGGCATGGGGATCCTCACAGGCTGTTTGCTTTCATCTGGCTGTCATCCTTGGCCAGAAACTGTCATACGCCAAGAGGACAATGATTTCTAGTGGCGGCGATAGACCAAATTTCCCCTAGCCCTTGGGTACCATGTGAGCAAGAGTGAACGGCTATGATTAAATCAAAGTTATGGGCCTCTTTAAATTTGGTGCTCTTAGGGTCCCCGCTATCCTCAATATCAATCACAGATGATCATGACGCTGGAAAAATTAATAACGAAAAAGAAAGGTCAGATGTTACGCAGATCATCTGATCCTCTAGATGATGATCAGACATTTGCAATTCATTGGACCTTTGTGATGCGGGCTTTGGGCCAGGTTGGCTTGAAGTCTGGTCTATCTTTCTTTTTATTTATCCTAAGATTATGACCAGTTGGCCGTGATCCGTCTTGTCGCTTGGAAACTAGGTTCGGTGTGGAGCAAAAAGATTTAGTCAGAAAAAGCATCCCATAATGGAAACTTCCAGAAAAAAGTAATGCTATATAGATATCCTTCAATCTAATATATTGAAAGAAATCCTTCCCTCATGTGCACATGCATGGGCTCCTATAGGCTCTTCTATCAGCTCCTTGGTGCGCTTGCTAGGGCTTGTACCAGGTAGTAAAACATAATTCTTAGATATTGGGTAGTAAAACATACGTCTAGACTAAATTAAAATTATTTTAATTTAGACATGAGAAAGAGTATTTTCACATACTCTTTCAATTATATGCTGTACAAATACTATACAGTATGTAAGGGGCGAATTCAAAAGATACTATAATTCAATTTCATATTTTCTCTATACTTGGAAATGAATGTTCTAACCACACCAGGTAACAGTATATTTTTATGAATTTCTCTTACATTTAATATAACTTATATTTTAGCAGAAACCTAATATATTGACTTAAAATTGCTTTAAAAATTATCCTGGGTTTATAATTTGTATGAGGGAGAAATATATTTTGGGACTTCTTGAATCTTATTACAAATTTAATTCGAACAAACAAATATAATGTATACTTTTCATTTAATGTTTAATACTGAAAATCATTTTTTTTATCTTTTTCAAACGTGGACGAGGCAAAAGTTTTGCTAAGTCCAGTTAACAAAATGGCACGGGCTAGACGAAAATATAGTAAATTTTGAACGGGGTTTGGGAAAGATTCGTAGAGACATGAACAGATATGATAATTGGGAAGGGTAAATAAATGATTTTTATGAAATGTTTCATGAAGAAACTAGAAATCTGATGGAAATGTGGAGTGAGAAACGTTTTGATTCTAGGTAGTAAATGTGGAAAATGAATGGTTCAATAGATAAAAAAAGTTAGTTGAAGGAAGAATAGGGTAAATGGATGGGAGAGGATGAAACTTTAAATCAAGGTTCCGAAAGCAATGATGCTTGTGTCTTTATCCCCAATACCACTTCCCAAACATTAATCCGTGCACTTTTATAGGATCATATATTTGTCTATTAAAGAAATGGATGAAGAAATGATGCATAGTTTAAAAAAATCACTAAGTAAACAACAAGAACTCTGGAGATTGTTTTCCTTTTGGCTAGTCACTGCCAGAGCACATCAAGAATGAGACTAATAGAGAGTGCTAATCATTGCCAGAGCACATCAAGAATGATACTGATAGAGAGGGCTAGTATGTGCCAAAGCAAATCAAGAATGACACTGATAGAGAGTGAGAAAGAATATTTGTACCCACGTAATTCATAACATGCAAAATTAATATATATTTTGATACACTTTAAATGATTATATTAATTCTGAATTTATCATGTTCAAGATTTGAAGAATCTTTTAGAGTTAAGTGATTCTCGTAAGGGTGCTTGAAAGGGAACAACTAGTATTTTGGGCCTTCAACAGAGAAATCATAGAAGATGGAAAACTACCTGACCTGTCTATTGGGCTCTCAAAAGCCTTCTAAAGAAAGAAGTTGAAGATTACGAGGGGAAACTCTCAACCGATGGAGAAAGAGCCAAAAATGGCAAGAAAATAAAATAGAATATACCCAAATGAATATTCTATTAATTCTTCCAATCTTTAATACTCTTCTCTCCCTCATTTCCCCTCATTCTCGACGTGCTCTAGCAAGCGGCTAGCCAGCATGACAAGGCATATTTCAGAATCTAGGTTGTTCAACATGCTTAATGTAAGTTTGTTGAAGTTTTTATTCAATCTCCTCTCTTGTTTGCACAATGCCAGATCCTGGAAAAATATAAAGATCCATACTTGAGAGGAAGGATTGAGGGCTCCCCAAACTTGCATTAAGGTTTTATGAACCTAGATTTCCATGTTCACATCATCATCCATCCATTTACTCTTAAAATCCATCATTTTCCCACTCTAAACAACCATTTTCCCTACTTTCTCCACCTAAAGTTGTTTCACTCTCTCTCTAGATATTCATAAATATCCCTAGTTCATTCTCTCATGATTTCATAAAAAGTATCCTTCATTTGCACCTTTAAATTCTATCTCAATCTTCTTCTACAACCTCTCTTCATTTTCTATCTCTTCATTTCAGTCATTTTCTCTCTCTAAAACTATTTATTTCTCCCTCTAAAATCCATTAAAGTCAATCTCTATATCATCCTTCATTATTCCTTTCATGTAAAAAAAATATCGTGTTTGAATTCCATCATTCAAGGCAACAAAAGTGGAGTGTGTAGGACTTGGTCAAAATTGACTAAGTCCTGACCACATTGGGTCAAGCCCAATAGGGGTTGGCCCATTTGCTAAGTCTTGACTTAGCCTAATTAGGCTGAATCTTATTGGGTTGAACCCCTAAGGCCAGCTTTATACAGGCCACATAAGGACTGCAAGCCCATCCAGTCCGCCGTTGCCGTCGCTGCTCCGCCACCGCTCTGTTGTCGCCATCAGCGATCACCATAAAAGGGATTTTCCTTATTTTATTTATATAAAAATTCCAAAAAATCAGAAAAACCTCTAAAGTTCACAAAATCAATATTCAGTTTTTTTTAGAATCTACACAAATTATAATAAATATTGGACTATTGTTTTAATATTTCAAGTATGTTTGTGTTAACTAAATGCAAGGAAATTCAATAAATATTGTTTTCCTATTTTTATGTTAATTAAAATGGTTCTACAATATTTTTTGTGTTTTAATTGTATTTCTGCATCAATTTAAATCATAGGAGTTTATACAAATTCACTAAAAATCCATAAAAATCTGAGAAACTATATTTATCATTTTTAAATTCACTTACTATATTCCAAGCTTGAGACATATTCTGAAATTAAATTTCTGCCTCTCTGTGGATTGACCCCTTACTTGGCCTATATGAATTATAGAGTATACAGGTAGAAACGTTTCATAAAAGTTGTTGGTTAAGTCTGAATCAAAAAACAACATAAAACTCCTAAATTTGGACTAGTCAGTGATGATATAAATGTCATTCTATTTTTTATGTACTTTATCTCCTTGCCATTACATTATTTGAATTTCAATATCCTCATACAAAGGAAGTTGAATGAAATTGTGGAGGGATCCAGAACATTGTCCAAAACTAGAACTATGCCAAATTGGCCCGATAGCTCAAAAACTAGCTACAAAAATGACATTGGATGTAAAAGACTATGGATTAGTGTCCAACGTCTTTGTAGATGGGACACCCAAATATGTTTCAGGAATAAAATCTTCTTGACATCGAAGTTAACTAGAGTTCAGGAACATTAGTATGCATCAAGTGATGTTTATGTGGGATTCAGGAATATTAAAAAATATACCCAATAGCATTATAAGTTTAATTCTTAAATTTATATAAATGTATGTAATTATAGGTACATTTATCATACTTTCAATATCACTACTTTTTATTTACTCCATCTCTTTTTCAGTATTCAACTTCATTATGTCCTTATTCTATCTCTACTTTTAATGTCTTGACAAGGTTAGATATCCACTAATATAGCCATTTATTGGATATCAATCTGAGCATTATATCCCTGGTGTTAGATCCATCTAATCCTCTGAGTTTTCATAAGGAATTATTGTGAGATGTTTGTGGAAATATTACTTGAGCAAGGACAACCATAAGAACTGATGGATCATATGATGCCACATATAGAAGCTCAAAAGGTGTAGCGAGAAGGTAAACTCTTTTCCACAGTTCCATTTTGAATTTTGGAAATAGGTTCTATAACTATTTTTTAACCATTTTTCATCACATACTGTTTTAAAAAGGGTGCTTTGCATCATTTCATTGCTCTAATATGAAGGGATGGCTTGATTACACATAAATATTCTACTGAGGTCATCCCATAGCTGAAAAGGTAATCTTATGGGTATACTAAAGTTGGACCATTCTGAATTTGGACTTGAAAAATTTTCAAGAAAATATGATAGTTATATGGTTTGTCTACTGGTAATAATTGTGGAACATCATTTAATTTGCATCAAAAAAATCTGGCTTACAAAGATTGGATACTCATATTTCACGTTTGTACACATTTGGCGTCAGTTTACATGCTTTAAAGTACTTAACTAGAGCCATATTTGGAGGGAGGTCATGAGCCATATAGCATCTTGCATGCAAAAAAAACATGGACTCCTAAGTTAGGCGCTGCGGAATGTTGAATCTCATAAAGTATTCAAAAGGAAGGGCAAAGTTATTAGTTTGGTGCATCCCTTGCACTATCCTCATAAAACTTGTATATAAAATCAAAGGTCCCTAGATCTGTCATGCAATATTATGAACTAAAAATTTATGTAGTTTAAACCTATATAATTTGCATAACATGGCCGCTAGATTTATGTTACAATTGGGTGCATATGATTCTGCAATGACATAACGATGTTAAACAAGATATGGCTGAATGCATTTGTGTGTTGGAATCTCCTCTCAATCCCTTTGATAATCTTCCTGAACGAAGAATCTACCTATATTACTATAGGCCCTTGGCATATCTTCCCTCTTATGTAATCATTGTGTGATATTATATCATCTCCCTAACCAGGAACAACATACCAAACAATGTGATGGCACATGATTGGACAGATGATCATAGGTGATGGATGAAAGTATTGCATACGGGTATATGACCAGAATGATATTGGGGTTGAATAATAGTAAACAGAACAATGTTGACAGCCTTTGGTGCCCTAACATTGTTGTAACCCCATCACTCTTCTCTAGTCCTACATCCTTTGCACGGTTAGTAACCGCAATCTGGCATGTTGTCTCCTACAATTTGTCTATCCCTATCTCCATGGGACAATACCTTGCATTATGCTTCTTCACGAGCACCAATTTCTGACAGTAGAAAATATGAAAATTTTCGTGAATAAAAAATCTTTAACTCACTTGAATTGTCCTAAAAATAGAGTCGAGAAACTACTCACGATCAAATCCATTAGGAATTCGAGATTATCCTACTATATTGTGCATTTCAAGATCACTCATATAATCTGTTGATCAAAGGATATCAGGGGTAAGATAATGATGTAACATGACAGACGTCAGGATCGAACCGCTCGTGTTACACACAGGGAGTATGTGGGCAGTCATGTTATGTAGTGGAGATGACTAATGTGGACGTAATGCAAGTGATGATGCAATGATGAAATCAGTGAGAAGTACAAGTCCGGCGTCAATGAACACCAATGACGACTAGGCTACGGTAAGTGTGACTTGGGAATGTCACTAGGCTCCCAGTGACACAGACGACAAATTGAGGGCAGATGGTGTGAGTACGACCATTGCCCCTCGTGCGAGCACCGTTCGAAGCGCCAACCAAGATCGTACCACTAGAAACCTATTCCCACCTACGTTTTCCTATCTATCACTAACCTAGCCTCGGAGGTGGAGAAACATTCGGAGGCACTAAAAGAAATAACATAATACCGAGAAGGCGTTATGAGCATACAAGTAGCACCATGCAAGACGATGTGTGTTTCGAATGCGGTGGATGGCAAACTACACATAGATGCGATGACCGCGCAGGTAGACGCAACGGTGTGAGTAGGCATAGCGGCGTGACTAGACACAGCAGCAGGCATAACAATGGACACAGCAATGGGCCGGCAATGGAGCAGTGATAGCAGGGTGCGGCACTGTGACGGCGCGGCGGTGATAATTTACGACGGCTCGGCGAGGTGGCAAGGCACACTAGCAGCGAGAGCGACGGCCTGTTGAAATAGGTATGATAACACCCAAAATTTGGTATTTATTTCAAGCAACTATCACATTTTTTAGGTTTAAAGAGTTTAAAATAGGCTTATTATCATATATTACATGATAATTAATTTTTCCAAGTGAATTCTGATTTTCCCCTAATTATCTATTAAATTATGAATTTTATGGAATTTATTTAAGCTTGGAATAAATCTGTTTAAATGAATATGGCAGGTTTAAAAATTAATTTTAATGTTAATTAATGGGAAGACAAATTATGATTTTTTTAGAATTTTTTAGTATTTTATTGGAATCTTTTGGAGGAATAAATAAATTTTTAAATGAGAAAAAATTATATTTATAAAGAAAATATGAGTTTTAGAGTTATCTAAACTTGGAGGGGTATTTCTTAAATTTTTGTTGCAGTTACGCCCTTAAAAATAGCTCTCGGTCGTGTGTGCAGGCGTAAAGATACGATTAAGCTAGTTTCAAGGTTTTATTGCAATTAATCAGGATTTTTAATGCTTTTCAGAAAAAAATGGAGGAAAGAGAAAGCAAAAGGGACATATACATAAATATTTTTTAGTAGTGTTGATTTGCGCTTGCAGATTTAATTAGGGACCTTTTGCAAAATTCTAGGACATTCTCGATCCACGAGGTAAGTTCACCTCCCATGCTGTGCATACAAAGCGCATGCACGGGAGGTGATGTGGTGATCTATGATTGGGTGTAAGTTATAAAGCACTATATATGGTGTCTGTTTTTATTGGTTTTTTCTTTATTTTTAATTTCAGGACAGGGGTACGTGGCACTACAAGAATGAATCCAATTTTTAAAGTTCAAGAGAACGACATTGCGTGTAGAAAATTAATTAAATTAAATAAATGGGAATTGATCCAATGACTTAGATTGGTCGATTTTCATTTATTTATAACTTTTGATCCTGAAGTCCGATTGAGATGATGTTTTTATGGATTTGCTCATTTCTATCTATATGATTGGATTATTTGGGTAAAGCTTACATTGATGGATAAAAATGGATTACTCATTAGCGGTTAACTTGTAATTTTTACCATTTGACATTAGTATACGAGCCAAATTTCGAGAGGAGGGGATCATTCTAGAGGTGGCTCTATCATAGCTGTAAGACATGGAGGAGCTTCATCCTAGATCAACTCTTGTTGGTGCTTTCTATTTCATTGCATTTTATTTTTAGTGTGATTTTGATTTCGTGTTATTAAAATTTGTGATTGTTATTCTTGATCTTGGTCTGCATTTTGTAAATCACTTGGCTTGAGCATAATGTACAAGCCCATACTTTGAGCGGACAAATTTTGAAATATATCTAGCTATTTCATTCGCACATTAAAAGAAAATTATATAAAAATTTCAATTTGTAGGAGATATTAGATTGCCTTTATTGTCTAATAGTTAGGAAATTTTGATGCCAAATCCCCAAAAACAAACTGACTCCAAATCATATTTTCTTCTTATCCCTCTAATTGACCCCTTTGATCCCTTTTAATTGGATCAAAGAATTCAATTTGGAGTTCCCTATTTCTTCTATTCTTCCCATCTCTTCTACGCCCCTTTCTAAATTCTTCCTCTAATTAGGGTGATTTGATCTTCAGTGAAGATAAAATTAACTCTAATTCAGGCCAAATTATTCAACTAGATCACTAATTGAATTCCATACTAGCTTACATGAAACGATACCTCTACTTATCATTATATATCACAAGGGTTTTATAAATTTTATTGTATAAACTAAAATTAACAACAATGGATTATAAAATTGTATAATTTACCCCTATTTTTTGTTTATGATGGTACCACGGCAGCAAGGGCAACAATGGCGGGCGTGGAGGCGACGAGCACGACGGCGGCAAGTTCGATGGTAGCGGTTGCAGCTAGTGTAGATCCAGATGGCCGAGCAAGTTGTGGTTCAGTCGTTGGCCAATGGTTGCGATAGGCAACTACGACGGTCGCTAGGGCTGCTTCGGCCGTAGTGGGCTACGGTGACTATTAAGGTTGTTGCGGCTGCTGTTGCGGGGGCCGCTATGTCTGTGGCAGCCGCGGGCCATTGTGGTCGCGGTCTATTGCAGCGGCCATAGTAACTGTGGCAGTTGAGGGCGGCTAGAGCCAGCCCTATGTCAATTGACCCAGGCCTGGTGATGCCGGACGTCGTCGAGACGTCGTCTGGTCATCACCGAAGGGTCACGATTCGGTGAAGAAAGAGGCTCTATCAACCTACGTAGGAGCGGCGTCCGATGATGCTAACGAACAGATATAATATATGGCGGAATGCAAAATGTCTAGATTTGGTACGTACAAGTGCCGGCTGACGGTGAGTGCCATCCCCGGGGTTCAACGGGGTCGCCTAGGGTTGGGTAGCCCCAGCCTCTCAATCCTCGTGCGAGGGGATCGAGGATGACTACGCGGCCGAACTGGAATACCCTTTAGTTGATGCTCACACGGGACGGGCGAACCCGACTCGTACCGGACAGGTAAGACTCTCGGCTGATTCTTCGTTGTTATCTCAATCTGTCCCTCTCACCTACGTCTAAGTCGAGCGCGGTGGAGGCAATAGAAAGCGTACTGGAAAAGATAAGAGACAAAAAGAGCAGGGTGGGGTACCTTTCGTCGCGTCCGGTGACAGCTATCCTGGTATCACCCTTGGCAACTTCATCAACAATGAAGCGGTCTACGAGCAGCTGCAGCTGGTGGCTCTAGCAGTCCAGGAATGTGAGTGTAGAAGGGCACACAGGAGGTGGGGCAACACAGCCATCTGGCCTGCCCTGAGGAGGAGTCCTTTGCGCGGTTGGTTGCGGACGCGGTGGTGGTTAGGGGCGTGGCGGGACACGCGCGGAGTGCACGGTTGATCACGGGCGGCATAGGGGAACCTGGAGCCACAAGCTGCGCGGCGACAGCAGTTGCGCGCGACACTATCGGTGGTGGGCACGGTTCAGCGGCAGGGGCGCGGCGCGGCCCCCTGTCGAGGATGATGCGGCGGATCGCGGCGACAGTCGGGGTGAGCAGCGTTCTCGGTGGCAGACACGGCTTTGCGGCCAGGCGGGCGGCGATCCTCACGAGTGAGCGTGGTGCAGCGGGGCTCGGCGGCTGGCGGCGTGGCGAGAGCGATAGCGGCAGCTCGGGCTTGCAATGGCGGCGGCGCAATTCTGGCGGCGGTAACGGCGGCCAATCTCCGTGGCCTTCTTCCTTCCCCTCCCTCTTCTTCTTCCTTCTTCTTCTTCCTTCCTCCCTTCACGAGTGACTCTTCAAATTCTGACATTCTTTTTTTCAAAAAATTCAAAAGTGTTTTCTGAGGGCGCCCACCCATTCCCTTTATAGGAGAGAGGTGGATCGAGCCCCTTGAGACTACAAAAGAGAATGAAAGGAAAATAGAGGTTTGGGCCCATTAACGAGAGGGGAAGATATATCATAGGGGAACTTCCCCTCCTACAACGCTGTTATGAATAAAATAAAATACGAAAGAAAACATAAATGTAGAAAATGAAAGCGGTAAACGGGATCGAAGATGGCGCGTCGTTACCTGGGATATTTGAATCCGGGTGCGCGCATCGTTGCTTTGGCTTGCTGAGCAGGCTGGACGCGAATCGGTGGCAGAGTCGATGACGATGCCAACTCCTTGAGCAATGATCCTGCGGTCTGGGGCTGTGTCGTGCTATCACTTAGCTGGTGTAGGCCGTGCGGGGCCTGCTCAGGGTGCCACCTAGCGTGGACGAGTCGAACCCGATCTGCTCTAGACGACCTGTACGGGTGGCAAACACCACCTAGGCGAGCGACCCGCGTTGCGGGTGCCACCCAGGCCGCCTGCATGCATGGCGGATGCCACCTTGGCAAGCAGTCCACGTGGCGGGCGCAACTTGGGCAGTGCACACATGTGGAAGATGCCACCTTAGCAAGTAGCCTGTGTGGGGCGCGCCACCTAGGATGCCTACCTGCATGGCAGACGCCACCTAGGCGGCCCGCCCACTTGGGGTTGCCACCTAGGTGGCCTGCACGTGTGGCGGACACCGGCTAGGTTGGTGGCCCATGTAGGGGGCTCCACCTAGGCGGTGACCCGCATGGTGAGCGCAAGCTAGGCTGGTGGCCTGCGTGGTGGCTGCCAACTAGGCTGGTGGCCGCATGGTGGCACCACCTTGGTGGTGGCCCACGTGGCGAGCACCACCTAGGCGGTGGCCCACGTGGCATCGCCTCCTAGGCGGGTGGCCCGCATGGCTTGCACGACCTGGGCAGGTCACCCGCATGGGGGACGCCACCTAAGCTGGCTGCCCGCGGGGCTTGCGCTTGGTGGGGGAACAAAAATGTTATTTTTAAGAATGAGTCCAAGGGGTTTTGAACCCCGACTTGGAAACTTATATTATTGATTTCTTGACATAACAAAAAAATTCTTATGTTAAAGTTCAATGTCAAATAAATAATAAATGTAAATTGGAAATGTTGATTTCCCTTTATTAGAGTTGAATAATTTAAAAGTAAAATTATTCATTTTCAAATAAATTCGTAGAAAATCAGGATTTTAGTCATCAAATTAAATTAAAATTTAACTTATTTGATGTTAATAAAATTTCTTTTCTTAGAGTATACATATATATGTGGAATAACTAAATGGAATAATTTAAGAGTTAAATTATTAAATTCAATAAAATTCTTATAACCATTTTAAATTGATTAAATGGTTGTTTTGTGATTTATTTGTCATGATTTTTATGAATTTTAAATTTAGCAAGAATTTAATGTGATTAAATATTGCTCTAATATTGCATTTATATATTAGATTTATTATTTGCAATATTATATTGTGGAATGTTGGATGGAATGGGATACTAGAAAATTTTAGATGGCCCTAATGTAGGATCCCTAAGTTTGGTTATCCAATATAGAGAGACATTGGGCTTAAAATTTTGACTATGCTTGATAGTGAAGATACACTCACACCCTTGTCCCATTAACGAGACATATGTATAATTCATATGCCCTAGATGAAGACACATGTGATATGAGATGTCGCATAGTCTTCCTCGTGATAGCTGAGACCAAACATAAAACCCCTAAAATAAAACTCTGAGCTGTAGCACGAGGGCAACAAACTCAAGCGTGGTCCTTCATCATAGTCTTAGGATCCAAAATCCTTTAAGTTGGGTTGGTGGAGTCAACTTGAGGCTCACTTATTCAAGAAGCGGGAATAAGTACTAGTGTAAGACACAAGGCTGGGGTAGCGGAACCGTGTAGTTTGGTGGGGTATACTCCAGGATTATACGCAAATCTATTTCTATCAAATAATGAAGGTATTTCTTAGACCAAACTCAGTGGTTGGTGGGGGTATAGTCCAGGCCGCATGAGCGTTGGGGACCAAACTACAATCGAATATTGCAACTAGTTACAAGTCCCATGAGATAGATGCTCAATGATATGTATTATGATTGGTGGGGGTATACTCCAGATCATAGTATGTGTTTTGAGATTCCGATTGCCACTAGGAGAATGTCGGTTTCTGTGCTTCTATACACGTGTGGGTTGTATGAATTGTTAAATTCAAGTGGGATCCCTTATGGATAAATAGAACATCTGCTAATACTTTCTAGGTCTTTCATTGACCCAATCTCCTATAAACACTCGTCATCAAGTAGCCTATTAGATTGCATATTTGATGCAACTCATTGTCAAGTCAATAATTTATGGTGTGCACATGAACTTAATGAAAGTCTTCAAGTCTAAAAGATCAGTTTATGTCTTTACAAACGATACTGATGTAGGTGATGGGATACGAGTAAAAAGATGAAGTGAAGAGTTCACTGTGACATGGTTCAATGTTAACGCACCATCAATGAGCTGTTAGCTGTTGATGTAGCATAAAGACATAGAACCTAAGACCACGTAACACTATATGGTGGTGGTTTGAAGAGTCTATTTAAAGCTCACATGGTTGTGGGGTCTTCTGCATACGAAGATATGCTGAAGAAGATTGAAATGACAAGGAAGTGATATCTACTAGGTGAATTGTTCTTCATTCTCGTCATTCAATTCCTTCATGACTCGAACTTAACTTCCTAAAGAATGTCAAAGGTGAACCGTCAAAAGGTAACAGCGTGAGACACCTTATTTGGTATGACCAATGGGAAGGTTTTCAATGTCCTTGAGAAGGAAAAATTAACAAAGCATTTTAAGATGTCCCTATCACAGAAAGATACAAGCAGCAACAAATATTTATACCGCCATCTGAAAAGTCACTAGAAGAGGAGCTATGCATAGTAACTCGTTAAGATTGCTCAGAGTAAGTCAAAGCATATGGATATTTTAATTGCTTGACATTTGGTAGAACGTTGAGGAAAAGGAAACATGAAGTTGAGGCTAGGAAGTATCGTAAAGGTTACGATGATGAATATATGGATACGGGAACCTCAATTTTAACTTTGGAGACATGGTATCTTTGGAAGATAATCATGTTCCTATCACGAAGAAGAACATCACATGTGTTGTGAACAGATTTGGATATTCCCTAACTATTGAGAAGAATAGTTGTTCCATTTATTTGAGAAATAATTTGATTGCTTTGGCATTGATAGAAAGGAGATAATTCTAGTTGATGATTCGTACGATTATCTCAAAGTGATATTGCTCCTAACAAGAGCAATAACTATGTGAAGAAAGCTCATCTTTATGAAAATAGATAGTATTGGCAAAAGGTAGAGAACGTAAGATGCATGGGATTCATAATTAGTGCATTTGATTTTGAATCATATGCTATATGCTAATCGTACCTTTTGGGTAAAGTACCTGTGCCTCAAAACTTATAAAGTGGAGAACATGTCAATGATTTCTTGTGGTTGATACATGGGAATGTATGTTTTTACAAACCTGAAAAAGTATGAAAACTTTTCGATGAGGTCCAAGAGAATATACTTGAGTATGGAGTTCACATAGTGTATGCATGAAAATGTTACCTATCACAACTTAGTCATCCACTTATTTTTTAGGGGAATGGTTCATTGAATAGATAGATTCACACTGTGTTGCACATAGTGGAAGTTATGACAAGCAACTTAAGACTTGTAGTGAACCCATATATACATGCACTCATTGCAGTTGCATGAATGCTGAACTTATGAACCATTTAATCTGTAAATTATATTTCACAAGAGTTTTGTAAAGAGAATGAAGCCCGAGTTTACAAATGGGAAGTCTAGCCCATAAGATGAGGTGTGAATCAAATAAGATGGAGTTGAGGACTATGACATATGGATTTTATGCATATCCAAATTGGAAATTTTGAAATTACTTTTATCCCAAGGAACAAAAGTATTTTGTTGGCTAAGGATTGTCTTGTTGGAAGAGACATTTCTTCTATGAGAAGATAGTGGGAGAAAAACTAGTCTCGCAAGGAATTTTACATCCATAAATATCATAACCTCATTGGATGAGGATTTAGTCTTATAACTTGTTCAAAAGTATACCCAAGAAGTTCATATGTTTGGTAGGAGGGACGAAATAACTCGATCATAATGTTGGAGATCATGATTTTGAGTTAATGTCAAAACACTCTGTCGAGGAAACGGTGGTCTCTAACATATAAAGAGGCTATTCTAACTTTTAGAATAAGCGAGAACATGTGGACTCTGGAATTTTGTCCATGCATCTCAAACATGCTTTCAACTTGGTTGACACTCTGAAGGGTATGGTACCCATAATGAGTAAGTAAACTTTTGATAAGGATTTGGTGACGTTCAACAAATTAATTTTTTTTCAAAGGAAAATTTCATGGAGTATGCGTTCGCACTAGCTGCCATGATACAGTCCACCAGAATCTTTCTTGCCAAGAAACACACCATCATTATGGTATGAAGAAATGGATGAAAGTGTATTTGATACAACCTAAAATTATACACCCAAGTGTACAAGCTGCCAGAATCCAATTATGGATTGAATCCGGCTTTCTGAAGTTAGAATATGACTTTTGATAGAGTGATCAAATCTCATGTCTCCATTGAGAGTGAAGGAAGAGTCATGCGAGTATACATGATGACCACTAGGAGCACAACTACAATCATAACTACCATATTATTTGTGCAGAGTATGATGTCGGAATGTAAGACTCGATCAAAGAATGACTATCAAATATCTTCTCCATGAAGGGATTGTGGAGAAGTAACCTACATATTGAGAATACCGATCTATAGATATAGGGAATAAGGTTATCACTACTCTCCAAATCCAAAAAGATAGATAGTTCACCAAATGAGTTCTGGGATGGGAAACTTTGAGAGGGGTTCATTGTGCCATGACAATAAGATTAATCATGCCCATCATTCTATGTGAAAGTCCTAAAGTGGCCTAAGCCCTAACACTTATGAGCACTAAAAAAAAGGAAAAAAAAGTTGAGTTCATGGAGAAGATGGGTTGAAACTCAAGGGCTACATAAAATTGAGGAAGTCCTTGGCCAAGGCAGTGAAATATTGAAGAAGAGTTCTCCAATGATTTCCGAATGCATCAGTACTTACTCGGATGATTGATTAGGATTTGATAGTTGACCATACCCTAAGTCGTCCGAGGAGCATCAAGTGGATGAGAGATTATATGTACAAAGTAACCAATGTCGAACAGGTTCCGTGAAGTGAATTGATACACACTTGTTTGTATCTTCTAGAACACAAGGTGTAGCTTGGCACCCAACGTGTTGGAGACTCAACCTATCGATTGGGTTAAATTGATCCTACATATTAGTCTATATGATGATATAGGTAATTAATTTTGAAGGCCAAAAAGGCTATTGGGCCGCCGAAGTCGTTAACTAGACTAATACATGGACACAGAGGGTCACACGCAAATGGTCTTTTCGACATCGGAAGATATACTTAAGTTTTGGGAGTATATATGAAAAATACCCACTTCATATAGATAAGGGAAGGCCTTGAATGAAGTTGACCCAGGCCAGAATTGTTTAGGGGCCTTCCCCTTCTTCTTCCCTCTCCAAACACCCCTCTCCATGCCCGATGCGATTGGAACGGCGTAATGACGATGGTGGAGGTAGAATGGGGTTCATCGAGGAGAAGAGGAGATTCAACGTGCCAAGGACCGCGTGAATACATCTAGAGGCTACACATTTGAGTAGCTCGACTCGGCTCGCTCCACGATCCAAGTCATGGATGCAATCAATGTAAAGGTACTTCGTTTCATAGTTTTAATGATCTTGATTGATTCCGTTCAAGTCTTCCTCTGCAGAATTGTTTCGATTTCTTCATCCAGATCTAGGCCTCTAGAACTTAACAATGGCATGGGCTACCTAGGGGAAGGCTATCCATGCAGGAAGGCTGTAGGAGATGGAGGCTGGAGCTCCGGCGAATGCGGTGGGGCGGCAGTTCCTGGCGAAGACGGCAGTAGTTTCCATATAACTCTAAGTTTTTTCTCTCTCTCCTCACTTTGTAGTGGCAATTTCATAAATACGAAAAAAACTGAATAAAATACTAAAAAATCAGGAAAATTTCTTTAAAAATCACATTCCCTTCTATCTTTTCTTCTCTTCCTATGGGCTATAGGGGAAAATATGGGTCTCACCTCTTAGGAATAAAGGGGAGAAGGCCCAATTAAGAGTAATTCAGGCCCCCTAATAGGAGAGAGAAATCCACTAACACACCCACACATGGCCTCATACACACGCAAACGTGTAGGTCCATACAATGGTCCAAAGACGTGCAAAAAAACAAAAAACAAACACATACGCGGCCGACATACAAGGCCTTCTAAATAAGGAAAATAAAGAAAGATAATGTCAAACCTTTGGGTCCCGTTGACTAGGTCGGCTACTCCAAAGGCTGGGTTTCGCGAGTGAGCCCTCGCTCGATGAAGTCTTTCGTCAGGGTCTTCAACGTTGGATGGTCCCCCATCAAATAAAAATATATATTTAAAAATGAATACTCAATGTGCTTTCCAAAGATACCAAGATCGTGCAGGTTGCACATATATTGAATGAGATATTATATACATATATGTAGATTAGAGAGAGAAAGTGATACACTAGAAGAGAGAAAACATCATTAAGTCCTAATTATACTCCTAACAAATGGGAAAATACGTAACAAAGCATATTTTCAATGAATCAACATGCCACTAACATGAATGCGATGAAGAAGATAGAGGGGTGTGATCATCAACGTGAAAACCAACATGCCATGAACGCAAGACTCTCAAATGACTTAGGTAAGGTTGATCATCAAACCCTAATCCATCATTTAACTAGTAATGATGTGGAATGGGGATCATTGGAGAACACCTTCCCCAATATCCTGACTACCTTGACTAGGGATTTTTGATGTAACACGACCTGCCGGGATTGAGCAGCTCGTGTTTACACCACAAGGAGTGGAGGGCAGTGCGGCGAAACGGCAGCACGGGGCGGCTGCTTCGATGGTGATGGCGGAGTGGACCCATCTCCAATCGGCTATCGGGCGACAACAATAGGCGTCGGCGGTGTGGAGCAGCGGCTGTATATCCTACTGCGGTATGTACTTCGTAGTGGTAAACTAGCGGCAGCATGTCATCCGTCAATCGTCTTCCTTGGGGCTTCTCTAGGAGACCGGAGTGGCGGGTATGTGATGGTAGGACGGCGCAGCAGCATGAGGCAATTGCATGTGACGAACGGCACAGGCGCATTAGGCGGCTGCATATGACGGATGGCGTAGCGGCATGAGGCGGCTGCATGTGATAGACGGCGCAGCGGCATGAGGCGGCTGCATGTGACGGACGGCGCAGCGGCATGAGGCGGCTGCATGTGACAGACGGCACAACGGCATGAGGCGGCTGCAAGTGACGGACGGCGCAGCGGCATGAGGCGGTGGCATGAACGGGCGGTGACAGCGACGGTAAGGCGGTGGCGGCGGGCGTCATGGCTAGGACACCGGCGGTCGCTGGATTCGGCAGCGACGACGGCGGCAAAGGTAGGGCAACTCAGCAGCAACGGTGGCGGCATTGGCGGCGTACTCTGGCGGTCTTTCTTCTGAGAGACGGAAGTCGGGGCGGCGACGGCGTCACGGTGGTGGTGCAATCCGGCGTTGCTGATGTGAGTTCTGTTTGACGGTGGGCGGCGGTGGTAGCGAGGCGACGACAAGGGCTGTGACGATGCGGCTATGTGCCGGGACGGCTCAGAGGTGAGCGCAGTATCGTGGATGAAGGCGCCACTAGGCGCGGCGAAGGGCTCGGAGACGAGCGCAGTGATAGGGACGGCCAAGGCGCATCTAGGCGCAGTGACAGCTCGGAGGCAAGCACGGTGACAAGGACGGTGACGGTGCGGCTATGTGCCGGGACGGTTCGGAGGCGAGCGCATTATCGAGGACGAAGGTGCCACTAGGTGCGGCGATGGGCTCGGAGATGAACGCTGTGACGAGGATGGCCGAGGCGCAGATAGGCACTGTGACGGCTCGGGGGCAAGCACGGTGATACTGACGGCGACCGCGCATGTAGGCGCGGCGATGCCTTGGAGGCGAGCGTGGTGACGAGGATTGTGACAATACGACTATGCGTGGGGACGGCTCGTCCTCATGGTTGCGCGGTTGCAAGACTGCACGGCGGTGCGGCTGCATGGCCTCACTATTGGGCGGCTCTGGTGGTCGCGACCACTCCGATGGCTGGAGTCGTTCTGGCAGCTGCGGCCTGCTCCGGCGACTGCGGCCGCTCCGGCAGGTGCGGCCGTTCTGGCGGTTGCAGCTTGCTCCAGATCCTGCGGCCTGCTCCGGCGCCTGCGGTCGTTCTAGCAGTTGCGGCTTGCTCCGGTGGCTGCAATCGCCCTGGCGGTTGCACCCGCTACAAGCAGTAGTAGTCGCTCTGGCGGCTGCGGCCGCTACGAGTGGTTGTGACTGCTTCGATGGCAGCGGTCGCAGCCGCTCCAGCGGCTGCTGCCGTTGCTGGAGGCTGCGGTCGCTTCGGCGACTGCGGCCGCTCCGAGCGGCTGCAGCCGCTTCGGCGGCTACGGCCACTACTCACGGTGGTGGCCGCAGGTCAGGCGGCTGCGGCCGCTGGACTACGGCGTGGTCCACTGGCGGCGTGACAAACCGGCGGGTGGCGGCCCGACGTTGGCGGCGGCGGGCCATGCTCGGGCTGTGGCCCGCGAGCCAGGTGTCGTCCCCGTGAGTTGGGCGGCTGCCTCGTCCGGCACCGACTGCCCCTCAACCTGGGCTGGCCCAGGTTGAGTTGGGCCAACCTGGGACCCCGGTGGCGACGACGGCTGCCTAGGGTTCTGTCGGCCTATCCCGACAAAATAGGAGGGGGGGGGGGGGGCGGAACGGGACGGGCGGCCAAAGTCGGTCCTGTCCCGTCCTCCCTTCACTCTCTCACCCTCTTTCTCTCCTCACAAGAACGAAACGGTACTCTTCCCTTTTTTTTCCAAAAATTCAACAAGACTCTCCTTTCTTAAGATGGACACCCTTCCCCTCTTATAGGGGAAATATATGCCTCCTTCCTTCGAAAAAGAAAGGAAGGCCCAAAAGTTTAGAGGGAGGGCCCAAGTAGGAAAAAAGAAAACGGATACACTGGCACGCGAAGGAAAACATAGTTGAGACGCTTGTAAGACTGGATGGTCCCTCATCATTATTCTCCATCATCTTCCTTCAGTGGAGGATGGGGACCATCTTGCACCAAAGACCCCATCTTAACCAACCCGAGGAGCCACCATGAGACTGAAAGACCCAGCCTTCAAGTATTCGGCTTAGTTAATGGGCCATGGAGGTTGGCACTATCCTCCTTTGTAATCTTTATGGAGGTTAGCATGTCTTCTCTTTATGTGGGCCTACGTGTTTGGGCCCATGCCTTGTGTCTAGACTTGGGTAGCTCAACCCCAAAGACATTAATATCTTTATGTGGGGGGGACTCGTCACTTGGTACCGAAGAAAAGGCCACAAAATTTGTTTTTCTTATTTTTATAACTAGTTTAACTTTAAGTCAATATATATCATATTTCCACCATGAATTTGAAAACACTTGGAAACCCTACATGGCTGCCGCCACTGCCACCATCGTTGCCATCACCGTTGTCACCGTCTCTTACTGCTGCTGATGTTGCCATTATTGTCGCTATCGATGTGCCTGCTCGAACACCACCGTTGACGCCACTCCCGCCCTTGCTCGGGTGTCAACACCACTATTGCCCACCCTCTACTGCCCACACCCATGCGCTGATGCCCCTACCCCTCGAGTCCAGCTGCTAACGCCCACTACCGCCTGCGCCCATGCGCCGACGATTGTCACCGCCTACTCTCCAAGGGATGACACGCAGTGTCACCCGCATGTTGTGTACCGACACTCAATGCACCGACACCTGTTGTCGCCACTACTGTGCATGTGCCAACGTCTGGTATCGTTGCGCTCAATGTGCCATTGCCCACCACTGCCTCTATGCTTTGTGGTCCATGCGTCATTACCCGCCACCACGCCCTGCACACCATTGTATGTGTTGCCGTGCCTCGGGCCCTCTATGCCATTGCTCACGTGTAGTCTTGGGTACTACCTGCACCTGCCAACATTATTGCTCAGTCGCCTTTTGTGTTGCTACCAGCAATGCTGACCACCCATTATTTGAGCCACCATTCCATGCTGTAAGCTGCCACTACCTGTTGAACTTGACAACATGACATCGCCATCATGCATCAACCTATGACGTCGTCACTTCCGGTGGAATGCAGACTGAACTATCACCGTCACCTCTATAGCCGATGTGACTACAACCGATGGGCACACTCACCGCCATCCCTTTTAAATGTTTCTTAATTCTGTCAATGTCTCCCAAGTGTGTCTCCACAATTAGGGTAAGGATGGAGTTAGATAGGAATGTTCTCGTGAGAGAGAGTTAGCTAGTTGGTACACCCTTAGTTGGACCTATTGAGGGTGTGCACACTAGCCGTAGTAGCCTTGCTCACACCGTCGGTTTTTAACTGGACCCCTGAGTCATTGGGAGCCTCGGGGCATACCTAGGACCCCCATACGGTGATTTATTGGTTCTCTATGTCATCCATGGCCTATTTGCTTCTTGTTGATTTTCCACTTGCATCCACATCAGCATCCATATTGCATCTTTACCTGCCTAGTTGATGCCATCACAATCATTATATCACTTCATTCGTTCTGTATTAGTCAATCTCCTCGCATACCAAAGGTGGGTGGTCCCGTCTTGACCACTCAATCATCTCCGTGAGCTGCTTATTACATCCGAGATATGACTTCTTTAAATCGCATGATTAGGGGCTCATAAGTCATAGTAAAATTGTAATCGTCCTTTCATGAGATGTCCTGGTATCTCAGGTCAGTGGATCACTTATATAACCGCAAAATGAATAACCTTCATTGACGTTTCGGTATAATACCATTCAGGGATTGTTTAGATCAATTAAACGAATACCTTCTCCAATGAACACCCACTAGAGGATCATCAATAAGTAGTATCAGTAAGTGATATTCTATCCTGATAATTCAATTCCCATCTCGACCATCCACCGAACATATGTTTGAAGACTAATGATTGCACCTCATCATAATTCACTAGGTCATTGCACGTAATCATGGACTTTATCATAAATATTACATTGGATTAATAATAAACATCTATATATATTTACTCATGGTGGTGTGAGTTTGTTCAGAGCCACATAATATCCATCCATATATCTTTATCTCTCAATCTATTTATGTCACTATCTATCTATATATCTTTATACATCTCTCTGTTTCTCTATCTTGCTATCTCTATATCTCTTTCTCTATCTCTCTATCTATTATCATCTCTATCTTTTTTCTCTATGTTTCTCTATCTGTCTATTTATATCGATGCTTATATCTATCTGTCTCTTTCATTCTCTATGTGCGTTTTTTTGACTCTATCCCGCACCGTCTCTTTATCTTTCTTTCTCTTTCTATCTATCTACTCTCTCTCTCCATGCATCTCTTAATGTCTCTCACTCGAGCATTCATATTCAATGCTATTTTCCAATAATCATTGTTTTTATTCATACAATTTGACTTTCCTTTCATAGCCTTGATAAGTGGAGATCTTCTTTGTCGGTCATCAACTGGACATTTTAGTAGGACTAAAACACTTATTTTGACCCTTGTCCAAAATTTGAAAGGATGAACAATATTACATCTTTTAACCACATTCTGTAGGATACAACCTCACTTGTTTGTGCAAGGAAGTCTCCGAGCAAAACTTTGTTCTGTCTTCTTCTTTGGTTTCCTCACAAGTAGAAACAAAGAGACAAAGGATAAACTCAATTTTCCTTTGTTTACCCCTATTGATGTGCTTGGCTTGTCTCTTGAACGGTGGTGACTTAAACTTAGTTCCACCCTTGATTATCAAAATCTCACATGCCCAGAACAATGTAATATAAGAGAGTAATGGGTAGTGCAATTAACATTCCAAAGATTACCCTGCAGAAAACTTGACCGTTAAATTAACATTTAACTGCTTTCTGATATTTTATTTAATGGATGCTTCTTTGGCATACCCTGTGCTGAGTACCGTGGGGAGGACTTCATAATCCTTAGCGAATACAAAAGTGACGATTCCTTGTGGCAATGCCGCCTGACGATGGTACCAAAGTAAGAATTCAAACTAAGTAAATAATTGTTGCCTTTTTTATATATACTTGTAGAATGGCGATGCGAAGAAGGGTCCCCCTCAAGCCAAGAGCAAAAGACACCACCGCCATTACCATTGGCCCAGTGATGAATCGCATCGCCATCGAGAAGATTGTTGCTGATCTCCCACAGGATACTGTCTTAGGTTGCAGTGCCATGAACAGCCCTGGAGACCAGTCAAAATAAGCTATTATTGCAGCGGAAAAGCATCCAAGCAAAGTACTAAGAAAAAATGTCCTATTACTTGCTTTTAGCAGAGTGCTAGACTCTTAAATCTTAAGAAAGTGTCAGGTCAAGGTTTCAAGTATGTTGGATATGAGAATATAAGTAGTGGTATTACTATCTGCTATTGCTTTTACCATAGCCATAAGTACTGAAATTTGAAGGGAGTATTAAAGCTATGTTGCATCTTTATATGAAACAAGAATAGAACTACAGGCGTTGCTATCAGCTATATCTTTTAGCTCCAATGAATCTTACTATATGGTCAGATCTATGCCCCAAGTTAGTTGGAGGTCAAAAAGGCATTAGCACATCTACAATGGTGGGCAATTAAAATCTTAACACAATACTAGATTGAGGCTGTAGGTTTTTGGAGATTAGAAGAGAACTATGGTCCTTAATTTTAGCTATAGTTGTGAGCACAGTGGTAATCGCTTGAATTTGAATAGCTATCAGGAAACAAAAAAGAAAAGGTAAACCCACCGATGCTAAACATGGCCATTCCCAGACCAGCATCCGATAGGATAGAGATTGACTTCTCCACTATAATAGGCATCCCAATATGCCACCTGCAGCACCGAACAAAATAGCGAGGAATCCCAATCATCGCAGAAATAAGGCAGTCTGATACAATATATTTACTTGTAGTGAGATCTAGATATAAGTTGAGGCTTGTCATTGAAGGTGCTACATCTCTTTAAATGTGCACAATGTTGATCTTAAATAATCCCCCTAAAGACCTAGTAATGTGTTAAAATTTATTGCTGATATCAAGGGCACTACTTTTCCTCATACGGTTTTCTCTACTGGGGGTTGTCGTGAGAACTTACCGAAAAGAGATGAGAGACCAGACCATGCCTACTAGACTGGAATAGGTGTTTGGATTTTGAATGAGTTTCTTCCACACCATGATCAGTATCATCTTTGTCAACCCCATTGTTTTTGGTATCTCCTGCAAGCTCCCCATCGCTGTAGATGAGCTGGATCTTTCCTCACCTCCGCCTGACTCTGCTACAGGCAAATAGGTCTGGATCAGTCAGAAGAAAGAACCACCAACAACCCAGCCATAAAAAATTAGGCTCATTCAGTACCCGTCAATTCCATCACTTAGTTCATAATTTCAAGGCTAGTTGACGATAACATTACGCTAACAAGGGAACCTTGATCGATGACGAATGGAGCAGGATAGAGCCCAATCTGCCATCCAATCCTGCCCTATTCACAGGGGATGATTTCCAACTCTATCCGATCATCAAAATCCACCCCAAACTCGGTCATCTGTTCATTCCAATATAATGACGGGAAACTGCACTGGATGGTAGAACATTTAAGTCCCCAATTCCTAACAAGAAGAATCCGAAAAGTGACCAATACTGTTTATATCAACATCATCATCTACGTCATCTTCAACATTAATGTATATATCATCAGAACAAGCTGTAGACTAGGGAACCACAAAAGTTATCAGTCATGTCATTTGTCCCGATGTGGAAGGCGTGATAGGTGCCAGATTATGTGAGAAATTCCAATGATGGATGATGTGACCGTGATAGAAAGTTTTGGACGGGTAAGATAACAGGATGTCCATTACAGATACCAGCGGTGAAGGGTTGCTAAATGATGAAAGATATAATGAGAAGATAAAGGGGGACAGAGAGAGAGCAAGACAAATCAATAGAGACTAAGAAGAAGAGAGACAAAGAGAGGTAGAGAGACAGGGAGAGATAGACTCCAAGACAGAGAAGAGAGACCAAGAGGAAGAAAGAGAGAGATAGAGAGAGAGGGAGAGTGATTCCAGGAGATAGAAAAGAGACCAATAGAGACCAAGACGAAGAAAGAGAGAGATATAGAGAGAGGGAGAGAGATTCAAGGAGAGAGAAGAGAGACCAATAGAGACCAAGAGGAAGAAAGAGAGTTATTGAGAGAGACGGAGAGAGATTCCAGGAGAGAGAAGAGAGACCAATAGAGACCAAGAGGAAGAAAGAGAGATATTGAGAGAGACGGAGAGAGATTCCAGGAGAGAGAAGAGAGACCAAGAGGAAGAAAGAGAGATATTGAGAGAGACGGAGAGAGATTCCAGGAGAGAGAAGAGAGACCAATAGAGACCAAGAGGAAGAAAGAGAGAGATAGAGAGAGAGGGAGAGAGATTCCAGGAGAGAGAAAGAGAGATCAATTGAGACCAAGAGGAAGACAGATAGAGATAGAGAGAGGAGAGAAAGAGAGATCAATTGAGACCAAGAAGAAGAAAGATTGAGATAGAGAGAGATAGATTAGAGGAGAGAGAAAGAGAGATCAATAGAGACCAAGAGGAAAAAAGAAATAGGGAGAGATATTCGAGGAGAGAGAGAGAGATCAATAAAGACCAAGAGGAAGAAAGAAATAGGGAGAGAGATTCGAGGAGAGAGAAAGAGAGACCAAGAGGAAGAAAGAGAGAGATAGAGAGAAAGGGAGAGATTCCAGGAGAGAGAAAGAGAGACCAATAGAGACCAAGAGGAAGAAAGAGATAGAGGGCGAGAGATTCCAGGAGAGAGAAAGAGAGACCAATAGAGACCAAGAGGAAGAAAGAGAGAGATAGAGAGAAAGGGAGAGATTCCAGGAGAGAGAAAGAGAGACCAATAGAGACCAAGAGGAAGAAAGAGATAGAGGGCGAGAGATTCCAGGAGAGAGAAGGAGAGCTCAATGGAGACCAAGAGGAAGAGAAAAAGATTCCAGGAGAAAGAGAGAGAGATCAAGAGATACCAAGAGGAAGACAGCGAGAGATATACCAGGATAGAAAAAGGGAGACCAATGGAGAGATGAGGGACTGAGAGACCGAGACAGATAAAAGGGAGAGAGCCAGAGAGAGAAGAGGGAGAGATAGAGACACAGAGAGATAAGAGGGAGAGAGATCGAGAGAGAGAAGAGGGAGAGACATAAGATAGATAAGACCAAGAGAGAGAGGGACTGAGAAAGAGAAGAGGGACAGAGAGAGACATAGACTGAGAGAGAGAAGGGGAGAGAGACCGAGAGAGATAAGAGGGCGAGAGCCAGAGAGATAAGAGGAAGAGAGAGAGACCGAGAGAGATAAGAGGGAGAGAGCAAGAGAGAGAGACCGAGAGAGATAATAGGGAGAGAGGCAGAGAGAAGAGGGAGAGAGAGAGACCCAGAGAGATAAGAGGGAGCGAGCCAGAGAGAAGAGGGAAAGAGAGAGACCCAGAGAGATAAGAGGGAGCGAGCCAGAGAGAAGAGGGAGCGAGCCAGAGAGAAGAGGGAGAGAGAGAGACCGAGAGAGAGAAGAGGGAGTGATAGAAGAGAGATAAGATCAAGAGAGAAAGGGGGACTGAGAAAGAGAGGAGGGATAGAGAGAGAGATAGACCGAGAGAGTGAAGGGGAGACAGACCGAGAGAGTGAGTGGGGAAAGGGTGACTGAGAGGGAAGGGAGAAAGAGAGATCGACAGAGATAAGAGGGACATGGAAAGACCGATAGAGACATGTGACACATGGCGAGACTAAGGGAGAGGAGGGAGAAAGAGAGACCGACAGAGATAAGAGGGACATGGAAAGACCGATAGAGACATGAGACATATGTCGAGACTGAGGGAGAGCAGGGAGAAAGAGATAAGAAGGAAATGGAGAGACCACGAGAGAGAGAGAAACACCAAGAGAGAGAGAGAGAGAGATACCGATGGAAAGAGAGAGAGAGAAAGAGAAACCCAGATAGTAACACCAAGAGAGAGACCGAGAGACCAATGGAGAAACACTGAGAGAGAAACGCCAAGAGAGAGAGGCGCCGAGAAAGAGAGAGAGAGAGAGAGAGAGAGAGAGAGAGAGAAAAAGAGAGAGAGAGCGAGAGAGAGAGAGACAGAGAGAAACACCAAGAGAGAGACCGAGAGAACAGGAAAGAGACCGAGAGAGAGAGAGAGAGGCACAAAGAGACCGAGAGCAAGATACCTGTATCAAAATAGTGACTTGTGACTGGATGGGAGACATGACGAACTAGAAGTCCAGGACGCGCCATTCCCTACTCTAGCCTGGAGAATAAAAGCTAAGGACCAAAAATAAGTACCTATGGGGGAGGAGACGGTCAGGCGGATCTCTTTCGAAGCGTCATGGGGGACGGACGACGCGTCTTCGTTCCGCACAAACATATGAAGCTCTTTAGAGTTCTGTGGCGAGCTTGTGACGGACATCTCGTCTGCTGGAGCAATCGTTGACGCGTGGCATCCGGATGACGCGGAACGGTCGCCGGCGACGACAGAGCCCGCGTCAAAGCCGGGGTGCCGGGCTAGAAGAAGAGCCTGGGCGGCCCTGTACTCGTAGAGAAAGAGGAGAAGCGTGTACCACACAACGCACTGTAGAACGACGATCTGAACCATGAGGCTGGCGGAGAAGTCCCCGTACATGGCGGTGAGCAAGGGGATTCCTACGACGAGCGTGTTGGGAAGGGTGGCGAGCGAGAAAGCGGAGATTGCCCAGTCGAGGGTCGCGCCCCCGCGCGCGTAAGATATCGCCGCCGCGAATAGAACGATGATCTTTTGGAGCGAGTCGGCGGCGACGAAGCGGACGTTCATGTTGTAAGGGTCGTTGGAGGCGATGAAGTGGAAGGAGAGTAAAGGCACGGCGAACACGGCGACGAAGCGGTTTATACCTGTGCACTGCTCCGGCGAGAAGATTGCCCACCATCGGACGGAGCCGTAGGCCAAGATCATGGCCACGTACAGCGGCACCACCGCTACCATTACGTTGTAAAACTCCGCCCCCGTGATCATCGCGTCGTCGCAGAAGATCGAACGGCTGGCGTGGTGTTCAAGAGATCTTGAGGAATTCTAGGAGGGGAAGGGAAGGAAGAAGGGGGAGGGGGTGTTGTTATTGGACTGTACGACTGTGAGGGATATCTTGAAAGTGGGTTGGGGTTGAGCCCATTTAAAGGGACGTTGGAGACCCGGTTGTGCCAGCTGGGAGGGACATCGGTGGGCAAAAAATCATAAGGATAGAGGGAGAGATGATAATTAGGAGGGGGAATGAGAGAGAGAAATGGAGGCCAAAAAGTAACGGGGACAGAGAGAGAGAAAGAGAGAACGCGAAGAGAGGGAATGAGAAAGAGATTAATAGGAATGACCAAGAGGGAGAGAGAGATAATACGAATAGAGGAAATGACGAAGAGAGAGAGATAACACGAAGAGTGAGAGGGAGATGGAGGAACTGAAAAAGAGATGGAATAGGAAGAGAGGGAAAGAGAGAGAGATGGAGGGAAATGAGAAAGAGAAAGAGAGATGGGCGAGAAAGAGAGAAACATATGCGAAGGGGAAAGAGACAGGTAGAGAGAGAGAGAGGACGATATTGAAGGGAGTGATGGGGGGGGGACCGAGAGAGATAAACATTGAGAGGGAATGGAGGGGAGAGAAAGATATGGACGATATGGAGGAAAGACAGACAGAGAGATCGAGGGATAAAGCACTAGAGTAAGAGTGAGAGAGAGGGATGGACGGGAATGATAAAGAGATAGAGAGAGCAAGAGAGAGATAAGCGAGAATGAGAAGTAGAGAGAGAAAGAGAAATGAGAACTGGGAAGAGGGGTGGTGGGGGACAACCCTAGCCGCAGGGCTCGCGTGATAAGTATATAATAATAAGTGACAAACAAATTATGCAATAAGATATAGTGAAACCAGCCTTAGTGTCGCAAGGGTGGGATATGGAGGTGTTACCTCATGGGACAGTCTGCCGGAATGCCGGTACTGTCTACAAATCTAGTTGACCAAACATTTATTTTCTTACTAAAACGACAACAAAGTATGCCGCACGTTCAAGGTACGGGTGTAATTCGAACTCATATGGTCTGGTCAGCAACGACAAATAAGCATGCATTGTTAATTGGCTCAATGGAAATATAGACACCAAAATTCTATGCAGCTCTAGAGTTAATTCAAGGAAATATTGGACTGCAAGGTTTATATTGTCGGTTAGGTTTGAACAGTGAACGTAATCAAACTATTTTTCCCAAAAATGACCCAAGTTTGTACTTAAGAAATTTATACACATGACTTTCAATTTTATATCGCAGTGCTGATCCAGCTTCTAGATAACACTAAGTTTGTTGCTAAGAAGAGAATGTGCTTCGGGATAAACGTTCGATGACTTAATTGAAACTGACATCGCAATTAAGAGACGCATTTATATAAGTCGACTGCCAATGCAGTAGACATACTTTTTGCTCAATGTTCGTCTGGCCAACCTGATTCATGCTTTCCTCTCTCTCTCTCTCTCTCTCTCTCTCTCTCTCTCTCTCTCTCTCTCTCTCTCTCTCTCTCTCTCTCTCTCTAACACACACACCCACTATCTCTAGAAGCTAGCTGATTATCATATGATAGATCTGCATCTGAGAGATAAATAGTACGTGGCCTTGAAGCAAATCACACTTCTCTTTCATATTAAACTTTTTTAAACAATACTGAATAAGTATTAATAATGTGTTGTCTTCATAATAATAGAGAATAATAAAAATATCGAAAAATAATAAATATTATATATACATGATTACCGCCCCATTATTTGACTATTCATCGTTTCTTACCTCTCCCCATCTCTTGTATTATCTTCATATAAGTATCCTTTTCTCTCTCGATCTCTTTATATATGTTCTTATTAGCAGACAGTATGTATATTCATGTCACATATCTGTCGATCTAGAGGTCGAAGTATCCCTCGATTCTTTCGGTCGGCAAATATCTATTTTATATTTTTATATTTCTTTTTTTTCTTTCCATCTGTCTCATTCCTGATTATACAAAAGACAGGGAAATGTCTTCCAGTGATCAATGAAGCAATCATCTATCGATTTCTAAGTTGTACGTTATTCGGTAAATTTTTACGGATCAACTGACGCTTTTCTCCATTTTTGCATCTTCACATGCAAACTTTCTTCACTTTTGATACTTTCGTTGTAAAATATCTCGCTATGGATAGCAAGTAAGCGGTCTACATTTCAAGACTTACTCAAATATCTAATATTTTATCGCACTGAGCCCACGTTTCCCATCATTCAAAGATTGACTATCAATGCAATTCTCAAATCTCTGACGCCTCTGACGCCAGCACTTATTATAACGCTGACTAATTTTCCAAATTACAAAGTCAATGACGCAACCTCAACACGCCAGACAAGGGAGTTTTTCTTTTTGTTTAGCCGACAGAATACTCCGTTGTTTATCTGCGTGATCAAGTCTCTTCCCGACAAAGTCCCTATCGTTTTTCTGGAGTGCCATCTAATTGTTGTTGCCCATCTTCTCTCTCTCTCTCTCTCTCTCTCTCTCTCTCTCTCTCTCTCTCTCTCTCCCCCTCTCCCTCTCTCTCTCTCTCTCTCTCTCTCCCTCTCCCTCTCTCTCTCTCTCTCTCTCTCGCTCTCTCTCTCTCCCTCTCTCTCCCTCTCTCTCTCTCTCTCGCTCTCTCTCCCTCTCTCTCTCTCCCTCTCTCTCTCTCTCTCCATCTCTCTCCCTCTCTCTCTCCCTCCCTCTCTCACTCAACGCTCTCAATCTCTCTCACTGAATCTCTATCTCCCCCTGCATCTCTCTCAATCTCTCTCCCTGCATCTCTCTCAATCTCTCTCCCTGCACCTCTCTCTCTCACTCTCTCTCTCTCTCCCTGCATATTTCTCAAACTCTCTTCCCGAATCTCTCTTTCCCCCTGCATCTCTCTCTCTCTCAATCTCTCTCTCTCTCTCTGCATATCTCTCAAACTCTCTTCCGGAATCTCTCTTTCCCCCTGCATCTCTGCCTATCTCTCTCCCTGAATCTCTCTCTCCCCCTGGATCTCTGCCTATTGATAAGAGGAGTTTTACTCGTCTTCAAGATACGACAGAGGCGCATGGATGAACTGGAGTTTTACTCGCCTCAATCAGAGGATGGATTGATTGGGATTTAACTAAGATTAGATAGTAATGATCAATTATTTTATACTCGTTAGAGATAGCAGTTAGGATTCAATATAAGTTTCAATATAGAATAGGATTAAAGATAGATTTTAGGATCAAAGATAGATAGGATAAAATATAGATAGGATGAAAGATAGATAAGAAATATAACGGTCGCGGAAGGCTCACCGATTCGACGAACGAGATCGGTGAACCCATAAAAGTTATAACGGTTGCAATCGCTCGTGACCGTTATAACCTCATGCAATGGTACATCGATCTAACGGCTGAGATCGATGGATCCTTATGCGTTATAACGGACACGATTGATTCTGTTTAAATTTATATATCCGTTAGAGTCGTTACAACGGATATATAAATCAACAGATCTTTACTATATTTACATTATGTAATACCTATATAAAGAACTCATGTAAACACCTAACGCTTTGCGGAATATAACACGATCTTAACTAGTCTCGTGTTCTTCTTTCTTCTCTCTTTCACTCTCTCTTCAATTTCTTCTTCTTCGACCAACCGTCCAAGAACATGGACCATCTCAACATGGTATCAGAGCCATCGATTGCTAGGGCTGGAGAAGCACATGTGGGAATACTGACCACTGCCTCGCCCGCTGCCGTCACCGCCGGACAAGTCCCGGTGACTATTCCGCCAGGAGCAGCCGTTCTAATCAGACTCGGCGACAACAATTATCAAATCTGGAAGAGTTCCGTGATTCCCATCATGAATGGGTATGATTTATTTTCATTTGTTGAAAATGATCCTCCACCTGTCACATTTGTCTTAGATGGAAGAATTGCTGAAAATCCCGACTTCAAGATATGGTGGAGAAACGACCAGAAGGTGTTGGGATTCCTTCTGTCAACACTATCAGAATCCGTTATTCCATGCGCCTCTGTCGTATCTTGAAGACGAGTAAAACTCCTCTTATCACCCCCCCTCAAGATCATTGGCGGCCTGGACGACGTTGAGCTTGTCCCTGAGAAAACAAAAACGATACTTTGCAAGAGGCTTTGTCAGTGAGTCAGCTAACTGATTGTGACCAACTACGAAATCTATTTTTAGTGATTTTGCTGCTACCTGTTCTCTTACAAAGTGATAGTCAATCTCAATGTGTTTCATTCTTGCATGAAACACGGGATTGGCAGCTAAGTATGTTGCTCCAACATTATCACAATGTAATGTTGGAACAGCATCTGTGGTGATTCCAATCTCTTTTAACAAAGATTGGATCCACAAAATTTCAGCTGTTGCATTTGCAACTGCCTTATATTCTACTTCCGTACTCGATCTTGCTACTGTCGTTTTTTTCTTTGAACTCCACGACACTAGATTTTTACCAATATAAATGAGATATGCTCCTGTAGACCTCCTGTCTTCTTGATCACCTGCCCAATCAGAGTCACTAAAAGCAATAATATTTGTGGCAGGGTTTTTATAAATCATCAAACCATGTAGAATACTCCCTTTAAGATAACGCAGAATGTGTTTTAGTGCATTTCAGTCATCAGACGTGGGAGAGTGCATCTTCTGGCATGCCTTGTTAACAGCATAGGCTATATCTGGTCTAGTTAAAGTTAGGTACTGAAGCGCGCCAACAATTTGTCTGTAATTTGTATCATTTTGGTCATCTATCTTCTCTGAAGGTACAGTATTCATCTTTTTACTGGATGCTACGACAGCTGGAGTTGAAACTGGTTTGGAATGTTCCATGTTTGATTTTTTAAGAATAGAAAGAAGATATCTGGATTGTGACAAAATATAACCATGGCGATGAGGTAACATTTCAATTCCAAGAAAGAAATTTGCTGCTCCTAGATCTCGAATGGCAAATTGCTCATTAAGTTTACTCACTACTCTCTCTCTCTCGTTCTCTCCCTGCATCTTTCTCTCCCCTTCTCTCTCTCTCTCTCTCTCTCTCTCTCTCTCTCTCTCTCTCTCTCTCTCTCTCTCTCTCTCTCTCTCTCTCTCTCTCTCTCTCTCTCTCTCTCGCTCTCTCGCTCTCTCTCTCTCTCTCGCTCAGTCTCTCTCTATCTATATATTTATCAATCTATCTCTCTCTCTACCTGTTTATTTAGCTGCCTTTAAGACATATATATATGTCTCTATCTACTGCTCTCTATCTATCTATATTAGCTATCGATTGATCTCTATCGATTTACTTTTCTCTCTCTTCCTCTTTTCTCTCTTCCCCTCTATCTCTTGTTCTCCATCTATCTCTTCCATTATCTATCTCTCAATTTATCTAGTGATCTATTTATCTACTTATCTATTCATATATTTATGTATTTAACTATTTGTATATTTCCATCTCTATCTATCTCTCTCTCCCTCTTAGTCTAATCATCTCGTTTTATCTCTCTCTATCTACATGTCTTTGTCTATCTGTTTCTTTCTGCCCATTTCCCGCTTCTGGCCCTGTGAAAGCGAAGATGATGCTCTGCCACTGCCACACTTACAAGTGGTTGTTCTGAAACACTAGAAGGATCTAAAAGATGAGAGTGTGAAGGAAACCTGGGCTACGACTCGCATTTGAGAGTCACATGATGGCGTCTGACCCAGAACCCAGCTGGGTGACATGATGGCTTCAGATCTAGAGCCTATCTTTGTCAAAAATAATTCAAATAGAATAATTACTTGTCATAATAAACAATCAATAAACAAGTAAAAATAAGACATGTAACTATCACAAAACATTTTGTAACATATCAATGACATTGGATGCAGACAAATCCGAATGAACATAATCATTAACAAGTACGAACAGGAAAAGTACCCTATGAGATCATATCCGGTAATGTATTTATTGGACCAATCGGACTAGACATGTAAATATTATAATTTAGGGATAATTGGATAATTGGGGAACCCAGAACTCTCTTGACAGATTTTGGTAAAAAATGTAACCTTTAGTAAACTATTTGTGGATTCCAGGACAATTGTGACACTTCTCTTATCTGAGTTATTCCATCTTAATTTCTATCCTCATAATTTTCTCTTTATGTTATCATAGCCATAGTGCACGTTACTAATCCAACTCAACAATCTGTACCAACTCACTAGTAGTCATGTTATCAAATAGGACCATGCGACTGATTCTAGCAGCAAGCATCTTGGAAACCAAGTTTACTAACATACTACTACTTGTATGGAAAAATATTGTTATTCCTATTTTCTATGGTTTAGAACTAGTGAAATATACCATGGATGCCAGTAAACTTATATGCACTATGGATGACAAAGGAAAAGTCTTACTAGAGTTTAATATTTAATGCTCACCAAATTTCTTGACTGAATTTACCTTCATATCTATGGGACTAACAGTTCATCCAAGGTTCCATGGTAAGATCTGGGAATCCCTCTGGTTGTTTCAAGTGGTCCAGGGTTAGAGACCTTCAAACAAATATGTCAAACACCACCAATTCAGCTATGTCAGGTGATGTTTAAACCAAGAGAATTATTTGAGCAGTTAGTCGCTGTAGGTGACCCAATTGACAAGGTTCCTCTAATATTCACTTTTTTTAAAAGTACTAGATCTTAATAGCATATCCTTTATATCTACATGGGCAGGACCTTAAGAGGCTAAACCTTAATTATCAGGTGTCTTCCTCGATATGGCCAAAATGAGAATACGGTCCAAATAAACTAGAATTGTAGAATTGTAGTACCATAAACTAGAATTGCAGTACCTTACATCCCCGTGCTGCAATTTTCATTCAAGATTTTTCCTTGAACTAAATTTGTAGTACCTTACATCATTGTGGAAATCGATGGAGATGCACAAGGATGAAAAAAGGGAGGGTCGGCTTAAATCCATTTGTGCCTAGAGATCAAATGTGTGTACAGGTTGGTCACAGAGAAAGATAATGATAAGATTGATTCATCAATATTATTCCCTCCTGAGATTAGAACTCTCAGGCTTCTGCTGGATACTAACAACGTGCAAAAATCAATGAGAAACATTAAGCAACTCTAGATGTGTGTTGGAACCCTCAGTTTCAGGACCATGGGACACTTGAAAATGGAACTCCTCACCATGTCACACCAATTCTAGGCATCCTCAATCAACAATGTCAATTTTATGTCAACCAACCAAGTAAAAATAAGTTATGGTGAAGTTTTGAATGCTCTAACTTATGGACATTCCATATACATTTTTATACACAATCTCTAAAGCTTCAAAACATTTTACATGTGCATCAAATTATTCAAATATTGTCTTTATATTCAGTCATAAGCGTTTGGGAATAACTTCTACGTGGAGTTTAGCTGTGCTTTTTACCTTTTGACAGACATGACAACTCATCTGGCGTTTCTCTAAGGATCAACTAATGGTATTTATTCCTAGAAGTCTTATGTAATAAAGCCAGGAGCCTTCTTGGCAAAATAAATTCTCAAAGACATCTGGCATTGCTGCTTAGGATACTCTGCCTTTAACTTTGCAAGAACATAATAAGTTCTTATCTCCCTTATATCTTTCATGCACGTACCTAGACATACTCAGTATGGTGTAGGCTATCTTTTCAATTCACCCAAGTTATTTTTTTCTTGGATGAATAAAATCCGACCTCTCAGGTAATGCACCTGTATTATCACATTCTGGTGATCATTAATACACTAATTGAATCCGCAAATTTTGAAAAAATACAAAAATGTCATTTTTTTGAAGGTGTTCATCAAATTTATAAAATAAGTAGAGAGATAATTCCCCTGAAAAACTCTATATTTATAATCTTATTGGGGCATGGAGTTTCAGCCTCTTAATCAATATTAAAAGGATAAATGGGTTTTTCATTTTTTTTCTTGTCCCATACCAAAATAGAATGGGAAGCTGAAACGAAACATTGTGACATTTTTAAAACAAGTCTATCTTCTCTCTAGCGAGCCTTTGTGCCTTAAAATTAGTGTACGAGGATGCATATAGAGTTGTCTTCGTATGATGGATAGTGCGAACCATTACCAGTTGCCTTGGTATTTCTAACCATAAATAACCCTTCGAAATCATCTTTCAAATATCATTTATCCATAGAAACTCCTGAACTTGCGCATTAGTCTCTTGGCATTGATGCATTCACCTGTGAAGACAATATTTCAACTTTTAATCACAATATATTTATAACTTGTGGAAAATATCATATTCGGAGTTGACATATCCCCAATTCTGCCCTAGGGAGTTTCAGATTCCAATTCAAGGTGTCTTCATTCTCAACTAATATAAAATTCATGTGGAGATAGAATGGGAGGCAGCCAACAAACTAAACGCTAGATTTGCTTCAAGTGGTGATCAACTCACTCAAGTGTTGACTATACCCCTATCAATGCATTAATTTCATTTTAACCTAAAATTCATATTCAGGCTAAGCTTGGCGGTTGGGAGTCCGGAGGGGGCCATAACAAAATGTCATGATCAAAATTTGTTCCAGTTTATTGGACCCTAAGCATAGAATCAAATACTTAAATAAAAATTTTATATAAACTCTTCTTGAATTCTACGCCAAGTTTTACTATAGATGATTTTTCATGTCTTTTCCAGGCAAAAATTCCCAAGCGTTTGTGGACTGGGGTTATTTTTTGGACAAGGCAAAAGCAGGTAATGATATTTTTCAGCTTTTCCTTTGGGCTATTAGGCCAAGTTTGAGAAGTTTTGGTTTTTTTCTTCTAACTAATAGTTAGCCGGGCATGGAGAACGTCCCTGATGATACAATAACTCCCTTCAACGTTCCCCCTCACTTGGAGAATAAAATTTAAAAGATGGGGCTCTCAATCAGTCAGAACTAATAATAGATGTCAGAGAGAGAATAGGAATATAAAAATGGCATTTAAATTGTGCAATGGTGTTGGCTTATATGATTTGATTTATACCTAAGAAAGGGTTTTCATTACTTAAATTTTTTATTTTAGTTTTCTAGTTTAGTTCCCAATTTATCGTTTGCTTATCTAGTGGATTGGAGATGACAGGTTCACATAGTGACTTTTGTGCACGTTAGGGCTACTCCCTAACTTGTTTCTGCTGGATATCGTTCTTCCGAGTTCAATAAATACATATCTTGAGTTCAAAGAGCTCTATGAAAATACTTAGACATAACATTATAAAGGATATAAGATAATAATAACATGTTGTTAAAGAATTGTAACTTATCAGCCACCGTAGCCTTGTTGGATGAATGATCTCCTCCTTCACCTCCTCCACCTCCTCTTCACCTACTTCTCCATTAAGGTCATTTTACTTGGCCCCTTTAGCCATCATGAATGAGGTTACCACAACCTCAAATCAACTACTATGACACCATAAGTGACCCCCTTAAACTTGTATAGAAGATCTCACAATATCCCTGGACATCCAAGATTATACAGTCTAATAAAACATAATATGTTTTATAATAGAAATAACTAAATCGATAACCATCAAAATAAATTCAATGGTAACGATATGAAAACAAATTATATGTTTTTTTTCCTCCATCAACTATTTATGTATAGATTCCTTTTTGGCTTTTCAATTTGACACTAACTAACCAACGCATTGATCAATGAATCAATATTCCTACTAGATCACATCCACAAGAAGTCCTCTACTTATATTTCGAGAATGATCTTGATGATTTGTCTCAAAGCCCACACGATATAAAGAACAATGTATGATTGTCTACTAAGTTTACTTTTCAAGTTATGTTAATGAAACCACTCTGAATTCAATTTATTTAATAACCAACTTCAACTGCTCTAATCTTTTATTTTTTATGAATATAAATTCACATGCTTTCCTCTCGCTCTAGATTGAGATTTAAAATACAGTATTAATTCACATACACCCTAAGATATAAGATCTTATCAAATCAATCCCACATCTGTCTTCTTTAAGATACTTTCCATCCAGAAATTAACCAATTTTCTCTCTCAGTTTAAAGATTGACATATTTTCCACTTCACAATACCTTCAATCCACTCCTAACTTCTGCTATTTGTTCCTCCAATGCATAATTTCTTTCAATGAAATTTTCCTCTTTCTATTTCCCAAATATTCTCAGATCAACCTCTTCTATTTGATATTAGATATATGTATTTAAGTAAGTTGTAGAATGCACCTTTTTGTGTATACCCTGAACTCTTGGCCCCTCCTAACATTTGGTTGTCTTTACGTCAAACCACCTCGGATATCCTACAAATGAAACACATAGAACAAGGATGAACGGCGTGTACCAAGAAGAAAGAACTTTCTTGTTTCTTCCTACTCGAGAAAGCCTCACACAATTGACCTAGAGAGCAGCCTTCTTTGCAATGAGTGCTCTTTTGTTCACTTATGTCATCTCTTTGCAGATTGCAGTGCTTAAGGCTCAAAGAGTGATTGAAGAAAAACCCTTGTTGTTTCAAGACTAATGTTTTTTAATTAAAAAGTTTTTTACTTTCTAAAAAGTGGGGACCATCATTAAATAAAAGTATTATTTTAATTAAAAGTGACCTCTCCATGACATTCTTACCCTTTTCTTTTTTACCAAACTGAAACTTCATGAGGGCATTCCTAAAGCTTATCAGAACCCTCCGATGTCTCCATGTAAACATTACATTTTTCACATCAGCATAATAAGTATTATAAAATAATAAATAATTAACATAAACAAAATCATATGGCTATACAACATTTTTTGATCTAAAGACTGACCTACTTTGATATTTGTCCAAAAAATATGATTACTATTATGTAATCATATTTATGTTTCACTTGTTGAGCTTACTCGCAGAGCCATATGTAAGAGATAGTTTTGGATTTTAAACGCAGAACTCACTAGATGTGTTTTTAGTCCTTTTGTTATGCCTTATAAATAATTTGACCATGGAATGTTCATTGGTTGAATAAGTTTCATACTGACCAAGATACCAGTAGATTTCATGAGATGACTTCATCAAAATTGATACATTTATTTTGTCAAACTTGGTATAAAGCTCACTTTAGTAACTAAGTTTTAAAACTTAGTTTCACAATTTTGACTGATACAATATTTGGTAGTCCATGTAGTTGTCACGCGGTCAAATTTTGAGCTAGGACAATAACCCCAACATGGTGTGTGTCGGCCTTAGTGCTTGGAGCAAAACATTGCGCAGCCTTGATCCCTTGCAGTGAAAATCTTTTGCAATAGCGTAAGATTGCATAGAAAGGGTTAAATGAGAGGCTGGGGAAGGAGCCCCATCGAGGAATGGGGTCATTACATTAATATCATTAAAATGGTTACATAGCCGTCACAAGCATTACATTGGTGAAGACAAGGGTTGGTTCTAAAGTAACAAGATGAGGCATTGCGCGCATTGATAGGGGTGCTCCTGCGCCTTGGCGTCTATAGCCCCGCGCATGGTCTCGCCGGCACCGCCACAACATGCATTGCCCTGGGTGCATGAGACACCTTTCACTCGCTATACTGAGATGCTGCCATGCTCGGAGCCTAAAGATGGGCACTGTGCTCTTAGCGCTACTCGCAGGGGTGCCCCACGCCCATGCCTTAGTCTCCTGGCAGGATGTCTCCCCACCCCCTCTCCCCCCCCCCACACCCCCCACACACGATGCGCACCATGCTTGTGTGCAACCCTTTTGATCAGGGACCATCAGACGAACCAAGCCCAAGCACAACGACAACCACGCCAAGAAGCCCAAGCCGATGCCAGGGACGCAAGCTTCAAGTACCCACCGTGACGTCGTCTCAACCATCATTTTTATTTCACTTCATATTTTGTTGCATTTTACAAGGGGCCCTCTATATTTAGGCCCATGTTTTGATTTTCTCGCTAAACAAACAAATGTCGTTGTTAACTTTGTTTGTTAACTTTGTCCACCTAGAGAACTCCCCTCTTGAAATTGCATGGAGATGTCCCATTGTTCCTAGATCTCAAAACAACCAAAGAAGGAAGCAGAGGCCGTTGATCGATTCAAGCTGTTGTTGGGGGTCGATGACCATCTATCTCCCCCCCCCGGGCCGCCGTTGGCTCATTCCTCCTTCATCTCCGTTGCCGGTCGAGATCGTTTGCTGATCGTCGATGACTGTCTATTGATGATCTACTCGACCACTGTTTTGGTTGCGCTCTGCCTGTGATTCGAGAAGCTAATGCTCCGTTACCATTGACTCTCCTGCTTGGAGGGGCGAGGTTTGATCCACCCTCCTCTCGAGCTGGCACTGTTTGCAGAGGGTTCACCGATCGCCGACGACTTCCAACTGCCCCTTCCCACCGTCGTTGAAGATCTCCTCCGTCGTTGTCTCGGCGGGGCTCCACTTGTGATTCGGCAAGCCGCTGTTCTGTTATCATCGCCTCTCCTGATCAGAGAAGGGGAGATCGGACCCACTCCTCCGCTGACGCCAGTGCTGCTCGCAAGAGGGTGCGCGCCAGCTGCCGACGACTTCCAATCCCCACTTTCTACCGTTGTTGAAGATCTCCTCCACCACTGCCTCAGTGGCATTCTGCCCATGATTAGAGAAGTATCTGTACATTATCATTGGCCCTCGTGCTTAGAGGGGAAGGGGTCGGCCGCAACCTCTGCTGAGGCTGGTGTTGTACACGAGAGGTCAATAGACCCCTAGCTCAGAAGGTATCAAGCATTGACGCTGGATACTTCTGGAAAAATCTGGAAATATCCAAAAGAAAGAAACATGGAAGTATCTGGAAATATCTCTCTCTCTCTCTCTCTCTCTCTCTCTCTCTCTCTCTCTCTCTCTCTCTCTCTCTCTCTCTCTCTCTCTCTCTCTCTCTCTCTCTCTCTCTCTCTCTCTCTCTCTCTCTCTCTCTCTCTCTCTCTCTCTCTCTCTCGTAGGATCTTTCTAGAGATCTCAATGATTTCTAGAAGCATCCATTGGTGCCTATATAAGCACCATAGAAGCCCCTCATTTGGGTGAAGTGATAGCACAAGCTAGTGTGTGCATGAGAAGGAGCAAGAGCAAGGAGTGAGTAAAGGTCTCAAGTGAGTTCTGGAGAGCTTTGCACTTCATCTCCTGTATTTTTATTGTGTAGTGAAAGTTTTTGTTCAAGAAGTTCCAAGCCTCAATCGCCTACATTTGGTATTAGAGTGAGTCTGATCCAGGGGAGTTGCGACCATGCCAAAGAAGGGAGAGATGGCATCGCAAGCTAGTGGAGCTTCCTCGAGTGATAGGAAGTTTGTTGTTGCCGTTTCCGGATCAAGCAAGGGGTTGGGTGATCCAGTCACTTCGAGTCCTCTCCAGGTATTGTCTAAGACAAACTACCCAGTGTGGGCTATGTGGATGCAAGTGCATCTTGAAGCGCATGGTTTATGGGAGGCGATTGAGTCAGATACTGTGTCAAGGAAGAAGGATCTTCAGGCCTTGTCCGTAATCTTTGGAGCTTTGTCCGAAGACATCTTGGCACAGCTGGATATTTCAAAGACTGCTAAGCAAACGTGGGAGTTCTTGAAGACAAGGCATGTGGGAGCCCCTCGCGTGATCAAGGCAAGAGTTCAAGCTCGTAGTCGTGAGTTTGAGACCATGGTCATGGGAGAAGAAGAGCCAGTAGTGGATTTTTCTGGAAGCTTTCAAAAGTCACTACACAGCTAAGAAGTCTTGGGGAGACCGTTGAAGAAAGTGATTTGGTCGCCAAGTTTCTTCGCTCAACACCTGCCAAGTTTGATTCCATTACTTCAGCCATTGAACAATTTGGAGACATGGACTCAATGACACTTGAAGAGGTGGTTGGTTCATTGAACATCCATGAGGATAAACTCTGTGATCTGCAAGCTCGAAAGGAGGAGTAACTTCTGCTATCAAAATCTCTTGAGATACACTGGAAGAGGTCGTGGACATGGCCGAAGATGAGGAAGAGGATGAAGAGGAAGAGGAAGAGGTGAAGGAAGATCAAGTGAAAATGTGTTTGAAGAAAAACCTCGAGACAAGTCAAAGGTAAAATGTTATAATTGCCGGAAACTTGGACACTTTGCCTATGAGTGCTACAAAGGAAAGGAGGAGGACAATGTCCAAGTTGCAGAAGTTGAGGAGAAGCAACAACCTACCCTGCTTATCACGACTACGGAGGTTCCAGGAGAGCTTCTACTCCAAGGGGTCACTAAGAGAAGACAAAATGAAGGTATGTGGTACCTAGACAATTGTGCTAGCAATCATATGACAGGTGATCGAAAATTATTTCAAGAGCTGAATGAAATCTCGCATGGAACCGTAAGATTTGGGGATGGATCTACTACAAAGATGGGCGGCTGAGGGTGGATCCTACTACACTGTCAAGATGGATTCCAATTGAGGATAGAAAACTTTCTCTATGTTCCCAAGTTAGAATCTAATATTCTGAGTTTGGGTCAATTCGATGAGCAAGGGTGTCGAATACTGATGGAAGGTGGGTTCTTAACCACATATGATAAACAAGGGAAACTCTTGGTAAAGGTGAAGCAAAGTGCTAGCAGGTTATATCTATTGAAGTTGAACCCAGTGTTGAATTGCCTCACTGCTGAAGATACTCAAGTGTCAAGTTGGTCATGGCACAGGAGGTATGGACACTTAAACTTTTAATCTTGAAAAATGTTATCCTCGAAGCAAATGGTAAAGGGACTTCCTCAAATAGAGGACCCTAAGGAACTCTGTCGAGACTGTGTTGCAAGTAAGCAACATAGAAATCCATTCCCCTCTGTTGCCTCATATAGAGCAAGTAGGCCACTGGAGATGATCCATGGAGATATATGTGGGCCTATTTCCCCAGCCACATTCGAAGGGAGTAAGTATTTATTGCTACTAGTTGATGATTTCTCTGGACTCATGTGGGTGGAGTAAAAGTAGGATGCTTGAGAACTGACCAAGGAGGAGAGTTAACGTCATCAGATTTTTCAAAATTCTGCACCGAGCATTGAATCAAGCGACAATTCTCTACACCTTACTCTCCTCAACAAAATGGAGTGGTTGAGAGGAGGAATAGGACTATCATGGATATGGTAAGGAGTACATTAAAATATAAGAATCTTCCACAAGAGCTTTGGGGAGAACCTGTTAATACAGGTGTGTATATTTTGAACCGAGCTCCTACTCGAAGCTTGGATGGAGCCACACCATATGAGGCATGGACAAGAGTAAAGCCGAATGTTGAGCATTTAAGGGTCTTTGGATCTTTGGTGCACGTGAAGACCTTGGGGGAAAGATTACAAAAGCTACAAGAAAGAAGCAAGACAATGGTGTTTATTGGGTATGAAGTTGGTATGAAGGGCTATAAATGCTATGACCCACAATCAGGTCGGGTGCATGTTAGTCGAGATGTGATCTTCGAAGAAAATGGGCAATGGAATTGGAGCAGTCAAAATAACCAACATGAAGGTACATTTTGCTCTCCAAGTTCCTTAACCTTTAGAAGTGATGATGGGAATCAGGTAGATCAAGTCCCTCTACCTGACGATCATTCGGATTATGGAGATGCTCGAGAGGAAGAAGCAGAAGGTGGGGATGAAGATCACTCAGCTACTAAAGAGAGCGCCCCTAAAAGATTTGTTAGTCTTGATCGAGTTTACCAAAGGACAGAAGAAGTAAGTCTAGCCCTAGAAATGTGTTACTTGACCCGAGAAGAACCAACTTCATATCAAGAGGCATCAAAGGAACCTGTTTGGGTTAATGCAATGGAAGAGGAGCTAGATGCAATGGACAAGAATGGGACTTGGGAAATGGTAACTCCTCCACCTGGATGCAAGCCCATAGGCCTAAAATGGGTTTATAAAGTGAAGAATAATGCTGGAGGTTATATATTAAGGCATAAAGGTAGACTTGTGGCAAAAGGCTACGTACAAAAGTATGGCATTGACTATGAGGAGGTATTTGCTCCAGTAGCCAGAATGGAGACTATACGGGTATTATTTGCCCTAGCAGCACAAGGAGGATGGCAAGTTCACCATATGGATGTCAAAACTGCATTTCTAAATGGTGACCTGGAAGAAGAGGTATACATGAGTCAACCCGAGGGATATGTCAAGAAGGGAAACGTGCACATGGTTATGAGACTAAGGAAAGCTCTTTATGGACTGAAGCAAGCACCCAAGGCCTGGTACACTAAATTAGACAAGTATTTGAGATCTCTCAGTTTTCGCAAAAGTACTCAAGAGCATGTAGTCTACTTTAAAGAATCAGGTACCTCACACTTGATAATTGGAATATGCGTTGATGACCTAATCATCACAGGGTTAGAGTATCCGCTTATCAAAGAGTTCAAGACCCAGATGAAAGTCAAGTTTGAGATGAGTGACCTTGGTCAACTCACCTCATACCTCAGAATCGAAGTCGTACAAGAGCACAGTCAAATCAAGTTGAGCCAAAAGAACTATGCATTGAAGATATTATAAGAAAATGGGATGTATGAGTGTAATACAGCACAAATGCCTCTAGAGGTTCGATGCAAGTTTGGTGAGGGAAAAGGGTCATCAGTGAATCCTACAAGTTATCAAAGATTAATTGGGAGCTTTAGATACTTAACTCACACTAGACCAGATCTTATGTTCGCAGTCGACTTTCTCAGCAGATATATGGAGAATCCAACTACTGAACATATGACCGCTGTTAAGAGAATTTGGAGATATGTAAAGGGCACATTGGACCTTGGTCTAGTCTACAAGGGAGGAACACACGGAATGAAGCTTATCGGTTATAGTGATAGCGACTATGCAGGAGACCCAAATGACTGGAATAGCACAAGTGGGATGGTTTTTTTCTTGGGATCCAACATCATATGCTGGTCTACTCAAAAGCAGAAGATAGTTGCTCTTTCATCATGCGAGGCTGAATACATAGCAGCGAGCATGGCAGCTTGTCAAGGATTATGGTGGACAACAATTCAGCCACCGCTCTGTCAAAGAACCCAGTATTTCATAGCAGATCGAAGCACATAGAAACTAACTACCACTTCATAAGATCTTGCTTGGAAGAAAGAAAGATGGAGCTAGAGCACGTCAGCATGGATAACCAGCTTGCAGACATACTTACAAAGGCATTAGGAAGATAAAAATTTAAAGAACTCTGTCAACGATTGGGCATACGGAGGATCGCAGATGGCATCATGCTTGGGAGGGAGACTGAAGGTATCAAGCATTGACGCTGGATACTTCTGGAAAAATCTAGAAATATCCAAAAGAAAGAAACATGGAAGCATCTTGAAATTTCTCTCTCTCTCTCATAGGATCTTTCTAGAGATCTCAATGATTTCTAGAAGCATCCATTGGTGCCTATATAAGCACCATAGAAGCCCCTCATTTAGGTGAAGTGATAGCACAAGCCAGTGCGGAGAGCTTTGTACTTCATCTCCTGTATTGTTCTTGTGTAGTGAAAGTTCTTTTTCAACAAGTTCCAAGCCTCCATCGCCTACAAGCTCTACCTCGCCCGCGAAGTTCCCCGGGTCAATCACTGGCTCTATTGAACTGTGTCTCCTGTCGAAGACTGATCCCATCGTTGGGACGGGGCAACTGAATGAAGTGCAAGTTGGCATCCGCATCTGTATTCAGATTGCTCAGACTGGTCTAGCAACGACTCCCTGATTAAGTGCCTCTCCGCCTTGGCCTTCTCTTCACGCTGATCCGGCTAGCCAGTTTTTATTCATTCCCTTCCATTTTCCCTTCCCTACTCGCAGTATTGTTACCTGTTCCAGTGCTGGTCTCGTCGCTCGCCCACCTTCGAGTTGACGTATGTTAGCCACCACCATGATAGGCCATTTTTCTTCTTGGTAGTGGGTTGGGTTGTCTACCACTAGGGTTGAACCCACACAGACAGTGAATTGTCCTCGCGAGTCAGCCAGATCGTGGTCTAACGGGTCATTTGGAGCCGAAACCTCCCGCTTTATCTTTCAAGTTATCTGTTGCCTTACTACATGTCGGCAGTACTTTGTTTGCTATTTTTGTGCTTGCATTCACGAATTAATTGTTACATTTACTTGCCCGTTCAAAGTCCCATTTTCCCCTACCCTATGGTGTAACCCGACCGTCGCCACGATAGGTCGTGTTACATCATGTGCAGCTCTCGGCATAGCTCTGCGCATTACATCATGGCACTGTCATACGTCCTGCATGTCATGCACACGTATGCCTGGTCTTGCTAGCCTGCATGCTCCAACGCGCGCAAGTCAGCCTAATCCGCCCGTAGAGCACCAACAGGCACGCGCACCATCCATAATGTGTTACTGTGTTACCACTATGGAGGTGATGGCCTCAAAGATCAGGGTTGGGCATCACCACCCTTAGTACATTGCAAAAGCGCACTATATAGGACTCAATCATTAAACATTGTGAATCTCACGCGCACACACCCTCCCAAAAAGCATACATGCATCTGGACAAGGATGTTGCCAAGTTAGGGGTCTGACACGCCCTCACTGCCTGAACTTGTTGATGCCCATGTCGACACTAGCTGGCACCGCTTCATACGCCCACAATAGGTCCTCAAATTGCCACAAATCTGAGTCCCACTCCCATGTCGCTGATTCAGCAACTCTACCCTTCCACTTGATGAGGAACTCAATCTTGTGCTAGCAACCATGACCTCCTCCCTGGTCAATCTCCCTTTTCGCCAGGACCACCTCAGCCTCCTAGTCTGAATGCGGGTGCACATTTGGCAGTGCTCATGGGGACTGGTTCCTCGCTGCATCTTCAGGGTCTTATACATACTTTTTTAGTACCGACACATGGAAAACCGGATGGACCGCCAATCGACAAGGTCTGTTGAGCCGGTAGGCAACTTGCCTAATCTTAGCTGCCTCATCAAAGTGCAACCCTTTGACCTTGGTGTCGATGACAAAATATGTCTACTCGCTTACCCTGCCCACCACCCTTGGCCATTGTTGCCTCTCGAGTGGAAATTATATTTCAAGGAATTCAAATTAAATCAAATGATTTATTAACATATCGACTTGATAACATATTTTTTTATCTCTGTTTTCATTTCAGGCTTATAATACTTTTTGAAAAGCTCATTTCTACTACTTTTTTTAGCAAATTCATTGTCGAAAAAATCATTCAAGAACCCAAATGTGTATATTTATCCTTTAAAGTATTCTATAGCTATGTGGTTTACATATACATATTCAAAGGAATACTTGATAAGAGCATCAAAGTATCGAGATAGAATATTCCTATCTAGCCTAACTCCTCTGATGAGTATGGTTGGACCTAGAGCCACACTTGGGAGACACTTATGATAGATAGTGGGTGCCCATTAAGTGAAAGAGTTAATTGATCTGCATGAACCCCTAAATGATAGTATACCAAACTATGAATCAGTGTGATTCACATCATGGTGTCAAAGTAGTCCTTAGACCTGACACACCAAAGACATCTTGATGCCCAATATCGTCGGTGACATCGTCTAATGTTATTTTCTATGGGATGAAATTACGTGATGCATTGAACCAAGGTGGAAGTACGTGCAAGCCATGACTTGTGAGGTTTCACCATGCACCAAGCTCCGGGATGGGCAATCGATGATAGTGATGGTGACCTCCTGACCCTCGTCCGACTGACAATGGTGACTACGACGCCGAGCGAATATAATTCATCACCACCCACACGTAACGTATGGGCTAGACCCATACCTATGTAATCACTCTAGACATGTCCCTTGTAGTGTAATTTCCTATCACCTATTCTAACCTGAGTGTAGTGGAGTGCAACCGAGAAATATACGATCACAGATAAATTAACTAGCGAGCAAGGGGAACGGAGTACCTCGTTAGTGGTGTCGTCCCGGTTGTAATGTACTCGGTAATGCACTAGCCGGGGTGGGCAGGTTTGGTGGAGCCATGCCAGAGACAAGCACAACATCGCTCAGCAGGCAGCGAAGATGCGATGTAAGAGATGTGATATTGAAAGGCAAGGCCGAGGGAGCAGGATCTCGCGATCAGCACGACACTAGGCGGGCGGTGTGGCATGATGTAGGTGGCGCGTCGAAGTACAACGGCACAACATGGTGCAGGTGGCACCACAATCGGTACAACCCATAGCGGTGATGACAGTGCGAGGCGTAGCCGGCGCGGTGGCTTTGGCTGCTTGGGCGCCCGTGGCGGCACAAGCTGCACTATGCATGGGCAGTGTGAGCGGTTTTGCAGACGTTGGAGGGGTGCAGCGGGTGTAGGGCGCAGCAAGTGCATCGCCCATGTAGGGCGAGGGACGTTGGCCAGCGTGGGGCGACCTGGTCGGTGACGCTTGGCGATGTGGCTGGCGGCGATCCACAATGCAGTTGGTAGTGCCCTACAATGCAGCACGTGGCATTCGGTGATGCAAAAGATAGTGCTTGATGATGCACCAGATGGTGCTGAACGATGTAGAAGGCAGTAGTGGATGATGTAGCAAGTGGTGCTTGGTGATGTATCAGGAGGATGTGAGGCGAGCGACAGTGATGCACATGTGTGGCAACCTTCTTAGATGCAGCGAGTAGTGGGTGGAAGTTGCGTGGGGGTGCGCAGGGTGCGTGGACAACACTGCATGCAGAGGCACTGTCGATGCATTACACGGGTGGCTGCGAGGGGAGCAGTAGTGGTGCAATTGACAGCCCACTTAGATTCGGTGAGTATTCAGTTGTGGCTGCATGGTGACGAGGGGGGCGGGTGGACAATGCAGTGTGCAGCGGCACCGTCACTGCATCACACGGTTGCGTGCACAATGTGTCGCGTGATGCCGTTAGTTGCATGGGTTGCGGGCGTCAAGGCTGCATTGCAACGTGTAGCGAGTGGCGAGTGGGATGTCTAGGCTGGCGACGGCTGCTGGTGGTAGCGCCCACCCCTCTTTCTCCCTATCTCCTTCCTCTCCCTCCTTTTATTTCCTCACGAGACCAAAAGCAGAACGTGATTTCAACAAGAAACAACTAAGTTCTGCCCTAATTCTGGGTGCCCATCATCCCTTTATAGGGGTCATGATGAGCCCTTGCAAATGGTCCAATATGGGGGACCCTAATAACATGGGGGGGCCCTTTTAAGACAGATACAAAACACACATGCGGAACAAAATACGAAAAGGCAAAACACGACAACATGAAAACATGATACATGACGAACACATGAACATGACAACATGGCAAACACGACGAACATAACAAGCACGTGCCGAGGAAAAACAAAACACTCAAATATGCTGATGTGCCTTACATAGGGTGTTTGAACACGGGTGTCTTCATCTTCCCCTTGGTGTGCCGGTCAGGTTGGACATGAACTAGCAGGTCCGTTGATGACGAGTATGATGGCTCTGAGGATGTCTTCGATGGAGTGGAATTTCTCGCTCCATCACTTGTTGTGGATGGATGGTTGTACTTTGAATTTGATCTATGAATTCCTTATCATAGAATTCTAAACAATCTTAATTCAGGTACATCAAGAAGTTTACAAAGACGGTTTAATGGTCATGATGGGCTCTCTCCCTTCTCTATAAGGTCATGCAACTCAAGGAAGGTGATGGGATAAAGTTTTCGTTCAAGTGATAACCCAGAAAAGGAGTATAAGTGGTCATTAATCATTGGATTACACAACAAAATTATAATGCTTCCTTAATAAGTACAGATTTGAGTAAGTGTCAAACTACAAAGAGCCAAAAATCATTTAGAATATTTTTCCATGTGATTATATATTTATAGTTTTTTTAAAAAAAGAAAAATTAAATATAAGAGATGCAATAATTTTTGTAACTTTTGAGTAAATGCAATGAAGGAAAACCTAAATATTGTTGAGAATAACTTCAAATATTCATGTTATTTCAATCTCGTAATATTATGAAATCAAATAATAACTACTAAGGGTATCTGACGTAGGCCGACTATGGGGTAGGCGATGAAGGGCGGGACGACAGGATATACCAGCTAAGGGTAGGATGGGTGTGTGAGGGATAAAGCAATCCATAGAAATTCATGGTCGGATTCGATGAAAATCTGGTGGTGCAACTCTGACCCTTTCGAGGGCGGGAGTACCAAAATCAATACCCGAATTCGTGTCGCGAGGAAACACTCGAGAAAGAGGGTGAAGAATGTGAAAATCCAAACCAAATCTATTTCTCATGGCGGTGGAAACTTCTCGAGAAAACACTGAACGAGGAACACTTCGACACCAAAGAGTTCAGGCGTACCTCGGCACCGTAGTGCGTGAGGAGGTCGCGGGCAATTCTTATCGTGACGAATCTGGGTGAGTCCGGGCGTTGAGCGGCCCACTAGACAAGGACGAGGCTAGACGTTCCGGGCGTTGAACGGCCCTGGTTGAGTGGCAGTTGTCGTGGGCGCAGAGTCAAGTGTGGGCGAACAACCGCGCGCGCAAAGTGCGCGAAGGGTGACCGGAGTGCACGGAGCGCTCGGAGCAGCGCGTGCGGGCGCTGAGCGCACTGAGCGCGCGAAGCGCGTGGAGCGCCGGCACTCGCGCGGAGTGCGTAGAGTGCGACGGAGCGCAATCGAGCGCGCGTAGCGCACGCGGCTCGAAGCCCGGATGGCGCCCGGACACGGGCCTCTTGACCGCGGCCTCGGGCGGCCCGGTTTGGGCAGTCTTGGGCGCTCTCGGGCAGCCCTAGCGAGGGTTGCCTAGGGCGGCCTGATCGAGGCTGCCTGGGCGGCCTGGGCAGCTTTGGCTGGGTGGCCTGGGCGGCTCTGGCTGGGCGGCCTAGGCGGCCTGGTCGGGGCTGCTTGAGTGGCCCTAGCGAGGCTGCTTGGGCGACCAAGGTTTGCGGACAAGAGAGGGAGACAAAGAGAGAGAGAGAGAGAGTAGAGAGAGATGTGAGGCCGACGTCACGAGGCGGCGGCGGCGGCGGCGGCGGCGGCGACGACGGCTAGGGTTGAGAAGGATAGGGGAGGCTGGGCAGTCCTCCAAGAAGAGTTAACAAAACTCAATTCTTGAATTAATGACTGCCTGAAAGTTTCTTGAAAACAATGGCCTTTATATAGGCCTTGGAGGAAAGAGAAATTGATGAGAAAGTAAAGACGAGAAAATAAAGACGTGCGCCGTGTCACGCCAAAGGGCAGTTGTGGATCTGCCTTTGGCGTCATGTCATGACGCGCGTAGAGGTGTGCGCGGGTGGAGATGTGCAGGTTGGAGGGTTGACTTCGGCTGACTCTAGTTGACCGTGGTCCAAAGGGTCCGTGTTGACTCTAGTTGACCGTGGTGACGCGTTTGTCGATGAGATGTTGGCGTCCTCGCCATCAGTATCTAATAGTATTTGTTTTTTGTAGAGGATGCCAGGGTTCCGACAGGAGCACGTTGAACTTGAGTTGTCGACCCCAAGATATGTGTGGCAGATCTCTAGTTTTTTTGGTTATGTAGAAATGCAATAACTTAAGATGTAGGACAAATGTTTGAGCATCGTTTGTCGTGTTGGAAAGCCATGGGTCTCAGCTATCATGTCCTGTGATAATTAAGCCACAAAAAGTTAGTGTGGAAGGCAAGAACTTCCAAGAATGCATGAACCTTTGGTACACTAGCTTTTGGGCCTGGGGATGCATCCTTCTTCAATTTCCTTCAAGCCTGGTGATCTGATTCCCTTCTTCACTCAACCTGACACACAATTAGAGTGGGTCTAAGAATTAATGCTGCACCCACGGCTGCAAAAACATTTTCTGGGACAGAAATTCAGGGATAGTTATATGTGGAATAAAAAGGTTATAAATATGGATCCTTTATTCTCGATGTGAGAAACCTATAATGTGTGGCCAGGATTTCTCAAGTTGGTTAGTAAATTTTGTGGCTTCCTTCATAGGAAAAAATAGCAACCACCCACTTAATTGCTCCTTGCAAAAGGGGCTCAGCTTTGACTGGGCTTTAGCTCCTTTTGGGATTTGGATTGTGTTTGCTCAATAGTGAGCTTCATTCAGCTTTACTTCCCTCTCTTCTCCATTGTTATTATTGCAATTACCTGAGTCTTTTTATAAATGAAGTTTCGAGGAAATCAAGAGAAACATAAACCACTTGATTTGAGGGAATTAAGTGGCGTTAGTTCATAAATTGTAAGCACCAATTAAAAATTAAAATTTTAATTCATTTTCAAAATGAATAAGTAACAATTGTCATGCATATTTTTTATATAAGGTAGAGGTCAGTTTTAGTGTGAGTAGAGATGAAGATGAATGACCGATGATAGGTGGCTTATTAGGGTTTTAAAAAGTAAGGTTTATAATAAATGATGACAGAGAAATGGGAAGGACGAAGAAGAGGGAGTAAGGAGTAGTGATATAGATAGTGAGAATGAGATAGGGTGATGGTTAAATTAGAAGAGATAATGATGTATGTTTTCCTAAACAAAAGGGAGGAGATAGGTAAGAAGATTTCAACGGTTTAGGATGAACGAGGAGTGGATGCTAGTGGATGCTACGTGGGGATGATAATGGATGATGATGGAGGTGGATGAGTAAATAGAGGTGATGGATGATGATGATAAATGAATTGCCTATGTGTGCTGGACAAGAATTAATGTAAGGCAAGAGCCCAACCTCAGATCCATATATTCCACTAGAATCAAAGTATCTGCCCAATGCAGATCAACTCCCCACTTCACTATTGAACCTCTCCAAGTGCGCAGCACACCAAAACACCCTTTATGGACTGTCAAAGCTTCACTTTCTTTCACTCTACCTTTCTAGAATGAAGTGACCTTAAGAATATTTTTTACAAAGATGGGGATTCAGTTTATAGATCCAACCATGTGGATAGATAGATGACATAAAGCCAAAGCAACCGTTAGAATTTCAGCTCAATCTGAGTTCTGGATCATCAGATATCAAGCTTGGAAGTTGGAGTATTCTAAGCAATTGATTTAATCTAAGGATTTCTCTCTCCTCAGTGTCATTAAATTGTTCATTTTGGGTTTGATCTCATCTAAGCATTCAATCCAATGATTATTTGGTATTTTACATTATCATCCACAATCAATCGCTCTCGTCAGGCCATGTGTCACCTTTGGGGAAAATGAAAAAAATGGAGCATAGAAATATATTCATTGAATATCATATTAAATAAATGTTGTTGCGGCTGACAAGATGGTACGTTAGTACGCCATGTCAGTGTATTTATCTTTTAATCCAATAAGTATCTGATACGTATGTGCCACATGTACATGTGCGCACCTTGTGCACACGTGGCATTCTATGTGTTGTTAACACGTCTGCATAACTGCTACTGTTCATTGGGCAGAGAAAAGAGAAGGAGAAAAGCTGTCATTAATTATTTTTGCCTTGGTCTATGTGTTGCATTTGTTTCAAAAACAATGTGCGCCTTTTTCTTGGGGATGTCAACCTGAACAAGAAAAAGTAAACAGAGAAATTGGTTATCATTAAATGTCATTATGGCATCGCAAACCATGATGTCATAACATTTAAGTTGAATGACTGCTTCACAACAATCATTAACCAGGCTTAATAATTTTTATTTTATTTTATTTTATATTTTGGCAAAAAACACAGTGCCGGGTACGGCGTGCCCTGGATGCCACCCAGGGGGATTTTATTTATATGGTGAAGTGTTCGTCAATGTTTATAGGCGTGGAGCGAGTATAAAGATCCCAATTACACTCGGATCCCACTCGTCCACGCCCGTGTTGAGAAAAAGAAAAGATACATAAATGATACCTTGCATGCGCTCGGGGAAGTGTGTACGCCATCGTCGCACTAGAGCCGCCCCGCGATGACGATGTTGTGCAGGAGATGTCCTCTCCTCCGTAGAATGGGGTCGATGAAGGGTGTGGTGAAGTCTCTAGTCGAGGCGGGCGCTGTCTGCCGCTCTGGATGTTCCCAATTAATATCCCTACATTCATTGGTCATCATTTGACGAATTGAATAGTGACATGTTGCATATCAAAAAATAAAGGGTTAAAAATATTCTAAAAACCATATTAAATTACATAAATTCCCAGAAATTATAAATAAATATGTTTTATATTTATGAAGTAAGATCTTTACAATTATAACGTCAAAAAGCTTCCAAAAGTTATATTGTTTTAGAACTGGATGTTCCACAAATCCCCAAAAAATGTTAAATGCAGAAAATTTGGAATATCATTCTAAAAAACAATTTTAATCATTGTGAGCTTTATAACATACACATATAATTAATTTGATGTACATAAACAAGGAAATATGGTCAGATTAAGCTAGAAAAATGCAGGTTATCAATTATTCATCCCGGGTTATTCAATTCCATTGCTTTAAATAATGCCCTTTTGACTACATCCAAAGTCTTCTACTATGAATCATTCTAAGTACGGAAGGTTGTGTGGTCTGTTCCTTAAATTTGCACACCAAGAAAAAAAATTCGGTCACATGAAATGCCATCTGCAATGTATGGTACAAATTTGTGTGAAACTTTTGCATCACACAAATTTGCAAAGAGCAAGACACGTTATGATACTTTAATTTTTCAATTAATAAAATAATATTAAATGGAAAAAAAATTAAAATAAATACAAGTTGGGATATCCTCCTTGAGGGTTAAGGTAATGAAATATTTTTGGTGTGAAATGTGCCGAAGTTTTGGGCATCATGATCAATATTATGTGAACATATATTTAACATGAGCACCCAAGATTTGATAAGTATTTTTAAAAATATAAAATCAATTATTTTTTGACTGCACCAGTAAATGATGATAATCTTTCTAGGCACATCGGCCATCAATGCAAAAAAATTGTATAAATTTTCAACATGCTGAAGCTAAAATAGAGGGTCTGCCTAATAAACCCTGGAGTCCTTGTTGATGTCTTCATTACCTTTGTAGGTATCAATGCTGATGTTGTCATAAGTTTGCCACCAAAACTGCAGTATTATGAATAGCTCAATGCAGTTCGATGTCAGCGGGGATTACTTGTAGTTGACGATGGTGTGACTAGGAGAGAAGAGTCTCCCTATGAGTGCACTTGACAATAATTCCTTTACAACCACTGCTAACCCTGGATACGATTGCTGACATATGACCTTCCACCAGTGCAATGTTTCCATCCGCATGATTGTAGGTGAGTGAATGTGGACATCGAAATCATGCACAAGATCAGTGGTGGTTGTATCCTCGTTACAAAGCAACACATCACCAAATGCTTCAATAAAAAGAAGACTAGTTGTCCAACCGGATGAGGACATGTAGACAAAATTGAATATGCCACGCTCTGATCAGTAGTTATCCTATGCATAATAAATAAATCATGCATATAAGACATCAATTTCACCCAATAGCCATGACCAACTAACCGTAACTTCATGTATGGATCAAACATATCAAAAATCATGAAGGCCTAGTTGGAAGTAAGAAATGTTGCATATTTAGTCATCATGGTTTTCATTGCAAGACAACCATTGTCGGAAAATGTTTGTGGTCGTGATTATATGTCACTATTTACTTGAAACATCATTTCATCTCTAAATTTTGCAAATGACAGTATCGACATGTCTCATAATAGCTCGGATGATAAAAATGCCTTCATTTGCTATTGATGGCTTTGATTTGCAAGCCAAGGCGTTAGCCATCACAAGGGGCTTTAATATATCTGTCAAATCCTAAATCATGTGCCTCTACTCGTTCATACGCACGTGTTTCTTCAGGACATCCAATGCCAATGTGTGCAAAATGTCCCTCTTCTTGACGCCACCAAACTAGTATTTCATACGTTGAATTCCGCCTTATCAGGCAGTCCAACGGAACCATTCTCTACTTTTCTAGGCCTAACTACTTGTATAATGATACTTAGCATTCATCGTGTTATGTTTGACCCACATATTGCATTGACAATGTCCATGAGTCGACATAGATGAACCAAAGTCATCACACGCATTCAGAGTTTTTATAGATTGTTTTGTTTACTTGGTAAACTTAAGTCTTTTGCTCCCGCTTCATGCTTTTGGCAGTAGAAGTCACTTCTTATTTCATATGTTGATGATTCCCACCAAGATTTTTATCTTCGGGTCGTGCTAATTCCTTACGAATCAGTACAAAGAAGAATGTGCCCATCACTCCAGCAATGGCACCGAAGATTCTGCTCATTCCCGTCATTCGCTTCAGGGCCTGTCCCTCATTGTGGTCAGTACGGAATACTGTCAGGCAGTGAGTGAAGAGACTCCAACCTGCCTATTTAAAATACTATTTTATCATTGTCAAAGAGTATATGTGATATTGTTTCCTCTTGGTCAGTAAACCAGCATTATGCTGAATGTGAGACCCCTATTATCCTCCAAAAAATATTGAGTGTCATTTACCCCCAATGATGTTATTAGCATCTATAATTGAATGTTCTAATGACCACCCCTCAATCACACGTAGGGAGCTTAGCCTTACCTAGACTACAAGGATTATGACGTTTGCTATAACACCTATTTACCGGCATTTGATGGATATTATGTGGCCATCAAGCCAATCACACCACCATGTTTATTTAAGATCATTGAATAAAATAATTATGTTCATTGTTATTCATGTGTGATGCTTATAATGAAGTCCATGAATACATGCAACAACTTAGTCAATTATAAAAAGATCATGATACAGTGATCATAGTCATTAAACTTGTATTTTTAACATTTTTATTCAATGGATAATCGAGCAAAACATCAAGTTATCTGGATAAAACAACACTAGCTAATCCTACTTATATGACAAGTAAAGCTGATCTTGTGACTATTAGTGTGGTGACACTAAGGACAGATAGTGGGTGCTCTTTGGACAATGAGTTCACTGAATTGATCCATATGAATCCCTGAATAGTATTAGGGTTGATTCATGTCACGATTATGTAAGTGATCCACTGACCTCAGACACCAAGGATATCTTGTGAATTTACGAGCCTATATTCATGGGATTCAAACAAGTCATAGCTCGGACATAGTAAGATGCTCACGTAGATCATTTGCCCTCGGTATAAGAGGAGATTGACTCAAGGAAGGTGATCCAAAAAATCTTTGGCAAGGGTAGGAGGGATATTAGAGACAGATTTCTCCAATTATTCTCCTTACGCATCAGTACTAATCGAATGACAAATTAGGGTTTGACAATAAACCATACCCTATGTCATTCGAGATTCTCCCGAGGAAGATGGATTGTACATATACGGCAGCCGATGACAATGAAGGTTCTATCAGAGAGTTCAACACTACTCGATATCTTCTAGAGCACGAGGTGTAGCTTGGCACCCCAACGCCTAGAAACTTAACCTATCGATTGGGTTAAATTGATCCTTAGTTAATTAATCTATATGTTGATATATTTAATTAATACAGTAGGCCAATAACTGTTATTGGATCAATCTAGTTATAAAGAAGAATGATACATGGGCCTAGAGGGTCACGCGCACAAGGTCATAAGAGCGTTAGTGGATATATTTTACTTTTAGTGTTTTTGAGAAACACTTCAATAAAATACAAATGGGAAATGGGCACTCATTTCAAGCACCCAGGCCAGCCAAATTTGAGAGTCCCTCCCTTTCTCCACTCTCTTCCCCACTCATCCAATGAGAGTGTCTTCATGGTGAGAAGATCATTTATATTTTCAAGAAGAGTTGAAGAAGAATACATGAAGATCCAAGTGTCGAGAGATTGTGTGGATACTTCTAGAGGCCAGATGTGTGAACCGCTTAAGAAAAATCTTGGCGTGGTAAAGTCAAGGGTGGACCAAGTTCCCCACAATGTACACTCAATGTTTGATTTTCAAGTTTGATTATAGAACATGCCTCTGTATCCTTAGAATCATAATTTCCATGGATGAACCAAGGCCCACATCTCAACAACACTAAAATGAGATTTGATTCCTATTCCAGAATATTAATCATTTTCTTGTAAGTGGATGCATTCTTGATGGTTACCACACATGAGTATCTAAATTACATCACAATGATAAAACTCCTTCAAGAAGTAATATATTATGAGGTCACGTACACCTTTATTTCAACTCAAACTTTGCCATCAATTTGAGGATACTCACACTAATTGATGGCCCAGCCCCGGCAGCAGCCCCTGAAATGTCTTTGGAGACGTCACCGTCGGCCCGACAGCACCAGCCCCAGCCCCGGATACGTCTTTGGAGATGTCACCGCCGCCCTCGACAGCACCGGCCGTTCGCGTTCAGCCCGCTCGGCAAGCCAAGGAGATGGTACGCACGCCAGGATTCAGGTATTCCGGGTAATGGACACCTTATCGCTATCTTTACGTCTTTCTTCACTCGTCATTTTGCTTTAGTCTTCGTCGTTTGTCGTTTTGAAATCGTCATGCTCACATGTAAGGCGAGAGGATAATCCTATCTGGATCCCCTCTCCCCTTCCCTCTCGTTCATTCTCTTCTTCCTCGTTGTTCCATCTCCTTGGCCCTAGGTCATAGGATTTCCCTTTATGTGTCCTTGGGTTTTCTTTTCTCTTCTTCTTTTGGTGTAAGCAGGTCACACCACTTCCCCCTATATAAGGGAAGAGGGTTGCCCTAAACCAGACTACGATGTTTTTTTGATGAAACAAGAAATTTGCTATCTCACTATGGGGAGTTAGGCTTACGACCAGTTGAAGCAGAAGAAGAAGAAGGAGCCGAAGAGGAAGGGGAGGAAAGGGGAGCAGAGGAAGAAGGCCAGGGAAGGAGAAGGACGACAGCGCCGCTGCCCCTCCACGCTGGTCGCGCGCGCCCTGGCGCGCCACAGCGCAGCTAGCGCCCGCAGCTCGCGCGCTCTGCACCGCCGCGCGCCGTTAGCGCTGCCGAGCACCCTTGCTCAACCGCGCAGTCCCTGCCCCGCGGACCTCCGCCCGCAACGCCCCAGGGTCCCTCGTCGCGTCTCCTGCAGGCGAAGTGCACCTTCCCGAGTCTCGTGACCGCCATCGCTCCTCTCTCCGTGCAGGGGACCCGAGGGACGCCGTCCGTCGAGCCCTGCTAGTTGCACCATTGAGCGGCCCCTCCGCCCTTGTGCACGTCCGCACGAGTTCAATCCCGGCGCCCGGCTCCCCCCCCCCCCACAGCTCCCACGACCTGCTGCAAAAGCTCGCCGCCCGCCTGTGCTCGGGTTTCACCGTCACGTGTGGGAGGACCACGAACGTCAGCGTCGAGACTCGCCGCTACTGCCGGTCTTTGCCGCTCACGGGCCCTCCCATGGCCTGAAGCTCCGCCGCATCCCCGCCTTGGTGTAACACACACAATTGTGCTGCCCGCTCTTGCCGGTGCACGCCTGCCACGACTCGCGCCCTGGTGCACTGCGCTATAATGCCGTGCCGCACACCGCTCGCCACGCCGTGCCAATCGCCCGAGTTGCACCTTGGGAGAGGGCCGCGACTGCTGCCTTGTGTTGTGCCCATTTTCCATGCCGCGCGCCCACGCTGCGTTGCACCCAGCACTCCGTTCCAGCGCCCCCCCGCACGCACGCCGCCAATGCGACACCAGCCAACTTGAGTGCGCCTGCCACAACCGACCCATCACCGACGACCTGCATCGAGCCAACTGAGACTACTCGGAATATCATCAGACGAATACTAGGTACGTCGTCCCCTATCATCTCGTCATTTATTTCTTTCAGTACGCTTTCGTTTGCCTCCACCGCGCTCGGGTTAAACGTAGGTGAGCATGAAAGGATGAGTGAAAATCACGACGTATTGAGTTTCTCTCCTGGTTTTGGAACGAGTCGGTTCGCCCGCCTCGTGCGAGCAAACCCCGGCGAAAGTCCTCCCGTTCAGCGCCGTAGTAACCTCGTCCATCTGGACGAGGGTCAGAAGGCCCCTACCCATCTCCTGGCGACCCCGTCGACCCCCAGTCATTGGCCTCTCCCTGTTCGTGGACAGCTGCACGTACGACATCCCTACCCGATCATTTCATTGTAGGTCACCCGCGTAGGAGACCCGTGCCCGACGAACCCCTCGAGTGTCCCGCACCGACGCGATCTCGACACCGAGTGTCCCCCCCCGGTGACGGCCGGACCTCGTCTCGGACGTGGTCCTGCATCAAATTGGTATCAGAGCCAGGCTGTGGTTGCTCACAGCACGCCTGCGACACCGCATTCGCATCACTAGCTGCATCCTCATGCATCACATCTCATTGTTTTCAAAACGCATCTAGGATTCCCTGGGGATGGCCATAGAGACGCGATTGAGCCGGAGAGCTCAACGCAGAGGTTCTACCTCCCCGCGATGGTCAGAACCGTTGCCTGACGAGAGGGACCACGCTATTGCCCTCTCGGAGCATCTTCCCGCGACGCCGGTAGCCGGCCCGATACCGCCGCCTATCGAAGCCGCGCGGATTGCACCCGCCGTTACGGGTGCTCCCGAGTCATCCGGACCATGAGATCCCACTAGTACGCCTCGTGGGCTACGGATCTCTCCCTGCGTCTCACCGCCCCCTCGCGGCGAGTCCCCCCTAGTGATTATGACGAAGAGGCGGCCATACGCCCTCAACCATATGGGAAGGCTCCCGTTGATGAGGACACGCCCTAGAGCACCGCTACTCGCGGGCGAGGAGTACACCGCCAGTTTCCACCCTAGGAGGACCCGCATGACGACCAAGGGGCGTCCTTTCGCACCATGACCGCCCGGATGGAGCGCATGGAGCGGATGCTCGAGCGCCCCCAATCCCCCGTACACAGACTCGGACCCGCGTTCCCCGCTCGAGGACTACGACACAACCCACCGTGGGTCGACCGATACGCGCCTCGATGGAGGAGCCCCTACGATGAAGTTGAAGACGTGTAAGAGGCGTACGATTGATGTTACGACGATGTCCCATACCTCAGACATATAGATCGAGACCGGTGGCGTGACCCGTATGACGCTTGCGCCAGGGATAGGCCACCTCCGCGGGACGACTACGCCCACGAGTACATGGCCGACCGTCTGGCCCGGACGGACCACTACGTCTGACGTCAAGATCGCGACCTGGACGCCAACCACCTGGCGCGCCGAGACGAACCCGTCCGGCCTCGCGATCGCCCGCAAGTAGCAGACATACCTGCCCACCGTGACAACCTCTACTTGCCCCCACACCGCCGGTACGAGAGGGACGACACTACCCCCCGTCACGCACCCCGTGCGATGCTTGAGGGCCGCGCCCTCGTGTCAACCCGCGTCTCGAGGACTACGTGGTGCCCAATCGGCACTCGGATGATGAGGAGCAATGACAGGAGGAGCACCGTGCCCGCATCCAGAGGAGCGTACGTGCCGACGTCGCCGTCTTCGAGGGTTCACGAAAACACAAGGAGTTCATGGACTGGGAGTCGAACATGAACTCCTACTTTTGATGGTACCACATGGACGATGACCTCTGTGTCGAATACATGGAGACGAGGCTTGGTGGGCAAGCCAAGATATTCTGGGAGAACGAGCACGTCATCGCCGAGCGACGAGGATGACCCATCACATCTTCGGTCGACATGGCACAAAAGCTATGGAGCAAGTATGTTCCTCGACAGTACCAGATGTCTTTGTTCCTCACCTGGCTCAACCTTAAGCAAGGTCGACTCTCCGTGACAGAATATATCGAGGCGTCCGAGGAGTGTCGTATGCGTTGCCGATTCCCTGCGAGTCATCGTTGGACTCTTCGCCCACGGGCTCCGACCAGCCCTGCCCAATGAGGTCCTCAAGTGCAACGCGGCTGAGGTGGGCGAGGCGTATCACCTAGTCGAGCACATGGATCCTCCGAGTGACGAGGTGACACCACCTAGCGCGACCACCGCGCCCCGAGCCACACCGGTTCGACCCGCCCCCACGCGGACTACCCCGCTCACGATCATACGGACTACTCCAACTACCGGGGGCAAGGAGTCGCCCCCGCCACTTCCATGGGTCCTAACCCACCTGCTCGGGTCGTCAGGAATGACACTCTGACCCGTAGTATCACCGTCAGCCAAGCACACCTCATGTGCTTCAAGTGCCAAGGGAGAGGGCACAGGGCAAGTCAGTGCCCATCGTCAGCGCTGTTGATCGACATGGGAGACGTCAACCCCGGCTATACGGAGGACATGGATGAGCCATTGGATGATCACTACCATGGAGATGAGGAGTTCGCCATCGAGTATGAGGAACCCGATGGACAGATCGGGTACATCAAGATCACGGTTCCTCGCGCTTCTCTGACACCGGCGCCACGCGTCACGGATCGCTCGCTAGCGAACATAGCCATTGACCAGCCTAGTGCTAGCAGGACGCGACCACCACCTTGAGTCGCCCCTCCTGTTTGGACCACTCTTGTGGTGCCCCGACCGGACCCTACGGCAGACGCATCGCTCCGCACCTCGATCTTTTACACCTATGTCAAGATCAACGACAAGGTGTGTAAATTGATTGTCGACAGCGGAAGTTGCATCAATGCCATATCCGATCCCATGGTTCTCCGACTTGGGCTAACCCCGATACCCCACCTGACTCCCTACGACGTGTCGTGGATCGACGCTTCATCGCTCCCGGTGAAGAGCCAGTGCCACTTACCATTGAAGGTTAGCGCCTACGATGAGAACGTCCTCTGTGACGTACTTCCCATGAAGGTGGGAAGCATCATCTTGGGCCGTCCCTGGCTATATGACCACGACGTCACTCTAGCCGGAAGGACGAACACGTGTTCGTTCTTTTACCAGGGACGACGGGTCACTTGGCACCCGTACACGATGAAGCTGGCGAACAAGCCGGCCCCGACCAAGCCCATAGGGCTCATGCTTGTTCGAGGCCCCTTGTTCGCCCGAGACTTGGGCCACGAGGGCGACGACACGCCCCTATGCCTCGCCGTCACCCTTGATGTCTCCGCCGACCCACCCGTAGAGCCCCGAGTCCTAGAGGTCGACGCCATTGTATCGGAGTTTGGTGAGGTGTTCCCCGAGGAGCTACCCAGCGAACTACCGTCGATGCGTAGCATCCAGCACGCGATCGACCTCGTGCCCGGCGACTCATTGCCGAATTCGCCACACTATCACATGGAGCCGCAAAGATACAAGGACCTATTACGGCAAGTCCGCGAGCTACTCGCGAAGGGCCTCATACAGGAGAGCCTCAGTCCGTGCGCCGTACTGGCACTACTCGCTCCAAAGAAGGACGTCACATGGCGCATGTGCTGCGATAGTCGCACCATCAACAAGATAACGGTACGATACCGTTTTCCCATTCCGCGCATCCAGGACCTCTTCGACATGATGGCTGGAGCCACTATCTTCTCGAAGATAGATCTACGCAGTGGCTACCAGCAGGTTCGGATTCGTCCCGGGGATGAATGGAAGACCGCCTTTAAGATAAAGGACGGGTTATACGAGTGGAGAGTCATGCCCTTCGGCCTCTGCAAACGCGTCGAGTACCTTCCAGTGTTTCATGAATGAGATATTGTGCGCCTTTATCGGGAGGTTCATCGTCGTCTACTTCGACGACATCCTCATCTATAGCCAGTCGAGGGAGGAACACCTCGACCATCTTCGACAGGTCTGCACCGTCCTCCGGCGCGAACAGTTGTACACGCACCCTAAGAAGTGTAGCTTCCTCACATCGTAAGTCTCCTTCCTCAGGTTCATCATATCCGCCCAGGGCGTTGCCGCGGACCCGGACAAGGTCCGGGCCATCACATCGTGACCGTAACCAGCCAGTCTTCACGACGTACGGAGCTTCATCTGCCTCGCCACATTCTACCGACGCTTCGTACAGAACTTCAGTTCTGTCACGGCTCCCATCACCGACTGCCTCAAGGTGGAACCGTTCACTTGGACCCCCGCCGCCGAGCGAGCTTTCCAACACGTAAAGCTCTTGATGACGCAGGCGCATGTCCTCCGCCTACCCGACTTCAGGAAGGTGTTCGAGGTTACGTGCGACACCTCGGGCATCGGGATCGGTGGTGTCCTCAGCCAGGACGCGAGACTACGATACTCAACGTACGACAAGGAGTTCTACGCAGTCGTTCAAGCCCTACGACATTGGCGACATTATCTCCTTTCGAAGGAGTTGGTGCTCTTCTCAGATCACAAGGCGCTCAAATACCTACACTCCCAACAGAAGTTGAGCGACCGACACGCACGATGGAATGAGTACCTACATGACTATTCCTTCGTCATCAAGCACAAGAACGGCAAGGACAACGTCGTCGTCGATGCACTTAGCCGATGAGCAGACGTGCTCAACATCATGAGGGTGAAAGTCCTCGGGTTCGAGACTATCAGAGATGGATACGACAGCTGCCCCGACTTCGGGCCGATTATCGCACGAGTTTGACAGGGACCGTCCCGCGACTACCAAGACTATGTCATCACGGACGATTACCTGTTCTATCAGAACAGACTCTGCGTGCCCGCATGTCACTACGCAACTTCCTCACGTGGGAATGTCACGCCGGTGGTCTCAGCGGTCACTTCAGACGCGACAAGATCATCTCTGCTGTAGAGTACCATTTCTACTGGCTGTCACTGAAATGTGACATCGGCAACATCGTTGCCCAGTGCCGCGTATGCGCCTTGGCCAAATAGGTCAAGAAGAGCGCCGGGTCATACACCCCGCTACCGACGCCCAAGCGTCCATGGGATGACGTTAGCATGAATTTTGTTCTAGGACTTCCCCGGACAGCAAAACGACACGACTCCAGCATGGTTGTCGTTGACAGGTTCTCGAAGATGGTGCACTTCGTGCCCTGCGCGAAGACGTCCGACGCCACAAAAGTCGCACAATTATTCTTCCGAGAAATTGTGCGCCTCCATGGACTACCATCTTTGATCGTGTCCGATCGAGACGTCCGCTTCACGAGCTACTTCTGAAAGACCTTGTGGAGTCTTCTCAGCACACGGCTCAAGTTCTCGACTGCCTACCATCCGCAGACCAACGGTCAGACAGAGGTCGTCAATCGTAGCTTGGGCAACCTACTACGGTCTTTAGTGGGCAAACACCTCACGACGTGGGATTTGATCATCCCTCGCGCCGAGTTCGCCTACAACTCATCGGTGAACCACACCATCGGGTCGAGCCCGTTTGAGATCATCTATGGCCAGGCCCCTCGTCGCTCACTAGACTTAGCACCTGTTGACCCGCATGTTAGGGTATCCGAGGACGGCATTGCATTCGCCCAGCATATTTCTGCATTGCATCAGCATATTCATGATAGGATCACGAGCCAAAATGCATTGTACAAGCAGTCTGGCGACTTGTACCGTCGACCCCGAGTCTTCGATGTGGGAGACCTAGTGATGGTTAGGCTCAGACCGGAGAGATATTCTCCCGGGACAGCTACGAAGCTACATGCCCTTAGTGCCGGCCCGTTCTCGATCCTCCGAAGGGTGGGCGAAAATGCCTACGTCGTCGAGATTCCTCCTATGTGGGGAATAAGCTCCACGTTCAACGTGGCGAATCTGGCTCCATACTGAACCCCTTCTCACCCCCACACCCCGGCCTCTCTAGACCCATTCAGTGTGCGGGAGCTTGCCGCGACCACTCCCCCGTTTGTTTCACCCGATTGGCACGAGGCAATCGACTATGTACTGCAGGAGATAATTGACTATGTAGAGAACGAGGTCTCGAGGAGGTTCTTGGTACGATGGATGGGACGCACTAGCGCAGACAACACGTGGATTTCAGAGGCAGAGATCCGACGCCTTCGACCGGATCTACTCCACCCGCTGCCCTTCGACGCACCTAACTCGCAGGACTCGAGTTCTTCTGACCCCACGGGGATTGATGGCGCAGCCCCCCAGCAGCCACTGAAACGTCTTTGGAGACGTCACCATCGGCCCCGACGGCACCAGCCCCAGCCCCAGATACGTCTTCGGAGACGTCACCGCCGCCCTCGACAGCACCGGTCGTCCGCGTTCAGCCCGCTCGGGAAGCCAAGGCGACGGTACGCACGACGGTACGCATGTCGTATCGCTATCTTTACGTCTTTCTTCACTCGTCATTTTGCTTTAGTCTTCGTCATTTTGTCGTTTTGAAATCGTCATGCTCACATGTAAGGCGAGAGGATAATCCTATCTGGATCCCCTCTCCCCTTCCCTCTCGTTCATTCTCTTCTTCCTTGTTGTTCCATCTCCTTGGTCCTAGGTCATAGGATTTCCCTTTATGTGTCCTTGGGTTTTCTTTTCTCTTCTTCTTTTGGTGTAAGTAGGTCACACCACTTCCCCCTATATAAGGGAAGAGGGTTGCCCTAAACCAGACTACGATGTTTTTTTGTTGAAACAAGAAATTTGCTATATCACGATGGGGAGTTAGGCTTACGACCAGTTGAAGCAGAAGAAGAAGGAGCCGAAGAGGAAGGGGAGGAAAGGGGAGCAGAGGAAGAAGGCCAGGGAAGGAGAAGGACGACAGCGCCGCTGCCCCTCCACGCTGGTCGCGCGCGCCCTGGCGCGCCACAGCGCAACTAGCGCCCGCAGCTCGCGCGCTCCGCACCGCCGCACGCCGTTAGCGCTGCCGAGCGCCCTTGATCCACAGCGCAGTCCCTGCGCCGCGGACCTCCGCCCGCGACGCCCCAGGGTCCCTCGTCGTGTCTCCCGCAGGTGAAGTGCACCTTCCCGAGTCCCGTGACCGCCAGCGCTCTTCTCTCCGTGCAGGGGACCCGAGGGACGCCGTCCGTCGAGCCCTGCTTGTTGCACCATTGAGCGGCACCTCCGCCCTTGTGCACGTCCGCACGAGTTCAATCCCGGCGCCCGGCTCCCCCCCCCCCCCACAGCTCCCACGACCTGCTGCAACAGCTCGCCACCCGCCTATGCTCTGGTTTCACCATCACGTATGGGAGGACCACGAACGTCATCGTCGAGACTCGCCGCTACTGCCGGTCTTTGCCGCTCACGGGCCCTCCCATGGCCTGAAGCTCTGCCGCATCCCCGCCACGACTCGCGCCCCGGTGCACTGCGCGATAACCCCGCGCCGCACACCGCTCGCCATGTCGTGCCAATCGCCCGAGTTGTGCCTTGGGAGAGGGCCGCGACTGCTGCCTTGTGTTGTGCCCAATTTCTGTGCCGCGCACCCGCGCTGCGTTGCACCCAGCACTCCGTTCCAGCGCCCCCGCACGCACGCCGCCAATGCGACACCAGCCAACTTGAGTGCGCCTGCCACAACCGACCCATCACCGACGACCTGCATCGAGCCAACTGAGACTACTCGGAATATCATCAGACGAATACTAGGTACGTCGTCCCCTATCATCTCGTCATTTATTTCTTTCAGTACGCTTTCGATTGCCTCCACCGCGCTCGGGTTCAACGCAGGTGAGCATGAAAGGACGAGTGAAAATCACGACGTATTGAGTTTCTCTCTTGGTTTTGGAACGAGTCGGTTCGCCCGCCTTGTGCGAGCAAACCCCAGCGGGAGTTCTCCCGTTCGGCGCCGCAACAACCTCGTCCATCTGGACGAGGGTCGGAAGGCCCCTACCCATCTCCTAGCGACCCCGTCGACCCCCGATCGTCGGCCTCTCCCTGTTCATGGGCAGCTGCACGTACGACATCCCTACCCGATCATTTCATTGTAGGTCACCCGCGTAGGAGACACGTGCCCGACGAACCCCTCGAGTGTCCTTCACGCACCGACACGATCTCGACACCGAGCGTCGCCCCCTCGGTGACGGCTGGACCTCGTCTCGGACGTGGTCCTGCATCACTAATATTTTCCCTAGTGTGGAGATCTTTTAACAAACATATGCCAAGCACAAGCTCACACCGTTTCTACTTCGTGTCTACCCATCGCACAATCAGCCATATAATGCAATGTTGTTCTCAAAAATCTATGCATCAATTGTTGATGTCAGACGTCATTAGGGACATTGTCGAGGACGTTGTCGAGGACGTCGTCCGATTGGCACTGAGTATGATGGCTCGGTATCGATAATAGGATAGTGGTATTGAGCGTCAATGGTGTCAGCGTCTGATGGGAGAAACCCTATGTGGGTAATGCAACTACGATGCAAGTCGTGATGAGCCTCGATGTTGTACGTGCAAGTGCTAACTAGCACGAGGTGTCAAGTTCTGAGTCCGACGAAGTCACCCGGTGACGACAAGGGTGACCTCTCGAGCCTTGTCAAAGGGGATGAGGATGACTTTGGAGCCAAACGGAATCAATCTGTTGGGGCCCACACGTGATGAGCGGACTCAACCCATACTAGTAAGACGCTTAAGATTGTTGTAGTTCATGCTCAACCTTTCTCTCTCACCTATATCTAACCCAAGCATGGTGGAGGCAATCACAAAAAATAATGTGACGAGCAGGCAGAGAGAGACAATGTAACTCATCGGTGTCTACAAGCTAGAGTCTTTCTGCTCTGATGCGTCCGGAGCAATCGTGAGCAAAGTCAGAGGCGGGAGGTGATGGAGAAGGGGACCAGCGAGGTTCGACAGCCTTGAGCTAGAGTGGCAAGATGGAGGAAGATTGCGGAGGCAACAACGGTGGTGCAGCGTGTTGCGTAGACTGAGCTGCTCTAATCACAGCTAGATGGGAACTTGTGTGAGCGGCAATCGAGTGTGCCACAAGCAGTGCTCGTCAGCTCTTCCCAACCGTAGTGGACCGTGCAGATGAGCGGGTTGTCGTCTGCACTGTGACCTAGATGGGAAACTCTCGACCAGACGATCCCCGACGAAGACTATGCTCGGACGGAGGACTGTTGATCGGGATGGGTCTCAGCTGGTCCAACGAGCATGGTCAATGAAACTATCAGCCAAGAACCTGATCGAGAGTCCTCCCGAACAGGACAAGTAACATATCGAAGAAACCACTCGACCAGTCCTAGAGCTTGGTCGATATTCCTCTCGACTAGGCTGGATTCCAGATTGAGGAAACCACTCGTCCAGCCCAACAACTAGGTTGACACTCCTCTCGACCACGACCGAGACCACGCCAACCAGTCCACGGGCTGGTCGATAATTCTCTTGACCAGGGTCGGTGATCAATCGAGGAAACCACGTCATCAATCCTGACCGTATGTGGGTGCAGTCAACAATAATCCCTTGCCAGCAAGACTCGATCGGCGACTGATAAGCTCAAAAATTACGTGTTTATATGTCGTTATTTTAGGGTTTTTTTGAACTTAATCACTAAAATTTGTTTGTCCCTTAATGCTTGAGTAAGGGGTCGAACCCTAGGGAGTCGATAGGGAAATTCAATTTTTATCGGATTAGGGAGTAGCTGTTTTTACTCGGATTTAACAGATTTTATGATTAGTTACAAATTCTTGATGAGAATTACTAACTAATCCCCTAACTAGGTTATTTGAGTGATCAATTGATCCTAGATTTTTAGAATTTTAGCATTACTTTTTATTGAATTGTTTAAATCATTAAATTCCAAATAAACACCTATCACTAGTGTTCCTTATTCATTTTACCCAAGAATTTAATTCAGTTTGAATTATGTTTTTGGTTTTTTTTTGTGAATTAAAATGATTTGGAGAAGAAATTTGATCTCAATTATTATTACCAATCTTTTTATGAGGATTTATCCAAATTTGTTATGGACTAGAAACCCTACGGTAATATTTTCTAGTGTTTTGTATTTTCATTTGATTTATTTCTCACAAATTTAGAATATTAAGAGGATCCTTTTAATTATACTTTAATTTTATCCTGATTGATTTGAAATTATAAAGATGTCCTAAATTAGAAAATCATTAATACGATTCCAAATTTTCAAATTTAAGAAATACGAGATGAAACAAGATGATTTAAGGGATGAATATCATTTGAAATTGTTAATTACTCCTCTAGGAATATAACTGAATTAAAAACAAGGCAAGATTTACGAATAACTATGATTAAAATCAGAATTTAAGGGGAAACGGCGAGCATGACAGAACTGAAAATTTGCTTAAATTGAATGTAAAATTTTGGGTAAAATCGAAGCAATAAGGGCCTAGAGATACCAGGATTGATTTTGAATCGATTAGAAAGAATCACGCGCAACGAACGACTGAATTTTTCCACAAATTGATGCTTCGATTTGGGGACGAATATGGCACCGGATTTGCAAAATTCTGGTCCAATTTGCACTCTGAATCACTCCTGGTGGATTCTTGAGACTTCAAGGGAGCTGGGCTGTCTTTCCTTGAGCTACAAATCAAGAATGAGTGCTTAATTTTTTGATTTACCTTTTTATCGCTGCTTAATCGGAAGAATAAGTTCTTCCGATTCTGTTACGGTTGTCGTCTTCGCACGCTGTACGCAGTGTGAGAGATGCAGCGCGGTTAGGCCACGTGGTGCCATGCTTACGTCGCCCCGCATACCATGGCGCTATGTGCGCCGATGCTTCGCACAAATGTGGCTTGCCTGGACCTAGCTATCTGCCATCTCATTAGTCCTTGCAAGCTTAATGCAACTTAACTCGCTGCATTGCACGCAGCGAGTCAAGTCGCACGGGATTGGTCCGTGTAGTGCTACGTGTGGTGCGCAACACGTACGAAGCTGTGTACGTGAGTGTCATGCATCAAATGCATATAAAGCTCCTCTAATTGGCACTACGTGTGGTGTGCGATGCACACGTTAATGTGTACATGCGTGTCATGCACTGAAGATGCCTAGGGTTTTTCTGATTGGCCTGCGCCCTTCTGGGTGTGTTTCCTGCGCATTTGGCATCCGTTTAGCACTTAAACTGGCCCAATAAGGGCCAGTTTCGATAAAGAAACAATTCTTATTCAAAAACAACAGGAATAAGTCGTAAAGACCATTTATTAATGTGAAAAAAAATGTTTATTAACTTCGAAAATAAGTTTATTTGTTACTTTCAATTTATTTATAGAAATAGGTCCATTAAAAGCATTTAAATTCTTATAATCATCATTTTAAACTGTTTAAAATGTATACATTGATCTAGTTATTCATCCAAAGTGTCCTTTAACTTAAATTTTAAGAAAGCACTTCTTTTGACCTAAAATCATGATAACATGCATTAAAATTAATGTTTTAAAGCATTAAAAACCCAAAAATATGATGAATTTAACACTTTATTAGCTCTTATTTGCATGTTATCATAACCCCCCACATTACCTATTGCTAGTCCCTTAGCAATAACTGAGATATTAACGGTGAGATAAGTCCAAATTTCCTCGATGCATCATAATATCAGGTCGTTTAAGTTTCCCCTTCAAGTGCCATGCAAATTTTTCTTATAAAGAACATACCTTATATGGAAAAGATTAAGTAGTTCATAAAGGGTCCTCGTTTTTCTCAACAATAGTCTTTAAATCTCAACGCCCAAGGGGTAAAACAAAAAAGAAGAATTCTTTTTTTTACATGATTTTTTGCCCTCGTCCTTTGGTGTTTGTATTGAGGGCTTAAACTGAACTCCTTCTATCTGGGGCCCGTGTACAAGGATTATGTAAAAATAGATCAGGCTTATCACCATATGTGGTTTACGCCACTTATTATCTGCGGAGCACTTAATTCCTTATTGCTGCTAGCGACTTTTGTGCAGAGCACTTATTTGCGGTTGACGCCACTTATTGGGTATGTCGTAGCGCAGCTTATTTCACTCTTTGTTTGGTTCTTGCACATGGTCACGAATAGATTTGGAGTGATAATACCCTTAACCTTCACCATTGGTTATGGGCTACTCCCATGTTAGAAGAACGATTGGATTGATGAGAGAATTTCAGACTAACAAAAAGACTGGCGAAGAAAATCTCCGACTATGTTGAGCTTTAACCCCAAAGAGACTCGCGTACAGAGCCACTCCTATAATGGTATTCGATGGCACAAAAAGCTTACCCAATCTAACAATTAGCACAAAGTTGAATGATTATCTCATTTTGTCGATCTCAGTTATTCCTATGGTGTAGCAAGGAAAAATTTCCTTATTTATGAAAAATTCTTAACCGACGAAGAAAATATACTCCTATGACCTCTACCCCCCACTTATGTTTGTTCATGGGTGTCACTAAAGAATGTATCTATATGCAGTTCCAAACTAGAAAGTAACAACAAAAATAAGCAATTAAAAAATATAAATTTAGAAAGCCAAACCTTGGGTGTAGTGACATTGTTGTACCTTGTCAGTTAGATGATGCCACCTCTTTCCAATTAGATTATGCGACCTATTCTGCATAGGCTTCTAGCAAAGCAAGAAAAAAAACAAAAGACAAGGTTATGCAAAACTTGGCTTTCTTTTTTTTGTTGTTTTTTTTATTTTCTTATTTTTTTACTAGGAAAGGAATTTATCAAGAACAAGCTAAAGAGTATTCAACTAAAAACTGGGTCTTAAGCTGAATGTATGATACCTATAAACTAATACAAGTAATTCTATTCTCAGAATATGGATAGCGATGCAATAAAATTTTGATTTCATCAGAATAAAATAATCCATGAATACCAATCTGATCCCGTAAAAAGATATTTGAAAATATTTCCCTAATACGATGTATCAAGTGGTTTAGATGGGATAGTATAATCAATGTCCATAAGAGAGAGACTTTTGTTTTCCATGAAATGATCATGCCAATCTGAAAATAAAATTTTTTTTATAAGAAAATATGAAATTACCGATTTATTAAGCATGATTACTTGAACCTGTTGAAGTTGAAAACTCACTTTCTCATTACTGAAAAGATGATTATGCCAATGAGTGAAGAATAACTTTGTTAGATTTGGCATAATATTTACTTCTCTAATCATTTTCCTTTTCAAAGATATGGAATGAAGAGGCAAGTGTTTAACATCAAAATGCTCATTCATCGATATTAAAGGTAAATCAGCTTCTGTTTGGGTTGGCACACTCCTCGACTCTAGAGGTAGTCAAGTGCCGCATGAGAGGAGGCAGGTGGACGACAACTTCCAACCACGGTCGGCCATCGTCGATAAATGCGGTCATCAATGGGGAAACACATCCTGAATTTTGCTACATGGGATAGACTGAGAAACCGCGTGGACAGGAGAGAGTACCGGCGACCAGAACTGGGCGACTCCCCTTCCCCACCCTGGGAATCCTCCTCCTCTGCTGCTCCTTCCTTCAGCTTCCCCCTTCTTCTTCTTCTTCTAGGAGGCAGGACTGCTCTCTTCTTCAACAACACAATTCTTAGAAAAAAAAACAAGTCCGCCGAGAAACAGGGCACCCTTCTTCTCCCCTAAAGGAGGGATAAATAGGCCCTAAGAGGACACAAAAGAGAGGGACTGGGCAGAGGTTGATCCACTAAGGGGCCCTGATAGAATGGGTCATCTATTACAAGAGAATAAAAATAAATAAAAGGGGAAGGGAGTGAGGAATGGGGAAGGACTCCAAGTGCTTAGGCTCCCACCCCACCCTAAAACAGAATTAAAAAGGAGCCCGCACACGAGAAAATGCTGACGTAAACTGAAAGAAATCGATAAGTACGAACATGCTCTCACCCAGGGTATTTGAACCCCGCGTCTTCACAGTTGCCTTGGCGTACCGGTAGGGTTGAATACGACCTGGCGATGTTGCTGGTGATGTTGTTGGCGTCTCTAAAGACGCTTGTGGGAACTCAGGCTGCTCTGCGCCATCAATTGTTTTCTTATGAAATTCAAGTGCTATCTTGGTCGTTGCTTTATGTCAACGCTTATGGAATACAATTCTCGTCATCTCATTTAGCTTAGTAATAATGTGGATGGTGAGTAAAAAATGGAACTATAGAGGGGTTTTTTCTTAGATGTATTGATCATGCACATTCCTATGAATTTAGCAGTTTAACTTGCTTATGTGATAGAATATTTTATTATCCAATTTTCATTGTACTTACTGTCACAACATCATACACATGAACTCCTAATTCACGTGCTTATACATTAAGAGTTTAACAATGAGTAGTAATTGAATATTCACACTACAATAAGAGAGAAAAATCCAAGGTGGAAAAAAAAAATTGGTAACTCAGTACCTTTAGGTTTACCTACTTCTTCAGAGATGATCACCAACTTAACCTTGTTCTATAACCCCAAACATTCCGCCTGGAGCTTGGCGAGTTCCAAAAAAAACACATGAACATAGATTTAAAGAGGGAAAGTAGTTCACAATTCTTTTTCTTTCAATCCACCGAGAGTCCAAAAAAACAATCGAGGGTTCCTCTTATGGCCCCTTCAGTTGTCCCCCCTTCGATGATGCAACATGACGACTGGCTCAAGCGGTTTGTGCTACACCATAGGGAACGACTGTGAAAGTGATGCGACAACGTGGTAAGATGCGTGCAAGTATAGTAAAAACAATGAGAAAACACATAGTAGCCGACTGATCCGAGGCCAAAGTCAGGTGACAACACAGACAAATGCCGTGGCCTGACTAAGCTCTTGATAACCGGTGTGATCGACCGAAAGGCTGACGGAGTAAGACACGTTCACCGTCCAAAAAAAATGTCCGCGCCGTCGACATGAAGAATGGATCCAACACCTTCAAGAAAATTCTCCTATCTCAGGAAAGGTGGTTAAGCCTATGACACGAATAAATCTCTTGACCAGAGGAGCAGTCAAAACAGCACTAGATGACATAATATTATTGAGATAAGGGGAAGGAAATAGAACCTGAGAGCTTGTGGCCTCCGGTGCAGATGTGACACAATTGTTGGTAGAAGTGAACAAAGCCCACGACAACATAGATGTTGTAATTTCAGGCTTTTGTCACCGGGTCATGGCGCCCCATCGGTTGCACTAAATTGGAGACCACACGAGATAAAACTCGATCGAGCTGATGATGGAAAGGTTTCAGTGCCTTTGTTCGGACATGGAAAACATGTTCCATGGATGCAAAAGCGTGTCGATCAATTCAGAATCAATCTTTAAAACAAAACATTGAAAGTACCTTTTAGGGAACTCGTTCCACCCTTGACTTTGCCGCTCTGAGATCGTTTTGAAGCCGTTCAAGCATCCGGCCTCTAGAAGTATCCCCGCGATCACTCGATGCTTGGATCGCCATGTCTTCTTCTTCTTCAAATCTATAAGATCTCTTGACCATGAAGACACTCTTCCTTGGATGAGTGGAGAAGAGAGTGGAGAAAGGGAGGGGCTCTCAAATAAGGCTTACATGGGTGCTTAAATCGAACCCCTTTCCCTCTTCATATTTTACTTAAGGTTTTTCTCATAAACCCTACAAAGTAAAAAAAATCCACCAATGCCTTTATGACATTGTGCATGTGACCCTCTAGGGCCATGTATCGTTCTAGTTGGTAACTTTAATAGCCCAATAACATTTATTAGCCAACCTTATTTATTAAATATATCAACATATAGATTAATAAAATAAGGATCAATTTAACCCAATCGATAGGTTAAGTTTCCAGCCCGTGGAGTGCCAAGCTACACCTCGTGCTCTAGAAGATACGAAGTAGTCTCGAACCCTCTCATGGAACCTTTACCATCACCGGTTACCGTACATATATAATACATCATCCGCGTGGGACTCTCGAATGACATAAGGTATGGTTTATAGTCAAACCCTAATCCTTCATTTGATTACTATTGATGTGTATGGTTTATAGAAGATACCAACTTAGGGTGTGGATCATTGGAGAATGACTTCTCCAATATCCTACTACCCTGGCCAGGGATTTTTCTGCATCATCATCCTAGAGTCAATCATCTCTATAAGCTTCTTACTACATCTGATATATAACTTATTTGAGTCCCGTAATTAGAGGCTCACAAGTCATAGTCAAAACGTAGTTATCCACTCACGAGATGTCCTTGGTATCTCAGGTCAGTGGATCACTTATACAACCTTGACTTTAATCAACCTGATTGACGTTCAGGTATAATACCATTCAAGGATTCATAACGATCAATTCTGTAAACTCTTTCTCCAAACAGCACACACTATTTGTCCTTAGTGTCGCCACACTAATAGCCACATGATCAGCTATACATATCGTATCAGTAGGATAAGCTAATTCTATTCTATCCAGATAATTCGATGTCAGTCTCGACTATCTATCGAATATGACTATTTAGAATACATGTTTAAAGACTAGTGATCACTGTATTATGATCTCATCATACTTCACTAAGTCATTGCACATATTCATGGACTTCATTATAAACATCACATGGAATAATAATGAATACAAATATTTTATTCAATGAAGTTAAATAAACATGGTAGTGTGACTGGCTAGACGGCCACATAATATACATCTCGTGGGGGGCAGAGCCGCTAGAGCAGAGGGCTGACTTGAGTGGGGATGCCGGAACACGGTCGTCAACGGGCACGCAAGACGTCTAAAAGGGGCACTGTCGATGGAGGACCGTAGGGCAAACAATCAACTATCGATCAAAGGGAAATTTCAAACTCATCGGCAGTTTGAACTGTGAGAGAATGAGTTGTCCGTGGTCAAGGTGGGGGACCGACGTTAGGATAATAGCAGCTAGTTGGGCCCACCAACGTATTTGACGGTTTGCCCCTGTCACAACCAATAGGGACCTAAGGCGGTGGAATTGTATCGGGCGTCGACGAAAGGGGGGGGGGGAGCCGATCATCAGCATCTCGCGATCCAAGGAGTCGTGGCCCTCCCTTTCATCTCAATAGCGATCGGTCGTGGCATTTGGGTGAAAAATTCCGGGACGTGTACTGTCTGGTGACTCGACGACCCACCCAGTCGAGCACCCTTGTTCGTCGGGAGTAATGTTTGGAGCAGAAGTTTCAGCCGAGTTTGGAGGGGCATGTGCGATGAGGTCTTTCGTTAGGTTGACTTGTCTGAAAGGGGTGGGGGGGAGACCACCCAGGATGCACGCTGGCACCTCAGCACGGTCTTCTCATGGTACAAGCAAAGGCAAATGGTCAGGTTGATCACAGCCACTTGCATGAAGCGCAACCCATGCAGGCGAGGGGTAGTTGATGATGACCGGGACAAGGAAATAATGCAATTCTTATGGATTTGATAGGGGTCCATAGGAATCCTGAGGGATGTAGCCGCACCAACACTGGTGTGGTCAGTAGTCGGCTTCGACCTTAGGATCTCGACGGGCATCTTTCGAGGTGCGACGAAAAGAGAACGTGAAGGGCGTCAATCGGGAACAAGAAGTGGAATAGTGATGGGGAAGAACAGTTGAATTGCTAGGGCAATGATAAGTCTGAATTTAGGGATTTTATGTTGTTGTTTTGATTCAGACTTAACCAACAATAATTATGAAAACTTTTCACTTAAATACTCTATAATTAATATAGGGAAAGTAAGGGGTCGATCCAAACAGAGGCAGAAATTTCATTTCAAAATGTTTTCTCAAGCTTGGGGTGAAGACAATGATTTTGAAAGTAAAAAATACACTTTCTTGGATTTTTCTAGATTTTTAGGTAATTTTTTTTATAATTTCCAATGATTTAAGTTAAAGCCAAAATACAAAGAAAAACATAAAATAATATTTTACATTAATTTTCCCATTTTTTCTAAACAAAATAAATCAAAAGGGAAAATTTTTAGATTTTTATGTATTTTGATTTACACCAAAAAACCACTATAAAATATTATTTGGGCTTAACCCAATGGTCATGATTTAGCCGAATTGGCTAAGTCCTGCACAGGGCTACCCTGTGCCCTGCGGTCATGTGCACTGCCCTCACGCAGACCTTCGAGCAGAGGGCTGACCCTCCCGCACAGTCACTGCACGGGACCGCACCACACTGCACAATGACGGCTAGTGGACAGAAAATTGAAGGTTTGAAAGGAGAAAAATGATATTTCAATGTAATTTTTTTGGGAATTCAAAGTAGAGAATGCTCAAGGATCTAGAGAGAGATAGGGAAGATATTTTAGAGGGTGTAATAAATGTGTTTAGAGGCATAAACTGTCGAAATGAGAGGATAGAGAGAGAAAATGAAGAGATAGAGAGAGAAAATAAAGAGGTGATGTAGAGATGTAGAGATAGTTTTAGATAAAATGATATTTTTATGTATTTTGATTTACACCAAAAAACCACTATAATTATATTATTAAAATTTTAGGGGATGAACTATGGATATGGATGAAGTTATAGTGGGAGAAAAAACCAATTCTACGGAGAGAAAATGCCAAAATGAGGAGATAGAGAGAGAAGATGAAGAGAGAGTGTAGAAGGAGTTTGAGACAGAATTTTAAAGTGCAAGTGAAAAATATTTTTTATGAAATTTTTAGGGGAGTAACTAGGGATATGGATAAAGGACTAGAGAGGGATAAAACCTATTCTAAAGAGAAAGTTGAGAAAATGAGTGTTTAGTGTGAGGAAGTGATGGATTTTTATGGTAAATGGATGGGAAATGATAGAGAAATTAGAAATCTAAGATCCTAAAACCACAATGCAAGTTTACTGAGCCCTCAATGCTTCCTCTCAAGTATGGATCCTTATATTTCACCAGGATCAGGCATTTTTCAATGCAAACGAGAGAAGAGATTTCGAGAAAACTTCAATAAACTTACATTAAGCAGGTTGAACAACCTGGATTCTGAAAAATGCCTTGTCCTGTTGTCCAGCCACTTGCTAGAGCACATCCAGAATGAGGAGAATTGATGGGGAAAAAATATATTTATAAATTAGGAGAATTAATAAAATGCCCTTTTGGGCTTTTCCTATTATCTTTACATTCCATTATGCCTCTTTTTCTCCATTCGTTGGGAGCTTCCCCTTGTAATCCTTAGCTTCTTTCTTTATAAGGCTTTTGAGAGCCCAATGGACAGGTCAGATAGTGGCCCATATTCCTCGGATTTCTCCTTCGATGGTCCACAACTCCCCTTGATCCTTTCAAGCCTCTTTGTAGAATCACTAAGCTCACACAAGTTCCCCAACTCTTTAAGAGTTACAATCTTCTCATTCCTGTAAGTTTCTGCACATGTGAAGCTGTGTAATACTCATCAGTACTACAACTTCTTGACTTCAAAGAAGTTAAGAAGTTGACTCAAAAATAACTATAATGTGCAAAAAGTAGAATTTATAGCTAGTGCATAAATATTTAGTTAATTACAGTGATAACATGATAAATTCTAAATTAATAATACCAAGAAATCTAAAATATATGAAAATATATATGCTTTTATCATGTTATCATGAAACCAAGTGGAAACTAAAGAAACATACTATTCTATTTTCTTCATTCATGAACAACAAAAGTCTCCCCTAGGGCGATGCCTTCCCCCCTCCCTTCTTTTTATGGATAAAGGAAGGGGGAAGGATTCCCTAATGGGCCTTCCTTAAGGGGAAGAAGCCTAGTGGGCTCCCCCCCCCTTAAGAGTCTTCCAGGGGGGAGAAGCCATGCATGGCCCTCCCTCCCACAAAGGAGTAGCTAAACAAGGTGTAAGAAGAAGAACAAGAAAACACAAACTCACATGGGGGGAGAGGGCCGCGTGCACGCGCAGGTGGGGCCTCCCCCCATAGTCAAGGGTAACAAAAATAAAACCAAAAAACGAAGGGGACCATCCTACAATCGTGAAAGACATCCATAAAATCGTAAAACAATGTGAACATGAGATAAAACAACACGATGTGGTTTCCAAGCTGATACTGAAATCTTGGATTCTTCACGTCGGCACAGGCTCCACGATGTGGCTGACAATGAGTTTTGGCATGAAAGGGATGGTCCTCCATTCGACCTCTTGTCTCCCACTTTCTCTTCGAGTTTCCCGCATTTCTTCTTTCCTCCATGTCCATTAAATTTCTTCCACATGTCCGCAGCCATCAGATTTTCCCACAACTGAGTTTGGTTTCTAGGACTTAGCCGTGTTATCCTCCATTTGATTTCCCTGCACAAAACAAAGAGAACCTCTTTTCGTCCTATCAACTTTAAGGTGTAAGAAGTTTCATATTTGACTCTTAGAGCGGAACGATAGAGACTCCAACCGAATGCTGCATCATGCTAATTCGTAGTGAGGATTTTAGTCCCATATGGACTAATTTCACCTCAAGTTCATGTATAAATTTGAAGTCAGAATTAGGTGTTTGAGTAAATGTATATGTTCTCCCCCCTCTCACGCGACTCTTGGTGCACGCCTCCATTCATCTGTATGTCATGTCGACCCTTTCGTTCCGTGTAGGCATACTGCCTAACAAACTTGCCACTTTGGTCCTTTGGGCGTAGACCGCTTTTTGCACGAAACAGAAAAGATATGAAACGAAACAATATGTAGCACATTCAAATTTTCAATTTATCCAGAACTAATTAACTTTTGGTTCTATTTTTTGTAATCAATGAACCTTATGATGACAAAGCTTTTAGGTTTATTACAAAACTATATTCAGGGAACTTCATAATACAGCTATTTTAACGCCAAGAATGATAATTCCTAACCAGTTTGGTAATATAATGAAAATTCCTGGTATTTTATGCAAAAGTAACCTAATTAGTCTCTAATATCCAGTAACAAATTCCAGTTATCATGCTTGGTTTCATGTTACCATGTGGCCTCCTATGTTTTGGGCTGACTTGTAACGCGCTTATTGATTTATTATTTTCTTAAGATCACGGCGAGTCCAGCCGTGATCCATCTCATCACTTGTTTCCCTAGCCCATTGCAAATATGAAAGATGTGTTACTTTGGCAATTCCATATCAAAAAAAATTCAAAAACTTTTTTCCTATATAAATGTCACTTAACACTGCTAATTGAATTAAAATACATTATTCCCCCAGCACTTACACGGCTGCACTCTTGAGTTTGGTCCTTCAATGGTGAGCCCACTGCGAGCCATGTGGGCGCAACTTGTGGGCTACTTCTGAGATTGTATGTGGTTGCACCGTTTGCCAGCACTTATTGCCTGCGGGTAGATTTAAGCACCTTGTGCTCTCTTTCCTGGGCCTGGCTTGGCCACTATTGCCCTAGCTCAATCATAGCTGTCGTACATAAAAACCATTTTCAATTAAATACTTTCTCCTTCTATATCTCTCTTCTTATTTCCTTCTTGAACTTTGACTTTATCTTGTAAAAATATATACTGACATAATAGAGGGAGCATTAATCTTATGAAAAAATTCATTAAATTATAATATTGTAACCAAATTCTACTTTTCACCCATGAGATAAAAATTTATTAAAATGTGAACATAATACTAATCGAATGATGCCAAAATGACCTTAAAATGTGTATAATTTGATGCCTCTTTTGGGTTCTTCACTAGACGTCATGAGAAATCTTTTTAAAATACTTCAATTTTTGTATATAGAAGATTCCAAACTTATTGTTGAAAAATTTCAGTGTTTACCACATCTTAACTGTTGGTGATTGTTTTAAAAGAGGTTTCAAACTTATTGAATGCTACTGGTGCTTTATGTGGCTATAAGTGAGTTATCAGTACGGCTACAAATTGGTTGAAAAAATACAAATTCCTTGTTGTCATTGGCAAGAATTCATCAAAATCCTTACTGCCAAAATTTATTCTATTACCAGAGAGAGGGATCTTTATAAAGCTTCCAGACCAACTCATGTCGGACATCGTCGGGGACGTCGTCCAGTCAGCACCGAGTATGATGGCTCAGTACCGATAATGGATGATGGTATCGAACATCAACGGTATCGTCGTCCAAGGGGTCAAACCCTAAAGGGTCGATGTAACTACGATGTGATGAATGTCCTACGTGTCATATGTGCACGCTCTGACTTGAGGGAGGCGCCAAGCTTCAAGCTTGGACGGGTTGCCCGGTGCAGCAACGATGGCCTCTCGAGCCTCGTCAGAGAGACAAAGGCGTCTATGACCGAACGGAATTATCCATAGGGCTCGCACATAACGGAAGGACTCATCCATACCGGGAAGATATTCGTGACATTGTAGTTTTCTCTCAAAATCTCTCTCACCTACCTAGCCTGAACGCGGTGATTCAAGACAAAAATATACTGCAAAAGGTAAATAAATGAGCGACGGGAGAGGACGGCGTACCTTGTCGGCAGTGGCTCATCGTGTCCATTCATTAAATGGGTGGGGAGTGCGGGTCGGCGAGACCATCTGTCATCCGTCGGGTCTGAAGCAGGGCACCTATTGACTCCTCTCTCCTGTCTTCTTGTCCGCGCGTCGAGGACGTGGTGAAAAGAATTCCCCTAGCAGACTCGTCGGGTCTTGGGATGCTCGGTCAAACGTCGTCGCATCCTATCCAAGCATCTTCCCCGGCCTCCAAGAGTTCAGGATCGGGGAAGAACGCCTGGTTATCTAAGAACGTCAGAATCGAAAGGGGTTGGCTTCTGTCGGTTGAACAGGTCCCGGGCACTGAGAGATCATCACTCGACTGGCCCCTCCACCCTACGTCAGCGTGCCCCGGGAGCTCAGTGGACGTTCGGCGTGTCAGTTGCTCCCGAGGGGGATGCGCGAACGGCTCAGGAAACAGGCCGTGCCCGCGCTGTCTCAACTTCGCTGTCGTCCGATCAGATGCGGTGCACAAAACGCTGACGAGCTTGCACCGAACAGAGGCGGACGGTGACCCACCGTGGGTCAAAGTCGATGTTGTTAGGCTAGGGACGTAGCTCCGATCTTCACCCCAAGGGCCTGGCGGTCTGCCTGGAACGGGGATGATGGCCTAGGGACTAATCTCCCTCGTCCTCTTCCTTCAACAGCCTTCTTCTCCCTCCACTCCTCTTCCCTCTTTGATCTTCTCTTGAACGAGGAGGGAGACCAGAGAGAAAATTCACAAAACGGTTCTTCTCTTCTTCCTGGTCTGAAGGATTAGGACGCCCCCTCTTCCCCTATAAAGGGGAAGGTCAAAATGGGCCCCTAATTTGGGTCAACCAGAGGAGAGAAAGGGGCCATTAAGCGGGCCCATATATAATGGGCTCCCTCATTAAAAAATGAAGAGGGAAATTAAAATAAAAGAAAAAGAGAAACAAGTGAAAAGGGCCCTCTCCCTTGACGATAAAACAATGGACGGACGAAACATGTCGAAAATGCGATGAAAACATGACGACGAGAATGGGAAAACAAAATACCAAACACGAGAAAGGACGATGAAAACAGAACGCAATAATTGAGCGATTTCATCCGACCTTTGACGACGGTGTCGGGCGGCGCGGACAACGTCGTCGGTGATCCTTGATGGCATGCGCCATCACCAACACTCTTATTAAAACATCACAATACATTTTAAATCAGTGAGCGGATATGACATTTGAAACGATCAAAACAAGACTCCGGGTTTAGCCAAACTCTATAGAGTTTATGGATTGATAAAAATTCACACATTGGCTTAGATATAATTGCTATGATATTGAAGACACTATTAAGGCATTTATGAAGAGGTTTTGCTGTATGTCAAAGGAAATTAAGTCATTAACATTGAAAGATCCTCTACAGTCTGAAGTGGACCATAATAGAAATGCACATTAATATTCTGGAGGAGCTTCAAGGGATGAGTGTATGATGCATCTGTATGAGATTTTATGAACACATACAATCTCATTCAAAAGCCCCAAGACAATTCAATTGGTTCCTTCAATGGGAAAATTTACATTTTAAACATTAAGTATGCTGCACATGGCCTCTAAAAATGAAATGGGTGTATCATAAACTTTCCAACTTCAGTATATGAAGGATAAACACTACATTATGACACCATCTATTTAAATTTCTCAAAATAGTGACGAACCAGACAATTCAAAAAATTATGATTAGCATGTGCAGAATTGCATCCATAGTAAGAGAGGATACTTTTCTAGCATTGCAGTACGCACTTTACTCGTGCTTACTCTTACAAACAAGAATTGAACTTTATTAGGGTTGATAATAAATTTCTCTCAATGCTTCTTAGAAATGGATACACTTTGCATCAAAGGTGTTGGCGCACATCATGAGTCCTCAAGATATCCTTTAAAGGCCAAGATTAATGGCAAAAGGTATTTATTTATTTATTTTCTTGAAAGACCCAGAATTTAAGCTGGCTAGTATGTCCATTCTGTTCAAAGCTTTATAAAGAGCAAAAGGCCGTTCAATCAAAGTTCTACAAAAATTCTCTACCCTTTTTGCAACCATAGAATACCCATAAAACTTCCTAGATCACAAGTTATCTTTAAATGACATACACCTCCTGATCCACTGGATGACAGCTTTGAAAAACAATTAACAACCTTCCAAATTGAGTACTATTTAATATTCACACAGATTTCCCATATTCATTTCCTATCTTTCTCTTGTCACTGCTTATCTTATTTCCTCCTTCCAAAATAAAAAATGTAATTAACCAATAATATCACCAAATAAGTATACTCGTATTAGGTGCACTTTGACTTGCATGATAAGAAATAAAATGTAATTGTTTTCTAGGTGTGTTACAATACATGTTTATGTTGGGCCACATCTCTTTTTTTCCCTTTCTCGCTCTCTCTAAAAACTATCAGTAGAAGAAAGCTAAAATAAAAACATCATCAACAATATACACAAAAGGGTCAGAATGGGATGATGTTTGAATTGGATCATTAGATCAGAATCTTATCAGATGTCATATTAAATATAGATCATATACCTGATTCTGATTGGAATCTTATCACATCCGAACCAAATTTTAATGACAAATGAATTTATGTTTATCCTAAGATGATCAGCCTGCTTCGTTCAGATCAATTATAAAAATATAATCAGTTATTAGACCTCCTTCAGTTTTTAACTTAACCCATTCTCTATATAATTGTTATGGCCACTACAGATCTCTGACGAGAACAGAAAGTTATGTAAGAAGCAAAACAAATGACAAAAGTCAAAATAAATTTTTTGTTCTTCCTATAGTAATTAATGACCCACAATTCAAAGCTTCAAGCAACCCTCATCCAATACCCTCTTGAAGCACCAAACACCCATGAAGATCTAATTCAGATTGAAGAAGTTTAGAAGACCCTCCAGAATTTGGATGTCCAAACACCCAACTCGTCTTTTCATACTATTTAAATATTTGGACTAATTTGTGCATTTGTGCCACACTAGGCTCTATGTGATCTGAGTAAAAAATTTCCTGGGAGGTTTCCAATGTGTTGGTCCAAAACATTGAACCAAACGGCACACCATACCATTTTCACACCAGTTTCCTGAAAAGACCTACACTAATTTTGAGTTTTCATCTGGTTCAAAGCCCTAGAATCCAAGAGAAAAAATGTGACGATGAGGCGACAAATAATCCTACGGAGGATAGTTCCTTGAGAATGAAAAAAAAATTGAAATAAAAAACCTAGTTCAAAAGAATTATAGACACTAACAGAATCGTAACATCATCAATAAAACATTGAAACAAATCACATGTACACACCACATCCATAATTTCTAAGATCCTCAAATGGGACACGTCAAGATACTCATTTGTACAACCTCCAGATATATCCACGCAATCCTCAACATGTCATTTCTCTTCCTTAGTGTAAACAAGCTCCGTTCAACCTCAATGGTCATTGTTACGCTATATGGTCTCATTGGGAGTGGAGTGGAGCTGTGGGGAGAAGGGAGACGATAGGAAAGTCCTTTGAAGAATTCTGGCCTGGATGAATTTTGTTTATGATGTTCCTCTATTTATAATATATGGGGATTTTTCATACAACCCCCACAAAACATAAGTATATCTTTTGACATAATTAGAGACGTGTATGTCAGAGCAAAAGTATAATTGACCATCCACAAGACATATTTGGCATCAGTCTAAGGACCACTTACACAGACGTGGGGAGAACCAACCTCATGAGCAGTATGGTATAATGTCATTCAAGGATTCATATAGATCAATGTAATGAACTCTTTCCACTAAAGAGCACCCACTATCTATCCTTAGTGTATCCCTGTTGTGGCTATGGGAACAACCATACTCATCCTACGACTAAGGGTAGGTAGTATAATTCTATTGGGATACTTTGATGTCCTTCTCGAGTGTCCTTTCAATAGGAATATTTAGAACACATTCTTAAAGACTAGTAATCTCCATATCACGATCTCATTATAATTCAGTAACTCCTCTCATGTAATCATGGACTTCATTATAAGCATGACCCGTACACTATAATGAATATGTTTTATTAATAGACATCGAATGAGATATGGAATGTGTGGTTGGCTTGTCGGTCACATAGATTTCTATCAATCTTTTCCCTAGCTCCCACACGAGATATGAACCCCAGCTCATTTACAACTTTAATGTGTGAAAACCCCCTCCTATTCCTTATCATGGTGTGTGAAAAATTAACAAAATAACTTATTGGTATTTCTATAAAGAAAACTATGGCTAGAGCTCATGTAAACTAATATGAAAAATTTTAAATCTTTTTTAGTTGATTTTCTCTTATATTCTAGATAGCTTAAAGGTTACATCTAACAATTCTTATGTTAAAGCAAAAATTATCATAACAACTAGATGATGAAAGTATGAGGCAGATATACAAAAAATTAGACGATAGTATATTGAAACATGACAAATGTCATTTTCATTTAGAAGAGTAGTAGATATGAACATGTATGTAAGCCATAGGCACGTCTCCATCATTTTTTGAAGATTTTTTTAGCCATGGCCAATGCCACCACAGATTTGTCTAGAACAAATTTTACGTAAAAGTAGGAAATAAAAAATTACAATGAAATTATATAAACTAACTATGATGGCATACATCGTCTAGGACGTCGTCCGATGGGTACCGAGTTGACGATCATGGTTGTTACTATCTCCTTCAGAATTATACAAAAAATTATTTATGAAACTAGTTCATGATGCAATATTATTATCTTCACTAATATTAGATTCATTTGTGTTTTCAGATGATAAATTTCTATCTACACACAACATGATATTCTTTGGATTAATATTAGGTTGAGTAGGAAGTTGACCTGGATGGCTTTCTCTTAGAATGATGTCTTCCAATTTACCTTTCATTCAGAGGTTAGGTTGTGGTGCTTGTGCTCCTTGTCCTTGCTTGAGCATTTCAATCTCTCTCTTTTGCTCTTCTAAGATTTACATCAGCATCTTCCATTCTTCACGCATGCTCTTTCTCTATTCCTGCATTTTCCTAAAAACATTTGAGCTAGTGTTTTCATTATTGTTGTTTGGATGAGAGTAAAAAGGTCTAGAGTACTTTTGAAATTTTTGTGGATGTTGTTGTTGGGCAACTTGCAGTGATGTTCCCATTCTGATTGGAAAAATTAGGTTTTGCATTCCATTAAGTGTGCCCTGCATCTTATCTTCCAAATGCATTAATTTGTTCAATTGTGGGGCAAGATTCATCGATATGTTCTTCACTAGAGCAAAAACAAGGGATGTTAGTAGAAGTGTTGCCAGCATATACATTTGTCTTCCCCTTAGTTTTCTGCAAAAAGGATTTAAAATTTTTATTCATATCTTCTATTGATTTACCAATTTTGCTAATGTCTCTTTCAAATTTGTCCATTCTTAGCTCTGGTTCAACTGCTTTTACGTCAATGATTCCTCTATGCTTTGAGCCTGCATTTTGGTTAGAGGAATCACTGCATAATGTTAGGGAAATATTGGATAACATTTCCAAAATGCAAATTTGTCCATTCTGAGATTGGATAACATTTCAAATTTGTCCAATCTTTCACTAACATTTCCATAAGTTTCATACATTTATCTGCATGAGTATCAAGGAACATTCCTCCACTAGATATATATACTAGGTGTCGTTCTTGATCATTCAATCCCCCATAAAAAAATTGAACTAGCTCATAAGATGGATATGCGGACACTTCCTAGTAAGTGCCATTTAACCTTTCCCTTGCTTCTCCAAGGGTGTCACTTCCCTAATAGAAATCTCTTATAGCCTTTCTTATTTAAGTGGTCTTCCCACAAGAATATAATCTCTTTAAAAAATTAGACTGCATCTCACTCTATGATTGAAATTCTTGGCCTAATCCTTTGAACCACTCTTTGGATCTATCTTTCAAAGAAAATTTAAATAGCCTAAGTTTGAGAATTTATTGAAGGACAAATGTATAGCTATAAGCAGAACATATTTGATTATAGTCTTCTAAAAATTCATAAGGTTCCTCATTGAACTGTCCATAAAATGTAGGTAATCGATTGATCATATTTGGGTCAATTCAAATGTTGACATTTTTGGGTAGAGGAGCAGAAATCTTTGTGTAGGTTTCGCTCTTTGCAGGATAAGAATACTCTCTCAATCTCATTCTCATCATTCATTGGTCAGCTCTATGATTTTGGTTCTCTTCCATTTTCTCACCAATTTGTGGGTTTTCTCCCCCCGATCTCTCAAAAATATTATCAATACTAGGACTTCTTCTACCAATTGTCTCAAGATCCACTATATGGGGATTAAGTATCTCCTACCGTTCATGCAATATTAATCATAAAAATAGTAAAGACAATAAGATTAGCTGAAAAATAAAATCAAAATAAGAGAAATCGAGATGACAAAGTAAAATTTTCACTATGAGATTTAATGAAATCAAAATTCTAAAATAAAAGCCAAAATTAAAAGCAAGTCCAGAATTTAGCGAAGACAATTAATTCTCACAAGAAATGAATTTCTTAATCTATAATTTCTGATATTCACCGTGCCTCTCCGGCAACGGCACAAATTGATAAGCCTAAAATTGGTAGGTAAAATATGTCTTCGTTTGGGCTTTTAGACATGCAATAAAGTTTATAATTTCCCTTAATCACTAAATACTACATATAGAGCAAGGGGTCAAACCACAGGGAGGCACTCTGGAAGAATTTTTATCCTCTTTCAAATGAATTAATTTTGCATTTAATGGACCTTAATTGTGTTTCATTTTTTTTTGTAATCAAGCAAAATTAAGCAAAAGCTTATTAGTGATCTTACTCTTTCGGTCAGGACACTCTATAGGATAATTTTGACTCTTATATCAGATCAAATCAGGTTTCCAATACACAAATCGGGATGATTTATGAACACGATTTTTATGTATTAAAATTAGGAATTAATAAGAAAGAAAGGCAATTTTAAAATTCTACTTAAAGATGGATGAATTTTTTGATGAAATTTTGTATTTAGGTATTTTAGATGTTTAATTGAAGTATCCAACAATCAACTTTTTGATCTAGACAGAGAAAGTAGGCGATATAACCTAGAGAGAGAAAGTAGAAGAATTTGGTAGAAAATGAATTAGAGATGAAATTCAACCATAATTTAAAGATCTAAGATGCAATTTAAGATATAAATCAATGTAGAAAGAGGAATTAAGAGTCAGATCTTAAATAAGAATCAAATCGTAATGCTAACCACCATTCAAATCAACTTCAAGGGCATGTACATTTCACCCATGCCTTGGCGTATTTAAATCATTTAGAAGTTCAAATAATGAAGAATAAACTTACAACTTAAAAGATTGAACCAAGATCTGTCGACTTAAGAAGCAGCACTTGTGTCCTTCCTGGCCAATTTTTTGGGGGAGAGCTTCCTCGGTAGATTTCCCATACTTCTCGACTTCTATTTCAAGATCTTACCATATGGATTATAGAGGGTGAAAAGACAAACCTACCCTCAAAATTTGAGCCCGATCGGACGGTTAGATCTCAAGATATTGTCATTTTGCTGATGATTAATCCTATCCATTGGATTTTTATCTCTCCTCCAAACAGATAGAAAATGGCATTTTCTCATTCGTCAAGGCTCTTTCCTTGTTTTCTCAACCCTCGAATCACGCACTGCCTTTCTTTGTGCGTGGAATATAATGAAATCATTGGCATTAACGAAGGAGAGAGATTATACATTTTTAAAGGCTAGGAAAATGCCACATCGCAGCGTCAGCTTTGGTTTGAATAAAAAAACAAATGAAGGTGAGTTTACCGCTTTTAATAAATACCGAGTTGATTCTTCGAGTTGCCACTTTCATTTATTGAACGCGGTTATCAGTTTTCTGCTTGTATTAATCACAAAAAATTCGAAATGCAGAAAAGAGCAAAATTTACATTTTCTTATCGAGCCGCCCATGCCACATAATAACAGCGACTGTGATTGGTTAACTATGGCATCACACATCGCAACGCCATAATTAGCTTATGATGAATGCTTTAATTGGATAATCATGGCATCGCAAATAGCAATGCCATGGTTTCCTACAGCAAATGATTGGTGCAGCCTATCATTTGCCAATATTTCAGGCGAATAACGTGGAAGCCACCTAATTGACAGAAAATTATAAAAAACATGGAAAATTTCCATAAAAATAAGTAAAAGGATTAACAACCTCTAGCCAACTGTTTTATGCCTTGTAATAGGTCAAATGACATGTAAAAAATACTAAAAAATCAAAAACAATCATAAATCATGGTGCAAGTCATTTATATACATTTACATATGATAACATCCAAATATTGCTAGTAAAACACATATATGTAATGTAATATTCATCATTTTCACATTATAATTTGCAAGTTATCAGTCATGCTCCATGACTAGGTAAATTCTAGTGGGGTTACTGTAATTAATTCATTTGATCTTATTTTGGCTGACTGAATAAGGGTAGAACTAGTTACCCTAGCTTTTAGAGGAAATATCCATAGTTCATCTCATGCAGACCTCGTGAATGATGACTTGGCCAACTCTAATGGGACACCTATGTATATGCTTTATAAGGCCATGGAAAACATTCTCATCATAATTTCTAATAAAGTTGATGTCATCACAATCAATGGACACCTTTGACATGACTATGGTCCTAGAAGAAAAAGATCTCTAGTAGCTTGAACAGTGTTTTCCAGACCATCTGTCCTCTTGTTGAGCACACGATTATATGTGTGAGAGTTTAGGGGCCACAAAAACTATGAAACCTATTGTTAGAAACCACGAGATCCTTGTCCCATCCATAGCGTGGACCTTGATCAGGTTTTTAACTACACCCCAAATGGTGTCATGGGGCACGAGAGTATGGGGTTATAGAGGCCTAGATCTGGATGAACAAATGGAAATAATCCACAGCGGAAGACTTTTGTGAATCAAACAGCATCAATAAAATTATGAACGAAGTACCTTTACACAGATCGCATCTGTGATTTCGTGGATCCTGAAACGGGCCGAATAAAGCTACTCAAATGTGCAGCCTCTAGATGTATCCATGCAATCCTCGGCACATCTGATCTCCTCCTTCTCGTTGACAAGCCCCATTCTTTCTTCGTCATCGTCGTTACGTCATCTCGATCGCATTGGGGATGGAGAGGGGGTGTTGGGAGATGGGAGAAGAAGGGGAAAGGCACTTGAACAATTCTGGCCTGGGTGAATTTTGTTCAGGGCCTTCCCCTATTTATACTAAGTGGGTACTTTTCATAAAACCCCCAACACTTAAGTATATCTTCCAATGTCTAAAAGACTGTTAGCATGTGACCCTCTAGGCCCATGTATCAGTCTAGTTAAGGACTCCAGTGGCCCAATAACCTTTATTGGCCTTCCAAATTAATTATCTATAGCATCATATAGATTAATTAATATCGGATCACTTTAACCCAATCAATAGGTCGAGCCTCCAACATGTGAGGTGCCAAGCTACACCTCGTGTCCTAGAGGATACAAAGGACTGTGTATCAACTCACTTCATGGAACATGTTTGCCATCAGTTACCTTGTATGTATAGTCCCTCATCCACTTGACGCTCCTTGGGCGAATTAGGGTATGGTCAACTGTCAAACCCAAATCGATCAATCGAGTTAGTAATGATGCATTCGGAAATCATTGAAGAACTATTCTCCCGATATTTCACTGCCTTGGCCAAGGACTTTGTCGCATTGTCTTCCTTGAGCTGTCACCTCTTGGTACCGAGGGTGGATGATCCCATTTTGACCGCTCAATCATCTTTGTGAACTTCTTCATGTACCAGAGTAAGACCGTTTAGAATCCCATGATTAGAGACTCATTGGCTATAGACAAAGTGCAACCGTTCTTCCACAATACGTCTTTGGTGTCTCAGGTCTAAGGATCACTTAAACAACAACAGTTCAAAATAATACCATTCAGGGATTCGTACGGATCAATTCAGTGAACTCTTTCTACTAACGAGCACTAACTATCTACCCTTAGTGTCTTCACACTAATGGCTACGGGACCGGCCATATTCATCATATGAGTGAGGCTAGATAGTGTTATTCTATCCGGATAGTTTGATGTCCTTCTCACGTATCCTTAGAATATGAATATTTAGAACACATGCTTAAAGACTAGTGATCTCTGTATTACGATCTCATTATAATTCACTTAGTCCGATCATGTATTCATGGACTTCATTATAAGCATCACACTTGCACTGTAATGAATATGTTGTAATAATGAACATAGAAAGAGATGTAGAATGTGTGATTGGCTTGTTGGCCACATATATTTCCATCACAGAGTAGTAGATGGCTCTAGATAATCAACTATGCGTTACATATACAAATGATCTCTGACCCATGGATATAACAAATTTGTGGGAAGAGACTTGACTTATTTTCAAAGGTGAAGGCTTCATAGATGGTATCACCTCTTAAGTTATCTTAATTGCGTGATTAACCTCCAAATTTCTCACTAATGACATAGCATTGACATACTCAGCCCTATGTGTTCGTTGGTGCTTACAATAATGGCATATTTTATCTAATTTGAGCTAGCAAAAAATTTTGGAAGGCATATAATCACACTAGAGTAATCATTAGTGGGCCCATTATGTGTACTTATTTTGGACAGCCAAGACATTATATAGCACATTTGATCAGTTGTCCCTTCAATTTTCATGTGGATTGGTTTCCATTGACTCCCAATTTTTTCACCCATTGATCAATGTCATTTAACCGTTACGTATTCATAAAAAGACAAACATTTGTTTATCCACCCACGTTATGCATTACTATGTGTTGAGGTTGATCTATTAGTGCCAATCCATTAGCTGATCTTGTTAAGAACACGACTGATACGCTGATTCATCGACCCATTGTGTACAACAGTCTATGATAGTTTTTAATGCATTATACACTAGACCACATAAGTCACATTTGCAACCTTGATGCACAATTACTTGGATGAAAATGGTGGGAATGACTAAAGGTTATCTGAGGATGGATAAAACATGCCACAAATCAACGAGATCCATTTTAACATTGAAATCCAGAGAAAATGAGGATTTTCCAATCCCTATCCTGAGTCAAGGGTAAGAGGACACTCTTACAACTTTGATAGGTCCACGACAGAAGATGCAAATCAATTCCAGTAAGCTATTCTAATAAGTTTGACATCATATGAAAAACACACATGAAAACACAAAAAAAAATAATAAGGATCACAAAATGGAGATTAAGTAAATTAATAAAATATACACATTTCATAATATTATTATATGCATCGTTATTAATTTTATATTTATTGTACTAGAAATATTCCTTCCAAGCAATAATTCTTAAAAATCTTCAGCATGACCATTTTATTTACACTAAAATCCCATCTAAATCTTGAAAGCCAGTTTTTATCCCATTTATAAATTATTCTGAAAGTAGAATGGCATTAAACTTTAAGTGGATTGAAAGAAAAAAAGAGAGATGAAGACAAGAGAAGAAAAGAAAATAAAAAGGGGTGTTTTTTTTTTGAGTGCCCAGCTGAAGGAGCTGTCAACAGCATTCAAGCCAGCTGTCACCCAGCAAGCGCGCAGCTCTCAAGATGGCCACCAGCCGGTAAGCACAACCACACAACAAGCCCAAACACTAGTAGACTAGTGCACAAAAAGCCCCACTCCGGCAGGATGCATAAAGGCCAGACAGGAGGCACAAAGAGGCCCATAGAGATCAGCATGCGCACTAGGGGGACATATTTTATTTTCCATCCATAATATTATGCATAATTTGTATATTATCAGTTTCCTTGTGATTTTCTAATATCCGATTCAATTGGCCTTCCTAATTTTTAAATCCATAGTAGGACAGACCAAGAAGAAACCAAGCGATTCTCCACCCCCCCAGCTGCCATCTTTGTCAGGCAGCCAGTAGAGGCCACCAATGAGGGGACCACAAGCTGATCCAATGGCCCCTAGAGTGTCGTTGGATCTAGCCTGATCCCTTGAGGGTTAAAGAGAGCAAGTCTTAACCCCTTAAAGAAGGACTTTGAAGGCTCTAACACTATCTATTGTTGCGTGAATAAACGACAACAGTAGAGATCCTTTTCGAGGTTTGAAGCATGCGATGGCATCCTCACAGCTTGAGCGGTGTGCAAACAGCTGAGGGAGGACTCTGGGAAGGGCCAGGAAGCATGGATTATGTGTCAGCAAGGAAGAGAGGATATGGGGAAAAACCACACTGAAGTTAGGGGGTGGTGATCAGTATCCATACCCCCGTTCCTCAATTCAGGCCAGATGAAATTATTTTTAAGCTCGTTCTCATTGCAATCAAGAAGAATGCCATGATAGATATGATTCAAGTTCTTGCAATCTCTCAAAAAGTTCAATCTGATTGAGATTCAATAATGTGATTTCACTAAGGCATTTGATTCTACACCTAGTGTCCTATCAAAGATATCAATCTATTTATCGAAGTTCCTATTGATTTAACCATATAAAAAGTCTAAATATAATATATATTTACATATCAAACTTACTTTGGTGTTTGCAGCCTCATTGAGGCAAGTTGTCAAACACGTGCTAGGTGTCGACAGAAAACCCGCATTCATTCCAATTTTCTCCCATTTGAAAAATCCTAAAAAAATATTTCCAAAATATATTTTTTATATAAACTTTACCACTATCTACCTAAAATATTTATAAGTATAAAAATCGCAAAAACACATTAAGATCTATCTACTTAGTCTTCTCAGCCTCTCTATCCGTTCTTTGTTTGTTCCAACGATTTAACTAATTCGTCAGTTATTTTCTATATTAGATATCACATCTTCTCCTTATATAGTAAAACATCTAGATCTATCTCCATGAATGCCACCCTCTCTCCCTTCCCGTTATCATCCCTTTCACTTAAGTTTTGTTAAACTAAAACAAAAATTAGTTCCTCTATTTATCTAGTTAGGTATGCTATATTACATATTATCCTGACTTATTGAATTAGTTCTTTTACTAATTAAAAAATCTCTACACTTCCACTTATCCTCTCTACACTTAAAATTTGAGCATACATATATATGCAGATTATATATTATATATATATATATATATATATTCATCTATTCCAATAAACCATTCAACTCATAATACTCACTTCCCCCTATCTTTATAAAGAATGTCTTTTATTCTTCTTAGTACCTCTTACTAAAATAAATACCTCTTATTACTATAATCTCTTTCCCCAATCTGGCTAAAATCAAAATATTATTATCCTGATATCCACCTCTTATTTTCATATAGCTTACTACTAATTAATCAAATATATGATGTTATATCTCTTATATTTTGGTCTCTCATCAATTTAGTATCTCCTCTACTTAATAACTACTTACTATATCCGCTATCTATAAAATTATAAATCCTAACAAGTGATCTAGTTAACATCGTACCTATAACTATCTCACTTTGTCCTTTTACTACTACTTTCTCTCAGTACTTATTATTACGCATTATCATATATAAACCTAGCCTATTCACTATATTTAAGTTATCAAATTCAAATCTAAAGTCCGGTCCCTATGGAGACGACCTTGGTTCCATTATACATTCGAGTGAGTTTCTATTTTTATCATATTTATTTGATTCAGGCAAATTAAAAAATTCCAATGACATAAAAAATTAATACTCAATTTTTCTTTATCATATCACAAGAAGGTGATCTGAAGAGTCGAAGAAGCATTGGTAGCTGAGCAGATGAAGTGCACTTTTCGATTGGGCTGGACATGGATGATAAATGATAGACTCAGGGAAACAGAATAGTATTATGGATTGTGTTAGGGAGTGTGCACAAGGCTCAGCGTGACCGATGCCAATGTGGACTATTACAGATTGGGCAAGAACATTGTGTGCAACAGCAATTGCATAGATGATGTCAATGTCAATGTGGACAGCAACGCAGCTAGAGGACAACACCACAAGAGGTTATGGTGGCCTGGGTTGTGGTGGCATGGGCAAATGCCAGCCAGGATGGCGGCAATGTGGGCAACAACTGATATGGACAACGATGACGAGGATGTACGACTACGGCATGGGCTCCCACGGCGAGGGCAATGGTAGTGCAGGTTCTTGGAATTACTGGTGGCAGTTGACAAAAGCAAATTATGAGAGCATGAAATATGTGGCAACGATGGGCCCATACAGGCACACACCGAGATGAGTAGACAGCCCTGATAAACCCAAAATAAGTCATGTAAGTACATATATCTAAAGGCCATGTTGGCCTCATAGTACTGGAATGGTAATGCATTTTCAATCAGAAATCTCATTCATGCATTACATACGCGATCTCATTAAAACTACACTTTCTATTGTTTTTTATTCACAGAATTTATTGACTCATTTAGTGTTTTAATGTTGTTTTTTTTAATTCACAATTAAAACCCTAAATTTAAACTTATCATGTACCCCTGCTAAATTACCCTGCAACATCAGAATTACATTTTAAATAATGTGAAGAAGATCTTGCTGTCCAAACTTTCTTAAGAAGATATAATGGTTTAGATTATATTGACTAGTTATTATAAGATCGTTTCCTGATGGGTCAGAATCCATTTCTAATCTTCTATGTCCATCTTGTGAAATTCTGAAACTTAAAAGACTATCATGAAACACAGACCAAAACATTTTAGAAACTAAAGCTCTATATAAGTTTTGAGTGGAACTAAGAATTAAATAATATAATTCATTCCCCCATGGGATACACTCTAGCCTTGGACTATGGCATACTTACAGACCTATTCAGACTTTGTGTTAAAATTTGTGTTCTGATGTGAGTTGCAGTTCAGTTGTGCGTTGGCCATCACTGGTCATGAGTACACTTGTTCAATCTTGAGCATGAAACACTCCACTCCCAGCAATCTTTAGAAATCATTTTTTATGTTTTCATCTTTGTCCACCTCTCTTTGTTTTTCATTTATTGCTATCGATTTGACTTCAATCCTGAAAAGTGTATAACATACTTGTGAGAGTAATTGAACTCAATAAACTTCATAACCTTTTAAATATCTTTTTAATGAGTCTATGAATTATGTGAACAAAATATATATAAATGTTGTTTTAATCAAATGTCAGCAGGTATTTTCCTCATATTCTGCATTTAAAAACTAGAAACAAATCAGTAAAAATTTGGAAAAAAGATTTTATGCATTTAAAAATTCTTAAAAATCGAGGAAAAATACGTAAAATTTATATAATCAATTTCTGGTAATTTAAACATCTAATACAATTCTAAAAAAAAATTTAACTCTTGTTTTCAATATTTCTAGTGGTTTTTGGTGTAAATTAAATTCCATTAAATTCTAAAAATATTTATTTTCGATTTCTGGTGTTCATTAAAATTAGGAAAATTATTGTAAAAAATTTTTCGTATTTTTCTTTGTATTTCTGCTTAATTTAAACATGGAAATAATAAAACTCCATCAAATCCCAGGAATTATACTTCTCACTTTTGAACTCATTTCCTTCATTCCAAGCTTGAGAAAAAATTTGAAATTAAAATTTTTTACATCTTTGTGGATCAACCCCTAACTTTCCCTATACTAATTAAGTATTTAAGTAGAAATTTTCGCAAATGTTGTTGGTTAAGTCTGAATTAAAACAACATAAAAACTTCAAATTTGGAGTTATCATGAGTATATGGACAAGAGGCTTTGTGTGGGATTTCATGTTCCTGAAAGAAAGATATAAAGTCAGATTTCGTAGACTCTTTGCTATTATCAGAGCAAAAATGCTGGATCAACATTAACTACTGTATGTCGATCATAGAAACCAATTCATGAATGAAAGTGGGAATATCATATTTATACTAAACCAAGTGAACGTGAGTAACGCAATTGGCATCTTTTGTAATGATTAAGAACCCTAAAAACCAAAAATAATTGTTAAATGAAGCCAAACATCACAATGAAACAATTTGAATAAAGCATAGGTACTACGGTTATGTTTAGCCAAGGGAAAAATACGCCAAAAATTATTCATACATAAACACTAACAAATATTGGTAAATAAGGTTATGAATAAACAAAATGATAGATGTTCCTCTGCCTATTGAAAATCCAGACTCATTCTTTGTTGCCAGAAGAGATCTTGGATGCCAAACCTCTTTTCGTTGCACTGAAACTGTGTCATGCGAAGCTGGAGACATGTATCATAGAACATGTTGTAACCTTGCTAGCGCATGTTTGAGGCCCACAATCTTCTCAGAAAGAAAGGTATTGATTCTGTAAAAAAATTACCTATACGAGGATAATTGGGTTAATCATTGAATGGAATTGATTCTAACACGTTGATGCAAACTCATGTAAGACATGTGTAAGAATGTCATGCGGATCGAGTTCAATACTCTCAATCTATGCAACCCTAGGTCATGGGTGATCAGTAGTTCGAACTTACTTCAAATGTGTAGATATTTTAGAGTGATAAAATATATATTTTATAAGGGCATATGATTAATAATGCAAGAGTATAGGATCCATTATATTTTTTAGATAAAGGTTTTAGAAATCAAAAGGCAGTATTTCCTGAAGGAAGAGATGTCAATCCAATAATATCAGTGGTATTGAGCTAGCGCCAAAGCTGATTCTACTTTTCCTACAACCTGTTCAGGATGCTGATCCTTTGTCATGCTATCAGTTTGAGTCACACTATTTCTTTCTCTGAAAGGTTTATCATCCCATGCAGGATGACCCTAAAGCTTCCAACATCTGTCCTATGTACGATGGGGTCGATGATAATGACTGCACCCTAATTGATCTTTTTCATCTCCTAGCTCCCCCTTGGAGGATTCTTCCATTGCCCAGTTTCTCCTAGGTTGACCATGGGGGGCACAATGAATATCTTTAGCCCAAACACCCCACTATTGCCTTGTGGTAGTTGAACCAAACACACAAAATTTTGAATGAAATTGGAGGGTGTACCATCAAGGGTATGACCAAGGAGCTTTCTTCTTCCCTAATTCTGAGAAAAGTGTCCACAATGCTCAGTTTATGTTCTTTATCGAATAACTGACCACAAGAATTTTCAAGCGCATGTACGAAAACCTTGTAGGTAACTTTAGATGTGATTGTTGAGGATGTACCATCTGTCCATTGTCAATTTTTAGTGAACAACAAAAATTGCTTTCCTTCCATAATATTTGTAGTTCCTTAAAATAGTCTACTAAAGTCTGCTGATAAACTAAATTTGGAGTATTTAATGCCTCCTCACATGAAAACATGTTTCTGAATAATATCCCAGATCTCTGTGACATAATCTTAGTCGATATATGTCACAAGAAAACATGTTGCTGATTTTGAGTAACATATAATCTAACTTCCAGATGAAGAGGATACCATCTTCATAATTCCATTTAGAAAAGTTAAAGAAGTAGAATTTAGGGTTTCATTCATCAAGCTGGTATAATTCACCACACGCATGATAACTGAGTTGAATATACTTCGCCCACTAATACAAAATTTCATTACTTACCAAACCCCTATGGAGGATCGTGAGGTGAATGGGTGCATCACTTGTCACTTAGGAGCATGAGAGAAATTCCCTGGCTTCTTAAGACAATGCCTCCTCTTCAGAAATTGACATAAAAAGAGAGAACAACCGACGAAGATGAAGTATAATGCACGAGTATATCAGACAATTATATCACATACACACCAAAAATAAGAAAATATAATAATGATATCTAAAGATGTTATAATGAAGCAATTGCAACTCCAAGGTATAAATCTAAGTGAGAACAGATACACCTACAGAGCAGCCAATAATATAATATAGTTTTGTGCTTAGAATGAAGACCTAGAGCTGGAGGACAGATGACGTTTTGTCATGTGTCATTTTAAATTTTGTCATCTGTCATTGTCCATAGTGACGGACGGATGACTAATGGTTGGATTGCCTTCATTCATCATTAGTCATCCGTCATTATTGACGAATGACGGATGAAAAAAATGGAGATGAGATGACAGAAATAACGTATGACTATTACCGATGACATTGGCCCTTGCTCACTGTCATTGCCCACCCCCCCTCCCGCGCTCCCACCACCTCCCCCCCCCCTCCAACCGTTTACCCCCCCACCCCCCCGTTCGTCACGCTCTGCCCACCTCCCTCTCACTGTCGCTGCCCACCCCCCCCCCCTCCCGCGCTCGCCGTCACCCCCCCCCCCCCCCCCCTCTCAACTCCACCCAAGGTATTGAGCAGCATATTCTGTGTTGAAAATTGTATCCATTCAGTTTGCAGGAAGGTGCATAGTGCTGAAAGTTCTTATCCACTCAGTTTGCAGGAAGGTGTATCATGCTAGTATCACAGGCGCGAATGATGAGAGTAGTACCATTGCAATCAAATTCAAAGAAAAAAATAAGGTCCTATAAGATCTACTTTGCGCACATTGCCAGAGGGAGAATGATCGGCCAGAAGGTCCAGTTAACGCAGAAACCATTGTTCTGGGTGTCTCCCCAATCGTCTCTGAGCCTTGTTTTTTTAGTAAGGTGGTGGAGAAGATACTCGATAACAGGGAGCTAGAGTTCTACAAGTGGGACAGCAATCTCTCTCTGCTGTTGCAGAACATTGGGGAGAACTTCAACATTGTTGCCAGTGTAAATATCTATCTCTTGATATAAAACTGCCAAGATGGTTTCGGGGATCTCTAATCTTGGTAATGGTGTTGTTCTTCTGGTTCTCCGCAGGACTGGACGTCAGAATCAAAACAAATATTTTCGACACAGAAAATATTTTGACAATCTATTTTGACGGCAAATATTTTTGACACAGCAAACATTTTGACAATGTGTATTTCAAATGACACAGCAGAATTAGAAAGAAGTGAAATTTTTTACTTCAACAATCGCTTATGGGAAGAGGTAGAGAGGCGAGAGACAAAGAGAGGGAGAGAAGCAACAACCGCACAGGGGAGAAGAAGGGACAGACAGAGAGATGGAGAGAGGCGAGATACAGAGAGTGGGAGAGAGTCAACAGATGAAGAGGGGGATAAGGAAGACAGACAAAGGGGGGAGAACGGCGACAGATGAAGAGAGAGATGGGGGGGGACGAGAGAGAGCAGCAACAGACGAAAAGTCTTCGTGAGATGGGGGGGAGGGGGGCTCAAGGATGTTCTGTCACCATGATGTCCATTCCGTTCCATTTTATTCATTGGAAGACTGACGGAATGGACGAATGACGTACTTCTGATGATGACGGAATGATGACAAAATGACAGAAATTTTTCTGCCTGACGGAAGACCATTCTTTTCTGTTCCTCCAGCTCTCCCCCTGTGGTCTTTAACAGCGGAAATATATTTCCTCTGTGGTCTTCAACATTGGAAATATATGTGGCGGGCAAGTCAATCACACATTCCAAATCTGGTTCCATGTTCATTAATGCAATGTATTCATTATAGTGCATGTTTGATGATTAAAATGAAGTTCATGTATAGATAATCAGATTCTGCGAACTATGATGAGATCATAGTACTATATCACTAATTATTTAGCATGTGCTCTTAATATTCCTGTTCAACCACTATCCGATACGGACAACAAAATATCCAGATAGAATAGAATTATCTAGCCTCACAAATATGATGAGTATGACCGGTCTTGTAGCCATTATTGTTAGACACTAATGATAGATGATAGGTAACAATGCTGACGGAATAGAGCTTGTCATAATCAAGGAGGAGATTTGACATGCCATGGCCTGCATATATATTTCTACCCATTACACACAAATATATCCCACTACAACTCATCATTCCATACATCCCTTCCAGTGTACTGAAGTTGATAAGCTGAATTTTACTATAATTAATTAGGTTTATTTACTATAGTTTTTTTATAATCGACTTATACAATAACATTTATAATGAGCCCTCTAATTAAGATGTAGATGATGAGTAGAGAAGTTGTGCGCAAGGAGGCATAGTTCAAGGATTTATTTCAAACTATTTAGAACTAGGTTTTAATATATTTAATCTTGATTATATCTGATCTTCAGGGAAGATCAGATCTCCATGACTAAATGGAGATGATCTCTATTGATTTCCCTTCTAAACAAAGGGGATCCTTGGAGATCATAAGGGAAAGAATTGAGAATAAGAAGGTAGATAAGATGAGAAAATATAGAGAGAATATAGGTCCTCACTTTGTTAAACCTATTCCTCAAAAAGAAGATCTAGAATCCATTGTGAAATGAGATTAGGAGAGCACTTAATATAAGGTTTTTAAATAAGAAGTGTTCGCGAAAAATGCAAGGATTGACAAGAAGTTCAGGGAAAGATAATCTAATCTTTAGTATATTTTTATGTATGTTAATACAATTTAATCATTAGCTAACTTAGTTCTTGAATCAAGATAAGGGTACTACATTTCACCCTATTCTATACAATTTAGAAGAACAAAAATCAAGATAAAAGAAGAACAAAACTAAAAAAATCAAATAAAAGATCAAGATACATTTTCATTGAAGGAGAGCTCCCCTTTGAGGGTAGACTATAGAATCCAAGAGTAAAATAGAAAGAGATAGAAGAAAGAGAGGGAGAGAGAGAATTAGGAATTAATGCAAAGGGTAGAGAGGTAAGAACATTTAATTTTTTCCCTAGGTTTCCTTAATTTTGTGTGTTATTTATGACTCTACTGGCCACTCCATCCACACGATGGAAAAATAATACAATGAAGAACTAGCCCTCAAATTTGAGTTCAATCTAACGGCTTGATCTTCAAATATCAAGTTTAATCTGGAGCAATGTAAGGCATTGGATTCTTTTTCCCATCTCTCTCCCCATGAAATTTACAGAAAAATCTATCATTTAAAAAACCTCTCCAAAATTTTTTTTGACTCTGAACTTTGATTATTTGGATAAATGCCCTCAGCTTCTTTATAACATTCATTATGTCTCTCATTGCACCTGAAAATTTACAAAAGGCCCTCTATTCTTCCTAAACAAGTAAAAATACCAAAAATATTGATGAAATTAGATATTTGTTCCTGAAAGGGCCTACCTTATGGGACTTGCAACCAATATCAATATTCAATATTGGTTTGATCCCAACACTCATGCAACCTAGAGTATGTTCCTACCAAACATTGTGTTTTGGTATGAGTAACACCTTCATTACTTGATAGAAATAGACTTGTGTGTAATCCTGGAGTATAACCCAACCAAACTAAATGGCTCTCTATCGCAGCCTTGTGCCATAATATAGTACTTAGTACCACGTCCTAAATAAGTGAGCCTAGAGTGGATTCCACCAACCACACTTAAAGAGATATGGATCCTAGGACAATAACAAAGGAGGACCCCCCTTGAGTTCATCTCTCTCGCGCTGAAAAGATGCATTCCTAAAGTATATGCATTGCCTAATTTCAAAATTTCTATTCATATAAAATAAAGTACCTCTAAATTTATTTTTTCCTAGATTCTTCTGGAATTAAATTGACATTAAACAATTTAAATTTTAAAATATTCATTTCAGGAATCAATAAAATAATATTACGCATTTTATAGAATTTTAAAATTTTCATTTCATCTCAAAAATAACTAAATTAAAATTTATTTTATAAATAATAAATATTGTACTTTTCATGAAAATGTATTTAAGTCCAACTATATAGATTTTCATAAAAGCTTTGGTGGCCAAGAGGTATTGGCCTAATCTCTGATTTAGACATCAGACTTTGATTTCCATTAGACACAATAAATTATTTATTTTTGTAGCCAACTGGGCAGGTTCTAGTCAACCACATAGCTTATGTGTCCATGTGACACCAATGTCGATGTGCCATGTGTGCAAGATAGCTATGTAAACCAAGTTGATCACGTCATGGTTGTGTAAGTACTCCTTAGAACTGATACATCCAAGATGTCTTGTGGATGGATTGTTTTACTTTGACTATGACCTGTGAGTTCCTTATCACAAAATTCTATACATTCTCAATTCTTGTGCATCTAAAAATTCAAGAAGACAGTTGAGTGTTCAAGACAAATGATGCAATGTAGTCCTTGGCCAAAGTAGTGAAATATTAGAGAAGTTTTCTCCAATATTTTTTTAACACATCAGTACTCATTCTGATGACAAATTAGGGTTTGACAGTTGGTCATACTCTAAGTCATCCTAGGATTTGTATGTGGATGAGGGATGATACATACATGATAAACCAATTACAGACATGTTCCATAAGTGATTGGACACCCACTGCATTGTACCTTCTAGAGCACGAGGTGTAGTTTGACACCGCACAAGCTTGAGACTCGACAGGCTTGAGACTCGACCAATCGATTGGGTTGTATTCAGCCACCAATAATTAATACATATGATGATATAGTTAATTAATTTAGAACGGCAACAAAGTTTATTCCACCACAAGATCCAATAACTAGATTGATACATCGGCCTGGTCACACACAAATGGTCTTTTACTCATCATAAGAAATCTAATGCTTGGGGATATTAATGAATAATAGCCACTATGTATAAATAGGAAAAGACTTTGAACGAAACTCACCTATGCCAGATTTTTTCACAGGGATCTTCCCCTCTCTCTTCTCCCCTTAGATTCTCCCCATTCCTGATCCAATTAGGACATTGTTATGACAACGACAGAGGGTCAACGGAGCTTTTCATGGCAAAGGAGGAGCTTTGTCGTATAGAGGATCACATGGTTATATTGAGAAGCTGCACACTTGAGCAGCTGTACTCATGTGACTTGGGGATCCAAGAAATCATGGATGAGATCCATGTAAGAGTGATTTGGTTCATTATTTTTGTTGATGTCATTTGAATTTTGTTTAAGCCTTCCAAAGTGAATCATTTTAAGTTTTCATTTATAGCATGGCCCTAGAACCCAACATACCAGGGGTCAACCAGAACGGTACCAAACACCATGTGCAAGATGGTAGTTCAGAAAGACGTTGTTGTGATAGCCATTTAAATGACATCATGAAGCAAGGATCAGTTTCCATCAAGCAATATCCTAGTAATATCTCCCTAGAGGGAATCACCAACAATGTTACCATTGAGTTTATGCCATCGGGTGCGGAAGCTGTGATAACAAGCTTTGCATGAGCATGAAGCCTCCTAGATGAAACAGGCAACCATCTTGCATGAAAAGGAAGTCACCAAAGAGAAAGCATTGACCTTACTAAGCAATAAGCAGTGAAGCCGTCAACGAGGAAGTATAAACACCATCTACACAATGAACGAGTGACATTGTCATACAAAAAACTCTATTACCTATCACTGTAGATCTGATACTATGTCACCGTGAGGTGTGGATGGCTTAGAGATAAAAAGAGCAGGATATTTCATAAGAGGTTAGTCAAATAAAAACCGACTTTACTTGGACTACAATGTTCTATGGGCATGGGTTTGACATGGCCGACTACAAGTTACAATAGTTACTCTAACGGTCTGATGTGTCTCAAAAGTCTCATGCTCGATACACGTCACCTTATATAGTCGTAACCATAATATTATGTTTTATACAATCTCGTTGGTTTTATGAATATAAACAATCCTTGTCTTCATCTGTCTTTACTTAGTTTATTCCATTTTTGAAGAATATTAAAAGGTGTTAACCGCTAAAAAATTCATGTGTGGGTAAAGATCTGTCTCAAATTCCAGGAACCCCTAAATTTATATCAATAAAAAATTAAACTAAAACAAGAACAAGATAGATAAGGAACATAGATATAATAAAATAACCATAGATGGAGAAGGGAATCACAATAGGAAGTTTTATACTTGATTGAGATGACCCAATTGCATCAAAGACACATTTATAAAATATAAAATAGAATGGTTGATTAAAAATAAGCAATTAACGTCTTCACATAAAATGACAATAGAAAAAACCAGGATATGAGCTAAATTTCATAATGATCCACAATCAACCCATGCAGTAGAAAAAAATCCACTTGGTTATATTGCAGTAAATACATATAGATGAATATGGATAATACACAAGTTTAAATAAACCATAATACATCATTGTAATCTAGGGTAAAATTGACCTTATAAACATGAAGTCAGAATGTCAGTGCATTGAAAGATTACCAGCCTATCGTAAGGTGGGCCATTTCAGTCTCTGTTTAATATTATGTGAGGCATGCAACATTACATGACATGTAACCCTGAAAGAGAATGATTGGGATAAATACATCTCATCAGACTATATTCCTGGTTTGATCAGTACATAAAGGCAAATAAGTGAGTCATACCCAGGTTGTACCTTAGGTTACAAAACAAAGCTTCACTAAGAGATTCCATATAACTATCAGCTGATCTGTGCTTATGGTTTTAAATTTGATATCACCTTTGATGAAATTATCTTTATAGAAGTGATGCTTCATTTGATTATGCTTTTTATGTGTGTATGATTGGTTTATTGTCCAAATTTATGGTACTTGTATTGTGACATATAATTGAAAGTTTTCAAACAAGAATCATAATCTCTCAAATGTTATTTGGATCAAAGTGTGGCCGAACAACATATTCTACTCACTAAAGAGAGAGAGAAAGTGAAAGAAAGAGCAAGAGAGCAAGAGAACAAGAAAGAAAAAGAGAGAGTAAGAGAGAGAGAGAGAGAGAGAGAGAGCAAGAGAGAGAAAGTGAGAGAACGATTGAGACAGCGAACAATAGAGAGAGAGAGAGTAAGGCAAATGTAGAGATAGAGAGCACGAGAGAGTTAGAGAGCGAGAGAGAGAGAGAGAGAGAGGTAGTGAGAGAGAGAGTTAGCAAGAGATAAATGATATAAAGAAAGAAAGAAAGAGATATAAGATAGAAAAAATAGAGTGAATGTGAGTGAAAAAGAAAAAGATAGAGGAGAGATAGAGAAAGTGAGAGAGTGTGTTAGAGAGTGAAAGAAAGAGATAGAGAGCAAGAGAGAGATTGATAGTGAGACAAGAAATAAAGAGATAGAGAGCAAGAGAGAGTGCGAGAGAGAAAAAGATAGAGAGCAAGAGAGAGAAAGTGAGAGAAAGAGAGAGAGAGAGAGAGAGAGAGAGAAAGAGAGAAGATAGAGAGAGAGAGAGAGAGAGTTAGCAAGAGATAAATTATAGAAAGAAAGAGAGATAGTTAGCGATATATATATATAGAAAGAGAGAGAAATAGAAGAAGTATAGATAGAGTGAGAGTGAGAGAGAAAGAGAGAGAATGAGAGAAGATAGAGAGATATATATATATATAAAGATATAGATGGAAAGAGATTGCAACAGAAACACACAGAAAGAATGAGAGATATAGACAAAAAGTGAGAGAAAAAGAGATAGAGAGAAAGAAGTGAGAGAAAATGAGATATAGGGAGAAAGAGAGAGAAAAGGAGATATAGGGACAAAGTGAGAGAAAAAAGAGATATATAGTGAGAGAAAAAAGAGATAGAGAGGGAATGTGAGAGAAAAAGAGATATAGAGAGAGAGTGAGAGAAAAAGAGATCGAGAGAGAATGTGAGAAAAAAGAGACATAGAGAGAGAGAGGGAAAAAAAGAGATATATAGAGAGAGAGAAAGTGAGAGGAAAACTCTATATAGAGAGAGAGAGAGAGAACGTGAGAGAAATGGAGGTAGAGAGAGAGAACGTGAGAGAAAAAGAGATATAGAGAGAATACGAGAAAAAAAGAGATAGAGAAAGAGAACGTGACAGAAAAAGAGATACATAGAGAGAGAGAGAGAGATGAAGTCAGAGAAAAAGAGATAGATAGAGAGAGACTGTGAGAGAAAAAGAGATATATAGAGAGACTGTGAGAGAAAAAGAGATATATAGAGAGACTGTGAGAGAAAAAGAGATATATAGAGAGACTGTGAGAGAAAAAGAGATATATAGAGAGAGAAAGTGGGAGAAAAAGAGACCATATAGAGAGAGAAAGTGGGAGAAAAAGAGACCATATAGAGAGAGAAAGTGGGAGAAAAAGAGATACATAGAGAGAGAGAGAGAGAGAGAAAGCGATAGAAAAAGAGATACAGAGAGAGAGAAAGAAAGAGGTGTAGAGAGAGCGAGAGAAAAAGAGATAGAGAGAGAGAGAGAGAGAAAGTGAGAGAAAAAGAGATATATAGAGAAAGAAGAGATAGAGAAAGAGAGAGAGCTAGAGAGAAAGAAAGAAAGAAAGAGAGAGAGAAAGAACGAGAGAAAGGGAGAAGGAAAGAAAGATATAGCGAGAGAAATGGGGGGAGAAAGAGAGAGAGAGAGAGAGAGAGCAAGGGAACCAGCGGTCTCACTGATAGTGACTCACTGATAGAGAGATTGACTTGGATAAGATAGAGACTGAGAGAGGTTGCTTCGGAGAGAGAATGTAAATGAGAGAGAAGAGAGAGAGAGACAGAGAGAGAGATGTTGAATTCGATAGAGAGAGAACCCGCGGCCTTGGGGATAAAGATCTAGAAGGTAAATAGAGCTAGAGAGAGAAACAGAGCTAATAAAGAGATCCAATGGCCGAAGCCCATGCAACCTAGGCCAGAGCAACACGTGGCAAACCATGGCGTAGGGCGTGTCCACCCCCCTTTCTACAAACCCCTCCACGCGTCCTCCAAATACCCTCCTCCTTCTTCTTCTTCTTGGCTTCGTCTTCTTCTTCTTCTTCTCTTCGTTTTCTTCGCCGAGAACCAACCCGAATTCGCTTCATTTGCTTTGGCCATGGCGACCCACGTCGACCCGCTTGTCGTCGGCAGAGTGATCGGCGACGTGGTAGACATGTTCATGCCCACCGTCGCCATGTCTGTAAACTACGGCTCGAAGCACGTCAACAACGGCTGCGACGTTAAGCCGTCGATCGCTGCCGAGCCTCCCACAGTTAACATCTCCGGCCACACCCACGATCTCTACACGCTGGTTAGACTTTGATCTCTCTCGCCTTCTTCCGGTGATTATAAATCTGATATATTTTCTTCTGTTCTTGATTCTTTTGAGCAGGTGATGACGGATCCGGACGCGCCGAGCCCAAGTGATCCGACCATGAGAGAGTGGGTTCATTGGTAAATTCGAATTCGAAGTTTTTTTTATATTTTTTTTTTATTTGATTTGATGTTGTTGCTGGGTTCTTCTTCATCGAGATTTGTTGGGTTTGTGCAGGATTGTGGTGGATATGCCCGGAGGAACTGACCCGTTGCAAGGTATCTTCTTGTTTGTCGGTTTCCGATTCTTTTTTGTTATTGTTGTTCTTCATTTTGTGCTACTTAGTCTTCTTCTTTTTCTTATTTTATTTGGTCACCTCCACCGACACCATCATGAGGATCATCGTTATTTTCTTCTTCTCCATAGTTATCATCATCATTTCTTTTTCTTCCTCATCTTCCTATTTTTCATCATTAGCTTCTTACTATTCATCATCGTCGTCGTCGTCCTCCTCTTCTTATTTTTCATCATTATCTTCTTACTATTCATCAATCATCATCATCATCATCTTCTTCTTCTTCTTCTTCTTCTTCTTCTTCATCTTCATCTTCTTCATCATTATCCTCTTATTACTCATCATTATCAATAATTTTTCTTATCCATCATCTTTATTATATCCTATTTATTACCGCCATCATTATCATATCATATTCATCATCATATCATCATCTTCTTCTTATTCTTCTATTCCTTTGTCTTCATCATCATCATCATCGTCGTCGTCGTCATCATCATCATCATCATCATCACTTCTCCTTACTAATCATCTTCATCACTATCTTCTTCTTACTAATCATCATCATCACTATCTTCTTCTTACTAATCATCATCATCACTATCTTCTTCTTACTAATCATCATCATCACTATCTTCTTCTTACTAATCATCATCATCACTATCTTCTTTTTACTACACATCGTCATCTTCGTCGGCATCTTCTTCATCATTATCCTCTTCTTTTTCATCATCGTCGTCATCAAATATGATGTCTTATTCATCATCGCGATCATCGTTTTCTCATATCTTATTCAACATTACCATCAATATGATATCTTGTTATTTTTCATCATAATCATCATAATGCCATATCGTGTGCTTCATCATCGTAATCATCATAGCGCCATATCTTGTTCTTCATCATCCTAATCATCATAAGGCCATATCTTGTTTGTCATCATCGTAATCATCATAATGCCATATCTTGTTCTTCTTCATCGTAATCATCATAATGCCATATCTTGTTCTTCTTCATCGTAATCATCATAAGGCCATATCTTGTTCTTCTTCATCGTAATCATCATAATGCCATATCTTGTTCGTCTTCATCGTAATCATCATAACGCCATATCTTGTTCTTCATCATCGTAACCATCATAATGCCATATCTTGTTCATCATCCTAATCATCATAATGCCACATCTTGTTTGTCATCATCGTAATCATCATAACGCCATATCTTGTTCTTCATCGTCGTAATCATCATAATGCCATATCTTGTTCTTCATCATCCTAATCATCATAAGGCCATATCTTGTTTGTCATCATCGTAATCATCATAATGCCATATCTTGTTCTTCTTCATCACAATCATCATAATGCCATATCTTGTTTTTCATCATCCTAATCATCATAATGCCATATCTTGTTTGTCATCATCGTAATCATCATAATGTCATATCGTGTTCTTCATCATCATAATGCCATATCTTTTTCTTCATCATCATAATCATCATTATGTCATGTCTTGTTCCTCATCATCATAATCATCATAATGTCATATCGTGTTCTTCATCATCCTAATCATCATAATGCTATATCTTGTTTGTCATCATCGTAATCATCATAATGCCATATCTTGTTCGTCTTCATCGTAATCATCATAAAGCCAGATCTTGTTCGTCATCATCGTAGTCATCATAACGCTATATCTTGTTCTTCATCATCGTAATCATCATAATGCCCTATCTTGTTCGTCATCATCGTAATCATCATAATGCCATATCTTGTTCGTCATCATCGTAGTCATCATAATGCCAATATCATAATCATCATCATAATGGTGTTCTTGTCCACTATACTGTCGGCAGGGAGGGAGCTGTTGGAGTACATGGGGCCGAAGCCGCCGGTGGGAATTCACCGGTACGTGTTCGCCTTGTTCCGGCAGAAGGGTCCGTTTCCGCCGGTCCCGCCGCCCGTCCCGCGCTCCAACTTCTGCACGCGTGACTTTGCGGCCCACTTCGACCTCGGCCTCCCCGTCGCCACCGTCTACTTCAATGCCCAGAAGGAGCCCGCCACCCGCCGTCGTTGACCGCCACCTAGCATTCTCTCGCTCTCTCTCTCTCTCTCTCGCTTTTTCTCTTTGTCTCTCTCTCTCTCTCCCTCTCTCTCTCTCTCTCCCTCTCTCCCTCTCTCTCTCGCTTTTTCTCTCTGTCTCTCTCTCTCTCTCTCTCTCTCTCTCTCTCTCTCTCTCTCTCTCTCTCTCTCTCTCTCTCTCTCTCTCTCTCTCTCTCTCTCTCTCTCTCTCTCTCTCTCTCTCTCTCTCTCTCTCTCTCTCTCTCTCTCTCTCTCTCTCTCTCTCTCTCTCTCTCTCTCTCTCTCTCTCTCTCTCTCTCTCTCTCTCCCTCTCTCTCTCCCTCTCCCTCTCCCTCTCTCTCTCTCTCTCTCTCTCTCTCTCTCTCTCTCTCTCTCTCTCTCTCTCTCTCTCTCTCTCTCTCTCTCTCTCTCTCTCCCTCTCCCTCTCCTCTCTCTCTCTCTCTCTGTGTGTCCTGTGTGTCTCTCTCTCTCTCTCCCCCTCTCTCTCTATGCTTCTCTCTCTCTGTCTCTCCCTCTCTCTCCCCCTCTCTCTCTCTGTGTCTCTGTCTCTCCATCTTCCTCTCCCTCTCTCTCTCTTTTTGTCTCTCTCTCCATCTTCCTCTCTCTCTCTCTCTCTTTTGTCTCTCTCTCTGTCTCTCTCTCCCTCTCTCTCTCTGTGTCTCTGTCTCTCCATCTTCCTCTCCCTCTCTCTCTCTTTTTGTCTCTCTCTCTCTCTCTCTCTCTCTCTCTCTCTCTCTTTTTGTCTCTCTCTCTCTCCATCTTCCTCTCCCTCTCTCTCTCTGCGTCTCTCTCTCTCCCTCTCCCTCTCCCTCTCTCTCTCTGCGTCTCTGTCTCTCCATCTTCCTCTCCCTCTCTCTCTCTTTTTGTCTCTCTCTCTGTCTCTCTCTTTATGTGTCTCTCTCTCCCTCTCTCTCTCTCTGTCTCTCTCTTTATGTGTCTCTCTCTCCCTCTCTCTCTGTACGTGTCTCTCTCTCTGTCTCTCTCTTTATGTGTCTCTCTCTCCCTTCCTCTCTCTCTATGTGTCTCTCTCTCTGTCTCTCTCTTTATGTGTCTCTCTCTCTCTCCCTCTCTCTGTATGTGTCTCTCTCTCCCTCTCTCTCTTTATGTGTCTCTCTCTCCCTCTCTCTCTTTATGTGTCTCGCTCTCTCTCTCCCTCTATGTCTCTCTCTCCCTCTCCCTCTGTCTCTCCCTCTCTCTCTCTCCCTCTCCCTCTGTCTCTCCCGCTCTCTCTGTGTGTCTCTGTCTCTCCATCTTCCTCTTCCTCTCTCTCTCTTTTTGTCTTTCTCTCTGTCTCTCCATCATCCTCTCCCTCTCTCTCTTTTTGTCTCTCTCCTGTTTCTCCATCATCCTCTCCCTCTCTCTCTTTTTGTCTCTCTCCTGTCTCTCCATCATCCTCTCCCTCTCTCTCTTTCATTGTCTCTCTCTCCTGTCTCTCCATCTTCCTCTCCCTCTCTCTGTCTCTCTTTTTGTCTCTCTCTCTCTGTCTCTCTCCCTCTGTCTCTGTCTGCTCTCTCTCTCTCTGTATGCTGTACACGTTTGTTCTACCTCTATCTATATCTATCTCTCTCTCCTCTGTCTCTCTATCTATCTTTCTCTCTATCAGTCTCATTATATATCTTTCTCTCTCTATATCTCTCTATGTCTCTCTCTATCTGTCATTTCTGACTGTTTCTCTATATGTCTCTTTGCGTGTCTGTCTGTCTCTCTATTTGTGTCTCAATGTCCGTCTGTTTCTCTCTCTGTCTCTCTCTCTCAGCCGGTCTCTCTTTCTGTCTGTTTCTCTCTCGGTTTCTCTATCTCTCTCTGTCTCTGTCTCTCTTTATCTCTCTTTGTTTGTCTCTATCGCTCTGTCTCTGTATTTCTCGCTCTCCCTCTCAAAGATATACATGTATCTTTTTATTCTAGAGGAGATAAACAGAGACAAGATAATAATATCCCTAATTTGTATTTGTAATTTCCTTTTTTATTTTTTTTATTTTATTTGAAAAGAAGGAAGTTTAAATTAAAATTAGTATGCCAAACATGGAGCATCCATGAGTGGAACGTTAACCAAGAAGTTAGAGATTTATATAATGGTATTACAAGATTTAAATATTATGGAAACCCAATTTCCAGTTCGTAGATTTACTGACATAAAAGAAAGATCTTTGAAATAGTAAGCTCAGAAGACTGAGAATGATTAATGCATACTATGTGAGTTTTTTAAGCAAAATTATACAAATGAAATCCACTGAAGAATAATGTCATTGAGGATTCCAAGTTATAAATTTTTCCCAGATTGTAATTAACTAAATTTCTCAAAAGATGTAAACATTAGGGCTGAAATTGCCTAATGTGGACCAGGCACCTGCTGTGAATCAAAGGAGAACAAAATTGTGTGGCGATACGATGCTGACAGATGATTTTTAAAAATTCCCTTGTCATTCTTTAGTCCACTTCAAAGTTTCAGACGAATATTGAAGAAAATGTAATTTCATGTATCAACGGATTTTCAAGATAAAAGAATTAACTCGTTTTTATTAACTCCAGTTAAAATTATTGCAAAATAACTTACAGCGACAGATATTTCGTGCATTAATGAATTATCTAAGGATAAACTAATCCCCATTTTTCTTGATTCCAAATCCAAGTTGTACCACAAGAGGCAATAAACCCCACTGGATCACATTTTGAGAAATTAAATTCCCCCTGTTTCCTTAATTCCATTCAAACTTGTCAATTACAAAATTATGATTCCCAGCTCATGACCAGTGACAAAATGATACTATCCCCAACCCTGCTCAAGTGAAAACATGTCTTTTCCCCTTTGTCCTGTTCCCTTTAGTGTTCGTTCCCTCCAAATAGAGCAGCCCCATTCATGAGGGCATGCTGAACGGCTTACACATTTGGAAGTTCCTTGTCTCTGTCTCTCTTCTTCTACAATGCTCGCCCTCGTGATCGTCTCTACTTCGTCGCATTTTGAGTTGGCTCGTCCTTACCTCCCCCGTTCCACCTCTCCTTTAACCATACGCATTCACCTTATTTCACCAAAGTAAAGAAGGGTGCATTTCATCATCAAAATTGCATCCAAGTCCAGTGAGGGTAGTATCACAATACAATTATGTTTAATCAAATCCCACTACAACGCAGCTGTAAGAAAAGCCATGATTCCCAGAAGATAGCCATAGAAAAAAAAATGTTTTTTTGCGAAAAAAAGGATAGTCTTTCGATAACAATATCCCCCTTTTTGTTGATTCAATTTAAAGATGTCATGGCAAAAAGCTACCATTCACAGAGCATGATCAAATTAAGACTGAGAGTCACTTGTTAGTATGAGGCTGATGGACGATGACCGACGACAACGATGATGATGAAGAGTCACAAACAGCCAAAGACCATGTAAAAAGCAGGGCTATTGGCCACTGGCAAGTCTCAGAGACTTGGGCAGAACCATTCTCGACAACGACGATGACAATCAATGGTTAGTATGATGCCAATGGACGACGAAGACGACAACGATGATGACAGACGGTCGCCAACAGCCGAAGCTGATACTATCATCATCCTCGTGAGACAATTAAGCCAGTGAATTTAGGAATGGAAGGTAGCCAGTAAGATTGGCAAGCAAAAAGCAGGGCTATTGGCCACTGGCAAGTGTCAAAGACTCAGGCAAAACCATCGTCGATGATGACGATGACAATCAATGGTTAATATGATGCTAATGGATGACGAATGACGACAGCCGAAGACGATGCTGTCACCATCATCAGAGCACAATTTGGGCAGTGGGGTTAGGAAAAGCGAATGGCTGGCAGAGCGAAATTCTAACAGAGGTAAAAAAAACCTTGAAAGCAGCAGAGAAGAACAGCCCAAAAAACAAAGAAACCAGATCAAAAAAACCAAGAATTTACTCTGAATCCTCAGAAGAAATCGACTGCCGTTGTCGTTCATCATCAACCTTCCTCAAGAACACGTCCCACCCGCTTCCCGGCGCCGTATCAAGATAATCAAAAGGAACAATCGTCTTCAATCCGGGCCGAACTCCGCACCGATCTTCAACAATCTTGAATTCAAACCCACCATCCGCCATCCTCTGCAGTTCATCCCAATCGAACATCAACGGCAAAGTGTATCCTCCCCATGGATTGAAATCCAAGATCTTCACCCTCCCATCACCGGCGATGAACACATCAAAAGTATAATCCTCCGACGCGAAATCCCCCTTCACAACTCCATCGAAGAATACGCGGATCACCCCCTCGATCTCCGATTTCTTCTCCTTGAGCGCGGGATAGAAGGTGGTGACCTCGCGCTGGCAAATACCCACCAATCTCCGGCGAAGAACAAAGCACCGGAACTCCATCTCCGGGCGCAGATCGCCGCGCCATTTCCGGAGAGCGAGATGGAATCGGATCGAAGAGGGGGACGAATCGGAGCAGGAATCGAGGGCGTGGCAGAGGTCGTGGGAGATGCAATCGGAGGATTTGAGGAGGAGGGCGATGTCGGAGAAGGCGGAGCAGCGGAGAGAGCCGGATGGGGCCATGAAGGCGGCGTCTTTGGGGGAGCTCCAGTTGAGTTTGGGGAAAACTGAGCCGCCCAGAGCTAGAATCGATCTCTGGACGGCGATTTCGAGATCGGGGAAGCTGGGAGGGTCGGCGATGGCGTCGCCGCCATGGCCGTCGAGCTCGGCGTCGGAGAAGAAGGGGTCGGCGGAGTTGGGGTGGCGGGGAAGAGGGTCGCCGCCGCCGGGCGAGGCGGGGAGGAGGAAGGGGCCGTCGTCGTCGAGCAGGTAGCGGAGGAAGGAGTCGGGGATGGGGAGGATTAGGGTTTTGATGGAATGGCGAGAGAATTTGGGGTACCACTCGCTGATCTGACATCGGAGAAGCTCCTCTTCCTTCATCTCTCTCTCTCTTTGGCTTGTCTTCTTCTTCTTCCCCCCTTCCTTGCTGTCTTCTTCTTCTTCCTCCTCCTGTCATTTTGACCTAATTAGGGAATTAGGGTTTTGGACGGATGACGCACGGTTGGACAAGAATTAGGGCTTTGGACGGATGACGAAGGGTTGGACGTGGATCAGGGCTTTGGACGGATGACGAAGGGTTGGACGGGAATTAGGGCTTTGGACGGATGACGCAGAGTCGGACAGGAATTAGGGTTTTGGATGGATGTAGGACTGGAATTAGGGTTTGGACGGACGTTGGACCGGAATTAGGGTTTTGGATGGATGTAGGACTGGAATTAGGGTTTGGACGGACGTTGGACCGGAATTAGGGTTTTGGACGGATGTTGGACCGGAATTAGGGTTTTGGACGGACGTTGGACCGGAATTAGGGTTTTGGACGGATGTTGGACCGGAATTAGGGTTTTGGACGGATGTTGGACCGGAATTAGGGTTTTGGACGGATGTAGGACCGGAATTAGGGTTTTGGACGGATGTTGGACTGGAATTAGGGGTTTGGAAGGATGTTTGACCGGAATTAGGGTTTTGGGCAGATGTTGGATGGGGATTAGGGTTTTGGATGGAGTGGCGAGAGAATTGGGGGTACCACTCACTGATCTGACATCGGAGAAGCTCCTCTTCCTTCATCTCTCTCTCTCTCTCGTCTTCGTCTTCCCCCTTCCTTGCTGTCTTCTTCTTCTTCTTCCTCCTGTCTTTTTGACCTAATTAGGGAATTAGGGTTTTAGAGAGATTACGCACGATTGGACAAGAATTAGGGCTGTGGACAGATGACGAAGGGTTGGACGGGAATTAGGGCTTTGGACGGATGACGCAGAGTAGGACGGGAATTAGGGTTTTGGACGGATGTTGGATCGAAACTACGGTTTTGGACGGATGTTGGACTGGAATTAGGGTTTTGGAAGGATGTTGGACTGGAATAAGTGTTCTGGATGAATATCGGATGGGATTTAGGGTTTTCATGGGCGGTGGACAGGAATTAAGATTTTGGACGGATGTTGGAATGGAATTAGGGTTTTGGACGGATGTTGGACCGGAATTAGGGTTTTGGACGGATGTTGGACTTGAATTAGGGTTTTGATGGATGGTGGACAGGAATTAAGATTTTGGACGGATGGTGGACCAGGATTAGGGTTTTGGATGGATGTTGGATCGGAATTAGGATTTTGGACGGATGTTGGACCGGAATTAGGGTTTTGATGGATGGTTGACAGGAATTAAGATTTTAGACAAATGTTGGACAGGAATTAGGGTTTTGGATGGATGTTGGATGGGAATTAGGCGCTTGGACGGGATTGACGCAGGGTTGGACCGGAATCAGGGTTTTGGGCTGTTGTTAGACAGGAAATAGGGTTTTGGACAAATGACGCAGGGTTGGACCGGAATTAGGGTTTTGGACAGATGTTGGACGGGAAATAGGGTTTTGGACAAATGACATAGGGTTGGACAGGAAATAGGGTTTTGAACGGATGTCGGACGGGAAATAGGTCTTCTCTCTCTTCCTCTCTCATTTGTGAGAATGTATGGGATGTGTGATGCAAATTTCTGCACAAATTCGCACTGGACATCGGGGTTTGGTGAGACCAAAAAATTTTGCACCGAGTGTGCAGAGTTTTAGACCACACCGTACGACCTTCCCTAATTAGAGTTTTGGACAGATGATGCAGGTTTGGATGAGAATTAGAGTTTTGGATGGATGACCTTGGGTTGGATGGGAATTAGGGTTTTGGACAGATGACGCAGGGTTGGACGGAAATTAGGGTTTTGGATGGATGATGTAGGGTTGGGCGGTAATCAGGGTTCTCTTGTGTAGTAATAGGGATTGACAGTCCAGTCTGGTACCGGTTTTTAGCAAAGACCTAAACCTCAACAGAAGTTCAATCCAACTCTAGTTTGCTCTTGTTCAGTAATATAAAGTCATGTTGGCCACATTCCCTTTCCTTTCTCTCCTCCATTTTTTGACCTAACTAGATAATTAGGGTTTTGGACAGATGACGCAGGGTTTACTTCATACACAGATGATGCAATACTGGACAGGAATTAGGCTTTACTTCATCCATACATAGAAATGGGGTTTGATGGTCCCAGTCTGATCCCAGTCTTTAGCAAAGACCTAAAGTTCAGTCAAGTTCGGGTCCTCTCTTGTTCGGTCTCTGGTTGGTCAGCTTGACTAGTCTGTCAAAATCAAAGTAGAGAAGTTCCCCTACTCCCCCTCCACTTTTTGACCTAATCAGGAAATTAGGGTTTGTGGACGGATGACGCAGGGTTGGACGACAATTAGGGTTTGCTTCATCCATACATAGGAGTATAAAACCTAGGTTTTGATTTTTGTACCAATGTTTCAAGATGCTTTTCATCTTGTACCACATCCTTTAAGTTCATCATCCATTCACTAGCCTAGAGTGAGGATCTTGTGGACTGTGGAGAACCCAAGGCTAGACTTTCAGAATTTAGTCAGAGGGAAGAGTCAAGGGTCAAAGTCAAACTATACAGCTATACACAACCTCCACCATATGATTGACAGTCAACGGGCAGTGCCGCCTCTGCTGGAGGAGACACGCTCACAGCGAGGACACATGGTTAGGGCTGATGCCAGCATGGGCTTCTTTGTCTGCGGCGAGATGACAGTGGGGGGCGCGACACGCAGAGCTCGCAGCTGCTCTACCTCACGCTGAAGTCGCAAGTTCTCCTCCGATAGCGAGCCGAAGCATCTTCGCAAGTACTCACACTCCATCTCAGTCTGCTTGAGCTTTGTCCTGCAGCAAAAGTAAGCATTGGGGACAGATGGCGGATGGCAGATGACAGAAATAATGAACAGGGCAGGACGGAACATAACAAAATGTCAGTCAGTCAACCATCACAGAGTCCGTGGTTTTATCTCATGTCTGTCCGAGGGACTAGGCATAATGGATGGTAGATGGTAGATAGTTATAAACTTAGAGTAACACCGGCACCAGAAGAAAGCTCTTATTTGTTCCTTTCATCGAGTGAGTCATCCATCACAGAGTCTGCAGTTTCATCCCATGTCTGTCATTTGAGCCTTAAGCAATAATATGAAAAATAAAGAAATAATAAATCAATTACAGGCAAAGAAGAATGACTTCATGCCCCCTAAAAAGGACGAATAGAAGGATGTGGAAGGATGATGAGACAGGATGGAAAGCATAAAGGCTTATGTTATGTTTCCCGTTCCGAGGTTAGGATGGATAACTGATGATGGTTATATATAAACCGGGTCAGTTACAAACAATGTGATGGGTAGTTTTGTAATTTGATAATCCCCATGTGGAGCCTATTTAAAGGGTTGTAGGCCCTCGACCTGACAGTAAGAGGTATCAGTCTATACTGTGAAGGGCTAGAAGATCCACTCCCCATGTATCTAACTTGATGGATTCTGCAGCGCTTCCAATTTAAGATAATTCTATCAAATTAATAAATAACAAATAACGTGGTGTATCAATATCTACTGTGAACTTCCACAAAATATCCACTCCACATCTATCTAAGTTCTTGTGTGCTTCTTGTTGAAGATAATTTTATCAAAGTAATAAATAGTAAATAACGTGATGGATCTAAAAGCAAAGAGACCTAACAAAGAATGAATAAACAAAGAAGACAGTAAGAAGCATCAGCCTCTACTGATAAGATTCAGAAGATAATTCTATCAAGGTAATAGATAATAAATGACGTGATGGATCTACATGCAAAGAAACAATGAAACGTAACAAAGAATAAATAAACAAAAAAGACAGTAAGAGGTATCAGTTTCCATCTAAATTCTTGTGTGCTTCTTCTTTAAGATAGTTCTATCAAAGTAATAAATAATATATGACGCGATAAATATCCATGCACATGAACAATGAAACCTAACAAGGAATAAAATAAACAAAGAAGACAGTAAGAGGTATCAGTCTCGATCTAACTCTTTGTGTGCTTCTTCTGTAATGTAATTCAATCAAAGTAATAACCAATAAATAACGTGATGAATCTAGAAGCAAAAAATCAATGAAACGTAACAAATAATAAAATAAACAAAGAAGACAGGCAGTCTTTCTTCATTCACCTGGCGCGGCGATTCTGGAACCAGACCTCCACCTGCCGAGGCTTGAGACCAAGGTCCAAGGCAAGCATCTCCTTCTGTTTCTGCGTGAAGGCAAAACTCTAATTTAAGAGTCTGAAAACTCTGTTAGAGAGAAAAGAGAGAGAGAAGAAGAAGAAGAAGAAGGAAGAAAGAGAGATGTAGAAGAAGAAGAAGAAGGAAGAAGAAGGAAGAGAGAGAGATATAGAACAAGAAGAAGAAGAAGAAGGATGAGAGAGAGAGAGAGAGAGAGAAGAAGAAGAAGAAGAAGAAGAAGAAGGAAGAAAGAGAGAGAAGAAGAAGGAAGAGAGAGAGAGAGAGGAGAGAAGAAGAAGAAGAAGAAGAAGAAGACGAAGAAGGAAGAAAGAGAGAGAAGAAGAAGGAAGAGAGAGAGAGAGAGGAGAGAAGAAGAAGAAGAAGAAGAAGAAGAAGAAGAAGAAGACGAAGAAGGAAGAAAGAGAGAGAAGAAGAAGGAAGAGAGAGAGAGAGAGAGGAGAAGAAGAAGAAGAAGAAGGAAGAAAGAGAGAGAAGAAGAAGGGAGAGAGAGAGAGAGAGGAGAAGAAGAAGAAGAAGAAGAAAGAGAGAGAGAGAGAGAGAAGAAGAAGAAGAAGAAGAAGAAGAAGAAGAAGAAAGAGAGAGAGAGAGAGAGAGAAGAAGAAGAAGAAGAAGAAGAAGAAGAAGAAGAGAGAGAGAGAGAGAGAGAGAAGAAGAAGAAGAAGAAGAAGAAGAAGAAGAAGAAGGAAGAGAGAGAGAGAGAGAGAGAGAGAGAGAGAAGAAGAAGAAGAAGAAGAAGAAGGAAGAGAGAGAGAAGAAGAAGAAGAGAGAGACGGAGAAGAAGAAGAGGAAGAAGGAAGAGAGAGAGAGAAGAGGAAGAAGAAAAAGAGAAAGAGAGAAGAAGACGAAGAAGAAGAGAGAGAGAGAAAGAGATTAAGTACCGGGTTGAGAGTATGGTTCTGGCGGAAGCTGTCTTCGAGGAGGAGGGATTGTTCTTTGGTCAGCCGAAGCTTCTTGGGGCGATGGCTGCCGTTGAAGTCGTCATCGTCATCGTCTTCTGCGCCGGAGGCAGGCTGGTTGATGTCGAGCTCCTTCCTTGCCCCATAACCTGCGATACCGAACCGCTAATTGAAAGAGAGAGAGAAGCAGAGAGAGAGAGAGGAACAAAGTCACTGAACCCAGAAGAACGAACTCTCAATCTAGACGGAGAGAGAGAGGAAGAAAGAGGAAGTCTCAGTACGCTCACGTGGAGAGAGATAGAGACAGAGGCACAGTCTCAGTACTCCCACATGGAGAGAGAGAGAGAGACAGATAAGAATAAACTCAAACCAGATGAAGAGATCGAGAGAGAGAGATAAGAATAAACTCAACCCGGATGGAGAGAGAGAGAGAGAGACAAGAATAAACTCAACCCCGATGGAGAGAGAGAGAGAGAATAATAAACTTAACCGAGATGAAGATACGGAGAGAGAGAGAGAGGGATAAGAATAAACTCGATCCAGATGGAGAGAGAGAGAGAAGAATAAACTCAACCCGGATGGAGAGAGAGAGAGACAAGAATAAACTCAACCCAGATGAAGAGAGAGAGAATAATAAACTCAACCCCGATGGCGAGAGAGAGAGAGAGAATAATAAACTTAACCGAGATGAAGATACGGAGAGAGAGAGAGGGATAAGAATAAACTCGACCCAGATGGAGAGAGAGAGAGAAGAATAAACTCAACAAGCTCACTCGACCCAGACGGAAAGAGTGCGGAGTTGAGTGAGTATCTCTCTCTCTCTCTCTCTCTCTCTCTCTCTCTCTCTCTCTCGCCTTTAAGCAGCGGTTTGGTGGAGAGAAAGTGAGAACAAACTCGCTCAAACCATATGGAGAGAAAGAGAGAGGAACAAACTAACTCAATCCAGAAGTGGAGAGAGAGAGAACCCGCGGCCTTACAGATAGAGATTGAGAGGTGTTGACTTGGATACAGAGAGAGAGAGAGAGAGAAAGAACCAGCGGCCTTACAGATAGAGATTGAGAGAGGTTGACTTGGATAGAGAGAGAGAAGAGCAATGGCAGGCGACCCAGATGTAGAGAGAGAGAGGAACAAACTAACTCAACCCAGAAGAGAAGAGAGAGAACCAGCGACCCTAGAGATTGAGATTGAGAGAGATTGAATCGGATACAGAGAGAGAGAGAAGAACTAGCTCAGTCAACCCAGATGAAGAGAGAATGAGAGGAACAAGCTCACAAGAGGAACAAACAAAGTCAGTCAAGAAGGGGAGAGAGAGAGAGAGAGAACCAGCGGCCTTAAAGTCAGAGATTAAGTGAGATTGACTTGGATAGAGAGAGAGAGAGATAAAGGAACAAGCTCACAGTCGATCCAGATGGAGAAGAGAGAGTGGAAGAAGCTCACAGTCGACCCAGATGGAGAAGAGAGAGATGGAAGAAGCTCACACTCGACCCAGATAGAGAAGAGAGAGAAAGTAGAAGAAGCTAACACTCGACCCAGATATAGAGAAGAGAGAGAAACTGGACGAAGCTTACAGTCGACCCAGATGGAGAAGAGAGAGAAAGTGGAAGAAGCTCACACTCGACCCAGACGGAGAAGAGAGATAAAGTGGAAGAAGCTCACACTCGACACAGACGGAGAAGAGAGAGAAAGTGGAAGAAGCTCACACTCGACCCAGATGGAGAAGAGAGAGAAAGTGGAAGAAGCTCACACTCAACCCAGATAGAGAAGAGAGAGAAACTGGACGAAGCTCACACTCGACCCAGATGGAGAAGAGAGAGAAACTGAACGAAGCTCACACTCGACCCAGATGGAGAAGAGAGAGAAAGTGGACGAAGCTCACACTCGACCCAGATGGAGAAGAGAGAGAAAGTGGAAGAAGCTCACACTCGACCCAGATGGAGAAGAGAGAGAAAGTGGAAGAAGCTAACACTCGACCCAGATAGAGAAGAGAGAGAAACTGGACGAAGCTCACACTCGACCCAGATGGAGAAGAGAGAGAAAGTGGAAGAAGCTCACACTCAACCCGACCCAGCGAGAGAGCGAGAGAGGAAGAGAGAGAGAGAGAGAGGGAGAGAGAGGAAAAGAGAGAGAGAGAGAGAGAGAGAGAGAGAGAGAGAGAGAGAGAGAGAGAGAGAGAGAGAGAGAGAGAGAGAGAGAGAGAGAGAGAGAGAGAGAGAGAGAGGGAGAGAGAGGAAGAGAGAGAGAGAGAGAGAGAGAGAGAGAGAGAGAGAGAGAGAGGGAGAGAGAGAGAGAGAGAGAGAGAGAGAGAGAGAGAGAGAGAGAGAGAGAGAGAGAGAGAGAGAGAGAGAGAGAGAGAGAGAGAGAGAGAGAGAGAGAGAGAGAGAGAGAGAGAGAGAGAGAGAGAGAGAGAGAGAGAGAGAGAGAGAGAGAGAGAGAGAGGAAGAGAGAGAGAGAGAGAGAGAGGGAGAGAGAGAGAGAGAGAGAGGAAGAGAGAGAGAGAGAGAGAGAGAGAGAGAGAGAGAGAGAGAGAGAGAGAGAGAGAGAGAGAGAGAGAGAGAGAGAGAGAGAGAGAGAGAGAGAGAGAGAGAGAGAGAGAGAGAGAGAGAGAGAGAGAGAGAGAGAGAGAGAGAACCAGCTGCCTTAGAGATAGAGATGGAGAGAGGTTGAGATAGCTCACTCGACCCAGACGGCAAGCTTCTTCCCGGCATAGCGATGGAGAGCTCGAGCACGGTTTCAGCTCTTTCCATCGACCAAACTCCAGTCTCTACGCACCGTAAAACGCGTTGGAGAACGGCAAGGAAGAGGAAAACTGGAGAAGAGAAAATTCAACTAAAGAGAAAGAGTTAATGCGAGGATAGAATTCAAGCGGGCGTCTTTACTACCGCTTGACTAGCTGTCCTCGGCTTGGATTGCGGACTAGGCTGCGGGGAGATCGCCGGCAACAGGCCCTTCTCTCTCTACCTCGCAGCCAAGTCATGTCGGAAGACAAATCATTGGCCTGTCATTTATAATCCTATCCTCCGTCATCGTTATCTTTTGCGTCGCATTAAACACATCAGAAAGATGGGATATGGGAGGGGAGCGCAGTTGGGTTTTCTCCATATGAAATATTAAATCCTGAAGAGACGTTTCGGGATACTTATTTCACTGTTGAGTTCTCTATATGAAAGATTTGGGCATGTCTAGCTTTGCCGGTAACATTCAACATCTGATAAAAAGGTTGTCTTCTGGGCACAGTGCAACTTGACATTGAATCTTGTCATCCTTGTCATAAAACTATTTTTGGGATGGACATTTGTTGTCCATTAAAAGTTTTTGATTTTTATATTAGAGAAATTGGTTGATCTGTATTCAGACATGTAGACCATTCATTTCTAACAAGAGACTTGTATATGTCTAACAAAAGGCGTCAGCAACTATCCACCCTTACCAGGATCTGATAAAAGGTTGTCTTATGGGCACAGTCCACTTTATCTTGAACCTTGTTATCCTTGTCATAAGACTATTGTTGGGATGTTCATTTGTCATCAATTCAAAGTTTTTGATTTATAAATTAGAGAAGTTGGTTGATCAGTATTCAAATATGTAGATCATTACTATTATTCTAGCCGTTGTATATTAGAATGGGCCATGAACAATTCTGCCAGAGAGACTTGTATATGTCAAAGAAGAGGCATCAGCAACTATTCACCCTAATCAGGATCTGATAAAAAGGTTGTGTTATGGGCACAGTCCACTTAATCTTGAAGCTTGTCATCCTTGTCATAACACTATTGTTGGGGTCTACATTTGTCATTCATTTAAAGTTTTTGATTCATAAATTAAACAATTAGGTTGATCAGTATTCAGACATGTAGACCATTATGATTATTTTAACCTTGTATATTATATTGAGCCATGAAATAATTATGCCAGAGAGACACTTCTACATGTCGAAGAAGAGGTATAATAAACCAGAATCTGGGTTAAATAAGTCGTTTTAAGGCTCTCATTTGTGCGAAAAATATATAATTTTTTTCTTACTTAAAACAAGGTAAGTAAGGGTTGAATCCAAAAGGAGCATGTAGTGAGAGAGTAAATTGCATATCAAATATATTTTAAAATAATTCTTTTATAATATTTTATATTTTTCTAGATTCATAACTATTTTCTAAAGAGGAAAATTAATGAAATAAATAAAAAATAGTCAATACTATTTAAATAAATAAATTATATGTTTATTTTGTTTTAGATAAGGTTAAATAATCAAATGCGATTTTCTTTCAGAAATTTTGTAGAATTTGCAGGCAAGAAATAATATTTAACATTGAAGAAAACCTTCCACCATAATTTTTGGGCGGGGACGCTCCTCGAAGTTGGTAGTAGACTGAAAACACTGTAACTTTTGCTGCGGGAGGAATGTTGCAGTGTGAATTTTAATTTTAATTTTTTAAATAACTTAACTAAATTTAATTTAGTAAAATAAATAGTACACATTAATTCAAAATAATTATAAGTTGATGAGAAAATTATTTTCCTAACTTATCATAATTTTATTTGAAGTTCTTTTTTTAAGTTTAAGAAATTTGATGAATTTTATAATAGAAACTACTAATTAATTATAAATAAATATCTTAGACGGCAATTCGGTAGCAATGGGTGATGGTTTGATGGTGGCTGTGTTAATGGAGAAAGCAGATGAGTTTGAGCGTCGCATATTGAAGCACAAATGGAGGAAAATATGTACTACTGAGTGGCAGAATTGGAGACGGCATGCGTGATGGTGAAAACCTAGGCTATCGATGACGATAACATTAGAAAAATGATAAAGAGATGAGTCAAAAAGTAAAAGACCACACAATTCTTGTTATCACATGACTTGTGCCCAATGGAACGAGTGACACTCTCTCTTTTAAGGGTCACTCCTTCAATCCTTCACTCTCAAAATTCAAGAATCGACTCAAGTGAGATTTGAAAGAGCATATTATTTTGCTAATCGTGATTGGGAACAAAATCATGGATCCCTATTTTACAAGGATGGGAGGGCCTTTGGAAGTATGAGATGATGGATGGATATAAGATTAAAGAAGGAATTGCCCTCAAAATTTCCGCTCATAAACTCTTTACATATTCTTAGATATCTTCGTTTGAAAATTTAGCAATATAAGCCACTCTATTTTCTCCCTCCAACATCCTTGTGGTGAATTGACAGAATGACATTAAATTCTAGGAAGACCAGAGAAAGCAAAAAATTACTATAAAATATGCATTTTATTTGTGAATTTGGTGTAATAAAATTACATAAATCTCATTCTAAAAATATAATGAACCCCTAAAAGTATTTAAATAATAGTATAAATATATATTTATGTTTCATAAAGTTATTTTCTATATAAAATTGCTTAATAACTCCATAATATATCATAAAAACAAAAAAAATCAGAGCTCCATTCTAAAATATAGTAATCCCCTGAAAAAATTTTAAAACATTAAAATATTTTTTTATGAAATTTTATAGAAAATTTATGAAATTAATGTCATAAAATTCAGTAAAAATATCATTAAATCGAGCAAATATGAGCTTCATTCAAATATGAGTCAGGCTAGATAATGTTATTATATATCCATATACTTTGATGGCCTTCTCAAATATCATTAGACCAGAAATACTTGGACACATGCTTAAAGACTAGTATTATGGATATAATGATCTCATCATAATTCACTAAGTACGGTCATGTATTCATGGACTTTTTCCCATTGTATTAATGAGTGCACTATAATGAATACATCGTATTAATGAACCCAAAACAGGGTATGAAATGTGTGATTGGCTTGAAGGCAACATATATTCATAACATTTCGTTATCTACTAAGATTTTAGGGTCAATCAGTGCAAGCTTTGTTAATGATTCAATGAAATATGTGTTTGGCATCCCTTCATTGTAACCTACAACTGCTAATCACAAGTAACATGATATTCTTGACAGTAATTTCATATATTTAGTGTGTTTACTTTGATCGAAATGGTCATAAGTCTATGCTTATAATTATTTATTATATTTTTAATGGCACACTGATTTTTCCCATTTTTAGTATTTTATGGCATTTTCTAACATTAAATTAATGATTAAACTATTTTTTCTAATACAAGAAAATATATTTATTTACATTATCTAATTATTTTTTATAATTCAAAAAATATATTTATCTTATGACCTTAAATTCATAAGTGAATATATTTAATTATACGTCAGAAAATATATTTATTTAGGTTTAGGGTTTATTATATTTTAGATTTATTTTATATTTTTTCCCATTTACGGTATTTTATGAAAATTTATGACATTAAATTCATAATTAAAATAATTTTATGGTTAAAAAATAATTTAATATATTTGAAAATAAAACAATGATTTTTCACATTTTTTATTTTTATGAAATTTTATGAGATTAAATAAATTATTTTTAGTTGTCAGAAAATATTAATGTGGTTTATTTAATATTATTAATATTTTCTGATGTTCCTAAAATTTTGTACCATTTTGACAAGATAACTTCAAATAAATATCTAAAAATCAAATAAGAATTATTAAGCCAACATTTAGAAGGTAGTTCTATATGCACCTCCTCTATCGGTTCACTGTCTCAAAAATATAAGAGAAGTGTTTTGCCCGTTTAAAATCTCATTTGGGTCATCTATCATGTTTTGAGGACAACGGATTGAAGAAGAAATTATCTCACTACGACATGACTAAAAAACACCACTTGGTCTTATGGGCACATGATGATGAAGTTAGTATGATCTTTGTATTTTTTGGCTTTTGTCTTCGTCTTATTCCTTTGTTATCATGATTGATAGCCTATGTTATTACCATCATTTATGCCACCACAATCTTTGACACTTTTCTCCATCTTTATGGCCATCAGCGACAGTAAAATCTAAATCACTCGTCCCACTCTATTACTGGTATGCAGCTGCATCCATCTCTGTTATAGTACGAGACTGTTAAACTCATCTGCCCACTCTATTCATGTCACCACCATAAAATCATCATCTGACACTACTAAAGCCGTGACTAAAGTATTTCATTAGAATTCATTAGTGATAACACCTATTTTTATTAGGTTAATATGATAATAACTACATATTTATTTGCACCAAATTGAGTATATTTGTGTGTTATCAAGCCTAAAATGATACAACAAAAAAATTAGAATGATTTTTAGAATTTTATAAAATTTTAGCTATTTTTTAGAATTTTATGACGTCATATTTCGGAAGCAAATAATTTTTTGAGTCAGAATATGCTTTCTCTTGACTTTTTGACATTACATTCATGAAGATGTAATTCTTTAAGTAAGAAAATATCTAGATTTATATTTTATAAATTTATATTTTATTCAATATGTATTCATTAAGGTTTCTTGGGGTTAGTCTTTCAATATGCCACATGTTGCCACATGTTGCCACATGGTTAGTCAAATGGTGACCACTCATCTATTTCTGTAATGATTGGTGTCGGCCAATCATTCAAAATATGTCATTATGCCATGGCAAATTGAAAACACTGAAAATATGCCATGACTAACAGAATTGCATTTTTTAATGTGAGGTGATGACATGGCCTAATAGAAAGACCAGATCTTTCACAACAAGTGAAATTTTGAATGATGATATTTCTTAAAAAATTATCATAAATTTGGTTTTTTTCTCTGACTGGCAAACATTTGTGGCGTCAATCACGTGGTGCACAAGGGCCAATCCATATAAACATGTTGTGCACGTGTGTCTAAGGGACATTACACAACATGGAGTGCCAACTGGCATCAAGGGCGAGAATGTGTTGCCCCTTATACAGGGAATAAATAATAACTTTTTGTCTTTTTTCCGTGTAGGATGAGGTTAGAGAAAATCATTTAATAATCTTCATAAAATTAAGGGAATGACCCAATATGCAACGTGACGGAAGCGGTGAGCAGAAGGATAGAAAAATTGTTGGATTAATCAATGTCCAAGAGTCATCCAACTTCAGTGCTTCATATATGATGATCCAGAAGGTGGATAGAGCTGAAATTTTGAGGTCAGCTTAATCTTTCTCTTCTCGATCCATCCAAAGATCTATAAAATGAGCCCTGATCTATGTAAAACTAATTGTGTACTTGCTGCCTCCTGGAGAAGCTGATTGAAAGAAAGTGAAGTTTCTGATCATCCATCATGGTTTTCTTGGTGCCCTTAGTGTTTGGAGAATGTTATAAGAGAAGATGAGATGCATTCCGGCATTAATAAATTGCCTTGATACTTACCGAACATAGGGATATAAGGTTAGTATATTGTCATACATTGATTCATCTCTAACAAATCCATTTTGATATATCCAAATTATATCATCTTTGCATATCATGCTGACATCATCTCTACATCCTATCATGCCATTTATCATCCCAAATCTCTATCCCATATTCACATAACCATAAAACATAACTCACCCACTTTGCCACCTTTTTCACCTATCCATCATCTCATCATGTTATCACATCTGAACATATCTTCCTCCATTTTCGCTCTCCCTTACTCTCACTTGACCTATTTTCATGTTCCCTCTTATTATTTGTCGCCTCATAATTATCACTTGGTAATTATTATTATCTCATTGTACCATTTTCATCACAGCACCATCTCCTAACCTATATGTATCCTTGTTCAACTTTTCTAATCATCAAATCCCTACAATATGTTGCTTGTGGATAATCCATACTCATTCAGTATCTAGAAATATTACGTGAGTATCAGTTTATAAATTTTATTGATTAAAATCAAAAGAAACAATGACATATTTAACCCTATTTTGAATTCATCAATTCATAATTTCTGCTATAAAATTCCATTAAAATTACTAAATTTATTTTATAAAGTTTGAATAAACTAGGTGAAATAGGAAAATCCTTTTCTCATTGATTGGGAGCTATTTAATTATACTTAAATATTTTAAAATATATTAGGTCATAAAAAGTAGATATTAAATTAAAATACAGTTATTCAGTACACGCGCCCTGACAATTTGGCCCTTACTATGTCTCTGCTCCTAAAAATTATAAAAAAATATTTCATTAATCATGAGCCCTAATTGATGGTCTTTATCCCTGATATCAGATTGATTAGTAAAACAACAAAAAAGAATTGGGTTATGGAGATGTAGAGAGGGGAAGAGAGAGAAAGAGAATCGGGAGATGGAAAGCGTGAGAGGGAAGGATAGATAACTTGGAAGAAAGGGAGAGGGAAATGGGGTGAGAGAATTAGGTGAGGGAGAGATTCAGGAGGAAAAAGATAATATGATAATTAGAAAGAGAAAGTGACATGGAAATAGAGTTAGGTGGGAGGATTATGTGGCTAGAAAGAATTGAATGGAGAGAGTGAGACGAAAGAATTGAATGATAACTCTATTATGCGGGAAAGAGATAAAGAGAGAATTGGGGAGAGTATGAGAGGGAGAGGGTAAGAGAGAGATGTGGATAAATGGAAGTGATAGAAATATATTTGGCCAGCAAACCAAATGACATATTATACATCTTATTCATTATTCATTAATACAATTTCTTCATTATAACACATGAGTGATGCTTACAATGAAGTTCACGAAAACATGGTTCGATTTAGTGAATTATCATGATATCATAATGTAGATCACTAGTCTTAAACATGTGCTCTAATATTCCTATTAAACTGATACTTGAGAAGAAAGCCAAAGTATCTAGATCATATATCACCATCTAGTTTCATTTATGTTGATAATGGCCTGTCCCATAGCCATTAGTGTGGACACAATAAGGATATATAGTGGTTTCTTTTTGGTGGAAGGATTTTCCTAAGTTGATCCCTTCTCATGCATAAATGGTAAGCTATCAATTGAGTTCATTATGTCATAATTGTGTAATTGGTCCTTAAAACTGAGATACCAAAAAATATTGTATACAAGTGAGTTTTTAGGTGCAGAAAGAAGTTGAGATGGTCGTAATCATGGAATTCTGAATAGTCTCAGTTTGGGTGTAGAAACAAGTTCACAAAGACAATTTAGTGGTCAGGATGGGATCCTCAACCCTCAATATAAGAGAAGACAGATCAAAAAAGATGATTGATAACACGTAAATTATTGTAGAAATATAATGCATAATCATAAATATCTGCATCTAAATTTACATATTTGCATGTTACCACGCTTTAAACAGATTAAAATTTCATTCAATTTGATTTTATGATTTTATAGATTTTCTGGAATTTTTACAGATTTTTGTGACGTTAGATTCATGAAGAAATTAATTTTACAAGGCAAAGGCTACTTATTTCAAATTGCTAATGGTGATTTCTAATTTCTTTGGACTTTTTTCCACATTTTCCAACATTCTTTCTTAACGTGGAAGGCAAGATGTGCTGGCGATAATTGGAGGAGAGAGTAATTGAAGAAATCAGATGGCCATGGTTCATGAAAATTCAAACCTTGGTATCTTGAGATCTGACCATCAGATCAACCTGCAATTTTGAGGGCAGTTTTGTCTTTTCCTAATATCACCATCCATTGAAGGGATTTGTAAAATAATCTCAGGAATAGGGGAGAACCCCTTTGAACTTACCCAACCCTAGTTGTCCAAGAAGGACACATCAAGCTTTTCAAGTCATTTTTTCTAGAGTTCTTGAGTTAATATGGTGAGTTTCTTTGTCTTTTCTGTTGTCAAAATTCCAAGTATGGGTAAAATGTTCCTGCTCCAGGAGGTTTTATTGAGGGTAGAGCATCACCATAGTTCAAGAGTGCATTCTAAAATTATTTATAAAAAAATAGATAGGTCATCTACCATTGCTAGGATCACATTTAGATAATATATATTATTACCTACATCCTATTCAACACTTCTATTCAGTTCCCCTTTTTGATCTTGCTTTCCCCAAGGGAGAATCAATATCAAGAAGGGTAAGGATTCTTTCCATCCATTTCTTCACTTAGGTATTGACCCTTTCAAGAGGATAAAGCCCTAAGCACCACAGTCATTCTCATTGTTTGTTCAGGTGATCTGAATCTTCAAGAGAAGGTTCAGATTCCTTGTTCCCCTTCTCTCCTTTTTCATCATCTCTCAATTATAAGCAATTCCATTTACTTGTGCTTAATTTATACTTCCTGGATCAATAAAATAGATTCATATTTTGAGGGAAGTTACCTCCATGTTGATCGACTCATTTCTCATTTAATACTTTCTATATTTTTAAAAAGGGAATTTTATAAATTTTATTTCATAAGTTTAAATTCAAAAAAATTATTAAACTTGCATTTAATCACACCATTTTTAGGATTATCAATTATTGAACGAAATCCTTGACCAAGGCAGTGGATTATAAGAGAAGAGTTCTATGTTGATTGAAGAACACATTAGTACTAAGTCGGATGGCCGACTATGGTTTGATAGTTGACCATATTCTAAGTCATCATAGGAGTGTCAAGTGGATGAGAGACTATACCTACATGATAACTAATTTGGAAGGCCAATAAAGGTTATTGGGCCATTGAAGTCGTTAACTAGACTGATAAAGGGTCACATGCAGACAGTGTTTTGGACGTCGAAAGTTATACTCAAAATTTTGAGGGTTTTATGAAAAATATCCACTTTGTAATAAATAGGGGAAGGCCATGAATTAAATCCAGATATTCTATTTTTTTTTGGGATCTTCCCCTTCTTCTCCCTTCTCCCCTTAACTTCTCTCCATTCTTGATATGATTGAGATGGTGTAAGGATGATGACATAAGATAACAACGCTCACCAAGGCAAAGGAGGAAATTCGACATGCCAATAATCGCATGGATACATCTAGGGGCTGCACACTTGAGAATTTTGATATATCTCACTCAATCTGAGAAATCATAGGTCTGATCCATGCCTAGATGGTTTGATCAATGACTTTTTTATATCAATTCAATTCCGTTCATAGTCTTTTGCTACATGAATCAATTTTGTTTCATCCAAGTCAATGCCATGGGACCTGAAAAGAGGAGGAAGTGGTAAGGTAATTTAGAGAGAGGGAATATATAGGGGGAGATATTGACAAGAAAAAAGACAATTATATAAAAGAGAACTTTTTATAGAGATTGCAATTGAGAGGGAAAATCACAGAGGGGATTCAAAGACAGAGAGATTGAGAGGAAAAAGATATATGTGGCAGATTCCTATGTAGCATGGTGAAAGTTTACAAAAATATTTTTCTGGTGTAAGCTAAAAAATAAATTTCAAATTATATTTTGCAAGATTAGTCTCCATGTGGGTTGAGTTGGGGAGAAGAACCTATGGATTAGTAAGAACTATATGCATGTGATAACACCAAATTAGATAAAAATGATTTTATACTTCATTTTTAGGTTTCCACTTGAAATATTAACCATTATAGGTTTAAATGAGAAAACAAAATTATTTTCCTGAGTAATATTTTCACATAATTTTTTTACTAAGACTAACCCTACTTGACTCCGAGTCAAATTATGTTTTTTACATATTTTTTTATTTACATTTGGAATGCATGACTTGGGTTCATAAAATTGTGAAGCTTGGATTTAGATTGGAAAAAAAGAAACACATGACATATGGATTGAAAGGAATATTTTCAATAGATAAGAAGTTCCTTCTTAAATCCCACTAAAGCCCTTCTTAAAAGCCAAGTCAATGATGTCAGGAATTGTGGAAATAACCCCCAATTTAAATTTGAAAGGACATTTTTCAATTGTGAGATGGAAGGGACATGGGCAGACATTTTAAATGAACTAATATGAACCCTACAAGTGCTTGGAATTAAATCCAAAGGATTGGAGAGTGAGTACACATCTATTTAAACTCTTTCCTCTCTCTACATATCTGACATTGGATTTTGGCTCCCAACTTGTTGGGTGCTTGTGTATCAGATCTATTTGATCCATTTGTGTTATACAAGAATGCGATAGAGAGGGTTCAAGTTTGATCAATATTTTTGGTAAAATACACTACTTGCCCTTGGGAGAAGTGATAACACCCCAAATTCATTGTTTAATTGAAGTAATGAGCACATTTTTATCCATTTAAAGAGTTTAAATTAGGGCTTTTATCGTATATCTACATGTTGATTACTATTCCACGTTGATTATGAATTTTCTCTTATGGAATTTATTTTATGGAATTTATTTATGCTTGAAATAACTCTATTTAAATGTAAATTGTACGTTTAAAAAATTAATTCAATGTTAATTAGTGGATAAATTTTCTTGATTTTTCTAGAATTTTATCAATTTTTTTGGAATTTCTTTGAGAAAGAAATGAATTTTTATATAGAAAAAGGATATAATTATAAAGAAAATAAGAGTTTAAGTCGATTTCTAAAGTTGGAGGGATTTTTATGATAATCTGGTTGCAAATATACCCTTAAAACATTTCTTGGTCGCACATTGCAGGCGTAAATACCTAATTAAAAATGATTGTAGGGTCTTATAAAATAAATCTGGATTTTTCTATTGTTTTTCAGGGAAATATGGAGGAGAGAGAAAGCATAGGGATATATCTCTAATTACTTTTGGGCGGTGTCAGTTTGCGTGCACGAATAAAAGCAAATAACCTCAAAATTTTGATTTTGTGGGGCCACGTGGTAGGATCTTGTCCGTTGGAAAAGAATCAAACGGATTGAATGTGTCGGCAAAAGTGTCTCTTGTGGGCGGTAAGTGTACTGCCCGTGCTGCACATGCAAAGTCTCACTCATGGGAGTTGACGTGGCGACGCCTGAATGGTTGTCACTGGTAAAAACGGACCGCCCGGGGGTACGTGGAGCGCCAAGAGAGAACTTGTCAAAATTCAGTAAAAATGCACCAGCCAATCAGAAATCGACACAAAATTACGTGTAAACTGAAATTTAATTTAAAAAATAATTTATTGATCCAATGCCTAGGATTGGTCAATATTCATTTATTAATTACTCTTAATCCTAAAGTCAGATTGAGCTCAAATTTATGGGCTTGATCATCTCCATCTCTTATTTCTATCTATATGGTTGGATCATTCAGATTAAGCCTACATAGATGGATACAGATTAATTAATTAATTGGGGTTAAAATAGTAATTTTTACCACTTAACCTAAGTATAATAACAGAAATTCGAGTTGAGGAGACCATTCTAGAGGGGGGTCTTTCACAGATGCAAGATACAGAGGAGCTATAGCCTGGATCAACCCTATTTGGTATTTTTTTACTTTATGGTATTTGAATTTTAACGTATTTGGGATTATTTGTTAGTGAATTTCTTGATTGTTCTTCTTGATCTTAGTCTGAGACTCTAAATTTCTTGGCATGAGCGGCATGTACAAGCCTAACTAGGATTAACAAGAGTGATTATTGAAATATGCTAATTGTTCCATTTTCACACTAAAAACAAAAAAATAACAAAAAATGAGATTAATTTCTTTGTAAGAATAGATTAAGTTTATGAAAAAGTAGTGAGTTATTTTTTATACCCAATTCCCCCAAAAACAAATTAACCTTATATTTTATTCGTAAGCGCTCTACTTGACTACTTTGATCCTTTTTCTTGGATCAGAGAAGTCAATCTAGAGAATCCCTAATTATTCTGTTCTTCCCATCTCTTCTACCATCATTTCCAAATTCTTCATACAATTACGGTAATTTGATCTTCATTGAAGATTAAATAAACCCTAATTAGGGCCAGATAATTCAATTGGATAAATAATTGAGTTGCCTTACTAGCCTCCTTTGGACGATCCCTATACTCATCATTATACATCTGAAGTTTAGGGTTTTAGAAATTTTATTACATGAGCTGAAATCAACAACAATAGGGGATTAAATATTGATAATTCACCCCTTATTTTTGGCTTATCAGGAAGAAACAAAGAGGTTTGTGTAATATGTCATCCTTTTCATTTAATATTTCATCCTTTTCATTTCATTTGATTTGTGTAATATGTCATTCTAGGAAAGAGATTTAACCTTAGAGTTTATTTCGTGAGTTTCATTAACAGGTGGTGGCCGAAGATTGAGAATCCTCTATAACCTAAAAGGATATGAAAAAAGCACCTAAAGAACCTTAAAATCTCTAACAAATTCTTCTTGTGCAAGAATCTGCAAAGTATCACTAGTAGACCTATTCAGAGGTTGTGATCTTTTACTTTTGTTTTCAGAATCTTCCCAAGCCCCATAATGTATTCTTACATATTCCAAAGGCCATAGAAATATATTATATAAATGTTCAGTCCTATTAGACTTATGATCGTCCGTTTTATATCGTAGTGTCATTTTTTCTAATGCTTTAAGTTGTCTTTTCTAGGGTCTTATCATTATGCATGGCTCTAAATGATGGAGGACCATCCAGTCAATCGCATTCTGACTCGTCACCAGCCACTTCGTGGAGCCCGAGCCGACATGAAGAACCCACATTTCCACTATAATGTTTGAGAAGCATTCACATCATCTTGGTACGTGTCGTGATCCTTCATGTTCTTTTCTTTTGACAGCCCACTCCTTGTGTACGGGCCTATCCTTGGTTGCTTTACATTCTTCGCATCATCTTTGGATTGTAGGGAGGCCCCTCTTGTGTGAGTACTGGCCTCCCCTACTCGTACTTGTTTTATTTGCTCGGTCAACTTAGTTGCCATCTTTAGGGGGAGGAAATCCATGTTGGGCTTTTCTCCGCCTAAAGAACCCTTTTAAGGGGAAGCCCAATAAGCTTCCCCTTAAAAGAGGCCTATTTGGGGCATCCCCATAACTGCCCTTTCTCTCTATAAAGAGGGTTGGGGTGGATGTGGGAAGGGGACCAGACATGTTGTTGTGAAAATTCCAGATCTGTAATGTAGAATAGGCAGTTATCATGGTGTTTGTGTTTGTGTGGAAAATTCAAGAAAATTCTCTCACGAGAACATCGAGTTTGCCAATGAATCTGCCATTACTCAATTGTTTCTTTGATATCGTTGATCGGATGCTGTAATGATCGATTGTTTCTGCAAGGTTACCACCCCGTTGATCAATAATGTGTTCTTGTTGAATTCCCTCTACGGACTTCATTTTGGGGCATCAGTTGCTCTTCTCGATGTTGCATTATCAATCCCTTTCCGTCACACAGTGTGGGCTCAATCCCAGAGTTATGCAATCCTCTTCAATCTGAACCTGTCGTCTGTTTCTTGTGATGACTATTCCTGATATCTTCATTTTCCCTGACTCTGGCCTTCGCCACCCATCATCAAATGTAGAAGTTGGCCCCTTTCCTCTTGCGACTACCATTGCTAATGCGGCTTTCCATATTGACGTCAATGAACGATCACTCTCGACATCAAATAGAAAATACATTGTTCCCCCCCCTCCAGGAGCAACCCCGATCTTCTATTGGCCGCTGTGAAATTTGCTAGTCTATTGTATTATTGGGAAGAGCTGTTCTTCCAATGCCCCCCTCATCTTCAACTTAACCCAAGATTGGAAGACGTGGAGAAAAACTTCTCCACGATTATTTCTCATGTGTTATTTTATTCATCCTTTTCTGGAACTTGCATGTGATTTCCGGTGCCCTCGTCAACTTAGATGGGTTCTATCGACCGGGAGGCTTCTTAACCGTTGACGGTTGACAGATATCGTACATATCATGCGAATTATATCAGTGTCAGCAGCCATTTGATCTACTTCACAGGAGGCTTCTCTGCAAGGGATTGGGTGAAAATCTTTTCCGTTCCTATGGGCATTTTAGCTTGGCGACAATGACAGGGAACGGTGATAACACTGTTCTTGCGGATTGTACTATTGACAAGATGAATTCTCACCAGCGTTGCCAAAGAGGTTACCATTCTCATTGTTATTTGCATGGTCCAATTTACACCCCGTAGGTTGTTGAACCATCCATTTTCATACAACGTTGAGGCCCCTTCGTTGACCACCATTGTTTTTCGGGTATCAACCGCAGTCGCGCTCAGATCTCACACATGGATGAGTCTCCTCCTCGACTGCTCCCAAACCCAGGTTTTAACTCTCCCCTCCCTCTTACAGTATCATTACCTTCTGTAGTGCCTATCTTATATTACTCCTTCGCTACGAGAGATTCCGTTAGTTGTTAAAGGACTTCGACACCATCATCGTGTTAGAAAATTTCCTTGTTGGTATTGGATCAGCTCATTCATGTCGATGGTGTGGACACTCTTAGACGAAGATTGTTACGCACCCCATCATCCCTTTGAGCCAATTACGTGGATCATTGGGAGTTTAACCGTGTCATAACCCGTACGGTGTCATCCAATAGATTATGTCTCAGATCACCCGACGACTGGCATACTTCTCGTTAATTTCTTAAACTATACGCAACATTTCACATCCTTATTTTGTGTTTTGTGCTCGAATTTCTGTGGTGAAACACGAGCCGAACGATCCCGGCCGTCGTGTCACATCACTAAACCTTTAGTGGCCTATATAAGGTGCCATTGTAGCCCAGAAGGATCAGTTACGAGAAACCTATTTCTCCATCTATTTTCTCATTATTAGAGAGTATTCCATTGCTTGTGGACTCAAGCACAACCCCCACGATGACTATTTTTATGGATTTAAGACTTTGATGCTTGAATTAGAGCAAGGCTTAGGGACTTATGTTGTGTTTCTATGTTATTCTTGCAAAGAGTGAATCATATATCATTCTGGAGGATATACAAGATGCCAAAATTTCTAACGCCACAAACTGTATATAAAATTCAATACGTAGCCCAAATTATAGCCATTCAATTGTACCACACATCACCATCGCTCACTAGTACCAGCAATCAAGAGCTATCGCCAACCACTGCCAACCCATGCACATAACACCCACAAGTAGGGGCTGAACCGCTTGTAAGCCAAACCAATAATTTGATATCCAAAAGAATTACTGATATGACAAGGTGATAAACTAAAAATTAGGGTAAAAATTATCCATTGTGAATTTGAGCTTGATCCATACCATTTATAAGCCTTTACTCATGAATAATTTATATAGATAGTGATGAGCGAGGGTTGTCTCCACAGGGAACATATCTTAGGGAAATAGCTCTTTCAAAGGGTGAATTCTAAAAGGTGTGAAGGATTACGTATAGCGTAAGAGATAGTGATGGAGGTGGTGATGAAAGATAAGGATACTTCCTATTAAGGAGAACAAGATGTGTACATAACGAGTGATGGTCGAGATCAGAACGAGTGAAACTGGAGAGTAAGAAGGCATGAAGCATGTAACGGTGATATGACACAAGAACTAGATATAAGAGGTATCTGATTAAGGATTTAATAATTTAGGGTTAATAAAATATAAGAGGGTGTGAAGGCGAGACATGATGATGTTGACAATGTGGTAATAGATACTGAGGATAATAGATCGGAATGGATGTTGATGACGAATGGGAATGATAAATGTGAGCGGTAGAGAAACTTTCTAAATGTGTTGAGGAGTAATCAATGTAAGGCAAGAGGCTAACCTAAGGTCCCTATGTTCCACTGGGGTCAAGCCATCTTCTTGATGTAGATAAGCCTCTCCACTTCTCTGTTGACCCTCTCCAAGCACCAAACATAACAACTTTAATGGACCTTCAAAACTTCGCTTTCTTTCAATCTGCCTCACTAGGACAAAGTGAGCTTCAAGATGTTTTCTAAAAAGCTCAGGAGCTCAATTTATAGATCTAACATATGGATGGATAGAGGACATAAAGAAGAAACAACCCCTAAAATTTCATCTTTTTCAAATTTCTGGATTATCAGATATCAAGCCTATAAGTTAGACGTTGGATGCAAGGGACGGATGGGAATGGTAGATGAGCTATCTAAATGTGTTGAAAAATAATCAATGTAAGGCAAGATGCTAACCTTGGATCCCAATGTTCCCCCGAGATCAAGGCATCTTCTTGATTCAGATCAGCCTCCAGACTTCTCTATTGATCAAGTCCAAACACTTAAGACACCAAAAACACCTTGATGGACCTTCAAAATTTTATATTCTTTAAAATATAAAATAAATTTCACAAAATATGTTTTTCTGGCTTAAAAAATATATCTTTGTGAGTTTAATGTCAAAATAAATCAAGAAAATCACATTTTGACTCAAACAATTATTTGGTTTTAGAATATGTTGTCAGAAAAATCCTTAAAAATATGTAAAGATGCATGAAATTGAAAATATTATTTAAAAAATATATTTAATCATTTTAATATTGATAACATGCATATGTAAATGATTTCATGTGAATAAACATGTAAAAATGATCAGATTAACCTAATAAAATTGCAATTAGTCACCAGGTTGACTCCGCCAAAGATTGAATTAACTCTGACCGATTGTTTCAAACAAAACCATATTATCTAAATCTAACCAACCTGAAGTTACCCTTAATTGAATTAATTTTTTTCTCAATAAATTCAATTTTTCCAAAAATCCAAAAAATTCAAAGGTTCAGAAAATCCAAAAACATCTTATAAACCCCCAAAATTTTCTTAAAGTCATATATTATAAGTATAAAATATTAAGAATAATATTTATTTATTTAATTTATTTTAAAAAAATTAATTAGTTTTTTTCATTTTAGGGAATTTTATTTCAATACATTATCTAAAGATCCCATATAAAATCTAAAAACCTCTAACATATTGTAAAGATTTATTGACCAAAAATTACTCTTTCATTGCCTGATCCTTCTGGATTTGATCTTACTTTCGTATGCTTAGTCAATAAATTTATGTAAATAATGTTTCATAAATAAAAAATTGAAAACAATTAATTTTAACTTAATTATTTATTCATCAACATACATAGACATGTCCACAAGGGATCACCATCCGAATACCAGTATCAGATTATGGCATTGGGATGCTGTACTGGATATTGAAAATCAAATTTTTGGTATCCATTTATTCTGATATCCAGATATCAGATATCGATAGTGGATATCAGTTGCTACAGTACTGATATCTGATATCGGTATCCGTCTCGATGTCATCATCCGCCTCCGTCTCTCGGGGAGCATGACGATATCAGATATCGGAGTTGCATGTGGGATTTCGATATCCAACTTAGAAAGGTTATGTAAAAATATAATTTAATTGTCATAATGACAGTTTGCAGAGGATACACGTGGGGCAGCAATTTATTAGTGAGCTTTCTAAATTAAAAAATAGCTCGTTTAATGTATACCTCTCAAAGCTTTTGTTTTCTTCCATATGGCATAACATGATTCAGAGTTTAACATTAAACTCCGAATCCTATTGTCCCCTATGGAAGAAAACAGAAATTTTGAGCTGTATTTATTGAACGAGATAATAATATATTAAGTATGCATTTATTACGTCTTAAATGAGGTAATAATATAGTAATAATTTATTAAAATATTATTAAATTATTTAATATATATCTTATTTCCTTCTATGTATAAAGCTCAAAATTTATGTTTTCTTCCATACGGGATAACAGGATTCAGAGTTTAACATCAAACTCCAAATACTGTTATCCCATATGGAAGAAAACAAAAGTTTGAAAGGTATGTATCAAAAATGTGTCGCGTACAGTAAATCATGTAAAATGTTGAATAATATTAATTTTTTCTGTGGATACCGTATATCGATATCTGGATACCGGTTCAGATATCCGCATATCGAAATCCAATATCTGGTACCCAATATCCATCTCGTCCTCACCCATCTGATATCCGTCTTCAATATCTGTCTACTCCTAAAGGACGAATATCGTCTGATATTTGATATCCGATAGCAGACACTGTCATGTTTTTTTCCAGAAATCAGATGTCGGATACTGGACGTCGGACGGATATCAGATGGACAATCCCTAGTGTCCATGACTGGCTAAATTTTGCCCTATTGACTCTTTATGTGGAAGTATTTTCTTATTTTCTCATTGATGTGAAATATCATTTTATGAGAAGTCAGTCATTAATAAAAATATTTGAAATATCAGGATAAAAAGCATAATAATAATTATGTGCCAATTAGTGTATTTTGATTTGTGTAAGATAACTCAATATCAAGATAACTAAGCATAATAACATTTATTGAGTCAGGAATTAGAATTATAACCTATATAATTTTATTTAGGATATTTTTATGGTAATTTTCTAATTTTTATTTTAATGTATTTAATCATCAATGTTTATTTTTTTAATCATGTAAAAAATATTTAAGTTATAATTCAAATATTGTGTGAGATATTATATAACCGATATATGCATATGATTTGCAACATAAGCATCCATCTCTCATATGATATTGATATCGGATATCAGTACTATAAAAACTCATATCTGATTTCGCCATTTGTTAACCAGATATCGGTAAAGCCCAATCTTATTTTCCACTTTGGATATTCTATTTCAGAATCCATCCTGATATTGGCATCCAAACATATAATGCATTTATGTCTAAAATATTTATGACAACCCCTAGCGACCTCTTTGTTTGAAATTTTTGTCAAGGTTTGTGGATGGATGATTAAAGTAACAAGACAATATTAAATCCTTCAACAGTCATTCATCCATACATTGTAATGACTTCAGTTATCCCCCCACAGTTCATGTGTCACCACTGAAATCTTTAAGACAAATCTTTATGACAATCATCCTAGTCTTATCCCCCATCCTGTCTCCCATTCTGTCCGACCTCATGGACATGAAAAATGAAACAACAATCCCCTTGATATAGGTTTTTATAACGATATCCAATAGTGAAATCTATGGAATTAGTGGTGACGTAATGATGATAGTGGGGACTGATAAATCTAAAATATGACATGAAATTATACGTATTGTAAAGTCATTTTAGGATCATTTAATGTGCATCACCTTTAACTTTACAAGAAATTCATATCATGCAAAAAATTGAGAAAGTGATAAAACAATGCATTTTAATGTAATTTTTACATATTTTACAAGTCCAACTATTTCTTAGAAAAATGGGTTTCAAACATTATTAATATTAATGAGATTATGGCCTTGTTAGTATGTCAATGTATGCTTCTGCAAGGAGGAAATCAAAGTTCAAGAAAGAAATAAAGGAGAGAAAGATAGAAAAAGATATATACATATATATATATATATATAATAATATTTTTTTGGGTTTTAAGTAAGAAGCTAGGGTTGAGCCAGGGTGCAACAGCCAAGCCAGCCATACATGGGCTAACGCAGGCCGCTCGAGCCCCAACACATCCACCAAGGATCCCACAAGAGCCCACACCAAGGAGCCCACAAGAGCCACCATAAAGGAGTCCACATGAAATAGAGGGGTAGTCTTTATTTATTTCGATCTATAACATCTGATGGGATTTATTTTATAGTTATATGTTTGAAACTTTTTGATATGGGATCATATTTGTAGATTTATTTCAGCTCCCTATCGGGCCAGGCTGAGAAGCAACAAAGGGAATGCAGCCCAATAGGCTGTGATACTCAGAAATGTAAAAGGAATTATGACTGGACTTCATGGCAATCTGACTAGAAGCCTGCATCATGACAATCCACTTCATAAGTCGGAGTTTAATCTTGACCGTCCAATCTCCATAAGGAAGATTAAAAAGTACAAACTATAGTTAACCTATGTTCTTTTTTCCTTTTGCAGGGCTCTGATTGGCCACGATGGCTGACGAGGATGACTGGGCCCCATAAATGACAATTCAGGAGTGAGAAAATGGTAAACGAGGCTGATGACAGGGTGCTGACATGGTTCATGGGTGCACCAAACTTAAAGGGGTCCACCGTTGCGACTTAATCGCACCCAGTAGACCCCATATGAAGGAGATCAAATGGCCAAGGGTAATTCCATCCATCTCTGTCCTTGGGTGTTGACACCATCACTGGGAGGTGGATTCTGGCTAGTAGGGGGAACTGCTGGGGAAATTTGATGGCCTATGAGGACCCCCATGGCCATCCCAGTGCATTGATGGCCATGGGAGGATGTTCCCAAGCCTTTAAAGGGGCTCGATGGCGGGAGACCCTTCTTGCAGCGGGACAAGCCAAGGAAGTGTCGTAATACTTCCTAACAGCTCCAATCACCCAGAATGGCACCAGCAAGAGTACAGAGAGACAAAGATTTGTTCCAGCAAGGACGAGAAGAGCCATGGAGAGAGTACACTGAGATTAGGCGGCCGTGATTGAGCCCCCACACTTTGCTCTTCGAATCAGGGATAATCGGGTACGATCTCTACTTAATCTGGTATAAAATTCATTTATGAACACCATTGATTTTATTTACTTCAATTTAAGTAGAAGAGAAGCTTGATTTCAATAAATTTTCAGGAATCGGTTTCATTGTGTCATTTCAATAAATTTTCAGTGTGCATTCGAGAATATTTATCAATTAGCGAAGTTCCTTCCCAATTTTTCCTTTTAAAGAAATGCAAAATTACGTAAAATTTGAATATATAAATATTTATACGACTACAGATATATAAATCATATTCTATTATGACAAGGTATTCCTAATGATCTAATAAGATAACTATCAAACTACTAATTACTCTTATTCCCCTTCTATCTTCTCTCTCTCTACCTATCTACTTAATTGAACTATTTTAAATACTCTTCTCATTGAATCTCTTAAGTCTCTTATAACTTATGTAATCCCTTATCTACCTTATCTATCATAATTTTATCCCCTCTCTTCCCCACTCTTCCTCTTAACTCTTGTTGAAATAACTATTCCCATCAGTTAACTCATTACTTCTAATTACCATAAAATCTTATTCACTATCTCATTCAACATATATCATTATTATATCCACTTCCTATTTTACATATAGCTTATTATGAACTAAATAAGTAGCCTCCTATCTCCTATCAATAGTATTTTACTATTCTATCTTATTAATCTTCTCTACTCCTCCCACTATCTGTATTAAAAATAATACAATCACTTCTTTCCAAATATCTTCTTTATTATCTCTAGTATCTACAAAAATATATAAATAATATATTATATTCTCTCTGTCTCTAGTTCTATCTCATATCAATTACTATTCATTATCATTAAGTATTATCTTAAATTCTCTAATCCATTGGATACTACGCCTAACTAATTATTACTTATCTTATACTATATTCAGTGTCTTTATTCCAATTATTACTCCTTAACTATAACTCATTTATTAAAGTCACATCTAAAGGCCAGTCTTTGTGGATACAATCTTTCTCTTACTATACAATCAAGAGAGTTTTCTACTTTATTAAATGTATTTGATTTAGGAAAATTAAATTGCAATGACAGTAAAATTAGATACACAATTTGCCTTCATCAGGGACTATATTGGATATCCGTATCAGATATTGATATCAAAATGTTGTGTGGACCATAGAGACAATATTGGGGAGATATTACTCCAGTTAGATCATTGTGGATATTGAGTTTGGTAGCAGGTATCAGTATCACTATCGGTGTCAGATATTGGTAATGAATATCATTATAAGTATCATATATGCATGTAGGATTTCTCTCGTATGGAAAAACTTGAAAATTGTGCATTTATAACTAACATTTACATTCACAGAAATGAAATTGGGCCCTCAGTTTAGGGACTTTACTATCTAAAATCTCCCATGGGAGATCCCTACCACATTGGAAAGGATTACTAGCTTAACTTTGTGTTATAATTTTACATTATCTCATATTTTAGTTGACTTTGTACCGATGTTATCCCATTTCCCTCAAAAATCTCTTGAAGTTATATTATAAGTGCAAATATAAGTCAATAACTTTACTGAAAATTAAAATTTGAAGGTATATCTTCAGAATACTACATTGATGGACTACGCGAGCAAATTCAAACCGATAACAAATTTTTTTATCAATATCTGATTCTGATTTGGGTCTGGCCTCTGATCAATAATTTGTTATAGATATCGGATATTAATTTTACCATATATCGTTAAGGCCCTACTATGATGGATAATCCATTATAGTTATCTATCCTCTGACCCAAACTTTAGTCTGTGTCTCACTTGCTATATGAGAGAGGCCTATCAATGACACTGATTAACCTCTTAAATGGTCCTTTCTCCAGTCCATAACCTAGGTAGGCAAAACCTCTGGGCAAAGCCCGTTAACTATTTACGAGCGTCAACTAGGTTATGGAAAAAATCTAAATAAAAGGTTCCGTACACTAGCATTTTAACCTACAATATTTATGCTCCCCTTTTAAATAAGAGAGGATTGTAAATAATTGGATGTTAGCTTTAAGGTGGTAGAAAATATCAGGAGCTATGGTTTGAGAAACAGTGAAAGAGAATAAGCTGAGATATGCAGGCCAACCTTTTACGCCAAAGGTCTTAAAGTTGACATGGGCCTCAGGATTGGTTTGAGACAGGATTGAACCTGAGAAATTTAAAAAATCCTTATGCAGCCTCTTTTACATGAATAAGACCTATTAATAACCTTTATTGAAGAAAAAAAACCATTCTCGGGCTTCAAAAACTAAGATTTTTTTGTGTACCACCATATGGTTTGGCCAACCCTTTGGACTTAAACCCAAATAGGATAAGCCAACGGTCTTAAACCCTCTCTCTCACTAATTATAGAGGCAATTTTCTCTTGAATTCTTTTTTTCAAATTTTCTTATCTTTCATCCATAAGATAACTAGGCCAAGCCTTCAAACAAAAAACCATATTAGACAACAAACCTAAATTTGTGGTTAGGGTTGGGCGGTCTCAATTTTTGGCAAAGACCCTAAACCTTACATAAATTTTGGTCCAGTCTCAATATGGTCTGGTCCGGTCTCCACCTAAAAAAAATCACTCTCTCAAATTTTATTCTTTGTCATCCATTAGATATAAACCCAACCTTGTAGGTAGGGTTGGACCGTCCCAGTCCAATCCTGATTTTTAGCAAAGACCTAAACATTACCTAACTTTTGGTCTGACCTCAGCCTGATCTGGCCAAGTCCCAAATTGAGAAAACTCATTGCCCTCTCAAATTTGCTTCTATGTTGTCTGCTAGATAACTAGCCTGCCCATTCTGCCTAAAACATATCTTACGCAACAAACGTAGTGGAATATTGTTGCGTGGACCCAATCCAATCCTAGCTATTAGCCAAAGACCTAAACCTTACCTAAGCTTTGGTCCAGTCGCAGTCCAGCTATGGGCAGAAAAATGTAAGCATAAATATTTTTCCAAAATATTAAAGATAAGTCCTAACTAGAGGTCAGCCCAGTCCTTGTGAGGCTGTGGGCCAATAAATGTAAGCTAAAATGTTCATCCAAAATATTAAAGATGTTTTGTAAGTAAATTTCAGTTCATTCCCGGTCTGGCCATGGGCTAAAAAATCTAAACATAAATATTTGTCCAAAGTATAAAAGACAAGTCCTAACTAAAGTTTGGTCCAGTCCCAATCCTGCTGTGGGCTAAAAAATGAAAGTACAACTTCGTCCTCTCTCTCCCGTTTTCTTTCTGCCTCTCTCTTGCTTGTTCTCTATGTCTCTACTAGCTCTCTCTCTCTTGGGTTATTTCTCTCTTTCCTTCTCTCATTGGTTCCCTTTCTCTATTATTTAATTTATTATATACATTTATTTTTTATTTTTTATTAATGTATACAGTTTGAAGTGATCTGAACTGCTGCTTTGAATCAGATCAGACCAGATTATTCAATCTGAACATTGGATCGGATAAAAAATTAAGATCCAAACTTGATATGAAGATTGATTATGAATCATACATGTCCCGAGCCTGATCATTTTAATGCTCAAGCAGATTGAACATTCAAACTATCAGATCAAATTCCCTATCCCTACATCCATTACTTGTGAAATCTATTATATAGTGAAGACATTGAGATGATAGTGGGGACAATATTGGTTATCATCATGGAATATTTTTATCAGAATATTTTATGGGTCATCAAGAAAAAAAGTCAGAAATATTAGACAAGTTAACTTATTGTCGATATTGAGTATAGTACTGGGTATCATCAAGGATCATTGTATCATTATCATTATTGGAAATTGATACCAAATATCATTATATGTATCAAATATGACTCTAGGCTCCATCTCACACAAGAAAATTCATCTCAACTAGCAAACCTAACCTTGTGGGTAGGGTTGGACGGTCTTGATCCAGTCCTGGTTTTTAGCGAAGATCAAACCATTACCAAAAGTTTGGTCCGATCTCAAGCTGATCTGGTATTGTCCCAAACTGATAAAAATAATCATCCTTCCAAATTTTTTCCTCCATCATCCATTAGATAATTAGTCCAATCATTCGGAATAAAACCTATCTTAGATAACAAACCTTGTGGGTAGCGTAGAGCGGTCTTAATCTAGTCTCAGTTTTTAGTCAAGGTCTGGATGTGGGATAAACATGCAAGCATAACTACACTTTAATGACATTTGAGTCTAAATATTGGAGACCAGTCCTAAATAGGTTTCACCCTTGTTGGGCCTCTCAAATGGGTAGTAAAAACATGTAAATAAAACACAACTTTAGTGGTATTCCGCTTTCTATTGTACGAGAGTTATAACTAAAGCTCTAACTCAAGATGATTCTTAACTAAAGTCCAGTCCCTTCTAGGTCTGGCTGTGGGCTAAAAAATGTAAGCATATTTTTTTGTCCACTATTTTAAAGACAAGTTCTAACTAAAGTTTGGTCCATTCCTAGTCTAACTGTGGGCTAAAAAATGTACGCATAAATTTCCGTCCACTATATTACAGACGAGTTCTAGCAAAATTTTGCTCCAGTTCTAGTTTAATTGTGGGCTAAAAATGTATGCATAAATTTTTATCCAAATATTAAATAAAATTCCTAATTAAGGTTAGTTCCAATCCATATTTTGCTGTGGGCTAGAAAATGCAAGTATAACTCGGTTCTAATGGCATGTGTCTAAATAATATTAGATACTGGTCCTAATTATGTTTACCCTTGTTTGGCTTCTCAAATGGGTCCTAGAAAACATGTTGTAAATAAATCACAACTTCAATGGCATTTTTGTCCAAAATTTTCACTATCCTATAAGAGAACTCTAATTAAAGCTCTAACTAAAGGCGAGTCCAAACTAGAGGTCGGTCCAGTCCCGTTCTGCCTGTTGGCTTAAAAAAGGTAAGCATAAGTTTTTGTTCAAGTGTTAAAGATGAGTCTTATCTAAAGTTTGGTCCAGTCCCGACCCAAAAAGTGGTTTTAATGATATTTGCGTCTAAATAAAAATTGGTAACCAGTCCTAATAACTAGGGTTTCCCCCTTGTTGGGGCTTTCAAATGGGTCCTAAAAGACGTAGTAAATAATTCACAATTTCAGTGCTTTTTTCGTCCAAAAATTTCACTCTCTCTTGGAAGAGAGTTCTAACTAAAACTCTAGCTAAAGAAGAGTCCTAACTAAGCGTTGGTCCAGTTCTGATATGGTTGTGGGCCAAAAGAGGTAAGCATACATTTTCACCTAAATATTAAAGACGAGTCCTAAATAGGTTAGGACTCGTCTTTAATGGTTGTGGGCCTGTCCTGGTATAGGTATGAGCCAAAAAATGCAAGTATAACTAGGTTCTAATGGCATTTGCGTCTAATAAAAAATTAGATACCAGCCCTAAAAACTAGGTTTTACACTTGTTGGGCCTCTCAAATGGGTCCTAGAAAATATGTCATAAAGAAATCAAAACTTCAGTGGTATTTTTGTCCAAAATTTTCACTCTCTCCTAGAATAGAGTTCTAACTAAAGACGAGTCCAAAAAGCTCTAACTATAGACGAGTCCTAACTAAAGGTCAGTCCATTCCCGGTTTGGCTGTGGACTAAAACAAATAACGATAAATTTTTGTTCAAATATTAAAGACTTCCCAACTACAGTTTGGTTCAGTCCCAATCAGGACGTTGGCTAAAAAGGTAAGCATAACTTTTCATCCTAATATTAAAGACGAGTCCTGACTAAAGTTTGCTTCAGTCCTGTTCTAGGTATGGGCTAAGTATAAGTAGGTTCTATTGACATTTGTGTGTCAACAAAAATTACAGGCCAGCCCTAATAACTAGGTTTTATCCTTGTTAGTCCTCTCAAATGGGTCCCAAAAAACATGTTGTAAATATCACAATTTCAGTGGCATTTTTGTTCAAAGAAACTTCACTCTCTCTTGTAAGAGAGTTCTAACTAAATCTTTAACTAGAGACGAGTCCTGTCCAGTCCCGGTCCGGCTGTGGGCTAAAAAATGTAAGCATATATTTGTTCGAATATCAAAGACTAGTCCCGACTAAAGTTTGGTACAGTCCCAGTCCAAAAAATAGTTATGACAACATGTGTATCCAAATAAAACTAGGGTTTCACCATTGTTGGGCCTCTCAAATGGATCCTAGAAAACAGGCTGTAAATAAAGCCATTTTCAGGGGCATTTTATTCAAAGAAACTTCACTCTCTCCTGTAAGAGAGTTCTAACTAAATATCTAACTAGAGACAGAGTCCTGTCCAGTCCCGGTCCATCTGTCTGCTAAAAAAGGAGAGCATAAATTTGTGTCCAAGTACTAAAGATGAGTCCTAACTAAAGTTTGATTCAATCCCAATCTAGGTACGGGCCAAGTATAACTAGGTTGTGATGACATTTGTGTCAAAATAAAATTAGACACCAGCCCTAATAATTAGGGTTTCACCCTTGTTCGGCCTCTCTAATGGGTCCTAGAAAACACGCTGTAAATAAAGCCATTTTCAGGGGTATTTTTGTCCAAAGAAACTTCACTCTCTCTTTAAGAGAGACCTATGAATATCGAAGAGGAGGGGGGGATTAGGGCAGCAGATGGAAGAACAAGAGCTACGATTTGCGCGGCGGCTGAGAAACCAAAAGGATCAGGCAATGAGAGTAAATTTTGGTTAAATTTTCTTTTTTAATATGTTAGAGGTTTTTACATTTTATTTGTGATCTTTAGATAATGCGTTGGAAGAAAATTCCCTAAAAGGAAAAAACTCAATAAAACCTTTTAAACAAATGAAATAACTATATTAAGTTTTGGCCAAATATTAAAGACGAGTCCTAACTAAAGTTTGATTCAGTCCCAATCTAGGTATGGGCCAATTATAACTAGGTTCTAATGACATTTGTGCCTAAATAAAACTAGGGTTTCAGCCTTGTTCGGCCTCTGAAATGGGTCCTAGAAAACAGGCTGTAAATAAAGCCATTTTCAGGGGCATTTTTGTCCAAAGAAATTTCTCTCTCTTTTAAGAGAGACCTATAAATACCGAAGAGGAAGGGGGGATCAGGGTGGCAGACCGAAGAACAAGGCCTTGGGTTTGCATGGTGGCTGAGTAACCAAAAGGATCAGGCAATGAGGGAATAAATTTTGGGTAAATTTTCTTTTTTAAAATGTTAGAGGTTTTTACATTTTATTTGGGATCTTCATAATGTATTGGAAAAGATTCCCTAAAAGGAAAAAACTCGTTAAAACCTTTAGATAAATAAAATAACTATGTAAATGTATGTCCAAATATTAAATAAAAGTCCTAACTAAAGTTTGATTCAGTCCCAACCTCAATATGGGCTAAGTATAACTAGATTCTAATGACATTTGTGTCTAAAATAAAATTAGATACCAGCCCTAATAATAACTAGGGGTTTTACCCTTGTTGGGCCTCTCAAATGGGTCCTAGAAAACATGCTTTAAATAAGTCACAATTTCAGTGGCAATTTCTTCCAAAGAAACTGCACTCTCTCCTGTAAGAGAGTTCGAACTAATTCTCTAACTAGAGATGAGTCCTCTAGTCCCAGTCCAGCTGTGGGCTAAAAAAGGTAAGCATAATTTTTTCGAATATTAAAAATGAGTCCCAACTAAAGTTTGGTCCAGTCCCAATCAAAAAAAATAGTTACTGATGGAAATATATGTGGCTAGCAAGCCAATCACACATTCCACATCTCGTTCCATGTTCATTAATAGAACATATTCATTATAGTGCACGTGTGATGCGTATAATGAAGTCCATGAATACATGATCGGACTTAGTGAATTATGATGAGATCATAATACGGAGATCACTCGTCTTTAAGCATGTGTTCTAAACATTCCTATTCAAAGGATACACGAGAAGGACATCGAAGTATCCGGATAGAATAACACTATCTAGCCTCACTCATATGATGAGTATGGCCGGTCCCGTAGCCATTAGTGTGGCGACACTAAGGATAGATAGTGGGTGCTCTTTAGTGAAAGAGTTCACTAAATTGATCCGTACGAATCCCTAAATGGTATTATACCGAACTGTCAATCATGTAGATTCACGTCACGGTTGTGTAAGTGGTCCTTAGACTTGAGACACCAAAGACGTTTTGTGGACGGACGGTTGTACTTTGGCTATGGCCAACGAGTCTCTAATCATGGGATTCTAAACGGTCTTAGTTCGGGTGCATTAAGAAGTACACGAAGGCGATTGAGTAGTCAAGATGGGATCGTCCACCCTCGGTATAAGAGGTGACAGCTCAAGGAAGACGATGCAACGAAGTCCTTGGCCAAGGCAGTAAAATATCGAAGAAGAGTTCTCCGATGATTTCCGAATGCATCAGTACTAACTCGGATGACTGATTAGGGTTTGACAGTTGACCATACCCTAAGTCGTCCAAGGAGCATCAAGTGGATGAGGGATTATACATACACGGTAATGATGATGAACAGGTTCCATGAGTGAGTCGATACACACTCCTTTGTATCTTCTAGGACACGAGGTGTAGCTTGGCACCCCACGTGTCGAAGTCTCGACCTATCGATTGGGTTAAATCAATCCGATGTTAATTAATCTATATGATGATATAGTTAATTAAGTTGGAAGGCCAATAAAGGTTATTGGGCCGTTGGAGGCGTTAACTAGACTGATACATGGGCCTAGAGGGTCACATACAAATGGTCTTTTGGACGTTGGAAGATATACTTAAGTTTTGGGGGTTTTATGAAAAATACCCACTTAGTATAAATAGGGGAAGGCCCTTAACGAAATTCTCCTAGGCCAAAATTGTTCAGGGGCCTTTCCCCTTCTTCTCCACTCTCCCCGCACCCCCTCTCCATCCCTGATGTGATCGGGACGACGTAACGACGTCGACGGAGAAAGAACGGGGCTCGTCAACGAGAAGGAGGAGATCCGACGCGCCGAGGACCGCGTGGATACATCTAGAGGCTGCACACTTGAGCAGCTCGACTCGTCTCGCTCCAGGATCGAAGAAATCACGAATGAGATTCGTAAAAATGTACATCGTTTTAATGTTTTCGTTGATGACGTTCGATTCGCAAAAAGAATCTTCCGCTGCGCATCGTTTTGTGTTGTTCATCCATGTCAAGGCCCTTAGAACCCAACAGTTATGACAGCATCTGTGTCCAAATAAAACTAAGGTTTCACCCTTGTTGGACCTCTCAAATGGGTCCTAGAAAACACGCTGTAAATAAAAACATTTTCAGGGGCCTTTTAGTCCAAATAAACGCCACTCTCTGCTGTAAGAGAGTTCTAACTATATCTCCAACTAGAGACGAGATCTGTGCAGTCCCAATCCAGCTGTGGGCTATAAAAGGTGATCATAAATTTGTGTCCAAATACTAAAGATGAGTCCTAACTAAAGTTTGATTCAGTCCCAATCTAGGTATGGACCAAGTATAATTAGGTTGTAATGACATTTGTGTCAAAATTAGACACTAGGGGTTTCACCCTCGTTGGGACTCTCAAATGGGTCCCAGAAAACACGTTGTAAATAAAGCCATTATCAGGGGCATGTTTGTCCAGAGAAATTTCACTCTCTCCTGTAGGAGAGACATATAAATACCGAAGAGGAAGGGGAATTGGTGGCAGACTGAAGAACATGAGCTAGGATTTGTGCGGCGGCTGAGCAACCAAAAGGATTAGGCAATGCCAGAGTAAATTTTGGTTAAATTTTCTTTTTTAATATGTTAGTGGTTTTTACATGCTATTTGGGATCTTTAGATAACTTATCAAAAGAAAGTTACCTAAAAGGAAAAATAACTAGTTAAAACCTTTTAAATAAATGGAATAACTATATAAACTTCCGTCCTAACGAACATTCTAATGACATTTTGGTCTAAATAAAACTAGGGTTTCACCCTTGCTGGGCCTCTCAAATGGGTCCTAGTAAATAAGCCCATTTTCAGGGGCATTTTCGTCCAATAATTTCACTCTCTCCAGCTAGAGAGACCTATAAATACCGAAGAGGAAGGGGTGGGATTAGGGGGAAGAACGAGAACTAGGGTTTGCGCGGCGGCTGAGCAACCAGCGGAGAAGATGAAGTTCAATCCGCGCGTCTCGAGCTCGAGGAGGAAGAGCCGCAAGGCGCACTTCACCGCGCCCTCTTCCGAGCGTCGGATCTTGATGAGCGCCCCGCTCTCCGCCGATCTCAGGAACAAGTACAACGTCAGATCGGTTCCCGTGCGCAAAGACGACGAAGTTCAGGTCGTAAGAGGCACCTACAAGGGCAGAGAGGGCAAGGTCGTGCAGGTCTACCGACGCCGATGGGTGATTCACGTCGAGCGAATCACCCGCGAGAAGGTCAATGGGTCGACGGTGAATGTCGGGATTAACCCTTCCAAGGTAGTGATTACAAAACTCAAGCTTGATAAGGATCGCAAGGCTTTGCTGGAGAGGAAGGCCAAGGGCCGGGCCAGCGCGACTGATAAGGCCAAGGGTAAGTTCTCTGCTGAGGATGTTGCCGCTGCTGGCGCCGGTGGGGCTGCCCAGTCCCTCGGGGAGATTGATTAATTAGTCTGCCAATCTTTGTTTGGACCTGCGAATCCCTCTCATTTTGGTCTCTTTCTCTGTTAGAATTTCTGTTGTGGAACTTTTTATCAAATGTTGAAATTAAGGAGACAGTTTTGCTCTCTAATGTTCGTTTATTTCTCGTCTGGAACTCAGCTTTTGGCTTGAGCTAAACATTTTGTCGAAGCCCTTTTCGATTCTGTTCTTGAACTTTGCGTGTGATCTCTTTCCGTGTGTGAAGTTGTACTCTGGAGCTTTCATCTTATGTTGTAATTAAGGGGACAATTTTGCCCTCAATTCTTGGCGTGAGCTTAACTTTTATCAAACCCCCTTTTCGATTCTGTACTTGAACTTCGTGTATGATTTCTTTCCATGTTTGAAGTTCTAATGTGGAGCTTTTATTTAATGCTGTAATTAAGGGCATTGATTTGCTCACAAATGTTCTTTTATTTCTCATCTGAAACTTAACTTACGGTTTGAGCTAATTTTTTTATCAAAGCCCCTTTTCCATTCTGTTCTTGAACTTCGCGTTTAATCTTTTTATTAATAAATTTCGGTTCAAAAACTTTTATCAAATATTGGAGGTAAGGAGACAGTGTTGCTCCCTAATTTTCTCTAATTTTTCATGTGGAATTCAACTTTTGGCTTGAGCTAATTTTTTCTACTTGTTTCTCCACGTTTGATCTCTTTGCCTGGTAGAATTTTGTTGTGGAACTGTTATCAAATGTTGATATTAGGAAGACAGTTTTTCTCTCAATCCTTAAAATGAATCAAACTCAAAAGTTAAGCATTAGCGTACCTATCATCAAAAGTTTTGCATGATCACTATTAGTTAGTTAAGCCATATTTCGAATATGTACTTGAACTTCTTGTTTGATCTCTTTCCATGTTTGAATTTCTTTTGTGGACCTTAATCAAATCTTGAAATTAAGGAGTCATTGTTCCTCTCTTATATATTTTGATTTCTCATCTGAAACTCAATTTATCTAATTCTTTTTATCTTTGTGCTCCGTCATGTACCCTTGAATGTGTTATTCGACTTCCTCTCTGTTTGAAAGTTGATTAATTAACATGAAATTCGTTCTAAAGGCCTGTATGCTCTTGGGTTCCTTTTTGCCTCTCTCTTTTTTGGTTTATCATGTTAGAAATTAGGTTCTCGAACTCAGTAAATGTTAAATTAATGGCAAAAGTTTGTTCTCTAATGTATACCGAGCCATAATCTAGAACTTTGATCACTTCGTCGAGCTTCAAATTTGTGAATTTCCACATCTAATTCTATTTTGTGACTTCATATTTTTGTTATCGTCTCTGTTTTGTCACTTAACACGTGTTCTTGTAGCAACATGAAGCAAAGGACGAATATATTCATGAATAATTGCTGTGGATCTGTTTTCATGAGTGGTTATTGATTAATAACCTTGTCAACTTACATCTTTACTGTACATTTTTAAATCATATTTTATCTAATGCTTGTTTCCACATTCTAATAATATTGAATAAATATCATTGTGCTTACCATAACAGTTAAACTCCTACTTCGATGACGTTTTTCTCTCCCCAGTTAATTGTTTCTTTGTGATTCTTTACATGAACTATGATAATCTCTGCACAAATTGTTTTTCATTTTGACCAATAGAACTGAGTTCCGATTTATGTTCAAGAGTATTTAATATTAATCCTGGGATTAACAAGTTTAATAATAGCAAGCAAATTATCTATAAACTAGAATTACCATTGTCAAACTCACTTCGTGGAATTTTAGTAAATAATCTCCACATGATATATCTCCCTTTTGATTTCTTTCTCACTCCTTCCTCTCCCTCTCTCTCCTAATCGCATTAATTAAAAATAAACTTTTAGTACTATCCTGGAGAAATTCTATAGATGATGTTTGCTTTATATTGCTTTATATATGTACTTATAAACTGTAGATGCCAGTAACTTGAGACATCTATCTCTATTTTTATAACTATGTTAAGATTCAACTTAAAGGTTAAAATGGACCATGCAACCAATATTCTTAACATATGTTAAGTCATGTATGCGGCTATATTTAATGTGGAGTGATATACAATTATTTTTGCAAGATCAAATGATGTGAGTAAACTTTAAACAGCTAATGTGCAAGAGTATTCGGTTGATGAGAATAAACCCTGGACAGCCTTATCTCTTTAATCATTTCTTTTGCCTATAGATTATTCACCAATCTTTTCACATCAGTAAATTAATTTTGAGCTCATTGCGTGTCTAAGAAAGGGTAAATTAATTTTTTATTATAGTATTATAGTCAACGTCACGTTCACCACCATCATGGATAAACAATCAATTATACTTATCTTGTCCGTGTAGGATAATATTTCAGATTCGTTCATAGTAAATCACAAGATATATTTATCACCCATTATTAATAATTGCTGAAAAATCAATGGGGCAACAACCAGTGGAAGAGCTTTGAAGATTTCTCTTAGTTCTGGCCCTGAATGAACGACTATTTTGTAACAATTCAATAAGATTCTCAATTTTCACTGACATGAAACACTCTCTCTCTATTCATATATTACACACACACACATATATACTCCACTGGATATCAACAGGAAACCCCATGGTTGAGAGTGCCAAGGTGGGAGCTCATTGGGTTTGGTTTTCTCTTGGGAACTTCATTTCCAGTGCTCCTCTTGATAAAAGTTGGGGGAAAAAAGGAACTGTACACTGTACTAATACCAATGCAATTCTAAATCTTGAAAAAATAATTATATATTTTTTCTTGCCCACTTCCCCTAAGAAATTTGATGTTAGTCATGCATTAAAAAACGTAGGAGTTTCATTCCCATCCTTTGTTAGCTTCCCGTATTTGGAATTTAATTGAGTTTGTTACAACCTAGTTGGAAAATTCTACAGTTCTCTTTGGTGTGATTAGCTTCATAGAACAATTAAATATATTTATTCCAACTGAATTAAATTGTTCTAAATACTCGTTTTAAGTGTAAGTGGATATCAGTCATGATCCACTAGACGTGGAAGACACATTTAATTAAGGTAATTTAATTATGGGTTAATCAAAGCTCATAATGTCTTATTAAGGTATACATATTTTAGACTTGTAAAAATCTAATGCAACATAACTAAATATACTTTTAAGTAATGGTGTTCACATATAGACTTGAGTCATCCAATGAATTGGATAGGGAGGAAAGGTTAGAGAGATATGGGGCAAAATCACAGAATGAAGACTATTCAAAGTACTCAAGGTACACCCAATATCAATTCATAAATGCCACCTGCTTGAGGGTGTGGTTCCATTAATAAGAAATAATTTAGGGGAAAAGTAGAGAAAGGAAATATAAAAAGATAGGGGAGATGCCAAAAGACAGAGTGCAACAAGATCTAAAATACAGGATCTTAATAGAATTTATCTTCAAAGTTTTCAGTTGAGTAGTGACAGGATACAAAAAACCATCCTAATGCTTCGTCATCTTTTTTTACCTATCGGTATGAGGAATGACTATGGATTGGATAACCTCATTTGCTTTGTAACCTTTCATCATTTCTTGCAGAACGTTTCTTCGCTCCCACTCCTAAAGTCGCGCTAAGCACCGTCGAACATTGATTCATTTCTTGCTCCGTCGATTCTGCTCATAAATCGCTCCTAAAGTTGGGCCTTTATGTTATATTTTAACAAAAAAGAACTCATGCATTGATCTGTCCGAGGTTCAATAATCTATTAAAGGTTCCAAGAAACTTTAGGAGCGATTTTTGAGCAGAAGCGACTTTAGGAGCATTACGAAGTAAATGAGGTGCGACTTTAGGAGCGTGCAAATGAGCAGAAGCGACGGCGCGAGCGAAGGGACGAAGCGAATAAACGTTCTAAAGAAAGTCAAAGTCAAGAAAAATGTAGAAGTCAAAGAAAAAAAGTAAATGAGAAGTGGTGATCTCATCTCGTCTTGCTTGCTGGGAGAGAGGAAGCTTCTGGATCACCTTTTTCTCAGCCAGATAGCGAGCGATCACTCAGCAGTGGTACCACCGGCCGAGAAGAAGTATCTATCCCTTATGGGAATTGAACCCGTCTTCGACATGAAAAGACAGTTGCTATCTCTGATACCAATTGATACAACCCAAAGGTAATATCAAAATCTTTAATCTAGTTGTTAACCCAGATTCATTAAAAGTAAATATTATTAATCCTACAAATGTTAATCGGAGAGGGGAAGAAAGAAGAGAGGATTTCTAGAGAGACTGATATGAGAGCTGTAGAAGAGAGGGGAGAAATGATGAACAAAAGGCTAGGGGGTTATTGATGGGTCTTATGTGGTTTGTAAGCCAATCACACTACCACATCTTATTTATGTTCATATAATTAAAAATTATTCATTATTATTCTCATGAGATGTTTATTATCAAGTTTGCAAAAATAGAGATCATTGGTCTTTCAAAACATGTTTTTAATATTTCTATTTGAAGGATACTCAATATGCGAATTGAAATATGTTGGGACATAATAGCATTGTTTAATCGCATTCATATGGTGAGTACGGCTTATCCCGCAACTATTAGTGTGGAGACACTAAGAATACATAAACTGATACAATCCCTAGATGGTATTTGATGCCGGACGTCATCAACGAAGTCATTCGGGCGGTACCGAGGTGAATGCTCGGATACCTAGATGTGTTGCACGTCGTCAACGACATCGTCCGACTGATAAATTCCCTACGGTGGAATGTAACTACGGTTGTCGTTTGACCTAGGTGGACGCACATGCAGGCCACGACTCGTCGAGATTCACCGAGCTCCGGGGCGGGCGATCGGTGACGACGACGGTGACCTTCTAGCCCTCGTTGGAGCGACGACGGCAACTACAAGCCGAATGCAATACTTCCATTGGCGCTCGCTCGTAACGGACGGGCTCGACCCGTACCTAGGAAGACGCTCAACTCGTAGTTTTTTCGGTAATCTCTCACCTAAACTAACCCGAGCGCGGTGGAGTGCAGCCAAAAAATATACTGGAAGATGTAATATAACAGACGAGAAAGGGGAATGGCATACCTTGTCGGTGGCGGCGTTTGTCGTCGGAGTCTTCGTCGACGCGAACGATACAGTCATGGGCGGCGGAGACGTGCTGAGAAGGAGCACGGTTTGGCTCAACAGATGGGGATGACGCAACGCTGGCGCGGTAGTCGGCAGAATCAGAGGCGAGGAGGGGAAAGGTAGCGGTGCGGCTACTCAAGCAGATGACTGGTTTCAGCGAGCATGACCTTGCTGATGAGTCAACGCTGGCTGAGATAGCAGCAACTGCGAGTTGGGTCTGGCAGCACTACGGTTGGGCGCAAGTCCGTGCGACAGCCGGCCGGTAGCGAAGCAGGATGGTAGCTCAGCAAGCGACGGACACCACGACGCAGAGTAGCGAGTGACCGAGCAGGCGGAGTGTGGTCCAAACTAGATTGTCTGCGACATGGGCGTGGACACTGTCGGCAGTGATACGGCTGTGACGGCACACGAGAGGGTGCATGCTTGATGCGGTTTGAAGGGGGATCACGGCGGCGATTCGTCAGGGACACACTGATTGACGGTGCGCACAGGCGTGTGCGTCGAAGCACTCGACCAGGCGGTCGGGTGTCAACGCTCCTGATCGAGCAACAAGCGTGCGGGCGGTCGCGCTGGCACGTGCGTCCGTCACAAGTGATCTGCGACCTGGTGGGGCCAAGGAACACCGTACTCGGTTGACCGGTCAGATAGTGTGGGTCGGCTGCACGCACACCGTGGCGGTGCAACTGCTCGGGCGGAAGGGTTGCGTCGTGGACCACGACGCGCCTGGACATGCAAAAGGGAGGGGGGCTTAAGTGAACAAGAGGAGGTGGCCGGTGACCCACAGGTGATGTCAGGAGCGGTCCAATAGTAGCCCGCCCTCCACTTTCATCCTCTTTCCCTCCCTCCTCCTCTTCTTCCTTCTCTATTCTCTTGTTGAGACCAAGACGAATGAACAAACCTTCAAAATGATAATCCTGGTCTACCGACCTAGGGTGCCCACTTCTCCCTTATATAGGGAGTCAAGTTGGGCCCCCTAGGGTGGTCCAATAAGGGGGGGGAAGGTCCATTAAGGGGGTCCATATAGCTAAGAACCCCTTTAAAACTACAACAAAACTAAAATGCTTAAACTAAAGAACTCGATGATGACACGATGATGCAACACATGACAAAACGGACACGACGAATACCGACACGACGCGAACAAAAACACAAACATGACTAAACAAAGAAGGCGAAAAGAAATTAAAATGCGAGAAAGATACGGCCGTAATTTCACCCAGGATTCTCGAACCCGGGTGTCTTCACTGACACCTTGGCATGCCAGTCGGCTGGATGCGAGCCGGCGGCGTCGACGACGATGACGACGCCTCTAATAACTTCTCAGATGGAGCGAGCTGGTGCGCTCCATCAGTATTCTTCCTAACTATTAGTTAGGGTGATTCATGACATTGTCGTGTAATGATCCTTATACATGAGACACCAAAGCCATTTTGTGTATGGACAGTTTTAGTTTGACTATGACCTACAAGTTTCTATTCATAGAATTCCAAGCTTTCTTAGTTCGAGTGCAACAAGAGATTCACAAAGATGATCGAGCGGTGAAGATGGGATTGCCTGTCCTATGTGTAAGAGACAACTAAAGAAAGACGATGTGGTAAAGTCCTTGGCCAAGCTTATGGACTATCCGAGATGTAGTTCTCCGAAAAATTTCCAAAAAATATCACCAGTAACTGAGATGATTGATTATGATTTTATAGTTATCCATACCCTAAGTCATATCATAACATCAAGTAAGTCATAAAATCTTGGTGAATTTTTCTCTACAAAAAATCATCCTTGTCTTTTATGCAAATTTCATTGAACAGTATATAAAAAGGGGAACATCCTAACTTGATTGTGATGTGAGTCATTGTTGAGGCCCTCCCTTTCTTCTCTCTCTCTTCCTTCTTCTATGCTGCTTCCAATGCAACTAGATAGAGAGGAAGTCCTCCTGGATTTTAGCAGCTCAGTTCTAAGGAGCGAAGAGGAGATCCAGCAGTACAAAGTTTGCGAATACATGTAGAGGCCAACATTTGAATGAGTCGTAGAAACTCATCAAAATAACCAAGTAGTTGCAGAATATTTTTTTCAGTTTTATGATCCATTTTTTATTCAATCAATTATGACGATGGAGATTGAAGAGGAAGACAAAATCAGAATCAAGAGGCCCTGAGACACAACCTAGTATAGCATCATAGAATCGTTAAGCATAGTTAGACTTAGCATGTAGGCATTAGAGCAAAAAAAAGTTCAATATTACCTACCAGTTTACCCCCAATCTTTATGAATTTACTCTACTAAAACTAAAGAAGAAGAAGACAATGGGGGATAGAGGGAAAGAGAGAGACATACATTCTTTACAAGAGGATGGGGAGAGAGGAGCCAACCTCGATTACTGCTTGCGACCAAGCTCGACATCTTCGATCATGGGGCTTGTGATTGCTTCGTCCACAGGCTCTTGAGGAGCTGCCAGCGCAATAGACGGCCTGTTAGCAGTTTCCTCCATCTCCGCCAATGCCCGGAAGTAGGCGTGTGGGCCCCAACCTGCACAAAATTAGAATGTGCTTCAATTTAAGGGATCCACTAATTTGATTGGATGGTTAAAAAATAATTTATGTTTAAACTCTTCAAAGCTTGTGAATGGTTATAACCTTCTTAAGATGAATGGTTTATTGTTTGTGCTTGGATGTTCTTATTTGGACATCTAGTTTGGGCGACTGGCTTCATACTATTAATATGTTAGGAATTAATTGAAGCTTAATTCAGATATTTCATCACAAACAAAAAAGGTGTTCTTCAAAGAAAATTTAAATTAAAAAGAAAGAAGTCAGAAAATTAAGATTTTGAAAACCAGTATGTACAGGTTAATGGAAAAGATGATTTGGGAAAAGCATTTTGATTGAAAAAATTGACGGTAAAAAGTATTTTAAAATTTCAAAGTGTAGAGTGTTCTCCATACTTTATGCCCTAGCAATTGAGGTAATAGCCCATGGCAAAAATTATCTGGAAGAAGAATCTACAGCACACGGCAAAAATTTTGGATGAAAAATATTTTTATATCCGATTCTCCCAATCTTTGAGAATTTAAAGAACACAAGACACAGAGAAGGAAAAAAGTCCATCCGTGGGAAAAGATATTAGAGTAGAAGAGTCCATGAGAAAAATATGTATATTTGGAGAAAAGTTTGAAAAGTAACATTTTGGAATAACTCTTTTTTCTGGATTACAGACTTCCAACACGGAAAATACAAACCCGAATTTCATTGTGCACTAATTGGTAACGATACTGGTGTGAAAGATTGTCTAATAGAAGACTCTATCTGGTCTATTTGGAGAGAAACTATGGAGGTATTTGATTTTGGAATTATCTGCTTTTGTTTTACATTTATGAGTTACAACGAAGAAAACAGATAAAGTATTACAGATTGTATAATTTCAACCCAGAGAAAGAACAAAAAATGGGATTAGAGAAAAAGAGTAGGACGAAGAAGAATCTTGTCTGTAAGGAGAAAATTTTGGACGGCAAAAACGTTCATCATAGACTTCCCAGGTTCTGTTTCAGAAAAAAAAATTGCGCAGTACAAGAATTAACCATAATAATTTAAAAAAACAAGAGACATACCTTCTGCATCATATGGCAGTGGGAAGAACTGGAGATAACAGAATGAAGCAATGATAATTCCTGAAAAGCCAAAATTCATGGAAAATTATTCCAATGGACTGACTGGGAGATAAAATGAGTGAAACTTTACAAATCAAGCCCAAGGGAGGAGAAAATTAAGTTAGTGTATGAACCCAAAAGACCGCCGGCAAAGACATCTTGCCAATGGTGCCAGTAGTCATCAACTCGTGAAACCCCGACAAGGGCAGCGACAAGGAGAGGAAGAAAGACGATGCAGAGCTTTGCCACATGTCCTCGGCGATCAAAGGCTTTAATCTTCCCAGAAAGGTACCAAGCAAGGAATCCGAGCCCAGCAAATGACCCTGATAAACTTCCCAGCTAAGAAAAAGAAGCAAGTTGACGAGATGGCTTGAAGGGCTCAGGACCTGACATCTGATGTTCAGGCTTGGACAGAGCCATCTGATCATGGCATCTGATCATGGCGGACACGGACGTTGGACATTAACGTCAGACTGTCCAACGTCCAGGAAAAGAAAATAATAAAAACTAAATAAAACGAAACTAAACAAATAATAAAAACTATAAAACTGATGTCCTGATAAACTATTTTTTTTTTCATGTGGCCCTTTTGAAATATCTACACATTTAAATATCTAATATATTATAAGTTAGTGCCATGGTAAACATCTATAAAAAAATTGATATATTACTACAACATGAAAGTAATGTGACCATACTTTTTTCACAGTTGTTCCATTTATTTTGTGTATTTTTTCATATTTTTCATTTTTCACAACAATTGAACTCTTGGTTTCTGCAGTCAACAGACAGGTGGACTGTCCATTGGACAGTTGGCAGTCCGCTGACTTGTTTGTATGTTGGACGCAACGGACAACTGATGGTCTCACCTCTGTTGTCCAAGGTCAGACCCTGAGCCCTAATGGCTTAGATAATCTTTTATTTGCTTACAGGAGGTGTGACCGCTGGGGAAGCTCTTGTGGCCTTCCTTGATGACACCCTTTGATCCATGGCAAATTACACCTCCCGTGACCGAATCAAAGACCTGGAAAAAATGGTCATGATCTCAGTTTTTTGTTGTAAGGATAAAATGGTCACGATTTAACAATCCATGTATACGTGGAACTATTTCACAATCCATCAAAGGTCACATCTGTCTATCTCTTTTAATATATTTTTATGTCTATCCTGGTATCCACCCATATATCTAGAAATATGCATTAATATAAATATGTAAATATGCATGAAAGCCCGTGTAAATATGTAAATAGTATATCCACGAAAGCCCATATCTATATATAAATATGCATTAATATATATCCATTAAAGCCCCGGTATCCATCTATCTAGAAATACTTAAAAAAACATAAAAATAAATACATGAAACTCACCGATTTCCCATCAGGAAAACATCGCCAGAAGAAATCTGGGCGAGGGCGGCCAACAGCATTTTTGATTGCATCAGTTATAACCCCGGTGACAAGAACGGAGAACAGCAATCCTGCCCAGATAAGGCAAAATACAAAATAAAAAGCTGTATCAGATTCAATTTAGAGAGACCATGGTAAATGTATCTACCTAGGAAGGATCTTGAAGGGAAAAGAGAACAGAGAATTGTGAAGCATATTGGCTTCTATTTATAGGGACTTCAATGTAGGCTTCTATTGAAGGATCATTGAAGGGAAGAGAGAGAATGATATAGAGAAGAGATAGAGCGATACAAAGAAAACATAAAACAATATCAATAGCTAAATCTGCACGCAAGCCACCGTCAGAAGGAGTTTACTAGAAAAATGGATTCAATTCAAAATTTTCTTAATTGCCCTCCTAAAAGATAACTACTCAAAAGATGAATGGCAGAAATATCCCTCGTGTTCTGAGGTCCTACCATAAAATTCAGAAAGAAAACCCACTGGGCATTCAGAGAAAAATAACAGATCTAACATTTAAGGAGGATATTCCTTGCTGGATCGGGCCAATTCAACTTCTTGACTGCACTCTTTAGGCGAGGCCTACAAGCATTTCGAGGGAAACAACCTTAAAAGCAAATGCAACGTTCACAGAAAACTGAATGAGCATTCAGAACAATAACTGATATAATATTTAGGGAAGACTGACACGATCCCGATAAGAGTTTATGAAAGGAGAAAGAAGCAAAGAGGGATAGTAAGTGGGCCAGCTGGCGCTGAGCTGGCAAAATAACCACCTTCCTGAAAGGTAGTGAGGAAGGAAATAAAGTAGTATCAATAAAGGTGAAGGCACCAAAAGAAGGCACGGAGGATTTGAAGTTCTTTGGGGCAATGATTTCTCGGGAGAGGGGAGCTGCATTCGGCTTGAGGTTCTTCAGGAGTTCTTGGACGCTGAGGAGCAAGGAGACTACGTCGAAGTGGTTCGTGATAATCCAGTTTGGAGAAGCGAGGAACAATTGCAAGTCAAGTTTACCTGAATTCTTGCCATTAAATACTCTTGTCGTATCAAAGACCTCTTATGTTGAATTAGCCAAATTCAACAACTTCTTGACTGTATTTTGAGGGAAAATATACGATCGGCAAATGGCTGTGATATTACTGACAGCATTTGGGGATCTCGTCCAAATAAAATAACAAAGCTACCCTAAAGAGAATGGGAAAAATAACTTTAATCATGGATATTCCTTTAAGTTACCTAAAATGGCATGGTGAAGATCATACACGTCTTTCTGCCAGATGTAGATGGCAGTGAAGATGAGAAGCGGCAGTACCACGGCAAGAATCTGCTCAAAGCCGACAGAAAAAAAACATTCAAAATAGATAAAACAGCTTTTAAGGGAGGGAAATAAAGGATTGTTAGTTTCACCGGCACAGCCCAGAACGGCACAGTGTTATCTTTGAGCGGGTACTTGAGATCTGTCAACATGTCCTCGCCAACAAAGCGGTAGAATGGGTGTATGACATTCAGTCCAATGTCGATCCCCACGAGAAGTAGAAGGATAAGCCAATCATGCATATGAAACCTCGCCACTTTAATTCCATGAGATTTTATGGTGTGATTGCCTGAGCAGCGTGTTGCCATCTCACCCTGAATTTTGTAAATGAAATAAAGAACATCAATATTATTTTATTTTATTGACTGAATTTGGAAGAATAAGTAAATATATGAGCTGAGAAATTTGTCGACTAATTACTTAAGTCAGTACTAGTTTACTAGATAAACGGATAAAGGCCTAATATGGCACCCTTTCCTTTATGTAATTACAGAATGGAGTCGCACCAGAGAATAATTCCAAAAATGTGGAGGCTTGTAAAAAACCATTAATAAGGAATTTATCACATAATTTTCTTATCCCTACAGGGGTAAGAATCCTATATAAAATGCTATTGGGAGTCACCTTGACAATAGATATTTCCAACCCTTGTACATAGGGATTGGCAAATCACAAAAAAGACTCCATCTAGAACAGTAATTGTTGTGATTAAAAGGCAGGATTTAATTATTTCTCATTCGATGCATAATAAAATTTAGCTAAAAATTTGACCCAGCGGATCATATACGACCGTGCATGCAGAATTGATGTCAATATGAGACCATGCTACTCATGGTGCGCGTTGTTGATTCTCACCATATAAAAGCGTATGATCCAGAAAACTTAATCATGTCACACTTTCTATGGGAAAAAAATAGAAAATATTGTATGATCTAATTAAAAAGAATATCTTGAACTGGCGAATCATAACCGACTAGAAAAAAATAACAAAAAGCTAAGTCAAAAAGTTCCTGGATCAGATACGCAACAAGATACACAAAAATAAAAGAATTAACGACAGTCTCAAGGTATATAGTGAACTACAAAATCTACAGGATATTGCTATACCCTCAATTCAGAGAGGAAAAATCGTTTTCATTTAAAAAACTTTAACAACTTGTTCGACCATAAGAATTTTCAAATAATGTGCAATAAATAACTACTTTTCCAGATCACCTTCGAAAAACATAATCCGCCAGTATCAGACATAAAATCAAACAATAAAAGCTTAAAATCGTTGTGCTTCCTCGTTTTACCCTTGAAAAACTTACTCCACCGGTAAGTTTTTTCAGATGATGAACGAGAAACTGCGGTTTATCAACAATTTAGCTTCCAAATCTGAATCCACGAGTAAGTGATTACAAATCATACGAAGAATGCCTGAAATCCGTTGTTCTTCCTCTTTTCACCCTTCAAAAGCTCATTCCGCCGGTAAGAATTTTGAAATGATGCGGAAGAAAACCGCGCTTTCTGAACAATTTACCGTCCAAAAAACATAATCCACCTATAAGAGAAACCCTAAATCTGTTCTTCCTCGTTTTACTCCCGAACAACTTATTCCACGAGAAAGACTTTTAAAATAATGCAAAATCATGCCCTAAATCCTACTTTGCTCAAACGTGGAGGCAGCGAAATTAAGACACCAACAAGAAAAAAGAAAAAAAAATGAAGAACCTCACCGGCCCAGAAACAGACCCAGCGGAAGAATGCAAAATGAGTAAAAGCCAATCTCTGATTAAGCCTGCCGAGTTTTCTCCAGGATTCCGATAAAGGGTTGGTAGCGAATCCTCTCTAATTAGGAAATAAGGTATTAGATCAGCAATGACAGGACCAGCTCAGCTAAGGAAAGCGATTTTTATTAAAAATCCAACGAGAAGCGGCCCCACGAATCGCCAGCGAGGTCAGGCTGGCCAGAGGAAGGATCAACTAAGGAAGGGTTATCTGAATTAGCGTTCTAGCGAGAGGAAGAGAGAGAAGAAGAAGAAGAAACAAAGAAGGGGTTGACGACGGTTTGAGAAATTAACAGAGAGGAAGGAAAAAAAAAACAAAAAACAGCTCGATTTCTGACACGACAAGCGATCAATCAACCGGAGAAGAGGAAAAAACAAGAAATTGGGACATGGGCGAAACCCAATTCGATTGCTTTCAATCGCCATGAATTGAAATTCCTTCGATTTTAAGGCTTGACAACTAGAAGCAAGAACGGCAGGGAAGAAGAGGTAACTACGGTTTAATAGATTAAGAGAGAGAGCGAGAAGGAAGAAATAAGAACTAGAATTTGCTCGATTTCTGACTCGACAGTCGTATAGTTTGACGACTACAAGCAATTAATTAACGAGAGAGGAAGAAAAAAAAACAAGAAATTGATTCGAGGGCCAAACCAAAATCGATTGCTTTCAATCGCCATGAGTAGAAATTCCTTCGACTTTAAGGCTTGACAACTAGAAGCAACAACGGCAGGGAAGAAGAGCAAACTACGGTTCAAGAAATTAAGAGAGAAAGGAAGAAACAACAACTAGCATTAGCTCGATTTTTAACTTGACGGTCGTAGATTTGACAGCTACAAGCAATGAATTGACGAGAGGGTAAGATAGAGAGAGAAGAAGAAGAAGAAACAAGAATTTGGGACCCAAATCGATTGCTTTCAATCGCCATGAGTAGAGATTCCTTAGAGATTGAGACTTCACAACGAGAAGTTAACTACGGTTTGAGAAATTAAGAGGGATAGAGAGAGAGAAAGAAAAAGAATGAAGAAACAACGTCTGGTGACAAGGAAAAAACTCTATAGATTGCTTTTTCAATCGCCATCAATAGAAATTCCGTCGACGCTAAGCCTTGATTGATCCTTCCAAAATTCCAGTTTGGCAATTAGAGTAAATTCTAGTTAAAAATGGGAGATCGCAATCGAAATTCATCCGCGGTAGTCAACTAATTTTGACAGATACAAGTAATCAATCGACGAAAGAGAGATTTAAGGATTAGGATTTCCGAACTGACCTCTACGGCGCGGCGAGTAGCTTGCGGGCTGTCGCTCTCGAAGTCTCCTCGTTCCTCGTTAATCGATGATTGCGACGCCATCATCCAACGCGTATATTATCCCGTTAGGGCACAGGAAAATCAGAAAAAAAACAGGAAAAATCACAAAAAACAGGGAAGAACAGCAGAAGATTGCGAAAGATCGTCGTCAAAGTTGAAATTCAGTAAGAAAATCAACAATCGGAAGTCGGAAAGAGAGTTGCCGCCTTGGAAGAAGACTCCGCAGCGAAGGAAGAAGACGAGAGAGGGTTTAAGAACTCGTCAACGTCAACGTCCTCGTTATCAGACCGTTATCTAACGTTGACGTCAACGAATTTCAGGGTTGTTGAGGATGACGACTTTGTTGCTGTTGTTGATGCTCAACGATGACGGGTTTTATTGGTAATCACATGTATAGTGCAGTGACGCGGACGGGATGGTAATTTTTTCAAAAGATGAAACAAACGTCCCGTCCAAGAGTTTGGACGATTGACGGGACGAAGAATTGTCCGCCCATCCCTGGACGGGACGAAGAAATAACCGTCCCGTCCGTGTCCTTAGACGGAGGACGGGACAGTTTCTGCGTCCTGCAGAAGTCAAGTATCAGTCTGCTGTGCCACGTGTCAAATTCCGAGTGGCCTAATGCACTGCTTCGTCCGGAATGTGGGACGGGACGGTTTTTGGACGGGATGGGACGTGGACGAAAATATTTGGACAGGACGAACTCTGGACGAGATGGTTCGGACGAACTTATAAAAATTGGAACGTAGGACGGGACAATCTTCGTTCTGTCCCGTCCTTCGTCCACGTTCTGGACGATCCTGAACTATAATCATATGCATTTGTATAGTGCACTATTGTTTGGGACGTGGACGCTGGACGGTTCGGATGGTTTTCGCCGCGTACCTCATCCCGTTATTTTTGGTTTGTCCCAAAACCATCCCATCCTGAACTGTTTCGTCCTGTTCGGAGCCGTCCTGTCCAGAACCGTTTTGTTCCAAACCATCCTTGAATAATGACCCAAGGCATGCCCATTCCGTGTGACATCTGGAATGGAAAATAGTATACGTTCCAGTTCATAGAAGTTTTAATATTTGACTAAAATCATAATATGAAATTTTAGTAAGCTCATCACTCGTTCTATCGATTGGCTGCGGATGGGATGACTTTTTTTCGTCCCAACACAGAAAATCATCCCATCCTTCGTACAATGGATGAGTTTTTGAATCATCCAATGTTTGAGGCCTTGGACCAGATGGTTTTAGTCCCCTGGACAAAAAACCATCCTTCCCGCATTTGGGCACTATATATATTGGGCATCGGCGTGGTTATTGCATAGTGCATGTTGAATTTTTGAAAAAAAATCATTATGGCCACCACAACAATGATTAATTTTGATTGGTTTTTATATAAAAAATTATATGAATAAAAAGACTGCCTATGATTAGTTAAGAGTTGCGAATAGTGCATCAAGATTGTGGGTACAAAGCCTGTTAAAAATATATTGTTTGCCAATTTTTTTTTTCTAAGCGGGTTTTGTCTCTTCAACATTGGCTTTATCCATCTATACCCCATCATTGTTGATATGATGTCCCAAATATATTCCCTCCTCCATCATGAAGTGGGACTTTTCCCCAGATGATTGCCATCTATTTCTCCATGAATATCTGATGACATTCATGGAGTATCTGATGTCGAATTAGTTAGACATGAATCAAAACAAGACAAAAAAAACAAGAAATATATATTGAAGTTTCTAAAAAAAACCTACTAGATCAAAGCAAACAACACTCAAACAAATGTATCCAGTGCATTTCATAATCCAAAGGCGTTATTTCTTCTGCTCTTAAATCCCTAAACTTTTGAAGTCTCATTTTGGTAGTGGATCAATTCATTAGAATACCACCAATATTTTTTATTACCAAAATGGTGACTAGCCCTTATTGCAACATATGCTACTAAATCAGCTGCTTTATATTTTGTGCCAGTGATCAAAAAATGTTTTCCTTGCGGCATCAAAAACTAAATCACGGGATTTGTTTAAAAAAAATATAAAAGCAATTGTACTAACCGGGACAGTGAAATAGGTTTTTGATTGGACAGTTTAATGATATTCAATTTGATTATTTCTTGAACAAACTCTAGAAAATAATGAAACTTATGCCCGTCAATCCTTTCACGAATATGATCAATAAGTGAAAAATAAAATTATGTTTGCTAGTGATTGAATTCAGCTTTCTCTAATCCGTGCATACTATCACCCTAGAACCCATTCTTGTTTGTACTTCTTCACCATTTCAATTTTCCTACGTAATTTTTTATTTTTTTTGGCACTACATTAATTTTACTCACCCTAAGTCTATCTGAAATAGCATAAGTAAATCACACCTTCAGGTAATTCATGATTTATTTTGAATAACCTCAAGCATATGAATTTTTGGTTGTCTCTAAGGTTGTCTAGTGTGCATATAATTTTCTTCAATAAAATTTATATGCTCACAGATATTAGGGCAAATCTCCTTATGCACACATAAGTAATGTGTGTTCCTTTTCAGAAGATATAATGGCTGATAGATAAATAGCAGGTCCTAAAAATGCATATTTAAGATAACAGAGAAACAGTTTTAATTCAACATCTAAGGAAGGGAAAATATTTGATGGTTTCAAGGATGGACCAAAGTATTCAAGAGTAAATTTATTGTATTCAAGAGTAAATGAATCAATTGTGGACCAAAGTTGAAATCATCTTCTCCCACTAAACTGAAAAAATCTTAATCCTCATTTTAATCTTTAGGGTCATTCATTAATTTAGATATGGGTAACTAAATTTACATAATTTAAGTTCAGACATGCCCCTATCCCAATATGTGGTGGCTTGATTGCGGCTAGGAATGGCATGCCCAAGATGATGGGTGCATGAATCAATTTTTGTATAACTTTTATAGATTTTATATGAAATCCAATAAAAATTGATAATGCTCAACTTTAATTATCACAACATCTTTCTTTCCATAAGGTTACCTAACAAACCAATCAACTAGTTACAATAATAATATTTTTACTCTAGCTAGAATATAAAATGTTCTACTAAAGATAATTCCTCCTAGTTCACATTTAACCTCGATGGTCCCCTATTTTTATTTTTGATGATATTCTTGATGAGTTAAGCCCCATTTTGTGTCTTGGAAGGTGTAAAGATATCTAAATTGTAGTGAATGAGTGGGCATGTTTTGAATATCATCAATTTGAGGAAGAATTTTTTGATCTTATGTTTTCCTTTTTATGATTTTAAAGCACTTGGAAAATGAATAGATGGTCAATAATCCTTTAGATGTGAATATGCCTTTTGTTTGATTTTCACTAGCTTGAGACTCCTCGTCTTCTTTAATATATTTAACCTCTTACCTACTATCTTATTCTACTATAGTTGTTGGGTTCTGGTGCCTTGGTTAAATGATAAAAACCTGTTTTCTACGCAACATAAGCATTGATCGTATAAAAAATGATCTGTGAAATCAGGTACATAAGGGTGATTTATTCCACCCTTGCTCACTTTGAGATTATTGTAAAGTCCTTCATCAGGTACATCAGGGTGATTTATTTCACCCTTTCCCCCTTATTCATTCTGAGTTTTCTCCACTCATCCAAGAAGATTGTCATCATGGTGAGAATGTCTATTAGATTTTCAAGAAGAGTTGGAGAATAACAAGCGAAGATCCAAGAGCAACTTGATTCTGTGGTATGGCAAATTGTCAAACCATAATCGGTCATCCAAGTTAGTACTAATGCACTTACAAATCATCAAAGAACTCTTCTTTGATATTTCGTTACCTTGGCCAAGGACTTCATCGCATTGTCTTCCTTGAGCTGTCACATCTTCTACAGAGGGTGGACGATCCCATCTTGACCACTCAATCATATTCAAAAATTATTGACACACCCAAACTGTCTTTTTCAAATCCCATGATTGGATACTTGTAGGTTATAGTCAAAGTACAAGTATCTATCCATAGGACGTCTTTGGTGTCTCAAGTCTCAGGAATTATACTATTCAGGGACTCTTACATATCAATTTAGTGAACTCTTTCCACTAAAGAACACCAACTATCAATTCTTAGTGTCGACGCTCCCTGCACTAAGAATTGATAATGCTATTCTATCTAATATCTTGATGTTCTTCTCGAGTATCGTTTGAATAGGAATATTTAGAACACATGCTTAAAGAATATTAATCTCCGTATTATGGTCTCATCATAATGCACTAAGTCTGATCTTGTATTCATGGATTTCATAATAAGCATCAAACATGCATTGTAATGAATATATTATATTAATGAACATGGAACGAGATATAGAATGTTTGATTAACTTGCCGACCACAAATATTTCCATCATAGATGACTCTATTTTTAATAAGATGTATAAGTCTCTAATCAATAGTTTTAAACATGGCTTAGCTCAAATATAACAAGAAGTGTATCGAGGTGATTGAGTGGGCAATATGTTTATTTGCACTTGTATAGGAGGATGATGACTCAAGGAAAAAGATGCATTAAATCCCTGGCCTAATTCGTTCATGATGAAGTTATGCAGTGATATTAGTTATGCACCAGTACTATTTAAATGAAAAATTAGGATGTGATGGCTAACCATACCCTTAGTCATTCAGGAGTGTCACATAGACGAAGGATTATATGTATGGTAATAGATGACTGTAAAATTTCCATGAGAAATTTCAAACTATACTATGCATTTGATGGAAATATATGTGGCCGGCAAGCCAATTATACATTTCACATCTCGTTCGATGTTCACTGGTAGAACATATTCATTATAATGCACGTGTGATGCTTATAATGAAGTCCATGAATACATGATCAGACTTAGTGAATTATGATGAGATCGTAATACATAGATCACTTGTCTTTAAGCATGTGTTCTAAACAATCATATTCAAAGGATACGCGAGAAGAATATCGAAGTATATGGAGAATAGCGCTATATAGCCTCACTCATATGATGAGTATGGCTAGTCCCAATATCATTAGTGTGGAGACACTAAGGATAGATAGTGGGTGCTCTTTAGTGGAAAGAGCTCACTGAATTGATCCGTATGAATCCTTGAATGGTATTATACTGAACTATTAATCAGGTTGATTCACATCACGGTTGTGTAAGTTGTCCTTAGACCTGAGACACCAAAGACGTCTTATGGACGGACGTTTGTACTTTGACTATGGCCAACGAGTCTCTAATCATGAGATTCTAAACTGTCTTAGTTCGAGTACATCAAGAAGTTCACGAAGATGATTGAGTGGTCAAGATGGGATCATCCACCCTTAGTATAAGAGGTGACGACTCAAGGGAGATGATGCGATGAAGTCTTTGGCCAAGGCAGTGAAATATCAGAGAAGAGTTCTCTGATGATTTCCAAATACATCAGTACTAACTCGGATGATCAATTAGGTTTTGGCAGTTGACCATACCCTAAGTCATCCAAGGAGCGTCACGTAGATGAGGGACTATGCACACACGGTAACCGATGATGAAAAGGTTCCATGAAGTGAGTCTATATACACACTCCTTTGTATCTTTTGGAACACGAGGTGTAGCTTGGCACCCCATGTGTTGGAGACTTGACCTATCGATTGGGTTAAATCAATTTGACATTAATTAATCTATATGATGATATAGTTAATTAATTTGGAAGGCCAATAAAGGTAATTGGACAGCTGGAGTCGTTAACTAGACTGATACATGGACCTAGAGGGTCACACGTAAATGGTCTTTTCGGCGTCCGAAGATTTGGGGGTTTTTATGAAAAATACCCGCTTGGTATAAATTGGGGAAAGCCCTGTACAAAATTCACCCAGGCCAGAATTTTTCAGGTGCCTTTCCCCTTCTTCTCAACTATCCCTACACCCCTCTCCATGTCCAATGTAATCGAAATGGCATAACGACGATGGTGGAGGTAGAACATGACTTGTTAAGGAGGAGGAGGAGATCCGACGTGCCAAGGATCACGTGGATACATCTAGACGCTGCACATTTGAGTAGCTCTCTCCATGATCCAAGAAATCACGGATGTGATCCGTGTAAACTTACTTCATTTAATGGTTTTAATGATGTCGTTCAATCTTGCAAAAGTCTTCCGCTGCATGTTGATTTGATTTCTTCATCCATGTCAAGGCCTCTAAAACCCAACAACATATTCTAGAGGATGAGGTGTATCTTGGCACCCAATGAACCAGAAACTTAACCTATTGATTGGGTTTAATTGATCACTGATTAATTAATCCATATGTCAACATGCTTGATTAATAAATTTAGAAAATAAATATTATAGGGCCATTAAATTTATTAACTATACTTATACATGGTCTAGAGGGTCACAAGCATATACTTTGATTATAAGGACTCTTAAATAATTATAAATTAGGGGTTATCCATTTTAGGTGCCCATGTGGGTGCAACCTGGATGCTCCCCTTTCTTTTCTCTCAATCTCCACTCACTTCAATAGAACTTCTTGATGCTAAGAATATTAATTATATCTTTAATAGGAGCTAGATAAGAGGAGGAGATTCAAAAGTCCCTTGATCATATGGATACATTCAGAGGTAGGGCACATGAACAGCTTAAAAATACTCTCTTAAAGAGAAAATCACGAGTGTAACAAGTTCTCCATAAGATAATTTGAATACTATCGCTCCATAAATCAATTATGAATTTATTATCTCTTTCACTACATTGAAAATACAATTTTCAATCACTAAATCATTCAAAATAATTTTAGAGACTATGAACTATTAATATGAAAGATGACAATTAGAGGATAGTGATAATTTGGATGGTGTAGGAATGATGAAGAGATGATAAGAGGGGATGAGATATATGTATATGTATGCAAAAATATAACACATATAAAAATTTGGTTGTATAATGATAAGGGATGATGATATGGAAGGGTTTAGGATAAGGTTTATATTTTAAAGTGATTTAATGGAAGAGATGTATAGATCAAAGCTACATAGGTGGAGATGAAGTTGGAAACAATGTAACTCAAGGAGCAAAGCTTAGGCCCTTATGTTCTGCCAAGACCCTATTGATATGCAAATGCATGTTTAAATATGATCTTTCTCTTAGCTTATAATTGTGGAAAGGAAGTTTAAAAATTGTTGTTACAGTTTTTCATCTCCTTTTAAAAATGAAAGGCATGAATGGCTAGAGGTGAGAAATATGAAGTTTCCCTCAATTTCATCAAGATCAAAATTCTGAGTCATCAGTTATTTAGTTAATTCTCTATTTCTCCTCATCAGTACTACTGCCACAGTGCTTTTGAGTTTCATGTCCTTAATATTCTTAAAGATTCCGAGCTAATAATTGGCCACATTTTTAGGTCGTCCTTGATCAGTTTCTTGTGATTCGACACATACCCTGCATCAAGATAAATAAACATACACATTACATTGATATCTAATGTGTGACATGCTGATGCTTTTTGTGAATGCCTTGTCAATGACCATCTCTCAACCAATGGCAAAAAGAGAAGTGTCCTTCCAACATAGAATAAAATAATGTTTTTTTATGAAACATTGAATGTGTGATGTGTTGAGATATCTACCACCTTCCACACCAACTAGTTTTTCATGTTTGACCAATGCCATTATGAACATATGCATTATGAGTTTCTCTTATTTCAAAAAAAATCTTGAGGATAATATTGGTGATTTATATCATACTGATACATGTTCCTTCATCTCAGTCTTCAAGATCACATTCAATTTGATCTGAGTCCATCTTTTTTTTCATTAGTTTACATTACCTTGCGCATTAACTTTTTTAAGCTAATGAACGCTTATTATGACACCTTTTCAAGATGATTAGATGTGCTAATAACTGGTGCAAACAATAATTAATCACCATTTGAATAAATTAAATGGAAATAGATGGTGGGGCAAAAAATAAATGTAGAAAAGGTATATTCGCGATATAAAATAAGGGTTTAATGGTTTTGTTTCATGCCCCACGATGTGTAGCCATTTGATTCAGTAGAATGACAATAAATTAGTGACCATATTCAAGTTAGAGTATATATTTTTCGAAAATAGTTTACAAAGTTCAATTTTTTTAAAAATATTTTTTGACATTATATTCATTGTGGTATTTTTCATTCAGAGTAAATTATAATTAACAATATATGTTCTGATAAAAATTTTAAGTTCTCTAACATTAAATATCAAAAAATCATTTTAAAGAGTCTAACTTAGAATATGTTTTTCTTTACGAGTATTGTGTCAAAATGTTCCATAAAAATATTTTTCATTTCAAGGAGAATGTCAATATGAAAGTATATGTAATATCTTCAAGATTGATAGCATACATATATAATCATTATAATGAAAATAAAAATATAAATTTAAGATATTGTCTAAAAACTAGCATGTTATCACTTAGTTCCTCCACAGTTGTACCCATTGTTCCAGTGTCTCTCTCCAACTTGTACATCCTAAATTCTGTCTATTGATATCAATGAGTCATCCATACATTGATAATAATGTAGTTTGCATTCCTATCATTGAACTCTAATTATGTGATGGATTACCCACCAACCTCTACATAAACTACACAGATTCATCAACATGTCTAAACAAATGTGCCTGATTAAAAGATTCTGGTAATAACATGCTAATTACTGGAGTAATATCATTAACTTTATTTATTAATTTGAATTTAAATAATAATAATATATGCGTGCAACCACTATTAAATCTAATTCATAATGATATCATGAATATTTGGATTTTTAGGTATTTTTGTAGAATGTAACGACAGTGTATCCATAAAAAAATAAAAATCTAAGTCAATATACATATTTCAAGCATTTTCTGACAACATATCCATAGAGATATTGATTTCTTAAGTCATACTCAATGTTTTCCATTTTTATGAGATATAATATATAGTTTTAGAAAGTTTTTTCTACAATTGCGAGAACCAAAGTTTTCAAGTTCTTATTTTCATTCTTCTTTATCTGACTCTTTATTGACTTCTTAGAATCTGAATCTGAATTTACTTCACAACCCATGAATCTTAATTTCTTGCTCCGTCACACCTAGGTTCATCTTCGCTCCTAAAGTACCACCTCTATCGCCATATGGTTTTAGCATACCCTGTTTGTGTGGTTCTTTCATTCCTAATGGAACATGTAGTGCAGAAAGTATTTCAAATACCATACAAATTCTTTGGTTGTTGGGACTTCTAGAAAAAGATCTTCCCATTAAATCATCATACTATTAATCAAAGCCACAGCATGGGGGGCTACGAATACGAACAAGAATTGATGTCATGGTGGTGCTACAAGATGGCAATTTCTAGTATCATATAGAGGTGAACCTATTGATTGACCATAGATGCAAACGAATCTACCAGTTTCTAAAATAAGTAGTTCTATCATTAGAGGTTTCGATGGTGTGACTTTAGCTGACTTAAAATCTAGGTGTTTATCCATCCTTGAAAAGTTGACTTCCACGTGAGGTACGAATTTGAGCAGAAATGTGCTGCAACCAAGGGATGACTAGGTAGCTCTTTCACTTCATAGGGATATCGAGGAGGCATAGCACCATTCTTCTTGTAGGAGGATTGGATTGCTCGGGTGACAGATCCTACCATTATGTACTCCTCCCTGTTGCATCCAAAACTTCAGTGATGTCGAACATAGATACAAGGATCTTCATGCGATACATGAAGGGCGGTAAATGATAATGATAAAGAGGTAGTGTCTGGACGGGTGGGCAGAATGGATAAGCATGGTTTTGAGAGTCAAACCTTTTATCGAGCACATAATAGGCAATTGATAGATAAACTAATGGGGAATTAATGTTTTGGACCAAAGATTCCTCCAGCACCTCCTTTCTCCGAGACATATAAGCTGAGCTGTGCTTAACAGGTTCTGAAAGAATTTTTTCTGATTAAAATAAGAACTTTTCAAATAAATTAGAAACTACAACACTCCCACTCCAAGCTACGCCTGCTGAGTAAGATGCATGGCGATTTTCTCTTCTGTGGAGGTGCCTCTTCCTCACATCCGGAACAGGAAGATAAATATTTTCTTTATTCGTGGTTTTTTAAAGAAATCCAAGTCCCAATAAAAGGCATGAAGTGAGACTAGGAGCAGAAGTGATATTAGGAGCTCAAGTGAGCTTTTGAGTAGGAGCAGAAGACAAGCAAAAGGCATGATGGTCTTGAAGTAATGTAAGCACAAGAAGTGTGATGGTCTTGAAGATTTGGCTAATTAATAGACTTTTTGATGATAACTATAAAGAAAAGGGATCTAGAAAATCATAAATATGTTTTGAGTATGGGTCGGTACTTATTTTAGTAATAAAGTAGAACAACACAGGAGAAAGCTAGTTAAAAGGGCCCTGGAGCGATAAGCAAGTTTGGGATAACTTAATAGGGTGTTTACAGAGAGCAAGTTTGAAAGCACAAGTTTATGAGTGGATGTGCTACTTTGAGAGTGAAGAAGCAATGTTGCTTCACACTTCGGATTGAAGTAATGAACTAAAAAAATGTTATGCAGGAAATGATGAATGATGCTAATCAGTAAGGAAGCTAATAAGAAGGTTACCATGGGATTACCAAGCTTCTTGTTCTGAGAAACTGACATCAATATGTCGGAGATACACACCAGAAACACATAAATATATTGATTGATGACTTAGATGGTCTTGATCATCTATTTCTATCTTAGGTCCTCAAAACCTATGGTCCCTTAAACTAGTTGCTCCAAAGGGTTATAATACGAATGTCATTTTTGTAGGCGGATAAATGCTTCAGGTTGCCAGCCTAATCTTGTCCTAAAACTAATGTATCATAACCAAGAATAAATTTTGAGGTCTTGGATTGGCCTGTGATAAATAAAATAAACCCATTATGAAATACTATAATATCAACACAAGAAAGAGAGGTAATTGATGGAAGTCAGTGAGATGACAAGCCCATTCCTTCCATGTAGGTAGCTCTGAGACTAACTCAGACGCCACTGATTGTGAAAACTCCTGCAGCGGGGAGAGGTATCTTATAGCAATTTGGGGCATAATCCCTTTTGACTAGTAGATATAAATAGATATATGCTATAATCAGATGATAGTTGCTCCATACGGGGTAAATTGTCAGGCTCTTAGGAAATAACTATCAAATGCGCGACTTTGTTCATGACTTAAGGAGAATTTTGGAGTGTCAAATAATGTTAGTAAGTCAAAAACCCATTATTCAAGAACAAGGTTCAACTGCCGACTTTAGGAGAGGAATAAAGATGAAAATAAACAAGGGGAAACTAAACTGATGGAGCACGCCAGCCCAACCCTCAGGAGACATCTTTGGAGCTACCCTCATTGTCATCGACAGCCGCATCAGTCCGCGTCCAGCCCGACCGCACGCCAAGGCGACAATAAAGACACTCGGGTTTAAATACCCCAGGTAAAGCACGTCTGCGCGACTCGAACATTTTGTCTTTCTGTGGCCAGTGCTTATCGTGTTCGTTGCTTTTCCAAATTTTGTATATTAATTTTTATGTGTTTGTATTCATCACGTCCCGTTAGCCATGTTCGTCGTGTCGTGTCTGTATCGTTGTATTTTGCACCATTTATTTTATCTTCCCGTCGTTTAACTTCCATAGTTTTATTTTCTTTGTGTTGTAAAAAAGGGGTCCCTTGTTGGGCTCCTTGTTGGACCCCTTGTAAAGGGCCCATCACGGCCCTATATAAGACCATGATGGGCACCAAAGATCTAGATCTGTTTTTGCAATTGTGGAAGTTACACATTCTTTCATATCTCACGTGGAAGAAGAGAGGAAGAGGAAGGAGAAGGAGAACAAGGAGGAAGAAGACGAAGAGAAGAAGAAGAAGAGGGAGGAGAGGATTGCCAAACCCTCTCCTGTTGCAGCCTCCAACCCCGGGCATCATCTTTGAACGTCGCCGCTAGCCCTGTGGCCACCGGCCGGCCATGCCAGTTGCCCAAACTGCTTGTCGGCGTCCTCATGTGTTGCACCATCGGTCCAGTCGCCGCGAACTACGCATGCACATGCCCGACGCCCTTTTGTAGGCATTATCAAGAGGTTCCTAGGATCCCACTATGCACACTAGCCACTTCACCGGACTACTGTGGTGGCTCCGAGTGACACCAGGCGGCGCGGACTCACCATTACATATTGGAACTCTCGCGTCGTCGCTCCATTCGTGAAAGCTCCACCGCACTGTCAACGTAAGCGCTTGGTGGCAGTTATTCGCCAGATCACGTGAGTGACCTGCGTTTGGTCAATCCGACCGGCAATCGCTCATGTTTCTGCGTACTCTGACCCAACAGCATGGGCCCCACAGATTCTTCCGCCGTCAGCATCGCCACTCAGCCCGCGTTGGACTCGCGGTGCCGTCCAGTCTCAACCACTTCGACAGAGTGCTCTCTCTCTGGGCTATCCAGATCCTCCGAGATCTATCCAGTGGTGTTAGCCCACTTGGTTACCGTCCCCGGCGCTGCCTACTCCGACCCTGCCTGCGGCGTCGAACGCCAGCGTTAGTGTCACCGGTTCACCTCAACATCAAGCTGAACGGGCAGAACGATCGTATCACGCACCCACCGCTCAGTCGCGTGTCATTTTGGAGCCGCAACGTCTACCACAGCGTCCGTCACATTGTGTTGCCAACGCGTTGCATCGCTACCCACTGTCCACTGCCCGAGTTCGCGCTCCATTAGCGCACTGCTTGTCACTGCTTGCATCCATTGTCTGCTCCCCCCCCCCCCTACCGATCGACAGGTCGACAGGTCGCTCCATTGGACCCAGCCGATTGCTTGAGTCGCTTTGCCACCGTACATCTCTTCCAACTCGTCCTCTCATCCAACCTTCTGATATCACGTTCCTGCACCACAACATCGTCGCCAATTGAGCCAAGCCGTGCCCGTCAACAGCACGCCCCTGCCTACCTGCCCGCAATGGCCCGTGCAACGACTAAGACATTGACGACGAATGCTGCCACCGATGAGGTACGCCATTCCTCTTGCTTGTCAGTTACATTATGCCTTTCAGTGTATTTTTGGTTGCACTCCACCGCGCTCGGGTTAGAATTAGATGAGAGAAATATATAACAAGAAAAACTACGTCACGAGTGAATCCCCTGGTACAGGTCAAGCCCGTCCGTTACGTGCAAGTGTCAATGGAATTATTCTGTTCAATGCTATAGTCACTGTCGTCACTGCGATGAGGGTCAGAAGTTCACCGTCACCATCACCGGTCGCCCACCTAGAGCTTGGAGATTGGTAAATCCCCATGACTTGGGGGCCACACATAGTTACTCATCATCACGTCGTCATTGACGACGTCCGACATTATAAACTCTTTTTGCTTTTGTTATTCATAGAATGAAGACTTCAAAAATATCATAACAAGAGATCCTTAGCTCTAAGAAAGCCTAGCACTAGTGTGCGGATCATGGAACATGTGCATCACATGTAAGATCCACCTTCTCCTGCTCCTTAATTGCCCCTCAACAAATTTTGGTTATGACCAATGCCCTGCCTAGCTGAATAGGCCCAAACTACCTGAACAAAGGTTCTGTAGGTATGACTTTAGGGACAAAGAATGTATTAGAAAAATAAGTCAATCATGTTACAAAGTAAATGCAAAGCACAAGTTTACGAGGATTGAATCCTGTTCATAAGAAATGAAGTCAAAAGCATGACTTCAAGAGCAGAAACAACAGAGTGAGGTGGAAAATTAGGAGCAATGAAGATTAATCTGAATGTTATGAAAGTTACATAGATTCTTTAGAAAGATTGTCTGGACAAACTAATATAATATTTAGAATAAAAATAAAGGTGCGAATTTATGAGCAGCATGAAGGGGGCACCACTAATTCATTAAGGGTAGGACTAGCCTCATGACTTCCCATGAGTGATAAGTGCACCAAACCCACCTACCTACTCGTCAACTACGGTGTTCATCTGACTTGCATTGATAGACCCCTGTTGTATAGGAATTCAGCATCCATCTTTTGATCGTTATCAATGATTTCTTCAATATCCAATTCTACTCTATGCTAGGCCATTTCTGTGAATGTTATTCTGATCTAAGTGGTCTTATTTCGTGTTTGCCTCTAGGAAGCATTACTCCTCTTTTCATTCCAAATTTAAGAATACAAACAATATGATTGATTGGTCTTTATGGTTCTATTATTACTTTTGTTATGCCTTTGTTCCTTGGATATAATTTGATCCTTCTACGACCAAATCTCAATTTTTGGAAAGCCTTCCATGGCTTTCTTATGAAAACATCCATTTCTTATAGACGGTATTTCATTATTCTTTGTGACATTGACCACATTTCTAATCGCCATTTACATTTAAGTGGGTTGGTATTGTATGAGAAATTATGGGAAGGAGTGTATTTTTGGTGAATTTCTAATCATCATATTTTCCTGCATCCTGGATACTCTACTATTCTATATTTTTCCTGAAAGCGTGCCCATCCGTACGTTGTATAGAGCTGAGCATTTTCTATTTGTTGGGATACCTTCATTTCCTCTGCAGGGGTCGTGTGCAATAAGCTCCCTACAGGCGGTTATCTATCGTCATAAAGTCAAATAGTCTATGTGAAGGTTTCGGGAAGAGGAGTAGTCTTGTGTGTAAGCATAAAATTTCTGGTCAAACCACATATTTTTTGGTGGGAGGGTACTACTCTTAGTGGGTACCTCATAGGACCCCAACCCACCTACTCAGATCTTGTATGGATATGCAGGAAGGGGTGCTCCTAGGTGTGCGTAGGTGATGTTTTGTTTGCAATAATGGAATCCTCGTCAAGTCAGGTGGGGGGGTTTGGGATGTGGACACACCTGCACAAATTTGGGCAAAAGCTTCAAGGTTAGACTTTAGGATAAACAGTACCTGACTAAGGATGGAGGTAAATGTGTAAGCTACGAATGGTAGAGATAATTGTCCATGACTTACTGTAAAACACAAAAGCGGCCTCGCCACATCAGGTAGGTTGCTGCCTTCATCGTCACCGGTATTGGCAAGGATACGATACGATAATTTTTTAGAATAAACAGATGGGCGCTGTTCAGTGAATTCTGAAGACAGACTGTAGGCCGCAGATGGGTGGCCCCCAGAAATGTCCGCTTGTTCTTACTTTAATTTCAGAATATTTTTTTTCATAAAAAAGAACATAATAAATTAATATAAGAAAATGCATGTTATCATTATGCATGCATCTCCATCCTAATTCTACGTAAAACTGGACTGATGAAACATATTCCACTCACTCGTAGTAGTAGTGTAGAGTACGGTCGGAGGGCTTACATAAGGCAATTACGAATTTCACAGGTCACTCTATTTGTGATACCTATATTATATATCAAAAGAGAGATCTATTTTGTGAGCAACCCGAATATGTGTGACATGTGCCTGCTTTATCTACAGGCTGCACTCGATCTTTCTTTTAGAACCAACATGTCATTTCTCCTGATTTGGAAGAAGTTCAAAAGATAAGGTTACAGTCCTGCCCCTTCAACATGTCCGACTAGCTAGTGAGTGACATCTTCCACAACACAACCTAGGGATAGAAACCTAAGGGTTTCATGATTATTTTTCCTTTATTTTGATTTAGTTCTTTTCCATATCAGATTTATTGGATGTACTTGATCATCCATATTGCCAAAGATTATTTGTGTTGATCATTGGAAAAATGTTTCAAAGTTCAAGATATGTAATGCGGCAGCATACGTGATGAACTGTGATGGCAATATAATCATGCCACAATTTGTCAAACTATCCAGAATTCTCACATCACATTTATCATGGCCCATTAGACAATAAGAAAAATAAAATTCATAATAATGTTATGATTATTTTGAATGATAGTTTAAATAATAATCTAAATAAATTTCTCACATTCTGAAGAATTCAATTTTAGGGTAATTAATTTGTAGTTGATAATTATACTTTACATCATAAAAAATATATAAAAATATGAATGATGGTGCGATAAAAAGATGATAAGGATAGATCATGCATGGAATGTGAAAAAATGGATGATATATAAATAGTAGAGAGGCAAGGGATAAAGTTCAGAAATTGTGAGGGATGAGTAGGATGATAAATAGGGAGCTATATACGTATAAAATTATAAATGCATAATTTATTTATACAATAGGTGGAATGGAATGATCAATCTCCTCTTAAACTTCTTCAAACACATCTTAAAGATCTAGTTGATCTTTTCACCATCCAGTCTCACTAGAAAGGGAGAAATTTTGGATATTTTTATAGAGGTCGTTAAATTGATAAGTTAAGTTTGTCATTATTTACAGTTGGATTATGGGCTATGGTTTGGTACAGGAAAACAATTTTCAAATAAACAGAAGCCAAGATCAATTCAAAATTTATCTCTAAAACAAATTTTACTTTATGTTCCTTGTGGGAACTTTTTCCACCCTTTACTTGCTTCATGGGAGAGCTTCTTCACGCCATTCACTTGTCCTACCTCTAGAAGTATCCAAACAAGTAGAAGACTTCCATATCTCCTCTCCTTTTTCTCCAACTATTCTTGAAATATATTTTTGATCAACTCACTAGCAAGAATCATTCCTCGAATGAGTAGAGAAAACAAAGAAAGAAGAAAGGGGCCCCCCAGATCTAGGGCACCTAAAATGGGAGCCTCTCTTATTTATACATATTAATATTTTTTCACAAAAATCCTTATTACTAATGTATATTTTCCAATATCCTTTAGTCTTGTGTGCGTGGCCCTCTAGGCCCACCTATCTATCTAGTAATAACTTTGAAGGGCCAGTAAATTATTGAACAACTTTATTAATTTACAACAACAACATATAGATTAATTATTCAATTATCAATTTGAGCCAATTGATAGCTTAATATTCCAGCCCACGGGGTGCAAAGCTACACCTTGTACTCTAAAAATGTAGAGTAGTTTTTGAACTCTTTTATAAAACTGTGTATGTCATCTTTTACCGTATGATCCTTCATCCACACCAGACTCTAGAGCAACTTAGTTATGGTTAATCATAGAACTCTTACTTGTCATTCAGTTAATACTGATGCATAATGAAGATTATTAGAGAACACCCCCAATATCCTCACTACCCGGAACAGAGATTTAACTGCATTGTCTTCCTTTAGTCAATCTCTGCCTGTACCGAGGGCGGACAATTCCGTCTTTAGAACTTTATTACCATTGTGTACTTCTTACTAGATCAAAATCGAAGACTTATTTGAATACCAAAGTTAGAGACTTGAAGAAATAATTAAATATAGTTATTCATCCACTAAATGTCCATAGTGTCTCATGTCAACATATTACTTAAAAAACTAATTGACATCAATCAACCTTATTGTTGTTAGGATAAAACAATTAAGGGATAATATCTTGTGTGATCTCCATCTCCAATATCCATAAAATATGAATATTTAGAAATCATATTTAAAGACCAGTGATTATGTATTATGATCTTATCATAATACAGAAAATATGAATATTTAGAAACCATGTTTAAAGACCAGTGATTATGTATTATGATCTTATCATATTTTATCAGGTCATCGCACATATTCATGGACTCGATTATGAACATCACACAAGACTAATGATATTTTTCATTCAATAAACTTAATAAAACGTGGGGGTTGATTGGCTTGATGACCACATAGTATCCATCACATCTAACAAAATTAAAGACCACCTAATGTATGCACTCAACTAGAGGCATTTTGAAGAGGTATGTAGGCAGGAGCAAGAGAAATTGGGACATGATTTCTGTCACGTGTATGAAGTCATTTTTGTCGTTAGCGATTAATTATTGGTCCGAGACAACATATGGCTACTGACGAAAGATGACAAACAAAAAATGATGGAAATGGTGAACGAACAACTGAGAGAGAAAGAGAGAAATAGATAATTGGGACAGGGAAAGAGAGAAAAGGAATGCGAGAGTAAGATGACCGAGAGAGGGGATAGCTGAGAGGTAAAGAGAGCGAGGTGGATGGAGAGAGTGTGAGAAGGAAGGAGCGAGGAAGAAGGTGAGAGATAGATTTTAAGAATGAGAGAGAACGAGGTTGAAAGAGGCAACATTCCAGGGTAGAACGGGGGAGAGAGTTAGAGGGAAAGAGAGCAAGAAAGCTCTTCAATGACCAGGAAAAAATGCTAACAGATAACGGTCGAGACGAACATGGCCTGACGTAGGGCTGTTCAGTCCTGTCCTGTCCATCACAGGTCGGGAACGACAGCCGTCCTCCGTCACGTCACACATCACGGAGATGGCAACGTGACGGATGACGTGACGGAGACGGTGACGAAATTAAGGGCCTGTGACGGGACGGTGGTGGATGATGAACTGGGTGTGACGGTGACATGACGGTGACGGCGGGCCTCGAACGAGTGACGTGACAGGACGGCCGTCACGGATGACGACCGTGACAGATTTTTAAAACCAACCAAAAAAGCTTAAAAATTGTTAGATTTAAGCTTTTTGATGACCAAGATTTCGCCACGTGGTGTCGCTAACTAGATTTCTTGGCATTTCGCAGAAAAGTCCCTGCATCAAATCGCATGCGAAAAAGGATGCCGTCCAAAGATAATTGGAGATATGCCCCTCTTTTTCTCTCTCCTCCGCATGGTTGTTTTTCCCGTCACATGTGACGATGATGCCGTCCGGTGACGGGGACGTGACGGGGCCGCAAACCATGACGGTGACACACACGTGATGGATTTTTCCAAAATCCTCTGACGTGTGACGGGACGGTGATGTGACGTCACGTCACTGTCGGTCACGGATCGTCCTCCGTCCCGTCACGTCCCGAACATGCCGTTCCCTAATAAGAGGATCATTAAACATCAAACGTTTCAACCACACAATTCAGGATCCCAAATCACTATAAGACAACTTTTTTATACAAAGTTTAGAGATAACAAATACAATTCTAACTCACCTATCTCCACAGTCCCTCAATTCTCAGTTTCTTACACTTGCTGCCTGTTCTCCCAAAAGGGTCCTGAAATGATCATGTATATATTTTTAAAGAGACAATACCAGTAAATCCCAAACCTTCTTTGATCTACTTGCTCAAAGGCTTCAGCTTCAGCGCAGCGCTGCCAACAAAAAACACTCCACAAACTTCAGAAACAGAGTAGATGAATACTCCGAAAGATTTCATAAAACAATAGTGAGAGCCAAACATCATAATCAACATCATCAACCCCTCGTTGACACTGACGAATTCCAGGGTCATTGTCAATGACGATACTAGCCTCTACGGGATATCACAGACAGTTAACGCCGCCCATCAACATCGATGGCCTGTTTAAAATATTAACCCTGTCCGTGTCAACCAGTCTAGTTGGTGATGACAATCCCGAAAAATAATGAATCGTTTCTAGAACACTAATAACTAACATCATCTGTACTCCCCACCTTAGTCACACATCGGGCTGTGCACGACTCAACTGTCAACGTCAGCAACCCAGTTGAAGATTAACACTACTGTCGACTAAACTCAGATGACAAAGGTCAACAATGACGGATCATCGTTGATTTTTGACACCAAACATCCGTCATCATCGAGCATCTTCTTTGAGAAGTTTTTGGTTGAAAAGAGTCGAAGCATGTTAACATCATCGACCCCGATTGACGATGACAGAATTTTTGTTGGGTCAATGACGTTGACTTTGTCATTGTCACACATCATCATCATAGGGATCTGCCCATCCTAGACTGAGAAATGTTTTAGCATTATTTTTTTTTTATTGGCAGACCTGTTGATGCAGTATCTCTTGCCAGTGGGGGGTGGGCCATCATCGAAGACGTGGCCGAGGTGGGCATCGCAGTTCGAGCAGAGCACCTCTACACGAGGCATGAAGAATATGGACATGTCAAGCTTTGTCTTCACGTTCCCACCCACCGTCTCATAGTAGGACGGCCACCCCGTCCCGCTGTCAAACTTGGTCTGAGACCTGCAACATTAGACAAGGAAGTTGATACAGTCTTCTCAGAAGTATTCAAATCCAGACAAGATCAAACTAGAAAGAAAGGTACAATATATTGATCAAAGTTAATGATACAATTACACAGACCCTCTCTTCCAGGATCTGACCCACTAGACGATAGAAATGGTCGTTCTGTTCTTTTTGTGCGAATTGTTCATTCTGCTCGGTTTTCTGAACAGAAAAAAACAAATTCGAACAGAACATCGCACAGACCCATGTGCGGTTCTAGTCGTGTGCGAATTTGTGCGAATGTGCAAATTTTGTTTGCTTTTGAAAAAAAAAGAACAGAACAAAGAACAAGGCCGTGTGCGGTTCCTTTGTGCAAATTTTTCGTTGGTTTAAAACGAACAGAACAGAAAAACCATGTCTTCTAGGCGATCACTCGTCTCCCAATCTCTTAAGAATTAACTTACGGGACTTAGGAAACACTCACTCTTCTTCTTTAGAGTTTTTCCTACCCTATACAACACTTATCTACACATATTTATACTATCCTTATTTAGGCAGTTATATTGTTTCTTCAGTTGCCTTCTTCGAACACATCCAAGGGTGGTGTCTGTTGGACACCTCCCCTGGATTCTTCTTCAGGAGATGCCTCAGTTGGTTGGGCATGCTGTCTTGACGCCCAGGAAGATTCTAACGATATATGTGAGTGGTTGCCATAACTGTCATAAATGTCATTTTTCATAATCAATATCGATTTATTTCTTTTTTTGTATACTTTAGGAAGATTTAAATCATAATTTCTGGAGAATTCGCAAGCAAGAAGAAAAAGAGTTTAAATAACAAAAACAATAAGAAGAATAAGAAGATAGCTTTGCTGGGTTCAGCCATAGAGATTGGGAGAGAGAGCTCACTCAAAGAGAGGGGTGTCACAGCAGATGCAATGGTACGTTCCCTTCGTCTTTGTGTTCCAGTACTCCCTGGAAGCAGAAGAAGGAGACTAGTGATAAGTTGAAGCTATAATAGGCTTTTGAAACCGTAATTGGCTTAGCCTGCAAGTGCAGCAGAATAAAACCAAATTGGATAATTTCAATGGCCTCTATATAATGAGGGGAAAGAAAAAAATCAGAACTCAACACACACTAAATGCACAATATTTTTTCAAATAAATCTTCAAGTCCAAACAGGGAAAAGATCCCCTTGCTGTAGGCAAGATAAGTAAAGATATATGAAAATGAGAGAAAAGGCATTTTTTCAAGGAGAGTGGCAGGAAACAAAAATGTCACATGAGGGACAAAGCACTCCTGGTGGCGAATATGCAAAAAAAAACACAGAAAAAAATAATGGAGAGAGATGGTGGAATACGAAAGATGTAGAATAATTAATGGACGTGGTGGTGACATAAGAATATTAATCTGGGAGAAATTTGTAGACCAAGTAAGAAACTAAAGGAGGAAAAAGGTGGAAGAACCAAGTAGAAGTAGAGAAGTTGCAGAACGAGTCGTAGGTTAAAATAACAGAAAAAGAAGAAGAATAAGGAAGAAACCAAAGGAGGAAGATGAAGAAGGTAGAAGAACATGGAATTAGCGGTCATAACACTATTAATGGAAGCAATGGCGGCTGATATAGTTGAAGAAGAAGCAGGAAAAAATCAGAGGAAGAAGAATAAGAAAGTAGAAGAACATAGAATGAGCGAAACCAGAGGAGGAGGAAAAATAAGAATAAATAAAAACCTAGCAAAATTTGTTGTTGAAGAAGAAAAAAATTGGAACAAATCAGAGTAAAAAGAATACTAAGAAGCTTGAAGCAACCAGAGGAAGAAGTGCAAGCCGAAAGAAACCAGAAGAAGAATCCATAAGTGGCAGTTGTATTAGAGGTGGCAATAGTTGAAGAAAAAAAGTTGGAAGAAACCAGGGGAACAAAAATAAGATTATAATCGAAAAAACCAGGGAAAGGGGAACCAGACGAATGTGGAAGAAACATAGGAATAAGAAGAATAAACTGGAGGAAAGCAGAGGAACAGGAGTAGTAAGAAGAAAAAATATATAATATGTAGATAAATAATCTGAAAGAAGAAGAAGAATGAAGCAACCGAAGGAAGAAGAAAAAGCTGAAATAAACCAGAAGAACAAGGTAGAATAATCTGCAAGTAGCACTTGTATTGTTCGAGTAGTAGTGGTGGTGGCAATAGTTGTACAAAAAAAAGTTGGAAAAAACCAGAGTAAAATGAAGAAGAAGAAGATCTTAAAGAAACTACAATAATAAGGTGAGAAAAAAAACAGATGAAAAGAACGAAAAAAATAAGAATAAGAAGCAGGAAGAAACCACAGGAAGAAAAACAACAACAACAAAAAATTGAAGCAAGCGGATAATCAAGAGGTAAAAGAAAATACTCCGATCAGCTCACCCCGTGAAGGCCCTCTCTGTCCCCTTTTCCCTGGTGACGTAATACTGCTCCCTCGTGAGCCGCTTCCTCAGCTCCTCATCGCTAACTCTCACAGATCCGGGCCGGACGCCTCCTGCTCAATGAATTACACCAAATAAAACATGAGATCGCCGCCATTAAAGAACTCTTCCGTGATTCTCGTTCTAACCTTGATTGCTGCCTTCGTCCGAGCTCCGGCGATCCGAAGAAGACGAAGAAGAAGATCCCATGGCGAGAACGCTGGTTCTGATTCCGATTCTTCTTCCTCGATTCCACGGATTTGAACTTCTGGAGATGAACGAGGAGCTCGCGGCAAGATTGGCGGTTACTGCGGTTACTACCGCCATTGAAGCGAGCTTCAGTTTATACCAGAAGTTTCTGTATTTATACTGTAACAGATGGTGGTTGTCTGTGTAACGTGGACGAATCCCATCCATACACGTATCCCATTGTGGATCTTTTCCCCGGTTTTATTTTTCTTTCTTTCTTTTCTGTATTTATTTTATTTGTTCATTTATTGGCTTTTTTAACTATGCTTGATTAGTTTATTAGTATTAAATTAGGATATAGTTTGTAATTTTACTCCTATTAGTCTTTAGCAGATAAGGCATCTCATCCATATACGCGTATATCTTTCCCCAGTTTTATTTTTCTTTCTTTCTTTTCTGTATTTATTTTAGTTGTTCATTTATTCATTTTTTTTAACTATGCTTGATTAGCTTATTCATACTAAAATAGGATATAGGTCGTAATTTTTAATAATACGAGTCTTTGGCAAATAATGGGCATTCGTGTGACGCGGCTGCATCTCATCCAGACACATGTCCCACTGCATATATTTTCCCTTGTTTTATTTTTTATTGTTTTATTTTTTTTGTTCATTTATTCATTTTTAAACTATGTTTGATTAGCTTATTAGTGTAAAATTAGGATATAGTTTGTAAATTTAAATACTATTAGTTTTTATCAGATAATGGGTATTTGTGTTACGCGTGTCTCACTGTTGATTTTTTCCGTGGTTTATTTTTCTTTCTTTTCTGTATCTATTTTATTTGTTCATTTATTATTATTTTTAAGTATGACGGACTAGCTTATTAGTATTAAATTAGGATATAGTTTGCAATTTTTAATACTATTAGTCTTTAGCAGATAATGTGCATTTGTGTGATGAGGCCGAATCTCATCCAAACACATTTCCCATTGTCAATCTTTTCCCCGGTTTTATTTTCTTTCTTTCTTTTCTGTATTTATTTAATTTTTTCATTTATTATTATTATGTAAGCATGCTTGACTAGCTTATTAGTATTAAATTAGGATATAGTTTGTAATTTTTAATGCTATTAGTCTTTAGCAGATAATTGGCATCTATGTGATGAGGCGGTATCTCATCCAGGCATGTGTCCCACTGTCAATCTTTTCCCCAGTTTTATTTCTTTCTTTCTTTTCTGTACTTATTTTATTTGTTTATTTATTCTTATTTTTTAAGTATGCTTGACTAGCGTATTAGTATTAAATTAGGATACAGTTTGTAATTTTTAATACGATTAGTCTTTAGCAGATAATGGGCATCGATGTGACACAGCTGCATCTCATCCTGACAGGTGTCTCACTCTATATCTTTTCCCTGGATTTATTTTTATTTATTTATTCACCAATTCGTTTTTTGTTTTTTAACAATGTTTGACTAGATTATCAATGATAAACTAGGGTACAGTTTGAGGTTTTTTCGAACTATTAGTCTTTTACAGATAGTGGGCATCTATGTAATGTGGTCGGATCTCATCCAGACACATGTCTCACTGTTTATATTTTCCCAGGTTTTTTTTTCTTTCTTTCTTTATTTTTGTCTTTTAGTCATCCATTCAAAAAATTTAACCAAGTTTGACTAGCTTATTAGTGATAAATTAGGACAGTTTGTGGTTTTTTAAATATTGTTAGTCTGTAACAAATAGTGGGCATTTGTGTAAAGTGGTTGTATCTCATCTAGACACGTGTCTCACTGTTGAGATTTTCCCTAGTTTATTTTCCTTTATTTTTTATTTTTATTTAGTCATTCATTCATTTTTTTTTAATTAGGATACAGTTTGTAATTTTTTTGACATAAATGTTGAAGGAGCACAAGTCATATGCTCTCTTTGGTGTTAACTAATGGTCTAGGAACATCAGGAGCCAAAGAAAAGAGCCAATTAAGATTATTATAGTCAACAGGTGCCAAAGAAAAGAGACAATTAAGATTATTATAGTGAACATGTGCCAAAGAAAAGAGCCAAGTAAGATTAGTATAGTCAACAGGTGCCAAATAAAAAATATAATAATATTATTATATTATTGTAATCTTATTTTTTATATTTTTTTACCATAACTGAGTAGCTTATTATTGATAAATCATAGGATGCAAGTTGTGATTTATTTTTCTTCATAACTGAAGGAGAAGAAGTTAGATGCCCTCTTTGCTCTTAGGTGATGGTCTAGGAATATCAGGACCTGAAGAAAATAGAGGCAATTAAGCTTGTTATATTCAGACATAAAAGAGTGGTTGTTTATTCTTTGTCTTTTTTACCACAATTGATTAGATTATCTTTGATAAATATTAAGATACAGTTTGTGACTTTTTCTTCATAGCTGGAGGAGCAGAAGTTATATGCTCTCTTTCGTGTTAGGTAATGGTCTATGAACAGCAGGATCCAAAGAAAAAATAGGCAGTTAAGCTTATTATCTTCAGCCATAAAAGAAAATTTATTTATTCTTTATATTTTTTAAAATTTTTAAATTTTTTAAAAAAGTACCAGATAACTTGATCTAGGGTGGGACTCCTCTCTGTCTTGCAGCTGTGATAGAGAACCATCAAGAATGAGCTCCCCCTCTCGAAATTTAGCTTTTATACTTAGGTTATATGGTAAAAATCACCCTTTTACCCCCATTTAGTACTTAATATTTATCTATCAATGTAGGCCATATCTGAATGATCCAACCATACAAATAGAAAGAGGGGATCAAGACGAACAAATCCATAAAAAAATCATCTCAATCGGACTTCAGGATCAAAAGTTATTAATAAATCAATTTTAAACCAATTTAATCCATTGGATTTAAAATTGATTTATTTATTAGTTTCGCTTTTAAACACGCAATGACGTGTCGCTCTCTCATTGGCTGGCGCATTTTGAATCCTCCTTTTTGCAGAAAAGTCCTTAAAAAGCCTGGAATTGCTTTTGGACGTGCCCAAAAGTAATTGCGTATATGCCCCTAGCGCACTCTCTCACCTCTGATTTCTCCTCAAACATTAAAAATATATATTAAAAATTGCAATAAAACCCTGTTAAATTTTAAATTGGATCTTTACGCCTGCAGTGGCGACTGAGAGCTGTTTTCAGGGTCTTTTGCAACGAAAGTTTGCAAAAAGTTTGAAAATAATAAAAATACTTCTTTTTCTATTATAAATATACTTTTTTCCCTTGAAATAAATACATTTCCTCTTCAAATAAATCTCAGAAAAATCCTAAAAATTCGTAAAAAATTCTAGAAAATTCTAAAAAAATCTAGAAAATTCACTGATTCATTCCCATGCTGATAAATGTCAAAATAAAATATTAAATATGCCATTTTCATTCAAAAATAATTATTTCGAGCTTCAATAAATCCTTTAAAATTCATAGAATTAACAGAAAATTAGGAAAAAATCAGAAATCACTAGAAAACACTATTTTCATGTAAATCTGTGATAAAAACCCCATTTTAAGCTCTTTAAATGCATAAAATCATGCTAATAACATGAAATAAAGACAGAAATTAGGGTGCTATCACTTATACTCTACTACGTAGAAATAATTATTTACTCTTTATTTATTTTTAACCATAGTGGATTGGATTATTGAAGATAAACCTTAGGATAAAAGTTTATGAATTTTTATTTATTGGGAAATGAGCATCAATTGTTATACTAATATTAAACAAGGATCTAAGGACAGCAGGAGTCAAAGAAAGAGAACCATTTAAGCTTATTATATTCAAAGACAAGAGGATACATATTTTAGAAATATATTTAATGCAAGGCATTTGTAAGTGACATCTATGTGGGAGAGTGAAGATGGATACTGAGGGGTTCACTAGGCTATTGATTTCAATATAGAGTATTTTGGTGTAAAAAGTAACTCGAAGCTAATTTCACTATTGAATTATTCATATCTCTGAGCTATATGAATTACGCTATGAGTTTTTTGGACCATGAAAAATAGAAGTTGGAAATAATTCAACGAGTACCTTGGCTGTCCCAAAGTAAAGTGTAGACTATGCTGGCGAAGCAAAGTTTATTTTAAGAACAGCTACAATAGTTGATTATATTATAGTTTCTCACAAGGAATAAAAAAATCAAGGTGGTTTTAATATTAAAAAATACTTTATTTTAGCTTGCATCTTAGATGACATGTATTTAGAATGAGATTATAGGATCATATTGGGTTAATCTGGTTCTACCATAGGGAGTATTTACTTTTTTGGTGTGCTGTGGGTGAGATATACATTCTATGTGAGATTATTCTGTAATGCGCTCTATAAAATACGACATATGTTATGGTCCCAATGTGTATATTTAGATTACAAACTATGCGTAAAATTATATGATTTGCCAGAAAATGTTACAGTAGGATCTACCATCATACATTTATACAAATCAATAGCTCTTATAACTATCTCCCATCCAATTACTTTGTATGGTACTAGAAAAAAATACGTTGGACTTGCTTAATTTAGAGTCCAAAGAGATATTATTTATTTAAATATGACGGGAAAATCATTGTTCTGTCATTAAATATTTTAGGGCCAATCATTGTTCTTTCAGTTTCGATTCATGAGTTTGAATTACACCTTTTGTGTTTTTTATTTTAATTTATTTCAAAAATAATAGAAATATGTAAGGCTCTCCTAGTGCGTGAGTGATGAAAAACTAGAAAGATTCCCTTGTTATTATATTTATTTCCATTTCATAAATTATTTCACTGAAGAAAACCTTTTTGATTGATTTTTCCCCACATTTGTTGCAATATTTTGGATTCATTTTTTCTCAAATTTATTGAAGCCTTTTCCTTATCACCAATTTGAAAATACTTCAAGTATTTTGGAAAGAATACAGTCTGGGGAATTATGACAAATAATAATTGACAGGTTGAATTTTGGCCCTCCACCAGCTCACCAAAGGCAGGTTTGTTCTACTCCACTCTTGTTTCAGAAAAAAAGAGAGTATCTCCTCTCTCTCTCTTTAGCTCCCATCCATTTTGTTTCTCTCTCTCCATCTCCCATCCATTTTGTTTGCATCTCTCTCTTCATCTCCCATACCATCTCTCTTTCCCTCTCTCCCTCTCCCTCTTCCTATCTTTATCTCTTTCTCTTCACTTTTTGTTTCCTTTCATTTTCTCACTATTCCTCCTCATCTCTAGGTAAGAACCCGAATGCCCTTTTTTCTAACTCTTAAATTCATCATCCCGTCAAAAAATCAATTTTTTAATAAAGTAGTTTTATCATTGGCTTATGGACTATAACTATCAAGTTTTACTAAAACATTTGATCCTTTTTTCATTAAATTTCGTTCTTCACTTGCAGATATCAACATGAATCAACCACCTATTTAGGTTAATTTTTATTTAGTTTGTATTTACAGAAAATTCCTGAAATTATATATAACTGTAAAAAAACCCCAAATTTGACCGAAATCTCTATCAATGTAATAGAAATTAAAATCCATAATAAATGAAAAGATAACTTTTTGATAAAATAAATACGTTCTCTTTAAATGAATTCATATAATAGTAAAATAGGTTTTGATAGATTTACAATTATGTAAACCTTAGACATACAACATTGGTTACATGCCCTACACTAAGAGAAATTATCTTCAAATCATTGCATATTCCATGCTTGGGGCCTTTACAAGAGGCTGTAACGAATAAGAAAATAATCATAGATTCTTAGATACAAAATTAAATATTTTAAAAATGTGATTGTCTATCTTCCATCATGTAATGAGCTCAAACTAAGGATAATAATTTTCATTATTATTTCAGGTAATCAATAAAAAGTCATGAACCTTGAGTCATAAACGAATTTGACTAGATAATGAGAATCATGGGTTGTCTTCTGACATAAAATATATTAGGAATTTAATGTCTTCTGAAAAATATTTTTTCACGGGATGAGAAAATATATTTTTAATTAAGAATATGGTGAGATGAGAAGGATGGTAATTAAATATAGATATATGGAATATTTATAGATGGGTATAAATGAATGGAATAAGTGGGTGTGACAAATAATGATGACACATTGATGGCGCACACCATCAAAAGTCGTCATTGACGTCATCCGCACCGCGCGCCCTAGACGTTGAAGACTGGGTGAAGCAGCTCAAGGTACCATTTCCATTTTTTCGTCTCTCTCTCTGTCTCTCTCGTGTTTTTGTCTCTTTTCCGTTCTCGTCCATCCCGTTTTCATCGTGTCTTGTCACGTTCACGACGTCTTTCGTATGTCCGTCGTTTGTCGTCGAGGGGGATGGGCTTCTTTCTAACCCCTCCCCCCTTGCCTCTCCCCTTTTTCTCTTCTTATTTCCCCTTTAATTTCCCTTATATAAGGGCTCCCCAAATGGACCCTTTAAGGCCCACTTAGTGGCCCATTTTTCCCCCCTATATAAGGGAGGAGATGGGTGCCCTAAGTTCGGAGACCAGTAATTTTTCATAGAAACATTTCATCGAATCGGTTGCTGGTCTCCCTTCCTCGTCAAGAGAAGAACACAAGGGAAGGTTGAAGAAGAAGAAGCAGGGAGAAGAAAGAACGAGGAGAAGAAAGAGAGGGAAGAAGAACGAGAGGAGAAGAGGGGAGAGGGCCTCCAACCCCGGTCGAGTAGGGCCGATGACCCGCCACTCTCCTAGCTCCCTTTCTTCCCCGTCGTCGCGACAGGTTCTCCGCCGACGACCTGCCCCGCCGGACCACGACCGGCATCCGCCGACCTTCGGGCTTGCCAAGGGCAGGATTGACAGGGAGGGGCCTTCGCCTGCCCTCGTCCACGCCGGACCACCGGCGAGCCGACAGACCCCCCGGCGCACCGACGCCGACCACTGCGAATCGACCCCGACCCCACGACCGACGCCGCTGACCGGCCGAACCGGATGTGTTATTCGACCGGTCAACCGACCGGACCGTCCCGATCGATCAGTCCAAACCAGATCGGCCGGTCTGATCCGATCGACCGGCCGACCCGATCGACTGGTCCAATCCGACCCGATCGACCAGGCTGATCAAGCTCGGGGGGTTGAACTAGTTGTTCGAACCGGCCGGCCAGGTCGACCCGGTCAACCAAAGTAGACGACCCGACCAATCCATTCTGTCAAGCCGGACGAGCCGACCGACCGCCATGCCCTATCTGGCCGACTAGAACGACCGAGCCGCATCCCGGGCTCCCTCCCTTCGGCCACTGTTGGAACGGACCGCGAGCATCGCTCCGGCATCATCCGCTGCACGTCGAGCCGTCGTGTCTACTCCGGCGTCCCTCCGCTCCACCCGCTCCGAATCGCCGCTGATGAAGATGAAGTCCGCACTACAAGCCACCATCGACGAGGTATGCTGTCCTCTCCCGTCACTCGTTTAATTATTCTCTTGCAGTATACTTTCGTCTCGATTCCACCACGCTCGGGCTAGGTAGGTGAGAGAGGACCAAACGAGAGATAACTACGAATGGTGAGTGTCTTACCGGTACGGACGAGTACATCCGTTACGTGCGAGCCCAACGGATTGAGTCTGTTCGGCCGTAGACGTCCTCGTCGCTCCGACGACGTTTGAGAGGACACCGTCACCTTCGCTGTCACCCGGCCACTCTCGTCCAAGCTTGGAGCTCGGTGCCTCCCTCGAGTCGGAGTCTGCACGTATGACACGTAGGGCATTCTGCATCACGTAGTTACATACCCATTAGGGTAACTCTCGGATGATGACACCGCCGTAATCCGATACTTTATCCCATATCGGCACCGAACAATCATATTCGGTGTCGTCCGGACGACGTCCAAGATGACGTCCGACATCACATTTAAATTAGATAGTAATGGGTGATGTATATGGATGTGGATGGGCGCAGATGGATGTGGATAGATTGATGTTATGAATAGATGTAGATGGATGTGGATATCTGTATATGATGGAGAGATGTGGATGGATGTGGACATATGCATGTGATGAATAGATGTAGATGGATGTGGATGATGTTGACAAGAAGACAAAGAAGTGGAAGAAAACTCATCAAATATCCATATAGTCGGGCATCATCAAGGAAATTTCAGACAGAAGAGAGTCCCTCCCCTTCTCTCTTGGTTTCTAACTTTAATCAGTGAGGAACACCAATAAAACTTGTTGGACTATATAATCACTTTCTTTAATTCACCATACTAGACTAATAATCCTAATATGATTTTTAAATGAATCAAATATGATTTGTAGATCCAACCATATGTATGGAAAGAAAAGAGGGAATAAACTACACTCAAATTTCAGCCTGGAACTCTTTCTGGTTTGGCGCATATTTCTATTTGAAGTTGAATCATTCTCAGCTCCCAATTTTCTCTCTCCTCCTTAAGTCATGTAGTCAGTGTGGCATGAAAATTGATAAAATTTATTTAATATTTCCCAAAAGTATATTTTCATTCATTAAAATATTAGAAATACATATTTTGAATTAAAAAAATTAGTGTTTGATAATAGTAAAAATTTTCTACTTTGTAAATTATTTCCTTATTGAATATGACATTGGAAAATCTACAAAAATATCTAAAACTAGAGAACTCAAAAGATCATTTAATCAGTTTAAGTTTGATAAAAGTTAGACATAATTATTTAGGAGAAATAAATGTGATAAAATAAGTATGTTAATGTAAAAATTAGGATGTTATAGGATCCCCCAGTTTAAACTTTTACCTACCTCATTTTCACATGTGCATATAGACCCAACCTTTTTATGTGAGAGGTCTAAATCATGAACATAACTTTTGGAGTCCCTAGTGGTAATAAAAATGATTCTTGAAAACATACTGGACCGTATGATATAGGTGAATGGTTGAAGCTTCATTGTATAATAGTTCATCACAATTCATAAAAGTAAATTCATGATGACCTAATGCCCTGACCCTGTTTTCTTTCATAATACATCCAATAGGAGAAGTTATTACTTTTTGGCTTATTTTGGAAGATTTGTTTTAAAAAAAAATCAGTTTTTTTAGTCTGCCTAGATTACTTCTTGGGTGAGAAATGAAAGATGGACAAGCCAGGCATTTATCAACATTTTCTCATATGAAATCCTCACTAATAACATCACATTGGGATTTCCCTCCTAATACACTGGATTCCATATAGGCTGTTGTAACATCCATGTCTGAAAAGCCCTTAATGATATATAGGGATTTTGTGTAGATATTTGATTCCTACGAGCTTTAAGGTCACATGTAATCTCCTCATCGAATCCACACCATCAGATTTATCCATATTATATTGAAATGAGTTAGTCTAATATACTTGACAGATGTATACTTATCATCCATTGAAATGAGTTAGTCTTTTCTTGTATACTTATCATCCATTGAAGGCAAGATTATGAAATATGCTAACTACTATTTAGCTTGTAAGGATGTGGATGTTCTTATATTAGTAATAAAAATATATCAAAATCATTTTTATGCAAGGTTAATATAATTCAATTTATGATAGCCATATATTCTTGGTACTCTTACAATAGAGCTATATAAATAATTTATTATGTTGATAACTTGCGTCTAAAATCTCAATATTTTATCAATAACTAGTGTACTTATGTTATGACATAAATAAAAACATACATTACATCCACATGCAACCATCTTTTATACACAACCGAAAGTTGGCCAACCTTGCTGTTTAATTATATACGATCATGGGATTTTATTAGAGATATTGATTTAATACCCATTGGGACCATTGGGAATTCAGCCCAATTCAATTTTCTAGACTTCTTAAGTACGGTTTGAGTCAAATTTCACTAATGTCGAAACTCCATTGTAAAAATTGATTCATCTATTGGTTGGTTTCCACCTAACCTAGCCCAATTCGATGACGAGAAAGACAACGAGCAGTCATCATTTATGCTTGCCAGGATGACAATGATGATGAAAAATCATGACCATCATTTTCTCTTTTCCATAAGTAGGATGGTGATGATGAAAATTTTGTGTCGCTGTTTCTCTCGTTAATTTTCCTCCGTTAGTCTTCCTCTCTCTCGCCAATTTATGATTAGAGATGATGAAATCATCATCATCATCATCATCATTATCATTTATCTGAGATCAGGATGACATCGACAAATCCATCATCTTACTCGAGATTCAGATAATGGTGATGAGGATGACTTTTGTCATTGTTAACAAACATGACTATTCATGAGAATTTAAATAATTTATTAATACTAATTAATCCGAAAACAGAAGTATTTTAAACGCCCTTCACTTTATATTCTTGTTTTTCATCAACATACAGACTGGAGTAATAAGTAAAAAAGTAAAATTTTGTGGGCTTATTGGGCCGACCTAATCCAGCCCACAAACTCAGTATATATACATCTACAATGCACAGATCCGGACTGGACGGTTATTTCATCCATAAATAAAAAAATCATCCCGCCCGGGAGGTTGGACCAATGACAGGACATAAAATCATCCACCAGTATCTGGACGGGTCATTTTTTTGCCGCAGACAGCAAAACCGTCCCCATCAGTCTCTGGAGGGGACGGTATTTTGCGACGAGATAAAAGAACATCCCGTTCAGGGGTCTTGGACAAATGACAGGAAGTAAAATCATCCGCCGAGGGGGAGCTGAGACGGAGAGTTGAGTGGGAGCTGAGAGAGCGATTCAAGCAGGAAAGCTAAGCAGGAGCTAAAAGGGAAAGCCGAGTGGGAACCAAGTATTCCATTAGGGTAACCTATTTTTAGGTCATGGGACATGGGATGAGACAACACTATCTCAGACGGGATGGTTCCAAGATGGGACATGGACTAAATTATTCTCAGGGATGAGATGGTATAGACAGGCCTCTAAAAATTGAGACTTGGGACGGGGTGAATATCGACCCGTCCCGTCCTGCGTCCCATCCTGAACAATCCACCCAGTCCCGTCTCGTCCTGCGTCCCGTTCCTAACGATCTGTCCATTCTGCGTCCCCTCCCAAACAATCCGTCCAGTCCTGTTCTGTCCTACGTCCTGTCCCAAACAATCCGTCCAGTCCCGTTCTGTCTTGCGTCTCGTCCCGGACGATCTGTCCATTCCCGTTCCGTCCTGCGGCCGGTCCCAGACGATCCTTCCAGCCCTGTTCCGTCTTGCGTCTTGACCCAGACGATCCGTCCAGCCCCATTTCGTCTTGCGTCCCGTCCCGAACGATCCGTACGGTCCCGTTCTGTCCTGCGTCCTGTCCCGGGCGATCGGTCCATTCCCGTTCTGTCTTGTGGCCCGTCCCAGACGATCCGTCCAGTCCTGTTCCGTCTTGTGTCTTGTCCCAGACGATTGGTCCAGCCCTGTTTCGTCTTGCGTCCCATCCCAAACGTTCCGTACAGTCCCGTTCTGTCCTGCGTCCCGTCACGGGAGATCTGTCCATTCCCATTCCGTCCTGCGGCCCGTCCTAGACGATCCGTCCAGCCCTGTTCCGTCTTGCATCTTGTCCCAGACGATCCGTCCAGCCCCGTTTCGTCTTGCGTCCCATCCCAAACGATCCGTACAGTCCCGTTCTGTCCTGCGTCCCGTCCCGGACAATCCGTCCAGCCCCGTTCCGTCCTGCGTCCCGTCCTGACAATCCGTCCATTCCCGTTCCGTCTTTCGTCCCGTCACAGACGATCGTGCACTATAAATTCCTCTTCGAGATGTACGACTGGGTACAGATGACGGAGACGGTAGAGACGACGGCAGAGATTCCGGCGGAGATTCCGGCGGAGATTCCGGCGGAGATTCCGGTGGAGATTCCGGTGGTGATTCCTACGCCGCCGGCTACGTCGAAACTCACATTCGATCAAGTTTCCAAGCACTTCAACGTCCCCATCGCCGAGGCCGCCACTGCTCTGGGTAAAGATCGTCGATTTCCCAGCTCGATTTGATCGATTCATGCCCCTCGATCTTCCACGGATCCCTTCTCCGTTTACCTTTTTTCTTGCGATGGTGTTATTTGGTCAGAAAATTTGGGGAGAGATTGGTCCGGATTAGGGTTTTGGCGTCTGAAATGACCATGATTAACTGTTGTCATCGTCCTAATCTAGTTTCCAAGAGCCGCCATCAACATCTCGCCTGCATTTATATGTGGTAGACTCATCATCATCATCATCATCCAATTTCCAAGAGACATCATCATCTATCAGCATCATTAATCATGCTGTTGTCATTGTCATCATTCTTTTGTTTTCAAGGTCGTTATCATCATCGTCATCATCATCATCATCATCCAATTTCCAAGAGACATCATCATCTATCAGCATCATTAATCATGCCGTTGTCATTGTCATCATTCTTTTGTTTTCAAGGTCGTTATCATCATCGTCATCATCATCATCATCATCATCATCACCGTCATTCAATTTCCAAGAGGCATCATGGTCTTTGTCTCTTTCTTCCATCGGCATTATTTATCATGTTGTTGTCGTAATCATGGTCGTTTGGTTTTCAAAAAAATCTTCATTTGGTCTTCGTCGTCCATCTGTTGAATTTGTCTTCATTTGCCACACATGTATGAAGATGACCAAGGCGATATCTATGGATGACAATGGCGAATTCGTCATCATTATTCATCCAAGCCCCACATGGATGACAATGGCTGTAATGAAAATTATGGGCGAAAATGGCGGATTCATCATCATCTTTTATCCAAGCCTCACATGGATGATAATGGCCACATGGATTACATGGATGACAATGGTGAATTCATCATTCATCCAATACTCACATGGATTGCAATGGCCATAGTGAAATTTAGGGATGACTATGGCCACATGTCAAATTCGTCATCATCATTCATCCAAGCCACACATGGATGGTGATGATGATGATCATATTTTCTTGGAAGGTTCATTTGTAGAGATTCTTTTAGAAGTCTTTCTTCCTCTCTCTCGAAGTCAGAGGCCCTTATCATCAACCTTTGAAAGTGTATGGTGATGTAAACAACATGATTGGTTGCACTATCATAATTTAGAAACTGATGAATGAAGACGACAATTATGTCTTTTCAAAATCATTGAAAGATGGATAAAGGTAATTATGGCAATGACAGCTCTGTGAAACCAAATATCAATGATAATGATGATTTTTCATCACTATTATTGATACTCAACCTTCTCTTAATCAAACCGTCCTCCATCTCAGATATATCTTTCCTTTATTACCTCTCATTTTCTCTGTAAGAACTTTAGTCAAGTTCTTTATGAGACTGACACGGTTTGAAAAAATCATGAAAGACGTCTGAATTCTCGATTTTTTTTCCCAATTAGAATTCTGATACTTTTATCTCGTGATTGAAATCAAATTAGTTCGCCAACACAGAAGTCAAACTGGGGGTGCAGTGGGGCTTTGTATTTCATCTTTAAGCGTCTGATTCTTTCATGAAAATCTGATTTCTGTTATATTAGATAATACAAATTAAATTTATCATGCAGGGATATGCAGTAGCGTTTTAAAGAGGATATGCCGTGAGAATGGCGTTGTGAGATGGCCATATCGAAAGGTAAAATTCTGTCGTGCTATCTCATAAACTCTCTTCTTAAAAAAAAGGTTTTTTTTGAAAATCAGAAAAGAATGCAGAACATTAATGAATTTTTTTTTCCGAAACTACTCAATATGATTTTATTGTATTAGTGAACAGTTCTTCAAAAAAAAAATTACTGAGCAAAATCCCTTTATTTTATATCTCTTTAATATTGGGTTGATCACCGACTTTGGGCTATCTTCCTTTTGTCTTTTAATGTTTCTTTATCATTATATTTATAACCTCTTAGATGAATGTCACGAAAACCCAGATTTAAATTTCTTACTGTAGCATTTGGTTCAATTCCACTCTCTTATTTTCTCCATGCTTTAGTTTCTTGCTGGCAAGACTGTTGATGACATTAAGAAAGATGCTGCCAAGGAAAAGAATAAAGAGCTCGCTGAATTATCCAAGATTTCAAAGGAGATTTTGGACCCCTCGTCTGTCGCTTCATCCATTTCCTGGTATGTTTCGATACGCTCCATCTCCATGGTACGCCTTTGTTGATGATAATTTAAATAAAAAAATAGTGTATGCTGGGTGCGATCATACCAGCACTAATGCACCGGATCCCATCAGAACTCCGATGTTAAGCGTGCTTGGGCGAGAGCAGTTTTCTTCAAAAAAAAAAAAAGGAAAATAGTGTATGCTTGTACTCTGTGTACGCACGGGCTGACCGTGCAAAGGGCTTTGTAGGGCGGGGAGCAGTGGTACCATAAAGCCCAATCCGCCTGGGCTACCCCAGCCCAGCCATGTCATCCCGGGCCACGTGGATGAGTTCCAGCATGGATTTCCCGCCGTCGGGCTAACGCCAGTGGGCCCCAGATGGTGGGGTTGCAGCGGGGACGAGGGTGACGAGTCGGATTCGGCCGCGTCAGACGATGACGACTCCCACGATGAATTGAATGGCTCTGCTGCGCCCACGTCATGGCTCTGCTCGTTGCGTAGGCAGTCCCTGCGTGACGCTGCGAACTCGATCAGGCTTGGTAACACTAATGGCTACGGACTTGACCCTGAGCAAAAAACTCTCCTTCTCCGAGTCTTTGGATCCGCCTTGCCTAGCCAGTGGAAGCCTAATATCTCCTAACTTGGCCGCAGGTCCGCTGCTCGAGACGAGACCAAATTAATTTTCTTCCCCCTATTTATTGGTGGGAAGTATGGCACCAAATTTGAATTCACATTCCAGTTTATCTGAGAATTAAGTTTGTAGACACCATGGCATAAACTAGTTTCTTAAATGTTTTTTCAATAGATTTCGAATCCTTAGCTTAGAAGTCCCTGATCTCCAATTTTCTACTTAGATGTGTTTCCCTTACACGCGTTGGGGTTGTCGTATCCTTTCCCTTACAGGTTTTTCCCTTAAATTAGGCTGTCTTAGGAGGGCAGCAAGAGACCTGTTTCGTTATTGGATTTAGAGAAGGACATCATCTGACCAAAGTTCGGTCAGACTGGACCAAACTGGACCGATTTCGGTCAGACCAGACCAAAGAGGACAGATTTCGGCCAAACTGGACCCAACTGGACCGTTGGTCAGCCTTTTTAGGGCTGATTAACTGTTCAATCGAGGTCTGGTTCGCACATCTAACCAGACTGAAGACCGTACTTACATATGAAATAAATAATATTATAATGTAATAAGTTTCTCCCTCTCGTCCTCCCTCTCTTCCTCTTGCCACCCCTTCCTCTCTCACTCTCTTCCCTTATCCCTCTCTCCCTTTCTCCCCCTCTTTCTCTCTCACTCTCTTCCTCTCACATTCTCTTTCACTCTCTAATTATATTCCTCTTATTATTTCTTTCTCCCTCTCTCCCCCCCATTTTTTAACCCTACTTTTGAACCAAAGGCGACATTCAGATGAATTCTAGTTAGATTTAGTGAGACAAACCTGACATTGACTTTCACATTGACTAGTCTACATGGTCGACCAAGACCAGACCAGACTGAACTTCAATTCTAGGTTGGTAAAATCGGACTGAGACAGGACCGTGTCGTTCCCTAATTCGAAGTACCATCCCTTCTCCCCTCTAAGCCTAAATCTCATCTCTCCCCTTGCGATCCCAGTCCATCATGATCTTTCTCCTCTTCAATGCATCTTCAGGCGGCTTGTCCTTGGTTGATCCCTAATCCCACCACTCGGCCTCTCCCTCAACCATTCCTGTTCTTCTCTACCTCACAAGAACTATTATTTATTGTCAAAATATATTGAAGACAATATGTCTTGAGTGGGTTCCTATCAGCCCTTGGTTGAGGTTGGTCAATCGGGTAGGATCAACAAATTGAACTTGCCCAAAGTAGACCAGACCCCCCAATTTGCTCTTTTGGTTGGATTAATTAGTCTACCTATAGATTAGTTGGATAATTTGGGTTTTAATTATAAAATTTTAAATTATGAGTTTAAAAATTTATTCTGTGATTTGCTCTAAACACTATTTAAAGTATATAACAGATAATTTTAAAATAATATATACTACTCAGTAAACATTTCAATTACACTGAATTTTATTTGTATTATTAATTCATTTATCATAATTTGAATTATTCAGCTTATATCATGAATCAACATGTATTATTATTTTAGAAGAAAAAATCTATCTGGATTCCTTGTTCATATTCAATAGTCCATCTTTTTTTTTCCAAAACTTTCACCAAGCAAAGTCTTTATGTTGAAGCTCCATGGAGATCCATGATCCTGCAATGCTGTGGCTGTAATGAAGTGGACCATCTTTTATTTTCTTTATCGATATGGTCTTCATTTTCTCATCATTTCAGCATTCTCTCTTATTTTCTCTTCTCTACTCCTTGTGTGCGAGGGTAAGAGTATGTAATCATGGTATTGTTTAATCTAACTTGGGAAGCAAAAAGTTGGACATTTGAAATTGTGAATGGGGCTTAAGGTCTCTATTACATATAAATTTGTAATACATGCACTCACTGGTATGAAAATCTCATAGTCTTACTAATAAAAATACATGTTATGCCAATATACTTTTATGTTATTTTTCAAAAAATACTATTATGGTTATTATCACCAACATGTAAATTTACCCGCATAATTTATACATATAATTCAGAAAATATAGTTAGATGAATGTGCCATCGCAATTCCTATGAAGCATTTCACTTGGCCTAGGCTCTTAATATCAAATTGGCACAACATAGCAATGCCTTGTAGAGAATTTCCAGTGATAATACTACCATTGAACAACAGAAATAAGGATATAAAAAAATCAGAGGAAAATGATTGATAGAAAAAAGTGTTGGGTTATGTGCCTTGGTTCGTCCATGGAAAACACGTTTCCATGGGTGCGGAAGCGTGTCGATCGATTCACAATCGATCTTTAAAACGAAATATTGAATGCAATTTTTTGAGGAACTTATTTGACCCTTGACATCCTCACTTTGAGATCGTTCCGAAACCATTCACGCGCCCGTCCTCTAGAAGTATCCACGCGATCACTCGGCGCTTGGATCTCCACCTCTTCATCTTCAACTCTTCTTGGAGACTCTCTCCTTGGTTGATGTAGAGAATGAAGGGAGGGGCTCTCAAATCAGACTTCCATGGGTGCTTAAAATGAGACCCCTTTCCCTCTTTATATTTCACTTAAGGTTTTTCTCAAAAACCCTACAAAGTTAAATATATTTACCAATGCCCTTATGACCTTGTGCATGTGACCCTCTAGGCCCATGTATCATTCTAGTTAATAACTTTAGTGGCCCAATAACATTTACTGACCAACCTTATTAATTAACTATATCAACATATAGATTAATTAAATAAAGATCGATTTAACCCAATCGATAGGTTAAGTTTCCAGCCCGTGGGGTGCCAAGCTACACCTTGTGCTCTTGAAAATACCGAGTAGTCTTGAACTCTCTCATGGAACCTTTATCGTCATCAGCTACCGTATATGTATAATCCATCATCTGTGCGAGACTCTCAAATGACTTAGGGTATGGTTTATCATCAAACCCTATTCTGTCATTCGATTAGTACTGATGCGTAACGGGGATCATTGGAGAATACCTTCTCCTATATCCTCACTACCCTAGCCAGGGATTTTTCTGCATCGTCTTCCTTGAGTCAATCTCCTCTTATACCGAGGGCCAGGGATTTGTCCATCTCAATATCTAATTATATATGTTGTGTTATGTATATACACTTTGAGCATTTAACTATCTGGTTAGATATGTTACATTATCTAGTCCTCTAACGTGATAACGTTGAACTCATCATTATGCTTTCATAAATAGAGTTATTTGAACATAGTTTTAACGATCTGAGTTTGACTAATACCTTCATCTTTTATTCGTGATTAATCTTATTCTTATTACTGAATACTTTCTGCCTAATTATTGGCTTCTGTAATGATTTCAACTACACTTTTCACAATATTCGAGGGAAATATTAGTTAAACCGGCCAAGGTCAACCTGGCCATAGTCAACTTGCCTTAGTCAACTTGGTCTTAGTCAATGTTGTCAAAGTCAATAAAGTCAAGGAATCTATACAAGTTAGAGGACATACATGGTCAAAGGCCAAACACGGTCAAAGTAAAATATTTTTTCAAAGTCAACCCAAAGTCAAAGGCATCCCAAGTCTGAATCCATTACAAGTATAAGGTGTTATGAATTAACTATGTTGTTTACATATTTACTTCTCTCTATTATAATTCGTATGAATAATGAATTTTTACAAGTTAGATACATTACTCTATCATTTGGTGACTCTTTGCGAGCTGGAGGGTCCATGCGGATCAAAAGTTTTTAAGGATTATAATAGACTTTTCCTGAGTGAAGATGCACACATCATGGAGGTACAACAAATCTGGAATGATGCGAGTTTTGGGAAAAGAGGTAAGCTCGAGGGAGTTGGGGTGGAGGTCAAGAAAAAAATGGATAGTGATATAGGACAATGGTGAGTGGTAGGGATCATCGTGGGAGCATTGTTTACATCTTGTACCTAGGTAGTGTTACAACCCTAGTAAGGGGTGTACATATCATGATTTCCATGTCGAACTTTAAAAGGAGCCAAGGCAAACATACTTCCAAACGGATGCATGGGACATTTGGGCCCCCAAACTAGGACAAAAATATGTGTATTGTGAGATTTAGCAGCAAGATAAGTACATGAATCTGTTAAAAAAATTCAAGAAATATAAATAATGATCACAACACTCATTCATCCCCCTATTGTTTACATCATTAACAACATTGGACTTTCAAGGATATGGGAAAGGAGACCTAACTCATGCTGCCTAGGGGTGGTACTCTCTAGTCCCTCAACCAAAGTGGGTTGGAAGGTAGGATTGGCTTTTTAGGGTGGTGAGAAGGTAGAGAGGGTGAGGTTTGTGAGGCCAACAAAGAAGGCATGGGGTATGGAGAGGGAGCCTTAGTGTTGGAGGATGTACTTGGATAATAGAATTTTACTCATTAAATGAACTATCCTAAGAGATTATAAGATATTTTGGAGGATGATACCATTCATATCCCTTTTTGAGTGTTAGAATAAGCAATATATACACATTGAAGGGTGACATGAGCTTATGTATTTATTTGGTGGGGAGGTAAATGCACAATGACCTGGTCTTTTCTAAAATGTTCCCCACTTTGCAATTGGAAACACCATATTGTTGGGAAGGAGGATTCATGTATAATTATTTGGACCTAAAAAATGTAAGTACATAATTCCTAGACCCTAAGTCATTATATATCCAAAACTTCTTAATCAATGTTGAGTATATTTCCATACCTAGCCATGAATTCATGGCTAAGAGTGGGTTGATCAGTTTTATGCTTCACCAGATGAATCCATGTAAAGTAACCAAAAATCATTTTTAATGATTAAGAAATGGAGAAAGCCAAGCAAGTCATAAAAGGGAGTTGGTTCCCAAACATCACAGTGAAATAGTTCAAAGACATTAGTGTTAGGTTCTAAGGCCTTGATCCGAATGAAACAAATGCAAATCCTACACCGAAATATTGATAAAATTAAAAATTTCATCTACAAATGATGAATCGAATCACCAAGACACAAATTGTATCCATGATTTCTCATATCCATGTTGAGTTATTGAAATGTGTATGTTCTAGACATATTTATATGACCACTAACACATCAAATATCTTCCTTCACCTTGACAAGCCTCATTCATGCTCTATCATCCTGCTTACACTATCCCGATTAAGTAGGAAATGGAAAGGAGTTATTGGGAGAAGGGAGAAGAAGGGGAAGAGCACTTGACAACTATGGCATGGGTGAATTTCATTCATGGCCTTCCCCAATTTATACTTAGTGGATATTTTTCATAAGCCCCTCAAACCTTAATTATTATTCCAACATCCAAATTAATTAACTTTATCATCATATAGATTAATTAATAACGGATTGATTTAACCCAATCGATAGGCCGAGTCTTCGCCTCGTGGGTTGCTAAGTTACAACTCATGCTCTAGAAGATGCAAATGAATGTGTATTAACTCACTCATGGAATTTGTCTATTATTGGTTACTGTGTCCATATAGTCCCTCTTCCACTTGATGCTCCTAGGATGACTTTGGCTACGGTCAATTATTAAACCCTAATTAGTCATATGTATTACTATTGCTGTGTTCCAGAATTCATCCGAGAACTCTTCTCTGATTATCCATTGTCGTAGTAGTAATCGGGGTCTAAATGCGTGGATCTATAAGAACATAAAGATTCCATGAAGAGAAACACTTAGAAAATTCCAATATCCATGAATATAAGGTCCAAAATTTCATAAAATATATATTATGAATTAGAAAATTAATTTCCTGAAGAATATGATGTCCAAAAAGACCTTAGAAATACCAATTTTTTATCATTTAAATCTAGATAACACACATTTTAGTTATTTTAATGTATAAATGATGTAAATGTCACAGAAATAACTCAGTTATTTGCGTGTTATCAACCCCATTAATACTACCATTTTTATTAGGTTAATATGACCATATTTAAATGTGTATTTGTATAAAATTATATGTGAATGTATGATGAACCAAAAATTAGGGTTAAATATGCCGTTTAAGGTTTCTGGTCTATACAACAATCTTTATAAATTCCTTACCAGCACAGAGTGAGTAAGGGTCGAATCCACAGAGAGCAAGTATTGAATAAGTGAATTTTATCTTTGATTTCTATTTTTTTCGTATTTTATACTTTTTTAGGAAACAAATCTAATTTAACAGAAGAAACATAGTGAAAAACTGTTTATAGGAAGGTCAAAAAATATGAATCTAATTTATTCTTATTTTATAGAATTTTAATATGACTTTATGATAGAAAATACTAATTAATGCTAACCTTTGCCGACACTTTGGAAGTCCCAGGTGACAGTTGATGGAGATGGACGTGAGTGGAGTAGAGCAAATGAAAGAGATACCTTGGTGATTGGAATGGAGATGACAGCAGATATGCATCAACGAGCAAACAGTGGGGATGAGTGATGACGATTTTACTATTGCTGGTGTGATGGAGGAGGTGGATACGCACCGATGAGTGGCAGAGTTGAGAGTGGAAACGTAGGTTACCGGTGATGATATCCTTGGAAAAAGGACAAAGATGTGACTTAGAAAAAGACGAAGATCACACTAACCTCGTTGTCATGCACCCAATGGTCTGAGTGGTGATTTTACTTAAATGATCACTCAGCGATTAGAGATAACCCCAAATTCTTGTTCTCAGCTTTCTAATGACCACAGAAGATACCAGGAAATTGGGGTATTCACTGTATCTTATTTTGAACATCGTTCTTTCAATCATTCACTTATCGAGTACAAGAACACACCCAAATGAAATTTTGAATGAGCAGAACACTCTGCTAATCAATATTAGAAATAAATCCGAGGGGTCCCTTTTTACAATAATGAGGGGTTCTATTTATAGATCCAAAATGGTGGATGGATAGAGGGGGGAAATTGGAACTACCATCACAATTCAGCCCGAAACTCATTCTGTATCATTAGATATCATACGATTTCTCTATCCAACAAATTTCTCTCTCCTCTGAATTATATAGCGGATTGCCAACCTGGCACAAACTTCTAGGAGCAGAAAAATTCAATAAACTTATTAAAATTTTTAAATAAATGAAAAATATATATTTTATAAATCATAATTTTTATTTATGAATTTACTTCCAAAAATTCCATAAAAATACTAAAAAATCCATAATAAATCAGAATATCCTGTTAAAAATATAAAACCCCCCTTTTAATATTTATAAATAGATATTTTATTACTTGTAAAAGTATTTTATTCATGAAATTAATGTCAAGAAATTATGTCACAATACCATAAAATACATAAAAGATGGAAATTCATAATAAAAGTGAAATAAATCATTTTAAACTCAAATAACATGGATTTATGATAATTCCAACAAGAATAAACACATAAAATGCATGAAATTACTATGAAAATTAGCATATTATTTGCAATTATCAGTGTATCAAGCCAAAAATGATTAAATTTATTTTTAGAATGATACTTTTAATTTTATTAATTTTTATGCATTTGAATGGTTTTATGACATCAAATTCTGAAAGAACATAATTTTTTGAGGCAGAATATAATTTTTCCTGAATTTTTTGGCATTATAATAAAAAATATATCATTTTTAAATTCAAAGTATATGTATTTCTAAAATTTTTATGAATTAGTATCTATTTTTTGTAATTATTTAATGGGTCTGTGAATTGTTTGGAGTTCCAAAATAAGAGGAGAGAGAAAATTGGAGGGCTGAGAATGATCCAAGTTCAAATCATGATATATGGTGATCCAAGATCTTAGGACAGAAAGTTTGAGTGGAGCTTTATTTTTCCCCCTTTTTGCATCCATATGGTTAGATCTACAAATAGAGCCTCAGATTTTTATTAAAACTAACTTTAAGGTCATTTCCTCCAAGAGAGTCATATGGAAAGAAAGTGAAATTTTGAAGGTCCATCAAGATTGTTCTTGGCGTCTTGAGTGCTTGGGGAAGATCGACAAAGAGGAGGAGAGGCTGATCTGCATAAGGAAAAAGACTTCATCCCGACAGAACTTAGAGATCTATAGTTAGTCTGTTGCCTTGCATTGGTTTATCTCCACATCTCTTTAGTTAGATCTACATCCTTATTTTCATCATATCATTCTCATCACCATGTTCCATCCCCTCACCCTACAACAACCATAAGTCATCTCGATCTGGTCGCCTTTATCTCATATAAGAACCCTGAATCATCTAGTCTATCATCCTCTTATCCATCTCACAACCACCAATCCATTCTTTGATCACATTAATTAGTTAGATCATTATTATTTCTTCTTCCATCATTCTTTTTTGCCACATCCGTCCACATCCATTTACCCATTTCATCCTCCAATCTTCTTATGCATCTTGTACTTCCATCATCACTTTGTCTTCATCTATGTCACTCTCTCATTTTCCATCTGATCTATCAACATCCTCTTACCTATTCGTCATATTGTTATTCATAGCAACCTTATTAAATAGTTATTATCACCCTCGCATCACCTCATAATCATCCCATTAGAATCTCCTATTTTATCCATTGACATTGATTATGGTTAGTGAATAAATTCCCTTTGGGGAGTGAGTTTTTTATAGTTGAGTATATGGGTAGTTCCCCATATACCTCTTAAAGGTACCTCTTCTTTAGCTATCAATAAATAGAGATGATGACTAGTACATACGAACTAGATCAATAAATAACAGTGAAAATCATAAAAATGCTGAACCACTTTTGAATAATAAGAAGAGGGAATAAGATATAACTCTCATGTAGCACCGGATCACATATTCAAAAGTATATACCCAAAAAAATAAAGAAAAGATATGTATTGGTGGATGGTAGTAGTAAACTGATCAAAGTAGAAGAAGAATGATCCGTAGGCTCAAATAACACTAGTAGAATGATCAGAGCTCCTGGAGAACGACTACACTTGAAATAGTGGCAGAAATTATGATAGAAGCCATATAGAATTCTGGAATCGTACCCAGTTAATGAATGTTTGGGATACATAAGCCTTTGATAGACGATTGTGGATTGATTTCCAGAATGACCTGGTATTGGTTCCAATGACGACTCACTTGGTATTTTTCAGCAAATATGAATGCATGGTAGAGAAATGTTGTCGAGGAGAAATGCTATCAAAAGGAGGCTCTAACAATGTACCAAGCTAGAAGAGGAGTGTGGCGTTCCCCACTTAGCACAATCCGTTCTGAAATAGTGTTAGAGGATAATTTGGTTCACACAACAAGAGGGGGGAGGGAATACATTTTGAGAAGAAGAAATTCAAGAACAGCTTGACTTCTCTATTAGGGTACGAGGGACACATTCAGAAAAGATCTTGGGTTTTAGAGAACAATATTAAGAACAAGAAGGAGATGAGAAGAAAGAGAGATAAAAAGAGAGAGGGGAGAGAAAAAGACACCAGAACAAGGTGATCTGTATCATTGTATTGCCGCATAAATTTGTTCTTACTTATAGTATGATATAAAAGTGCAAATAATACATTTTAATCACAGATGTTATAGCAGATTATTATGGCTTGATAAAGTTAAATCCTAACCGTTGATTTATTTCCTATGTATGGTTTAATCCTAGCCCTCTATCTTTGATCATGCCTGTATCTGAACTTAGATTTAATTCTGACCTCTTGTTCTCTTAACAAGTATACAGGGTATCTGTCATGTTTTAATAGGTAATATTTATTTAATTTCCTATTAGTCATCTAGGCTGCTGATTAGGATGGGGAGTTGCTTACTCCTCTTCCCTCAGTATGTACAAGTGTCTCTTGGGCAGAATTATTCATGGCCCAATATAATATAAAACGACTAGAATAACAGTAATGGTTTAGATATCTGAATACTATCAACCAAATTGTCTAATTTAGAAATCAAAAAAATTAAATGTATGACAAATGTACATCCCAACAATAGTGTTATGACAAGGATGACAAGGTTCAAGGTCAAGTGGACTGTGCCCCACAACACAACTTTTTTATCAGATCCTGATTAGGGTGGATAGTTTCTGACTCCTTGATAACATCAAATTAGATCAATAAAATTATGTTTTTATACTTCTTTTTTACCACATATTTTTAGATTTTCACTAACATTATTACCATTAAAGGATAAAATGAGACATTTATGATTTATTTTCCTAAGCTATATTTTTATATATTTTATTCAAGACCCACTCTGTATGAATTTGCCCCTTACTCATGCTTTGCTGGTTAGGAAAATTTAAAAATATTGGTTTGTAAATCAGAAGTCCTAAATGATGTAGATTAACCCCAATTTCTCATTTATCACAATTAATGACGGTCCTTGTCCCCCTCCACAATAATTATCTTCTTGGTTTCCCCTCCACAATATACTAGTCGGAGATATATGTTGTCACTACCTAGGACAATCATCCCCTTCCACGATGGTCATGGTTCATGTCTAGGGTAATTCTGTTCTACGATGACTGTTGTTGACCCCATTTACGATTGTTGTATCCTCTTCGAAGACGATGATCTTGCTTCTATCTGTCATGATGGTCCTCGTTCCCATCCACGATGGTCGTCATCCCCACCAAGGACTACTTTCCGGTGTCGACGTCTGTTGTCCTTATCCACGTCAGTCTTCATCCACAACGACAACTATCATCATAGAAGTCATTATCTCCGTCTAGGATAATTCTATTCTATGTCTATGTTGGTGGTCGTCTCAGTCTACAACTATTGTCGACCCCATCCACGATTGCTGTATCCCCTTCGAAGATGATGATCTTGCTCCTCCTCTCTGTCTTGATGGTCCTCGTCCCCATCCAAGATGGTCGCCGTCGCCACCAAGGACGACTGTCCAATGTAGTCTATCAATTGCCATTGTAAGACTATCAGTTGTAGGTAGAGTCAAGATATGGACTCATAAACAGTTCATATATCAATTGTAGGTAGAGTCAATATATGAACAACAACTTAGCATTATTATACCCAAATGATTAGTTCGTAGAGTCAATATATGAACAACGACTTAGCATTATTTTACCCAAAAGATTAGTTCGTTAAGTCAATATATGAACAACGACTTAGCATTGTTTTACCCAAAAGATTAGTTCGTTAAGTCAATATATTTTTTCTATGGTTTCGTTAAGTCAATATATGAACAACGACTTAGCATTATTTTACCCAAAAGATTATTCGTTATTTCAATACATGAACAACGACTTAGCATTATTTTACCCAAAGAATTAGTTCGTATATTCCCAACCAATGTCATTCCTCCAGATCCGGAGACAACGCGATTCCCAAACTCAGGGAACCAATACCAACCGTCCGATCAAAAAACCTGAATCAGCACGTGGCGGCTGACGTCATCCCTAAACGACAAAAACGCACACCACTCGAGGATACTAAATACCTGGGCCCCACGAAAAGCGATCCGCTCACCGGCGGAGTAGCTTAACCGCGGTAACTCCCCGCTCGAGGAACCAACCGTCTTCAGTCTGCAGTGACCGTAAGGCGGTGTCCGTATCCCGGATTACTGCCCGCCGCGGGATTAGGTTAAGGGATTACTTTATTTTCACGGCCGGCGGTAACCGGTGACACGACTCTACCCTTCGTCCTGGTATAAATACCCCCCCCTTTTCCACGGCCACCCCAGTTCAAACTTCCACGAGGCGGCGATAATGGCGACGGCGGCGAAGCTCGTCATCCTGTTAATGGCGATGGCTTCCGTCTCCGGGACGACGACGACGACGACGACGGAGATTCTAGACGTCGTCGGCGAGCTGCGGAAGGCGACGGCGGCGATCGCGGCGGATTTCAAGGAGAGGGCGGCGGCGCTGCTGGCGGAGGCGGCGGACGACGGCGGAGCCGCCATGGCTGTGCGAGTTCATCCTCGGCAATCCGTCATCCCGTCCTCTCACAAGGACTACAAATCCCTAACCCTAGATCGGCTGGATCGGGACGAGAAGCGCGTCCGATCGATTCAATCGCGGCTCGATCTCGCGGTCCGAGGAGTAACTCGGTCGGATCTGAAGCCGATGGCGGTCGGATCGGTCGAATCGGTGAAATCGGTGCAAGGGCTGAGCGGGGAGGTGGTCTCGGGGACGAGCCAGGGCAGCGGGGAGTACTTCTCCCGGATCGGGATCGGAACCCCGGCTAAGTCCCAGTACATGGTGATCGACACGGGGAGTGACGTCACCTGGGCGCAGTGCCAGCCTTGCGCGGACTGCTACGAGCAGTCCGACCCGGTGTTCGACCCGGCCGGGTCGGCGAGCTTCGAGCCGGTCGGCTGCTCGGCGCGGCAGTGCCGGGAATTGGAGGTCTCGGCGTGCCACAACGGGTCCTGCCTCTACCAAGTCTCCTACGGGGATGGGTCGTACACGGTGGGTGAACTGGTGACGGAGATGGTGACCTTGGGTGGGGCCGCTGTGCCGCGGGTGGCATTCGGGTGCGGGCACGATAACGAGGGGCTCTTCGTCGGTGCCGCCGGGCTGCTCGGGCTCGGCGGTGGCGCGCTGTCCTTCCCCTCGCAGCTCGCGGCCTCGTCCTTCTCCTACTGCCTGGTGGACCGCGACTCGGCGGCATCGTCGACGCTGGAATTCGGGAATTCCCCCTTCGCCGCCGCCGCCGTCGCCGCGCCGCTGCTCCGTAACCGGCGGCAGGGCACGTTCTACTACCTCGGCCTGGCGGGGATCAGCGTGGGGGGACGGATGCTGTCTGTCCCCTCGGCGTCCTTCGCCATGGACGAGGCGGGTGGCGGCGGCGTCATCGTAGACTCGGGCACCGCTGTCACGAGGCTGCACACGCAGGCCTACGAGGCGTTGCGAAACGCATTCCGGGCCGGGACGATGAACCTGTTGCCGGCCATGGGAGTGGCGCTGTTCGACACCTGCTACAACCTCGCGCTGACCAATTCGGTGGCGGTGCCCGCCATAGCCTTGCACTTCCCCGGAGGGAAGTCCCTTAGGCTGCCTGCTAAGAATTACCTGATTCCTGTGGACAACATGGGCACCTTCTGCCTCGCCTTCGCCCCGACTTCCTCCGGTCTCTCCATCATCGGCAATGTCCAGCAGCAGGGCACGCGGGTCTCCTTTGATCTCGCCAATTCCCTCGTCTCCTTCTCCCCCAACCAATGCTAGCCCCCACCCGTCTTTGTCTTCTTCTTCTTCTTCTTCTTCTTCTTCTCTCAATTCCTTGTTTTAAATGCAGCCTCGCTGTTTTTCCCCCCATCCGGTTGTAGGCCTGTTAGTGACATTGCTTGCCCGTCTCCGCCTTGGCCGAAGAAGAGCCCCTCTTTCTTTCTTTTCTCTTGTTTTTGTTTTGTTTTGTTTTCTTTTGTTTGTCGGAGGTGGTGGAGATGCGAGTCTGGAGTGTGGTTGGTCCGTGGATTTGCCTGTAAGAAGTTGAAGATGATGATGATGATGGAGCTGAAAGGAGATGACAACAATGATGATTTGATGATGATGATGATGATGATGATGGACTTGGAAGAGGCGGTGGAGATGCGAGTCTGGAGTGTGGTTGGTCTGTGGATTTGACTGTAAGAAGTTGAAGATGATGATGATGATGGAGCTGAAAGGAGATGACAACAATGATGATTTGATGATGATGATGATGATGGACTTGGAAGAGGATGATGATAACGATGGTTTGATGATTTGATGGTGATGATTATGACGAACTTGGAAGAGGATGACGACAGTGATGGTTTGATGATGATGATGGTTTGATGATAATGATGGAAGAAGATGACGGATGATAATGATGGTAATGATGGAAGAAGATGACAGATGATGATGATGGTAATGATGGAAGAGCATGACGGATGATGATGATGGTGATGATGATGAGGATGGAGCTTGAAGAAGATGACAGATGAGGATATGCATGAGCATGATGATGATTGGACTGGAAGATGAGGATAAGGATATTGATGGGCATGATGATGATTGGACTAGAAAAGATGAGGATGAGGATGATGAAGGTAGAAGAAGTTGTCGGACGATAATATGATGATGAGCATGGTGATAACGGTAATGAAGGCAGAAGAAGTTGGAGGACATTGATAGTGATGGTAAGGCTAGAAGAAGATGACGGATGACAATGATATAGTGATATTGATGATGAGGGTAGAAGAAGTTGATGGATGACAATGATGATGGAAGTAGAAAAGGATGATGGATGATGTTATAGAGATGGTAAGGCTTGAAGAAGATGATGGGTGACGCTGTAAGAAGATGATCTGATAATGGTGGTGATAATGATGATTAAGCTGGTATAAGATGACGGATGGGTCATTATGAATGATGAAAATTTAAGAAGATGATGGATGACGATTACATGATGATGACGACGATGATGATGGTGAAATGCTGATGATGATGGTCAAATGATGATGAGGGTGACAGATGACGTGGAGGATGATACAGCAGAAGAGTGAGTTGAATTGAGCATTAAATGGTCAGACGGAGTATCAGTCGCCATCAATTACTAGGAAGGAATTAATTGCTGCATTTTCCGGCGAATGAATTAATATTCAACTATGTCAGTTTTTTATTTATTTATAGTTTCTGCCATCTGACCCTCGCGTGGGGTCAGGTGGGAGATTTCATTAAAGTTGGAGAGCATATACAACGTAAACCAAATTAATACATAATGCAATATATTGTAGAATGAGGATGCGAATCAATGTCGAACTGAAGATACCCATAAAGTTTTAATTACTTTTACTCTTGCCGAGTAAGGATTTAATTATATTCTGAAGAAATGTTCGATTATAAAATATGGACGCGATGATTTACTAAGCGCGCGAGGGGATCTTAACTAATACTATAAATCATTTTAATATAATAAGATTGCACAGAAAGCGAGAGAGAGAGGTGGATAGAGAGAGAGAGAGAGAGAGAGAGAGAGAGAGAGAGAGAGAGAGAGAGAGAGAGAGAGAGAGAGAGAGAGCACGAAAGAGAGAAATAGAGAGAGATAGGGACAGGGAGGTAGATAGAGGGAGAGAGCAAGAAGGAGAGAGATCGCGAGAACAAGAGAGAAGAGATGGATAGAGTGCGAGAGAGAGAGAGGTGGATGTAGAGAGAGAGCGCGAAAGAGAGAGACATAGAGAGAGGTGGATATAGAGAGAGAGAGAGAGCGCGAAAGAGAGAAAGAGATAGAGAGAGAGGAGAGAGGTAGAGGGAGGGAGAGCGCGAAAGAGAGAGATTATGGGAACAAGAGAGAGAGGCGGATATAGAGAGAGAGCGCGAAAGAGAGAAAGAGATATAGAGAGAGAGCGCGAAAGAGAAAGAGATAGAGCGAAAGAGAGAAAGAGATAGAGAGAGAGGGAGAGAAAGGTAGATAGGGGGAGAGGGCGGGAGAGGAAGAGAGAGGGAGAAAGAGCTAGAGAGATCAAGAGAACAAGAGAGGAGAGATGGATAGAGTGCGAGAGAGAGAGGAGAGATGGGTAGAGTGCGAGAGAGAGAAAGAGGAGAGATGGATAGAGTGAGAGAGAGAAGAGCGGAAGATAGAGAGCGAGAGAGAGGCGAATATAGAGAGAGAACGAAAGAGATGGAGAGAGAGGGAGAGAGAGGTAGAGCGAGGGATAGAGTACGAAAGAGAGAGATTAAGAGAACAAGAGAGAGAGGTGGACATAGAGAGAGAGAGCGCGAAAGAGAGAGAGATAGAGAGAGGTAGAGGGAGGGAGAAAGCGCGAAAGAGAGATTTTGAGAACAAGAGAGAGAGCGCGAAAGAGAGAAGGAGATATAGAGAGAGAGCACGAAAGAGAGAAGGAGATATAGAGAGAGGTGGATATAGAGAGAGTGCGCGAAAGAGAGAGATTTTGAGAACAAGAGAGAGAGGTGGATATAGAGAGAGAGCGCGAAAGAGAGAAGGAGATATAGAGAGAGGTGGATATAGAGAGAGAGCACGAAAGAGAGAAGGAGATATAGAGAGAGGTGGATATAGAGAGAGAGCGCGAAAGAGAGAAGGAGATATAGAGAGAGGTGGATCTAGAGAGAGAGCTTGAAAGAGAGAAAGAGATATAGAGAGAGCGCGCGAAAGCTAGAGAGAGAGAGAGAGCGCGAAAGTGAGAGAGAGAGCGCGAAGGAGAGAGAGAGAGATATAGAGAGAGAGGGAGAGAGAGGTAGAGGGAGGGAGAGAGCGCGAAAGAGAGAGATTAAGAGAAGAAGAGAGAGAGGTGGATCTAGAGAGAGAGTTTGAAAGAGTGAAAGAGATATAGAGAGGAAGAAAGAGATAGAGAGAGAGAGGGAGAGAGATGTAGAGAGAGGGAGAGAGCGCGGAAGAGAGAGATTAAGAGAAGAAGAGAGAGAGGTGGATCTAGAGAGAGAGCTTGAAAGAGTGAAAGAGATATAGAGAGGAAGAAAGAGATAGAGAGAGAGAGGGAGAGAGATGTAGAGAGATGTAGAGAGAGGGAGAGAGCGCGGAAGAGAGAGATTAAGAGAAGAAGAGAGAGAGGTGGATCTAGAGAGAGAGCTTGAAAGAGTGAAAGAGATATAGAGAGGAAGAAAGAGATAGAGAGAGAGAGGGAGAGATATGTAGAGAGAGGGAGAGAGCGCCGAAGAGAGAGATTGAGAGAACAAGAGAGGAGAGATGGATAGAGAGAGAGAGGTGGATATAGAGAGAGCGCGAAAGAGAGAAAGAGGACGAGAGAGAGGTGGATATAGAGAGAGCGCGAAAGAGAGAAAGAGGACGAGAGAGAGGTGGATATAGAGAGATAGCGCGAAAGAGAGAAAGAGGTAGAGAGAGAGGTGGATATAGAGAGAGCGCGAAAGAGAGAAAGAGGACGAGAGAGAGGTGGATATAGAGAGATAGCGCGAAAGAGAGAAAGAGGTAGAGAGAGAGGTGGATATAGAGAGATAGCGCGAAAGAGAGAAAGAGATATAGAGAGAGCGCGAAAGAGAGAAAGATATAGAGAGAGAGGGAGAGAGAGGGAGAGAGATGTTGAGGGAGGGAGAGAGCGCGACGGAGAGAGATTGAGAGAACAAGAGAGGAGAGATGGATTGAGAGAGAGAGGTGGATATATAGAGAGAGCGCGAAAGAGAGAAAGAGATAGAGAGAGATGAAGAGAGAAAGAGATAGAGAGAGAGGAAGAGAGAGAGGTAGATGGAGGGAGATGGAGGGAAAGGAAGAGAGAGTGAGAGAGTGAGAAAGAGAGAGATCGAGAGAACAAGAGAGGAGAAATGGATAGAGCGAGAGAGAGCGATAGAGAGAGTTAGAGAGAGAGATAGAAAGAGAAAAAGAAATAGTGAGAGAGAAAGAAAGATAAAAAGAAATAGAGATAGAAAGAGAGAGAAAAAGAGATAGAGATAGAACGAGAAATGGGGATAAATAGAGAGAGATCGATAGATAGATAGAAAGAGAGCGACAAAGAGTGAGTAAGATAGATTGAGAGAGAGAAATATAGTTAAATAGATAGAGATAGAGATAGAGATAAAGATAGAGATAGATGCAGAGAGAGAAAGAGATAGATAATAGATAGAGAGAGGGCGAGATAGATAGAGAGAGAGAAAGAGATAGATAATAGATAGAGAGAGGGCGAGATACATAGAGAGAGAGCGAGAGAGAGGGAGATAGATAGATAGAGAGAGAGGGAGATAGATAGAGAGAGAGAGAGATAGAGAGAGGGAAAAATAGATATATATATATATATATATATATATAGATTGTGGTAGAGCGAGATAGATAGATAGATTGAGAGAGAAATATAATATAGGAAGAGGGGGAGAGGACGAGAGGTAGAGAGAGAGAGAGAGAGCGAGTGAGAGAGAGATAGCTTAAGAGAATAGCTCCAGCTTGATTGAACAACAAGTGAGATGAGAGAGAAGGAAAAAGAAAGAAGAGTTTGGATTGGGATCAGTTATAATCGTTGTATTTCCCATAACAATTAATATTAAGTTGGTTTGTATTTATAATACCATACAGTAACGGTCATATTTGGTAAGTTACTAAACTTAATCATAGCCATTATAACTAAATATTAGGGCTATATGAAAATTTAATCCTAGCCGTTAAGGTGTTTCCCTATCTAATTCTGATTATAAGTATAAGAGACTATGTTCAATTATCACTAGCTAGTCTTTATTATAAGTCATATTAGTCCATCTGGGAGCTGACTTGGATGTTAAGTTTACTGACTCACTTTCTTATTTGATAGGGATGGAGGGATAGAGAGAGAGACATAGGTAGAAAGAGAGAGAGTGAGCGATAGAAGGCTAGCAAGAAAGAAAGAGAGATAGATAGAGCGGGAGAAAGAGACAGAGGAGTGAGAAAGTCAGAGCACGTGAGCGACACATAGAGAGAGGTAGACAGAGGAAAAAGAGAGATAGAATAGAGAGAGAGAGAGAGCAAGCAAGCGAGATAGAGCTAGACAGAAGTGGATTGAGGGAGAGAGCAAGACAGTGAGAGCTGTGGATCGAGAGAGATAGAGAGGAAGAGAAATACAAATACATGTCCTGCAATATATCTTTATAAAAATCATAAAAGAGGGATGAAGACACAGAGAAAAGAAATTAGTCGGTCCAAGAGGACATGCATCCTTAGATATAGTAAAATCATAGGGAGAGCTGAAGCAGATAGAGATATTTAATGCAGTAGAGTTCATCTATTTGAATAGACTTGGGAATGTAAATATTTAGATTGCCAAACAGCACCCATTTATATTTCTCTATTTTAGGAAATTACTTATTAATATATTTAATTTTTTTTATTAATCCCATATCAAGATATACAAAAAATTAAAGTTTTGACTTATTTGAAGTTAAATAATTAGTTGATTCCACGATTAAATATAAAAAATACAAATTACTTTAAAATTACTTAATAATTTTTATTTATCTAGGTACATAATTTATTTTCTCTTTCTCATTTTTGAATCGTGCAAGGGAAAACTTCTCTACTATATCATATCTGAGAGTTAATGATCTTCGACAAAGAGAAACCCATTAGTTTAAATAGGATTTTTTCTTAATGACTGAATTTAGTAGGGTTGTCCTTATTGGTGATACTTCGAATCAAGATTATGAATACTGTTGAGAGATGCTGGTTGGTCCACTAACTGAAATAGAAGCCAATTAGATTATTTTATTACTTCTTTGTCCACTTGTAGACATGATTATATATCTGGTCAAGTAACAAATACCTTCTTCTTCTTCAAATTATTCTTTTTTAACTCATTATTGATCTTAATATATTTGGAAATAAGTTAGACCAGGATCAACACCTATGATTGAAAATTGTAGAGCACAACAGAGTGACGATCAAAACAGGTTGATTTATCACTCCACACCTATGGTCAATAAAAGTGAGTGATGATAGTCAATGACATTTAGACAGGAAAATAAAGTAAATTTATTTTTACATTTGAATCATTTTTTTTCTTCCACATAATACCTTCATAATATTTTTAGAAGCACATAAAAGAGTCCACCACTCAGTGTGATATGAACCAGTTCAGGAACATCATACCAAAATCTGTAAAAAATAAATTTTTTGAGCACCAATTATTTTCATCTATTACTTCACCTTAAGGATTGATAAAAGGAATGGTTAGTAAATATTTCCCATGAATTCAATTCTTGTGGATACAAGAAATATTGACTTCCAAAGAATTACTTTTTGATGAAAAAAAATAAACAGATTGAAAAAGTGATTCATGAATTTACACAGAATTTTGATTTCCAAAGAAATATTATTTGATGAATAAAATAAACACATTGAAAGAGCGATTCACGAATTTACATAAAAGGGTGAATAAGACATGTTATAATTCCTAGGAGAGAATAAAGTATGGCACTCAATAGCACCCACACCATGGGGTACCCAGTGTTGAGTTAATTAAAATAATTTATAAAGGCTTAGGAGGCTTAAATGCGTACCTAATTGATATAGCTAGAGGACGTAAATACATGACGATGCAAGAGGATGATGACTTATAAATGATTAGGATAAAAATAGTAAATATAGGATGAATCTTTCACATAGAGGGAGGTGCTCACATCCAAGGGAAAGTGCTAGACATGAAATTCATAGAGATAAGCAGGATCCTAGATCGTATCCAATAGTAAAACCAAACCCTTATCCTAGTCCAGAGAAAAAATTCTTAAGAATAATTATGACATGACCTCTTGTCCTTAGCTCTCTACTTATTATTGTATAAAAAATATTTTTTATCTACGAAAATTCAAGATCTTAAATACACCAAATCTGGTCCATTTGATGGAATTATATGCCCTGGACAACAATCACATATTTATATCTTGTTTAAGTTCATGTACAATGAGTACAATGAAGTCTATCAATATGTCAAATGATAAGTAGACTCTGATGAGATCATTATAAAGTGATTGTTTATATTTAAACATTCCTTTTCATAGGATTTAAAAAATGAATCACACTGGATACCACTATCTGCTCCTGCTCACATGATGAGTATGGATTATCCCAAAAACCATTTATGTTGATGAAATAATGAGAGATAGTGGGTGCTGTTTATTGAAAGATTACATTGAAGTGATCCTTACAAGTTCCATGCCTTAAAATAAAGTAGCATAATTCATATCACAATCGTGTAGTTGTTTGGACTAAGATCTATCAGTTTCTAAGGATATAATTCCAACATTATTAGCTCAGTTGCAGCAATAAATCCATGAAGTGATTGTGTTGTCAAGATGGGATCGTCTATCAATTATAGAAGAGGAAGATGATGAAGTCAATTTCATGGGCAATGGATCAGAAATATCAGAAAATAATTTTTTCTCTTGATTTTCCAATGAATCATCTCTAACAAGGATGATTAACTTGGGTTTGAAAATTGACCATACCCTAAGTGATTCCATCAATGTCGCACATACGATGGATTAAATTTGCACCATAATTGCTGATAGTCTTGTAAAAGCCTTTTTGATTTTAATTTTTGGAACATGCAGAGAAGCTTGTCATCAGATGTGCTGATGATTCAACCTATCGATAAATTAAAGTGATTGATGATTAATTAATCTATATGTAGGATACATTTAATTAATCAGGATATACAATAAAGATGTATTAGGCTTATGGATTCATTAACATGACTTGGACATGAGCCTATAGGGTCAAACACATAAAGTTTATTGGATGTTGAAGGATATATTTGAAATGGAAGGATATACCTGGGGAGAAACCTCGCTTGGTGAGGCTTGGAACTCCAAAAACCTAGTGTCCAATTTTTCTTTGAAAAATCAAAGTTTTATGTAATGACAAGTTTTAAAATTAGGATGTTTGGTTTTACACTGAATGATAGAGCCACATAATTTTATATAACTGTAGGGAAAAAATTGAAAGCTGGAATGAAATGAATAAGTGGTTTTACCAAAAAAAAACTAGGAAAGACAACATTTATGAGTTTTTGAGATATTTAACCAAGACATCTATTCATTAGTAAAGCATGGAAAATATTCAAGGGTTTGAATGCCCAGACTAAGAAATACAAATGGGAAACTAAGGCAAACTTTATGTGAATGCTTGAATGATCAAAAGAGACATGGTTGATAATGCTAGAGGATGGACCTTTTTTGACAAAAATGAGGACAAGGAAGTAGATTTGATAGATTATCTAGTAAATAAATGTGCATACCACATATTTTAAACCTTAAATCAGTGTCCACACATAGGGCTTTAAAGCTACAAAGCATGAAATTAAAATGGATAAGTTAGAGAAATACATAACAAAAATGGGCAAAGCGATATAAGGACTCACCTCACATGCAAAGGTCCTCACCAATGATCAAGTTCCTATTCCTCTATGCTCAATGTGACAGTTATGATCTAAATGATGAAAGTTTTTTTACAATTAAACTTTTCAATGCCATAGAAAGAGGCAACCACACGCTTGATTCATGGATTGAAAGTATAAAAGTTGGGCAAAAAGAATGGATCAAGAGTACTTATTTATGAATCCCTAAAAGTAGAAGTAATTAAATCCTTGTGTATACCATAAATAAATGCATTCATCAGAACATACAGGACATACCTGCATAGTAGAAAATATTTCAGAAGAACACCCATCCCAATTCTTCACCTTAGAATGTGTAAGGACCAATACACTCATGCTATGACAAAATATCTCAATTGCACATACTAATAAGGGGATGAAATAGGTCACATGGAAACCGAGAGGCCAAATTTAAGACAAGGAACTCAAGACTACCAAGGGATTCTTGAGGTGCTAAATTATATATGACATTATGTGGCCTAGAAACCAATAATACTTCCATATCTCATTTATTTTCGTTGAAGTAAATAATTAGTCGTTATTATTCTTGTTGATGTTAATAATGCTTTTTTTAAAATGTGAAATGCTAAAGTGAACTATGATGAGATCATAATACATTCATCACTACACTTTAAACATGTGTTCTAATTATTCCTATAATAAGGATTCTCCTGATGGATATAGAAAAATCCAGATAGAATATGACTATCTAATGTCACTCATATGTTGATTACGGCTGATCTTGTAGCCATTAACAATGAGACATAAAGATTGATAGTGTTGCTATCTTTTGAAAAAGAGTTAAGTGAATTAATCCTCATGAATCTATGGATGATATTTATACTTAATCATAAATCCTTGAAGTTGGCCAATTATTAATTGTTGCTTAATCAAAATATTTCTCTCTCCTCATCCTCATCAGTGCTGTCATGTTGTTTCTTAGGGTTTTGTATTTATCATTGCATCATATTGGCTGAAATTTGCCCGCTTCATCGTCGCTTGACGACTCTTGTTATGCCACATATCCCTGCAAGAAAAAGATAAAAATGCAAATAACTGTATAATATTATTATATAAAATTATTCATATATCAAAGGGGATATGAGTATGACTCAACGGCTCATCATTGTGCACCACGTAAATGCATTTTAAATAAAAGATAGTTAAAGGATACGTGTACACAAATGCAATAGGTGTACACATGGCACCATTTTGTCTTGTGACACATCAGCTGCGCTGTCATTTTTGACTGTTCCAGTTATTTCAAAATCAAATTATTCAAGTTTTTTTGGCCTCAATCCTCGTGCCCATTCATTGCATGAAAAATCTTCATTTTTCTAATCATACATGTCATCATCTGCTTTAAAAAACTGTCAGTACTCAATGGCATTATGGTATTGTTAATCACGATGCCATAATGCATTTGTTTTAATTTTTTTCTGATGTCAATCATAACAGAAGTCATCAACTAGTCTTCATTTGACAAATCAAAAGGAGTCACATGGCATGACAGAAATAAAAAATTACATTAAAATATCATATAAAATTAAATAGAAAGCCCAAAAATATTCTGACTCAGAAAATCATATATTTAGAAAATAATGTTTTCAAATTAAAAAAAATTGCTATTTCAACTCAAAAAATAGTTTATTTCAGAATATGACATAAAAAAATCCCTAAAAATATTTAAAAATTCAAAAGTGGATTGAATGATTTTAGGCTTGAAACATGCATATATAAGAATTTAATGCAAATAAAAAGATGAATATTGTCATATTAACCTATTAATAATATGTGTTATCATCTGACAACACAAGTGAAGAAAAATTGGTCAAACCATAGATATGACATCCTGAACAATTACCAGGTAGCAGCGCCTTAGTAAACAGGTCAGCTGGCAATGAATAAGTCACTATATGACAATACATCTATGATCATCTTCTTTATAATCAAGAACTTCATCTTTATGAACATATGCCAACTTGAGGTCTTCTTGTCATTGGAGAACCTTTCACTAGATTCATTCTCCAAATATATTTTTATGGGCTTCTTTATGGAGAAAGTGACTCAACGAAGTGACATGAAGTTTCACAGCCAAATGACTTATGAAGATGTGTAGAAACAAGCCACATACTCAGCTTGCATTCTACATGCAGTGATAATCTTGGGCTTGGTACTAGACCATGAGACATATCTCTAAGAAAGTACAGAAATGTAACCATATGTAAATGTTCTTGTATCCAACCATTTGGAAAATTTTAAATCATATAATCCCTTGACCTTGAGATAATCTTCTCACTTGTATGTAAGCTTAAAATCCTTTGTTTCTAGTTGACAGCGTAGACCCTTCTAGGCAGCCTTCCAATGTATGATTATGTAGTCACATTATATCTTCCTATTTATTGTTAAAGTCAAAAAAAGGGTTTGAATTTCTCATTGGGTTTAGCCAATAAAATATAAACATACACTCTCGAAAATTTAGTCAGTGATGAGTACGATAATTGAGGATTAATATTCTTTAAATATTGATTAATGAGAGGAGGAGAGATGTGTGTAAATATGGGTCAATAGATGAGGAAAATGTAAGGCGAGAAGGAGGAAAATGACTTTTACGAAGATACACACCTTAGTTTATAGCTTGTAGGGCATATATGGAAATAGGTGATAAATACAAAGCTATGGCCAAAATTTCAGCTCAATCAGCCTTTTGGATCATCCAATATCAAGTTGGAAAGTTGGATAAATCCTAGTCGCCCATTTTTCTCTCTCCTCGTTAGGGATGCTGTTGCTTTCTCATTTTCCCTTGGTGGCTAAAAAATCACTAGATTAACACAATATACTCATCTTCCATGAAATGACAACGCTCTGAGTGCTATGTGCCTTGCACAGAAGAATAAGAAGAAAAAATAAGTAAATATGTTAAACTTTGTGCTTGTGATGTGGCAATGAGCTTCCATGCATCACATCACACAACTTTCAGTGTGATCATATTTTCAGCTGCACGTTTCTGGGAGATTAAATAAAATAAAATCAAATAAGAAAATGAATAAGTATGCATGATGTGGCGACACGTTTCAACATGTTGCATAGGTATTTTTTTAGTTTTTAACGAATAGCAGTGCTACATGTGAACACCACATGTTAATGCCACAATTTTTGACTTTGCAGGCTCCAAAGAATTGAGTTTTTTATATATTATCTTGATCTTTCCATTATATTTATTGAAATTTAAACCCACTATGACTAAAAACTATAATGATATCAGATAATGATTCGCTAGTATGGCATCATTCTTAATTTAAGTGATTATAAAATTGAAATGACGTCATACACTAATTAACTAAAAATTATAAAATTAATAACATTATATTGAAATTAATTTTAGCACTATTATACTGTTAAAAATTACTAAAACCTTGAGATCCTAAAATGTCAAGTTTTAAGTTTAATAGGGACCGAATGAGTTGTGGACAAAAATATTACAACATAGGACTTTAGGGTACTTAAAACTCTATAAGTAGGATGCATAATTAAAATTTTACCTTTATCAATACAAGCATAATAGTACCTACATTGGTGGGTGCATATTAATTTAATTATTAACATGAAAGTTTGAAATCCATTGACATAGGTATAAATACAATTGATGTAATTCAGTGGATAACCACTCTTATCTGGTGTTATAAAGGTGATCCCCCAAATTGTCCTAATTAAGATACTGCAATTATGTGTAATTTCAATTTTTATATCATTAAAAATAAATGAACATGAAAAATAAAAATATAAATATCTGTAATGAAACAAATTGAAGAATACAGAAATATATAATAAGAATACCTCAATACACATGTGGGCTCAATCTGATACATATTTATATAAATAATTATTGAATCACTTTGATTTAACTGGTTATATAATTAATAGATCATAATAGGAAATATCACTTGCAATTGTTTAGGAACATATTTCAGCATAAAATTAATTAAACTACTCCTGAAGTACAAAAATGGCCCAAAAATCTTATAATGTGCTGAAAATTCATCTAAATAGGCCTCTAAATGCCAAAAAATTCTGCTACAATGATTAAATCCAGTTTGAGAATGATAATTTAATCCAGTTTGAGAATGATTGTGATAAGCCAAAAATAGGGGTAAAAACTATGCAATTTTTAGCCCTTGTCGTTGTAGATTTTGGCTTATGCAATAGAATTTATAAGAACTCCACTTAAGACGTATAGTGATAAGTACGAGTGTCGTCCAAGGGAAGCTAGTAAGGAATTCGATTTGGTGATTATTGGTCGTTTCACTCTGATTAAACTGAATTTGATCTTCAATGAGGATCAAGTCACCCTAATTAGATGAGAATTTAGAAAGGGGGGTAGAAGAGTTGAGATGAATAAAAGAAATATGGAGCTCTAAATTGGCTTCTTTTATCCTAATAAAAGGATCCAAGAGGTCAATTAGAGAGTTTAAAAGGGAATTTTTAATTTGAGTTTGGTTTGTTTTTGCAACTTTGATAATTCAAAACTGAAATGGGGGTAATTTAATCTCCTAAGAATTAAAACTAATCTTTTTAGAGTTTTTCTTTCGAATGCAGCTTATGCTTAGTTGAATCCCTCGAATTCTCCTCTCAATCCTAATCAGGGCTTGTACATGCCGCTCAAGCCAAGCGATTTAGAATTTCAGATCAAAACCAAGAAGAAGAAACAAGAAATTGAACTAATCTCATTCAAAATGCACAAATCCAAATACAATCAAGGAAAAAATACCAGATAACTTGATCCAGGGTGGGACTCCTCTCTGTCTTGCAGCTGTGATAGAGAACCATCAAGAATGAGCTCCCCCTCTCGAAATTTAGCTTTTATACTTAGGTTATATGGTAAAAATCACCATTTTACCCCCGTTTAGTACTTAATATTTATCTATCAATGTAGGCTAAATCTGAATGATCCAACCATACAAATAGAAAGAGGGGATCAAGACGAACAAATCCATAAAAAATAATCTCAATCGGACTTCAGGATCAAAAGTTGTTAATAAATCAATTTTAAACCAATTTAATCCATTGGATTTAAAATTGATTTATTTATTAGTTTCGTTTTTAAACACGCAATGACGTGTCGCTCTCTCATTGGCTGGCGCATTTTGAATCCTCCTTTTTGCAGAAAAGTCCTTAAAAAGTCTGGAATTGCTTTTGGACGCCGCCCAAAAGTAATTGCGTATATGCCCCTAGCGCACTCTCTCTCCTCTGATTTCTCCTAAAACATTAAAAATATATATTAAAAATTGCAATAAAACCCTGTAAAATTTTAAATTGGATCTTTACGCCTGCAGTGGCGACCGAGAGCTGTTTTCAGGGTCTTTTTGCACCGAAAGTTCGCAAGAAGGCCCTTGAAAGTTTGAAAATAATAAAAATAATTCTTTTTCTATTATAAATATACTTTTTTTCCTTGAAATAAATACATTTCATCTTCAAATAAATCTCAGAAATATCCTAAAAATTCGTAAAAAATTCTAGAAAATTCACTGATTCATTCCCATGCTGATAAATGTCGAAATAAAATATTAAATATGCCATTTTCATTCAAAAATAATTATTTCGAGCTTCAATAAATCCTTTAAAATTCATAGAATTAACAGAAAATTAGGAAAAAATTAGAAATCACTAGAAAACACTATTTTCATGTAAATATATGATAACAATCCCATTTTATGCTCTTTAAATGCATAAAATCATGCTAATAACATGAAATAAAGACAGAAATTAGGGTGTTATCAGATTGTTTGATATTAAATTCACAAAAGTTAAAATTAGTCATAATATTTATAATAATTTTCTGATATTATAGTCACAAAGATATTAAATTTTAATGAAAAAAATATATGTTGTAAGGATTTTCCTAAAGTGGAATAAGATTTGTAGAATTATCTAAAGGGTTTTATGAATTTTGTCAGGAAGAGTCCCCACTTGTCCCCATTTGATTGACCCTAGGATGACCTACCAGTGATTTCTGCATCAATCATTGTGAGAAGGTGACAATATGGGATCACACATAACTATGATACAATGGCTAATCATGAGCGGACATGTTATATGTTTTAACTGCACAGGGACACATGGTACAATAAGAAAATATGCAACACTCTGAAGATTTGGAAAAACATACTCGTGCCATCATGTCATTAAATAAAAATGAAAAATGCAGCGCTAACTCACACATTAAATGCCACACTAAAACAGTATTTTCATTTTTTGTTATGGAGACACATGTTATGGTGAGACATGTGGATTGTTAATACCTAGAAGATAGGGACGAATCATCAGAGTAATATTTGAGAAAAATTAGGACATTAACCTAAAGTTTTGTAACCATGGAACTAACAAGGAGACAGAACATGAGGAAAAATTGTGGCCCATATTTTATGAACTTCAGACCTTGATATCTAAGAATCCATTAGGCTGTTCAGTCTGAAGTTTTTAGTGAACCTTTTTCTTTCTCCCCTCTATCTACAATGCTATAATACAAGGCACAAATGCTATAAAGATATTGTTTAAACTAGCTTTCTACATTTTGTAGGTTTAGTAAAAGAGGGTGAGTTGGAGATCCATGATGTTATTCTTGATATTCCTAGCTGATGAAAGAGAATGAACCAAGAAAAGGGGGATCTAAACTACATTTCCAGGTTTCTGTGGTCCTAACAGCCTTGGCTTCATTTATAGCAGGACTTAAATAATTGGAATATTAATGTTGGAGAAAAGAGGGATCTAAAGCACAATGAAGCCCACTATGAAGCAGGCCCAATCTAGATCGCGAAAGGAGCTTAAACCCAGCCAAAGGATAGGCCTATTTTTAAAGAGAAATTCAAGTGGGTGGTTGCTTTTTCTTTCCTATAAAGAGTGGCATCAAATTGACCAGCTAAATTGCCAAATTCTAGGTTTCACATATTGAGAATATGGAATCCTTATTTATACTCTTTTTCCTCCCACACTATAACTATCGCTGAATTTCTGTCCCAAACTCTATTTGGAAGCCTTGAGTGCTTTAGTGTTTCCTGGAAACACTCTGTTTGACTGTCAGGTTGAGTGAAGAAGGGAATCTGATGTAGGACAGCTAATGAGAAGGGCGACTAAGGGGGTGGATACGACAATAACGGGTAAAGGGTGCTAGACGGGTTTGTATGGAGGGATAAAACAGACCACAGAAATCCACATGGTCGAATTCGGAGTTTAAAACCGATGAAATACTGGTGGTGCAGCCCCGATCCTCGTTGAGGGCGGGAGTACTGTCTTCACCCACTGCGACGATGCCAAGGCACTAAAATCAATACCCGAATTCACGTCACGAAAAAAACTCTCGAAGAGAATGGTAGAAAAATCCAAATCAAATCAGATCTGACGGCGGTGGAGATTTCTCGTGGAATACTGGACGGAGAACACTTCGACACCAAAGAGTTCAGGCGTACCTCGGCACCGTAGTGCGTGAAGAGGTTGGGGGGAATTCTGACCGTGATAAGTCTGGGCGAATCTGAGCGTTGAGCGGCCCACTAGACGAAAGAGTCTGGGCGTTCTGGGCATTGTACGGCCCTGGTAGAGAGCGAGACGGACGGAGCGAGCGGGCGCGGGCACCAGTCCTGGCGGTCTAGGGTGGCTGCCGTGGGTGCCCTTGGGCGGCGCTCCTTGGGTGGCCCTGGGCGGGCTGCCCTGGGTGGTCTTGGGTGGCTGCCTTGGGCGGCCCTGGGCGGCGGCCTTGGGCGGCCTAGGGCGGGCTGCCCTAGGCGGCTTGGGGCGGCGCCTTGGACAGCCTAGGGCGGGCTGCCCTGGGCGGCCTGGGGTGGCTGCCTTGGGCGGCCTTGGGCGGCTTGGGGTGGCGCCTTGGGCGGCCTAGGGCGGGCTGCCCTGGGCGGCTTGGGGTGGCTGCCTTGGGAGGCCTTGGGCGGTGGCCCTGGGCGGCCTGGGGTGGCTGCCTTGGGCGGCCTTGGGCGGCGGCCCTAGGCGGCCTGGGCGGCGGCCTGGGGCGGCCTAGGGCGGGCTGCCCTGGGCAGCCTGGGGCGGCTGCCTTGAGTGATCTTGGGCGGCGGCCCTGGGTGGCCTGGGCGGTAGCCCTGGGCGGCGGTCTAGGGCGGCCAAGGGTGGCCTCCTTGGGCGGCCCGGGGTGGTTTCCTTGGGCGAGGGAAGAGAGGGGGAGAGAAAGAAGATAGAAGGAGAGGAAGAGAGGAATGGAGAGGAAGGGAATAGAGGGGGAAGAAGGATGAGGAGGTGGAAGGCCGGCGACGCACGGCGGCGGCGGCGGCGGCGATGGTAGGGTGAGAGGAAGGAGAGGGGAGGTTGGGCAGTCCTCCAAGAAGAGTTAAAACGAACTCAATTCTTGAATAATGACTGCCTACTGTTTCTTGAAACAATGGCCTATACATATAGGCCTTGGAGGAAAGAGAAAATACAACTTAACGATGAGAAATTAAAGATGAGAAATTAAAGATGAGAAATTAGAGATGAGAAATTAAAGATGAAAAATTAAAGACGAGAGACGTGCTTCGTGTCACGTCAAGGGGCAGTTTTTGATCTGCCGTTGGCGACGTGTCATGATGCGCAACGGGGCGTGCGTGCGTGGAGATGTGCGTGATGCCGGAGTGTTGATTTCATCCGATTACGGTGGTGGCGTGTCTGTAACGGCAGCATTGACTTCGGTTGACGGTGGTGGAGTGTCTGTAGCGGCAGCGTTGACTTCGGTTGATGGTGGTGACGCGTACAATGGCGATGCATTGGCATCCTTGCCATCAATGCGCCCATGGTGCAAAGAACTCGAGTCAGTCAAGTAGGCGTCGAAAGACTCCAGCAGGAACACCAAGTCTGGGCGCAGGCAAGCCAGGTCTTCTTCCGTGATCCACGTGTCATCCGTCGATGCTTTGCCCTGCCAACGAACAAGAAACTTCTGCACCGTCCCACCTTTGGTGAAGGTGATTACGTCATCTAGTATAGCCTCAATGTTCTCTTGACAATCAGAAGGTAGTGAAGGGGGAGTGGACAAGTCAAACTCACTCACCGAGAAGTCCGAGGGTAGAGGAGGGCCATTAGATGAAAGAGGTGGGGCTTTAAATGCGACTAAATCTGAGATATTGAAAGTGGTGCTTATCCCCCATGTGGAGGGTATGTCGACGGCATATGCATTTTCCCCTACTCGTTTGAGGATTGGAAACGGCCCGACACTACGAGCATGAAGCTTAGTAGCCCGCTTGGAAGAGAATCTCTCCGGCCTAACCCTCACCATCACCGTGTCACCTTCTTTAAATTCGCAAAAACGCCGGTGTAAATCTGCGGTCTGTTTATATGAGGTGTTGCTATTTATGATGAGTGTATGAATTTCCTCATGCAGATGTCTAATATGACTGGCGAACTCATGACCATCATCTGCGACTCTAGTATGCGGTAACATGGGTATAAGGTTAGCAGGCATACAAGGTGAATCACCATGCACTATCTCAAATGGACTCATACCAAAGGTGCGGTTGACCGACGCGTTGTAGGCAAATTCGGCACACAAAATGACAGAATCCCAAGATATAAGGTTGTCCCCAACCAATGATCGTAATAGATTGCCAAGGCTTCTATTAACGACCTCGGTTTGTCCATCAGTTTGGGGGTGAAAAGCCGTGGAAAACCTTGAGCTTCGTCCCCAAGAGATGCCAAAGAGTCTTCCAAAAGTAGCTAGTGAATCGAACATCTCTATCCGATACTATACTCTTTGGAAGTCCGTGGAGACGCACAATTTCATTGAAATAAAACAAAGCGACATGAGAGGCATCAGAAGTTTTAAAGCAAGGAATGAAATGGGCCATTTTCGAAAAATGATCTGCAACCACCATGATGGAATCATAGCTTTTGTTCATCCTCGGAAGCCCTAACACAAAGTCGATGCTCACATCGTCCCAGGGTTTCTGAGGGACCGGTAGAGGGGTGTATAGGCCGGTGTTTTGCTTAACCTGCTTGGCGAGAGCACATACACGACATTGGGAGATAATATTAGCTACGTCTCGCTTAAAGGATGGCCAATAGAACCGATGCTCGATCATGGCAATTGTTTTATCTCTTCCAAAATGTCCACTAAGGCCTCCGGCATGCGTTTCCCAAACCAGGAAATCCCTAAGAGAGGACTAAGGAATGCATAGGCGACGGTCATAAAAGAGGAACCCTCCTTCAAGGTTATAGTCTTGGAGTTCCGAATTTGGGCGCTCATTGACGGTCCGGATAATAGGCGCAAAGTCCGGGCAATCGAAATAGAGGTTCTTCATCTGATCAAATCCAATAACCTCGACTTTCATAACATTCAGTAAGTGGACTCGTCTACTCAAGGCATCGGCTACCCTATTTTCGACACCTCTCTTATGTTTGAGCACGAAGGTATAGGATTGGATATACTGGACCCATCTAACGTGTGTGGGGTTAAGCTTCTGTTGGGAGTGGAGATATTTTAAAGCTTCATGGTCAGAATAGAGAACAAACTCCTTAGACAATAAGTAATAAGGCCAATGACGTAAAGACTGAATAATAGCATAGAATTCCTTATCATAGGTAGAGTACCTTAGTTTGGCATCGTTTAATTTCTCATTGAAGAATGTGATGGGGTGATTCTCCTGACTCAATACTCCACCAATCCCTAACCTCGACGCATCACAAGTGATCCTGGGCGGCCCTGGGCGGCGGCCTTGGGCGGCCTACGGCGGGCTGCCCTAGGCGGTCTGGGGCGGCGCCTTGGACGGCCTAGGACGGCCTAGGACGGGCTGCCCTGGGCGGCCTAGGGTGGCTGCCTTGGGCGGCGGCTTTGGGAGGCGGCCTTAGGCGGCCTAGGGCGGCCTAGGGCGGGCTGCCCTGGGCGGCGTGGGGTGGCTGCTTTGGGCGGCCTTGGGTGGCAGCCCTAGACGGCCTGGGGCGGCAGCCCTGGGCGGCCTAGGGCGGGTTTCCATGGGCAGTCTGGGGTGGCTGCCTTGGGCGGCCTTGGGCGGTGGTCCTAGGCGACCTGGGCGGCGGCCTTGCGCGGGCTGCCCTGGGCAGCCTGGGGCGGCTGCCTTGAGTGGTCTTAGGCAGCGGCCCTGGGTGGCCTGGGCGGTAGCCCTGGGCGGCGGTCTAGGGCGGCCAAGGGCGGCCTCCTTGGGCGGCCCGGGGTGGCTTCCTTGGGCGAGGGAAGAGAGGGGGAGAGAAAGAAGATAGAAGGAGAGGAAGAGAGGAATGGAGAGGAAGGGAATAGAGGGGGAAGAAGGACGAGTGATGGCACAGCACCAGCTGCAGCCCCGGATACGTCTTTGGAGACGTCACCGTCGCCCTCGACAGCATCAGCCGTTCGTGTTCAGCCCGCTAGGCAAGCCAAGGCGATGGTACGCACGCCCGGATTCAAGTATTCCGGGTAATGGACTTCTATCTTCGTCTTTACGTTTTGTTTGTCCGTTGTCTTCTGTCATGAATTTTGTTGTTCGTTGTTTTTCTTACGCACTGTGATCACGTGTAAGGAGGGAGGTTCGACCCTATAAGGATCTCCCCTCCCCCCTCCCCGTGTTCGTCTTCGTTTTCCTTGTCTTCCAGTCGTCCTCATGTCCTTTAGGTCATAGGGTTATTTTTAGTCAAGAGAAGGTCCTTTTGGTCTTAGGGCCCCCATACCCCTCCCCTATATAAGGGTCAGATGGGTGCCCTAAGAAAGATACGATGTTTTCGTTGAAAGAAAAGTTATTGATGAATGTTGAAACAACGAAGGTCTGTTCATGTTGAAGAAATTAGGGTTCTACCCTAGAGGAAGGTGTCGGAAGAAGAAGGGAGGAGAAGAAGGCAGAGGAAGAAGACATGAACAGAGGAAGGGAAGAGCCAACCTCCCCCTCCACCTTTGGCTGCAGTGGAACGCCGCTCGCGCTTCCTGGGCGCGGCTGACACCACAGCCCTTGTGGTGCAATCTGCCGACCCTCGCGCCCGACTACGCGCGGGTCTGCTCGTCGATCACCACGCTCCCAGTCCGTGACCCGCAGAGCTTCACCGCCGCCGCCCGACTGGTACGCCTCTGGCCTGACCGCCCGTCTGCCACCTACTTGACAAACTATCTACGCCACGAATCCCCTGATCGGTGGCCTTGGCACCTGACGTCGCACTCCGCCATTGCCCGCCTTTGGCGCCACGAGTTGCACCAGCCTGACCTCGGTCGCCGACCTGTCAACGCCGAACCCGATCGCCGCCCGGCGAGCTGCTCCTCGACACCTGCCGCGCTTCACCACGAGCTTGCACCGCCACGTCCTTCTACCGCACGGGGCGCCCTGACTCGTCGCGCGGATTACTTCCGCGCCGTGAACGCCAAGCCCGCAGCGCCCACACGACGCACTTGGTCCGGCCGACGTGCTTGCCGACCGTGTGCTGAACGCTGCCCTCTGTAGCGCCACTGCGCTGTGGTTCCGCGCCACACTGCTGGCCGTCGAGCCACGCCGACGTGCAGTCCTTGCGATACGTGCACCCGCCGCGCCGCGCAACTCACTGCGCACGCCGTGCTTATTGTCTGCACCGCGCCTAGTTGCCCGCACCTGCTACGAGTTCTGCATCGTGCTACGCTGCCGTGCCACCGTCGTTCAACACGCGACACTGCCCCACGCTGACGAGGCCTCGCTCTGTCCCGCGTCAGCCGCACGTCGTCGGACGCCACCCACTGAACCCGTTGGTTCGTCCAGCAGCCACGGCAATTCTCCAGCACTTGTCACGCCTCGATTGACGCCGTGACTGGCCACTGAGGCCCCTGACACCACCGTCGAATTCCTACCCGAGACGAAGACGAGTCGTCCGGGAACGACGACAAGGTACGCCTGTTCGTTCCTGTCCTTTATTTCTTGCAGTACGCTTTCGTTTGCCTCCACCGCGCTCGGGTCAGACGTAGGTGAGAGTGTGGGATTGAGTGAAAATCACGTGCTTGTGAGTGTCTGTCCTGGTTTGGTACGAGTCGGGTTCACCCGTCACGTGTGAGCAACGTCCGGCGGGAGATATCCCGTTCGGCGCCGTAGCCATCTCGTCCATCCTGACGAGGGTCAGGAGGTCTACTCCCCCGTTTCTGGGTGACCCCGTCGATTCCCGGACGCCGGCGCCCCTTGTTTGTCGGCAACTGCACGTACGACACCCCTACCCGGAACATCTCATTGTAGGTCGCCCACAAAGGAGACCCGCGCCGCACGCCTACCCGTGAGTAGACGACGTGCACCGACGCTATCGACACCGAGTACGAACCCCTCGGTGACAGCCAGACCTCGTCCCTGACGTTGTCCTGCATCAACGAGGAGGTGAAAGGCCGGCGACGCAAGATGGCGGCGGTGGCGGTGGCGGTAGTGGTAGGGTGAGAGGAAGGAGAGGGGAGGTTGGGCAGTCCTCCAAGAAGAGTTAAAACAAACTCAATTCTTGAATAATGACTACCTACTGTTTCTTGAAACAATGGCCTATACATATAGGCCTTGGAGGAAAGAGAAAATACAACTTAACGATGAGAAATTAAAGACGAAAAATTAAAGATGAGAGACTTGCTTCGTGTCACGTCAAGGGGCAGTTGTTGATCGGCCATTGGCGACGTGTTACGATGCGCAACGGGGCATGCGTGCGTGGAGACGTGCGTGATGCCGGAGTGTTGATTTCATCCGATGACGGTGGTGGCGTGTCTGTAGCGGCAACATTGACTTCGGTTGACGGTGGCAGAGTGTCTGTAGCGGTGGTGTTGACTTCGGTTGATGGTGGTGACGCGTCCAATGACGATGCGTTGGCGTCCTCGCCATCAGAATCAGATCGTCAAGTTTGGAGAAAACTGAATAATAATGCATCCTTGGCCCAAGAGGGAGTGGTACTAGAGGTTCGTGCATTCTCAAAAGTTTCTGCCTTTGACACAATTTATTTGACTTGGTTATTACAGGAGTGATAGCCAAGACCCAGGGCTTCCCAACACCACTAACGGTTTTGAAAATTTTTCATACAGCTCAAGTTTTTTCATTTGTATTGAACCAAAAAACCAGAGATCCGTTAAACATTTTTTAATGCCTACACATTAAGTCTAGGGTGCTATTGTGGGAAACCCTGACTATAAAATATTTGTGATGTCGGACGTCGTCAAGGACGTCGTTCGGTCGACACCGAGTATGATGGCTCGGTGCTGATAAAAGATAATGATATCGAACATCGATGGTGTCGTTGTCCGACGGATGCAACCGTAACGGGTTATGTAACTACGACGTGATGAATGGATGTCCTATGTGTCGTACGTGCAGGCTCCGACTCTAGGGAGGCGCCAAGCTCCAAGCTTGGACGGGGTCGCCGAGTGACAGCGACGGTGGCCTCTTGAACCTCATCGGAGCGACGAAGGCGTCTACGGCCGAACATAATCTATCCTTAGGGCTTGTAGGTAATGGACGTACTCGTCCACGCCGGTAAGACCCTCAAATGTCGTAGTTCTCTCAATACCTCTCTCACCTACCTAGCCCAAGTGCGGTGGAGTCGAGATGAAAATATACTACAACAGGTAAATAAATGAGCGACGGGAGAGGATGGCGTACCTCGTCAGCGGGGCCTGCGAGGCAGAATCTCACTGACGTTGGTGGCGATTTGGAGTGGGTGGGGCAGAGAGACGCTGGAGAGCAGACGGTGGCTCGACGAGCAAACAATGATGTCAGAGCAATCGGTGAAGGTCGAAGGGAGAGGGTTAGTGCCGAGGACGAGGTGGGTTGGACCGTGTTGGCGAAAGGCTCGAGCAACCTTGTTGGCGCCGGCGGAACGACCGTTGGCAAGGGTTGACATGAGCGGAATCAACTCAGTGATGGAAATATATGTGGCCAGCAAGCCAATCACACATTCCACATCTCGTTCCATATTCATTAATAGAAAATAGTGCATGTGTGATGCGTATAATGAAGTCCAAGAATACACGATCAGACTTATTGAATTATGATGAGATCGTTATACAGAGATCACTAGTCTTTAAGCACATGTTCTAAACATTCCTATTCAAAGGATACGCTAGAAGGACATTGAAGTATCCGGATAGAATCGCACTATCTAGCCTCACTCATATGCTGAGTATGGCCGGTCACGTAGCCATTAATGTGGCAACACTAAGGATAGATAGTTGGTGCTCTTTAGTGGAAAGAGTTCACTGAATTGATCCGTACGAATCCCTGAATGGTATTATACCGAACTGTCAATCAGGTTGATTCACGTCACGGTTGTGTAAGTGGTCCTTAGACTTGAGACACCAAAGACCTCTTGTGGACGGACGGTTGTACTTTGGCTATGGCCAACGAGTCTCTAATCATGGGATTCTAAACGGTCTTAGTTCGCGTGCATCAAGAAGTACATGAAGGCGATTGAGTGGTCAAGATGGGATCGTCCACCCTCGGTATAAGAGGTGACAGCTCAAGGAAGATGATGCGATGAAGTCCTTGGCCAAGGCAGTGAAATATCGGAGAAGAGTTCTCCGATGATTTCCGAATGCATCAGTACTAACTCGGATGACCGATTAGGGCTTGACAGTTGACCATACGCTAAGTCGTCCAAGGAGCGTCAAGTAAGTCGATACATACTCCTTTGTATCTTCTAGGACACGAGGTGTAGCTTGGCACCCTACGGGTCGAAGTCTCGACCTATCGATTGGGTTAAATCGATTCGATGTTAATTAATCTATATGATGATATAGTTAATTAAGTTGGAAGGCCAATAAAGGTTATTGGGCTGTTGGAGTCGTTAACTAGACTGATACATGGGCCTAGAGGGTCACACGCAAATGGTCTTTTGGACGTTGGAAGATATACTTAAGTTTTGGGGGTTTTTATGAAAAATACCCACTTAGTATAAATAGGGGAAGGCCCTGAAGGAAATTCACCAAGGCCAGAATTGTTCAGGGGCCTTTCCCCTTCTTCTCCACTCTCCCCACACCCCCTCTACATCCCTGATGTGATCAGGACGACGTAACGACGCCGGCAGAGAAAGAACGGGGCTCATCAACGACAAGGAGGAGATTCGACGCGCCGAGGACCGCGTGGATACGTCTAGAGGCTGCACACTTGAGCAGCTCGACTCGTCTCGCTCTGGGATCGAAGAAATCACCAATGCGATCCGTGAAAAGGTACTTCGTTTAATGTTTTTGTTGATGCCGTTCGATTCGCAAAAGACTTCCGCTGCGCATCGTTTTGTTCTGTTCATCCATATCAAGGCCTCTAGAACCCAACACTCAGTAGGTGCGAGCAGTGAGCGGCGATCAGCGGCGATCAGCGGCGGTCGCTAGTGAGTGCCAAGGTCCGAAAGGGATGCGACGGGTCGTCGGAATTGTCCAGCAATGACGCAATACCTCCCGCATTCAAGTACAAAATGGGACACCACAGGTCCCCAAATCCTTCCAAGGGCAGGGGAGCGATAGATGTTCCAGCAAAGATTGGTAAAGAAACAGGGGGGGGGGGGCGAGTGCACCACCGTCCCTGTTCTCAGCGGCGGCCAATCCACACGAACGGTCCGTTTGTTGACCACACGACTCTCGAGCTGCAAGGGTGGGGGGGGATGAACCGTTTGTTGACCGCCCTCCGTTCACGGTCGCGTCAGATTGAGCGACGTCGGGCGTTGATCTGGGCCCTTTGGATGACGAAGTGGGGGCAGCAGATAGGGGGGGTCGTCTCTGCCTGACCAGTAATTCTCCCCTTCTCCAAGCCTCCTTTGCCTTCCCCTCCCTCAATTCCTAGCCCTTCCCTCTCCATTCTTCCTTGTTGTTTTTTTTTTCTTTTCTAAATCGTGAGACCAAGGAAACAACACACAAATTCTTCTGCTTCCCAGTCTGCCTCTTAGGGCGCCCCCCTCTTCCCTTATAAAGGGGGAAGGAAATGGGCCCCTAAGTGGGTCAACAAGGATGAAAGGGTCCATTAGGGGGCCCTTATGTAATGGGACCCCTCATTACAAAATAAAGGGGAAAAGTGAAATAACAAAGTAAAAGGCTAGAGGCCCCTTCCCGTGATGATGAAAACGTGGGCACGAGATGCCTCACGGTGCAGCAAAAAATAGGACGACAAATATGGAAAACACGAGACACAACTAGGAAAACAACGAAAATCAAAACGGGATAATCGAGCATCTCTTCACCCGGCTTTCGATGACAGTGGCCGGTGGCGTGGATGATGTCGTTGGTGATCCTTGATGGCATGTGCCATAAATTTGGGAATGATCTATTTGAAAAGAAAGACAAAGATTTGACAACTTGATGATAAGGGTAATTTTTGTGAGAAATCCATTTCAAGAGATTATCCATTAAATCAATATTAGGCATTTGGCGAGAGTTTTGTAGAATATGATTATTTAAGAGTTTTAATGCATCACTGGGGACACTAATTTATGAATTCTTGAGCTTTTTGAATGCAATACTGAAACAAAATAGTTGTAGTAACATTGAGTCTATTGGGTAATGTGTGCACTCATTAACAATATATATGCAGCCTCCAAATATAGGTACTACGGTTTGATTCTATGATTCCATGATGCAACATGTATCAAATCATAAACTTCAATTAAAAAGGTCCTTAATTGATGAAAAAATTATGGTGTTGTTGTTTATTCAATGCTACAAAAATTGGAATTCCTTTTAATAAAATGTGATATTTTTTGAGATCATCTTGTGTGATATTCTCTTTGGGGTGCATAATAAAAGTAAATGACTTTATCAAAACTTGATTCAATGTTTTGACCCAATCACCTATCTTCAAGGTGACCTCATGAATGATTTTCCTTTTTTTTGATTTTATAAAACTCGTACTTTTTTTGATTTTATATAACCTCATTCATATTTTTCTCACATCCTAAAGTTGCGACTTTGAAGGTTGTAATGTGGACCGAAGGTGCTGGCTACCTGTAAGGAAGCTAGATGAAGTTACGGCCCATGGAGTCACCTGATTTTGGTAGTCATTGTGAACATATCTCCTCTTCTATTAGTGTAGCCTTACTTCTAATTAAAATCATGCTTTCTGGCTGTCGCCATCACTATGGTCACTTAGCCTCCCACAACTCCTAAACTAACCAAAACAGATGTCCTCAACGATGAGAAAGGAGTTAATCCAATGTAGCAGATAAATCAGGTTATCCAGCTGATAACTTTAAAAACTGAGATCAGGTGATCCTAGAGTAACTTGCTCCTGAAATTGTGCCCAAAACATTTATCATCTCATAGGACTGAAAGGGGTGGTGTCAGATCTGTTGCCATAGAGGCTCTCCAAGACTTTTAAGCGTAGGTGTGATTTAAGAGAGGATGCATAGTGATCCTACCTTTTAGTAGGTTCTGTATAACTTTTATTTCTTCATAACATTCAGCAAGACCTTTGGAACATTCTGCTCGTAAAGCCGTGCCGCTTGTAAACTTGTGCCTTTTACTTACGTCTCCCTGCTTCATTTTAACCATGTGGCAAGGTCCACTATTAAGGTCATCTAAGGTAAAAGTTATCTTTGCAGTACAACCCAGAGGTGTTGTGATGCATCCCATTGAAATCTGCTGAATCACTCCAAATGTCAGAGCCATGCAACCATAAAATATTCATAAGTACCCACAGGAATAAATGCTGGAAAATTAGATAAAATATTTAGAAATATTCACGAGACAAAGAAATGAAAATCACAACCGGAAAATATGAAAATAATTTTAAAGCCATCGCCTTTTGAATTTCAGACTGAGGTCAAATCTATGGGAAACCATGACAGAGTTTGAGATGAGTTCCTATTTTCGTAGATTTGGATCGTTGGAAGTTGCCTCAAATATTAAACTAAACTCGCTTAATACATTTGAAGTAGCTGCTCCATCAAATGCCCAAGTTAATTTAAAGGCATAGTGTAATCCAAATAACTAAAACAATATAAAGAAATTACGAGCTTCCTATGAAGAAGAAACCCGGGGACTGGCTTTCTTCTGTTATCAGTGCATCGTCAAGAACCTTCAGGATTGATAAAGCACGGAGATCTTTGAATACTGATAACTTCGTCTATTAACCTCAGTGTTCGGAAGAATTCCCAGCAGAGGCAGCTAACTTATGTCATCTCGTAGGAGGAGATTTATGGGAGTTTTATGGAAGTCCTGAATAACTTGATCAACTATCATCTCTGAGAAAGATTGGTACAAAGATTCACCGACTAGTTATATTAGTTATGGGACAAAAATATGTGTTAGGAGTCACTCCCACTCCGTCACAGGAAGAACAGCGTCAGAATACTCGCACGAACACACAGCAAGAGAAAAAACACACAGTTCAATAAAATCTTCATAGTATTCTTGTTCATGGAGAGGACATATTTTTAGGCAAGTATAGTAACTCCCCACAGAAATAAAAAACCCAAACGACTCAGCTACTGATCACATCATAAGGTAAGTGGCTTTGACCAATAAAAGGCAAAAAAACATTAAGGCCAAATGAGAAATTTAAGGCCAACAAAATGCACGGCGGAGAATAAATTCTTAACACCCTGTCAGGAGATCCCATCAATCGAAATAGTTAAACGTGGAAAAAATTACTAAGCGTACATTTAAGAGTGGTCATTGACAGAAAGAATTCGAAGAGAAAACGGAGGGTATGGACCCAGATGTAAGTTGTATCAAGGAATTTCTCATGCTGCTTTCTAATTAACAGAACATTGATAATTATTTAATTAGGATGATCTAGAGGGGTAATCTTTCAGAAAACATGTACTCTCTAGCTGAATCTCTTAAGAGTAACTGTAACTCTCAGAGAGGCTTATTCATACATGTAACCCAAGGATTGGTCCCTGTTCATAGGCACGTGAGCATGAGCAATTTTTTAAGAGAAATCAACAGGTAGAACATGAGCAATCTCTTAAGAGAAAGTTCAACCTTACATGTGACCCATGGACTAGCCCTTCTTTTCAGGTTACAGGATAAACTTAGCCATGCTTTGTTCATTCTATGCTTTCCCTACACGTCAAATAGAATAGACTTAGCCTCTGCTCACTAATTAAACACAAACATAACTAGAATGCCTAAAACCCACATTTAACCTTATTGAGTCTCTTTATTGAATCTTGATGATAGCGTATAATCTCAAATATTCAGATTATTTCCATTCGTTAAATTACAACAGATTTATGCGAAAGGAAAGAGTACCCTATGGAGCACGCAACTAAATGCATTGCAAGAAACGCACCCTAAAGCAAGTTGTCCGTTAGCTCGTTCTTAATTGCTTCCAGGACTCCAGACTGCTGATTGTTGGCTTCGGAGCGCAATGAAAGCTCAGAGCAAGCATGCAAAACATATTAAAATCCAGCTATAACTCGGGTGGGCAGAAAGACAGAAGGGTTTCAGAAGTATCTCCCAATACGAGAACGTTCCTGACCCTCATCTGCCACTGGTGTTTTTTTCTTCATTTTATTTCCCTGCTGGCAAGCAACATTAATAAGTGGTCTCATGGATTTCCCCGGCAGTTGAGTAAAAGTGAAAATAACAAGTGGATAAATGACTCACGGCTCTTTCTCCGCTTGAGAAGAGAGTACGATTTTTCCCATGTCAGAGATAGATCAATGTGGCATTTCTGCCAAAGAACACTTTATCCTCTCATATCATCTTATCCTCTTATGGACATAAAATTTGAATTATTTTATATTTAACTGATCACATAATCCCAATAGAAGGATTCAATAATGTTAATTTTAGGGTATGAACGTTAGGTTTGGGGATTTGATGTGTAGGGGCTAAGCCTATCCTGCATAGACTAAGAAGGACAAGGCTATCTCCTCCAGTCCACATAAAGGGCTTATCCTTAAGTCACTAGTCAAGGCCTTCTTTTGGGGTTCTCTTTTCTCCCAAAACTGGGGTGTCTTAAACTATTGTATTCAAAGGAGTACCTCCTAAATTAGAAGACTTCAATATATAACTCAATGACATATATTCTAAAACAAAGTCATTCCGTGGACTTCGTAAGAAGATTGTTAAAGCTTTTACATCCGATTTTTCATTGTTTATTGATTTAACTAGAGGAGTAACTCCTAAAATAGAGGACTTCAATATATAACTCCATGATAAATATTCTAAAACAAAGGCATTCCTTGGATTTCGTAAGAAAATTGTCAAAGCTTTTGCATCCGATTCTTCATTGTTTATTGATTTAAGGGGAGTAGCTGCTAAAGTAGAAGACTTTAATATATAACTCAATTATGTATATTCTAAAACAAAGCCATTCCGTGGACTTGGTAAGAAGATTGTTAAAGCTTTTACATCCGATTCTTCATTGTTTATTGATTTGACTAGAGTTTGTTGGTTTTGTTTTTACTGGGGAAAGAAGGCAGAAAAGAGATGGGGAAGGTGGCCACGGCTGCATGATGATGCGCAGCAGCGTCAAACATGGTGATGTTGCCGGCGTCCTCGAGGCGGGCAACGACAGTGGTCTGCGCGTGCCCACAGCACCCCCAATTTAAGTGGGCATGCAGAACAAAGACTCAGGAGAGCGAGAGAGGGACAGAGAGGCGGACCGACAGAAAGAGAGAGAAACGGAGAGAGAGAGAGAAAGTGGGCGAGAGAGAGAGAGAGAGACTAACGAAGGGAGAGAGAGAAAGAGCGGCTAACTAAGAGAGAGAGAGAGAACGAGAGAGAATAAAGAGAGAGAGAGAGCGAGAGAGCGAGAGAGCGAGAGAGCGAGAGAGCGAGAGAGAGAAAGAAAGAGAGAGAGCGAGAGAGAGAGAGACCGAGAGAGCGAGAAAGAGAGAAAGAGAGAGAGAGCGAGAGAGAGAGACCGAGAGAGCGAGAAAGAGAGAAAGAGAGAGAGAGAGCGGGAGAGAGAGAAAGAGAGTGAAACGGAGAGAGTGACAAAGAGACAGAGACAGAGCGAGAAAGAGAGAAAGAGAGCGAAACGAAGAGAGTGACAAAGAGACAGAGAGAGAGCGAAAAAGATAGAAAGAGAGCGAAACGGAGAGAGTGACAAAGAGACAGAGAGAGAGCGAGAGAGCGAGAGAGAGAGAGAGAGAGAGAGAGAGAGAGAGAGAGAGAGAGAGAGAGAGAGAGAGCGAAACAGAGAGAGAGTAACAAAGAGAGGGAGAGAGAGGGCGAGAGAGAGAGCTAAACAGCGAGGAGAGGGAGATAGATAGAGCCAAAAGAGTTGTCAAGGTTTTCTTCTTCCTTTTTGCCGTAGGCATGCCGTATGACATCTGTGAGCGGCGCCTCTCAGTTGTCTTCCTTTCCCAAATTTCACCATCCGCGCAGCTGGTACCCAATCTCCTTTAAATCTCTATTTTCCTTTGGATCCAAGAGACAGGTGATCAAGAAAAAGACATCTTTACTTTGACTGGTTTTGAGCAAAGTATCTACTGAGAAGTTTTCGTGATTTTTGGGCGGAAGAATTCCTTCATTAAAGAAGAAGGTCAGCACTAAATCATGCTTAGAAAACGCTCAATAAGAAACTATTTCTACTGGCAAAAGCACTTTCTCTCTCTAGGCACTTTGTGATCCCGAAGGCTGTATGCGCAGTTACTCTCCTGTTTGTGGTTCGGCACGGACCTGTCAAACGGTGTCAGAAAATTCTGACGCTGTAGCATAACAGTGCCCGGTCTGTAGGGCAATCCAACGGTATCAAAGGTCAAGTTTCTCAACCTGTGCAGGTGCTTTGAAAAGTGTCGGTAAGAGTACATCCTGTTTAGCTATAATTTTTTCTCCAGTGTAAATATTGTAGCTCAGAAGGCGTCATTCAGTACAAAATAAAAGCAATCCTTTTGAAATAATTTTGGGATTAAAACATTCCCTAAATTTGCAGAGCCTTTCTCTCCTGAAAATAGATGGGATAAGCCTTTTCTTTTTGCCGAGAAATGGGGGTTAGTCTTGGGGCCCAAATTAATCCCATAACTAAAGCGACTTCTAGACAGAAAAGAAGGCCCCTAGACATCTAACTGATGCGTTCTTGAATCTTTATTTTGATATCACAGAACAAGAAAATTCCTTAGAAGTTTAACACAAATCCCTCATGCATGTAGAAGCACATACTCAGCCGAAGAGATTCAAAAGACGGTGTGATATGGGTTGTCTTTCGCAGAAAACTCCTATTTCATCGGGCTTAAATAAGTATTTTTACGGTGATGCACATCCACAGGTCTTACCCTTTGTCATTTCGTCAGGGTGACCCTGCCTCAAAATACTTCCAAGTTTACTAGATTCGATATAAAGGAGACAGTGGCCGTACACAGCAGTCAGCACCGACGCAAATTGATGTTTTAACTTGGCTACCCTACTACGCACATTCTCCTATTAAACGCGATATTTTACTATCTATCATCCCGACATGATTGTCATCCAAGAATGAAGGTACATGTACTGTTCTTCTCACATGCTGGTTCTCTCACTTGTACTGTTCTTTCTTTTTTACCGTCTTCCTCTCCACAGCGGCTAGCTGGGCGAGGTAATACTCTTCTGACCTCTTATGGTACAGTCCATAAATTGCCGTGGCGTTTTTCCTGCCTCAACACTGGATCTTGCCAGAGGCTCAGTCTCTGACGTGTTCTGCGTCCACCTGAAACCTGAACTTCCCACCGTGGGTAGAGCTCGCCGTCGACAGAAGGAGATTGCAGAATTTACCAACATAACTTTGTCAGCTATCTCTCTTTCTAGACATCACTACTCTCCCATCTTCCTCGCTTTATCTATCTATCTACCTCTCTTTCTTTATCTCTCTCCCTCTTACCTCTCTCTCTCTGTATCTATCACTTTCTCTCTATACCTCTCTCTCTTTATCTCTGCGCTGTATCTCTGTCTCTCTCTCTTTAGCTCTCTTCTCTCTATCTCTCTTTATCTCTGCTCTCTCTCTCCTTATCTCTCTTCTCTCTATCTCTCTTTATCTCTGCTCTCTCCTCTCCTTATCTCTCTTTTCTCTATCTCTCTTTTTCTCTGCTCTCTCTCTCCTTATCTCTCTTCTCTTTATCTCTCTTTTTCTCCGCTCTCTCTCTCTCTCTCTTTATCTCTGTTCTCTCAATTTCTATTTATCTCCGCTCTCTCTCTCTCTCTCCTTATCTCTCATATCTCTGTCTCTTTCTCTTTATCTCTCTTCTCTATATATCTCTTTATCTCTGCTCTCTATCTCTCTGTCGCTCTTTATCTCTCTTCCCTCAATATCTATTTCTCTGCTCTCTATCTCTTTCTCTTTATCTCTCTTCTCTCTTTATCTCTTTATTTTTGCTCTCTATCTCTCTCTTCTCTCATTCTCTCTCATTTTGTATCACTCTCTCCCTACATATATATATCTCTATTTATCTCCTCTCGCAATATGTATCTCTATCTCTATCAGTATCTGTATCCGTATATGTATCTCTATCTCTTTTCCTCTATTTATCTCTCTCTATCACTCTTTCATATCTCTCTCCTCTCTCATTCTCTATCTTTCTTGATCTTTATGTCTACCTCTTACTACCGCTCTGTCAAAAGGTATTTTCTTCTTCCTCTCTCTCTCTCTCTCTCTCTCTCTCTCTCTCTCTCTCTCTCTCTTTCTCGCGTCAGTTCACCATCTAAACATGTTCGGAAATATCTGTGCACAATCAAAAGTGAATTTATGGCTGAGAATATCTCCTGTTATTATGAAAATATCATCACGTGCTCAAATCAGGGTCTGCGATCTCGTACACGACTGAGTTTTTTCTGATGAACGTGGTTGCTGCTCATCCATGAATGTTACTAAGAGTATTTGTGGCAATGAATGTTCCTTAGACTATGGGAACGACTTATATACATAATATCCAGATTGGATGGTGCTCCTCGAATCAGATATCCAATAGCTAGTCAATACGCCGCCCCCCAGCGGCAAAATCTTATAAGCACATCCATTTCAAAGTTTTCAGTTGGTTCTCTCTATGATCCTCGAAAAGGACTTTAAATTTTAATATTCTATCAAAAATATCTATTGTCCGAAGCTGAACAATTGATAGTCTCTCGTTGTTTTACCCGTAATAACTGGGCACATGCAAATATTTTGACAGTTTAGCACTGTATGCGAGGAATAAGGCCACTGGCTCTCTCAATATGTTTTGGATACTTGTAAATTCTTTTGTTATTCCAAGATAAAATAATCTTTCATGTCCCAGGTTAAATGTAACACTGAAGAAAATTGGTCAAATGGTGATGATATTAGTTTCAAATTTTCGGATAATCATGAAAACCTCAAATTTCAAATAATATAAATCTAAGTATTCTTGTTCAATCACGTCTGATATCTATTTACTGTCTGTCAAACAGATAATTCCAAAGATAATTCTTAATTGGCTTAGCTCATGGATCAGCACTGAAAACTTCTGTTGTGCTGGGTGGAATTGACTCTCCACTTCTCACAGAAAAGATAACTTGAGCTAGTGCACTGTGTTATGAAGGTCAGGATATTGAGAAACTATTTCTTGCAAACATTGTACCACACTTTGTCGTATCCACGAAGCTTTTTACTCAATGAGGCAAAAAAATTAAACAGTAAATGTCATAATAAAGGGGGGGTATTAAATAGGCGACTGAGGTAGACCAATCTACGTCTTAGAATGATCTAACTCCATTTATGACCTGAGATGGACTATACGGAAATTTCAGGGGCCACGTCTTCACTTTTCTGCTGCTTGCGTGACATCCACTCACTAATCATGCTTCCATTAACTTGCCCTAAACAGGACTCCAATTATGTTAAAGAGGATTGGATTACCGTAAAATCCACCCACCAACCTGATTCATGCATCAATTAGCATGACACCAGCTCACAAATCCTGATCACTGTTGAAAGGAAAATTATTTTTATTGAATATTGGAGGCCAGGCAGGCGCATACGAGGAGGGGGCGCCAGAGCGAGACGCATCATTTCGTCGTAGAAAGGCTCTGCTGGTTTTGAAGCTTGGGGGGATGAACCTGCCTTCCCACGGTTTACCCTGTTATTGGTCCCTATCCAATTGAACCTTTTATACAGAGGGAGACAAAGACAGACAGAAAGAGAAGAACGAGAGAGAGAGAGAGAGAGATAGAGAGAGAGGGAGAGAGGGGGAGAGGGGGAGAGAGGGAGAGAGAGAGAGAGAGGTGGAGAGAGGGAGAGAGGGAGAGAGGGGGAGAGAGAGGGAGAGAGGGGGAGAGAGGGAGAGAGGGGGAGAGAGGGAGAGAGAGGGAGAGAGAGGAAGAGAGAGAGAGAGAGAGAGAGAGAGAGAGAGAGAGAGAGAGAGAGAGAGAGAGATAAGAGCGACCCTTGAGATAGAGAGGAAAGAGAAAGAGAGGGGAGAGCTAAGAGCGACCCTTGAGATAGAGAGGAAAGAGAAAGAGAGGAGAGGGATAAGAGCGACATTGAGGGGAGAGCGACAGAGAGAGTGAGAGAGGAGACAGGAGAAAAAAAAAGAGTGACAAAGAGAGTGAGAGAGAAATGTAAAAAGAAAGAGAAAGATAGGAGAGAGATAAAAGGAGAGCGACACAGAGAAAGACCGAAAGAGAGAAAGAGAGTAAGAGTCCAACGCCCTAATAAATCTCCTCCATGACGTCACGGCGAAGACGCAAACCAGCGAAATTCAGAAAAGAGGGAGGGGGTAAGAACCTGAACCCAGAAGCGTTTCGGTCCCTATATATGAACCTAACAATCCTACGCTTCATCTCCTCGCACGCTCCCTTCCTCCGCAACTCTCCTCCCCCTCCTCCAACCTCCTCTCATAAATACTTAGCCGCCACAATCGATTCCTCTCCTGGGCAAAACAGATACACCCGAGGACGCACAAAAAAATCAGATGCTC